>NC_138136.1:23647949-24317906 GCF_964188305.1 Podarcis bocagei | reverse complement strand
GAAATGAAGCTTGGTTCGCAGCAGATAGAAGAAACATATGGTGAATTTTATTAGTCTTCAGAGGCAACTTGAAAATCCCAGGAGCCTTTGTGATTGCTTTCTTTCCCATTATATCCGCAGTGGTGTTAGGAACCACGCGTAGAGGAGTGGAGTGATGATGAAGATGTGGATTATCCTTGCATGCAGAAGGTATATTATGCAGTTAGATGTTGCTGCCACACTGAGAAGAAAACTCAGACAATAAATGCCAGGAAGCATGTAAGCAGCAGGAGTGGGCATGAGTGCCGTCCTGTAAAGTGTTCCAAAGTGAAAATCAAAGCGAGGAGATAAAAGCAAACATTGGTCTGGGCTTTTTAATCAGACGCCTGGAGCAGAGCTAAGGCAGGAATGATAAATCTGTGACTATGTTGTAGTACAGGGAGAGAGAGCACCACAGTTGATCAGGTCAATGTTTATGTTAACTGTGGTGGAAATCATTGAGCACTCACCTTTCACCTGCGCAAATAAATCAGCAGCTTAGAAACTGTGGCTAATTTATGGCATAGCATGCAATCTCACTAACAACTCAGGTGGAAAGGTAAACAATTTAAAACAATCCGAGATTTATATGCAGACTTCATACACTAGTAAATGTGGCCTGCTTCTAATAATTTCTATTAGAAATTCTTTGTTGGCAGCAAAATGTGGTGAAATTTAGTCAAATTCTGACGTAATCATGGAATGTGGTTGGTTAGCTAGCCCTTTATGTACCCTACCCCAAACCAGGAACTTCACAGTCAGAAATGCTGGATATTAACTATACAGAGTCTTTCAAGGGGGACTGGAAACATTTTCTTGTCCATGTGAAAAGTAACTTTCCATATGCAAAGTCCACATTGGGGTTTGAAGTCTAAGAAAAAAAGAGCAGAACATAGTAAGAAATCTGTTTAAAAGGATGAATCAGAATACAGTGGTACCTCGGGTTAAGTACTTAATGCGTTCCGGAGGTCTGTTCTTAACCTGAAACTGTTCTTAACCTGAAGCACCAATTTAGCTAATGGAGCTTCCTGCTGCTGCTGCGCCGCCGGAGCCCTATTTTTGTTCTTATCCTGAAGCAAAGTTCTTAACCTGAAGCAATATTTCTGGGTTAACGGAGTGTGTAACCTGAAGCGTATGTAACCTGAAGCGTACATAACCCGAGGTACCACTGTATCCTAATTATATGTAATCGTGTTTATAAACATTGAGATGGGTGCTCAGGAAGTCATTGGTATTGTAGAATAGGATTATACTGTAACTGTTGTGTGATAAAGTGTAACTTTGAATTTTGAAATGAAACAAAACATTAGAAGTCAAAAAAGGAAGAGCCAATCTGCAAAATGAAAAAAAAAAAATATCTATAATCCACATTAACAGTTCCAGGTTCACATTTGTCACATTTGTCACACAGTCACATTTGAGCGAGGGGTATTTAGCTTGAAACCCTGAAGCAAAATGAAAAGGGAAGGTCAAAAAACACTTTTGGGTAGGGCTTAAATAATTTGTGAGGGAGACGAGTGGAGATGGCTTACAATTCCAGCCAAAGGGATCCTTCTTACTTCCCCTCACTTTTTTATTACTTTAAAACTCTTTTTTCCCCCTCCATAAACTCTGGTAATATGGCACAGCAGCACAGCTCGGGCTACTGCTGCTACCATTTTCCCTCCCCAACATGTCATGTCATGTCACAAAATCTGTTGGGAAAGCAGTTCTGAAAAGTAAGAGAGGGAATCTGAAGCCCCTCTTCATTCTCCTTTCTGAAACCATTTAGAAACCCAACAGTGACACATTTTCACCATTAGGTAACCCTTTCACAACTGGTTAAATCTTCTCTTCCCTGTGGTTCCAATTATGATTGGCCTCATGATGCTACTCAGCTTTCCCCTAAGTTTAATAGCGGCACAAGGAGAGGAAATTCCACCAGCACTGCAGGAAAGGGGAGTTTCAAAACTTTATTCTGCCTGCAATCCCTGCTGTGTGGCTCAGCTGACTGAGAAACAACTGAGAGAGGTGAAAAGGGGGCTGGACTACAGAACAAAATTAACCCTTAGATGGACCCCACTCCCTTCTTCCTGCTTCTTGGCTAATCAGTGGGAGGGTATTTTGTGGGAGCAACCAGAAGGTGTTCAGGGAATGCAGATTGCACACTTCTGAACAAGAAAAAGAAAAGGAAAAAGGAGATTTTTTTTCATGGAAATTATATACAGTGGTACCTCGGGTTACATACGCTTCAGGTTACATATGCTTCAGGTTACAGACTCCACTAACCCAGAAATAGTGCTTCAGGTTAAGAACTTTGCTTCAGGATGAGAACAGAAAGCGTGCTCCAGTGGCACGGCGGCAGCAGGAGGCCCCATTAGCTAAAGTGGTGCTTTAGGTTAAGAACAGTTTCAGGTTAAGAACGGACCTCCGGAACTAATTAAGTACTTAACCCAAGGTACCACTGTATACTGAATGGAGAGTGTGCATATTGCCCAGATATGCAAATGTCACCAAGATATGCACATTCCCCAAGGCCCGTTGATGACTATGCATAAGAACCAGAAGATATACAAAATTTCATTGACATTTTCCAAGGCAAAATGGGAACAAATCTCTCTTCATAGAAGGATAAAGTACCCATCTTCCACAAGGCCTGATAAATGTGCACAACTGTCAGTGTAAAGTTAGTCTAGAAATCTTCTCCTTGTTAAGGGGAATTTGGAGAAGTTTAGGGAAATCTAGAGAAAGACTCAGCCATACAAGGTCCTACTTGTAGCACAGCTTAGATACAGGTGTACAGTGAGATGTAGACCTTTAGGAACAGAACTTTTCATTCACTCTTTTTTTTTGAAAAAGTAAAGAAAATAAAGACAAGAGGAAGTTATGAATTTTCGGCGTTCAGATAAAGATTCAAAATGTTCTTGAATGCCAAGAAGACTTTAAGAATTTACTTAGGTTCACAAAATGAGTGATATGGGTGCTGAACATTTTTCTAGCAGAGCAGAAGTAAACCATAATTTGCTGCTCCATTAGATTTTCCCCCAGGGGCTGATAATGCATAATTTATGTACATGCCTATTTGTACCAGAAAATGCTGAATGAACTAAGCCAAGAAATACATCAAAGCCTATTGGTCCTAGCCAGCGACTTAGGATCAGGCATAACCCAGAGCCTCTCTTAAAATAACTAAAAGCAGAAAACTTGGGAGACAGACAAAGGGAACTGCAAAGGGGCTTAATAACGTAGACAACGGATAAGAGATGCAAGAACCATGACAGATGAGGGTGGAGGAAATAGATCCTTATGAGAAAATGGGAAAAGCAAAAGTTTGAGAAATGTGCAGATGATGCAATTGAAGGGGGTGGGGAGAAAATGTCAAATTTGGTTCAAAATGGAAAACTAGCCTGTTCATTCAGTGTACATGAACCATGAGTATTTAATTCAGCTCAGTTGATTTTGATGGCCTAAGTCAGATTTCTGTATTCATGGCTTGTGTCTAAGTAAAGACACCAAACACAAACTTTATTTGTCTCTATAAATCTAAAGAATTTGAGGCATAAGTAGAAAAAAGCAGCACCAAGGACTAAAAGCCTTTCATTTTTTCACTAAACACAGGGTCAGATCCAACATCATACCAGCATAAGCAACAAGACTTCCTCTTCCTCCCTTCAACAGACTTCATGCTCTCCGGTCTTCTCTGGAGGACACACACACGACCCAGCAATTTAGATAAAAATTGATGACTATGCAGAGGAGGAGAGGGAGGGTAAATTCCATTTTTGCAAGTAGAATCTATTGCACAAGCAGGTTGTAACGATTAGATATCACCCATTATGACTTCTCCATGAAGTGAAATGTGAACAATACATCTGAGGGGTGTGGGGTGGGGGTGGGGGTGTAATCTACAAACATAAAAAAAAAACATTCTGAATTATTATTATATATTTTTTTAAAAATACATTGAATTTTCCATAAGGCTCACCATCACCATCTAGTGTCACATTGTATACTGCACTTAAAACACACTTAAAATGTTTTATTTGCAGCTGTATACCTCAGTCCAGAGAGTGAGAGAGTGAGAGGCAGGATATAGAGTTCACATAAGTATGGCAGTATCCCAAATTGATGGCTGTTATTTAATAAGGCTGGAAATACAAATATTCCAGGGTGGGGGTGCAAACCGTATGAATCATATTAATATTAACCATATTAATATTTTGAATAAAGGTGCATAAGTGTTCCAAATTAGAATGTACAGACAAGCAAGATATTTCTCCATGTCATTTAATACATGCTGGTGTTGATAGCAATTCGTTTTCACAGCTCCGAAGCTATTTGAAAATGACAGGAAAAACAAATATGCTAATAACAACCATGGCATTACTTCCGGGGTCCAATCATTTTTCTATGTACGAAGTCCTAAAGAGAAAGGACTATGTGTGGTAATACTATCATTGTTGTCTATTAATAAATATTTGTGCCAATTGTCTGATTCGCTAAAAGATAGGCAAGTCAGTATTCTGCACAGTGACCCAAATATAACTGAAATCCACTGTGCAGTATAAACGTGTAAACAACTCCCAAATCCAGTACAAAAGCAAAACATGGTATATAAAAAAAGCTCAGTGTGCTGTCATTCATTGGTACTGCTAAAGTGGGAGCAGGGGGAGCACAGCTAAAATCAGCCCAATTTTCTCCAGGGACCAGTACAATGAAGCCTGTAATAAAGCAATGAAGGCATCTTGGGAGAAAGTGCTGAATAGATGGAAACAGCTCTTCACCCAGTGAACAGGTCACTGGTGTAAATTACAAAGAGCATGATCCTGTCAGATGCAACATAATGATCTTCAAGATACTAAAGACAAGAAATGCCATGTCCTAAAGCTACAGATTCATTTTGACATGCTGGAAATATTTTGGAACATTTTGAGGCCAAGTGTGTGATAACCTTGACACCCTCTGAAAAAGCATCCATCAAAACGACTAAACAAACACCGTAACGGGCTATGGAAATTCACTAATCTGGGCCCTGAATTTTCAGAAACCCTCATTCAACATCCTCAGAAAAGTGTTTTCAGGTTGCAGTTACCCTTTATTTTACCTCCATTTTCATCCTAAGAGTCTATAAGAATATGAGGATACCAATAATGTACTACAGTGGTACCTCGGGTTAAGTACTTAATTCATTCTGGAGGTCCGTTCTTAACCTGAAACTGTTCTCAACCTGAAGCACCACTTTAGCTAATGGGGCCTCCTGCTGCCACCGCACCGCCAGAGCACGATTTCTGTTCTCATCCTGAAGCAAAGTTCTTAACCCGAGGTACTAGTTCTGGGTTAGCGGAGTCTGTAACCTGAAGCCGATGTAACCTGAAGCCGATGTAACCTGACGTACCAATGTACATTGTTTAAAATCCAGACAGTTTCAGAGATCTAAAAGCAAGTAATAACCTAATTAAGTAGGTGGCGTAGCATGGGGGGCACGGGGGCGGTTAGGGGCGCAAAATTTCAACACCCAGTGCTGCCTCAATATAGCCACACGGTTCCATTGCTAGGCTCCATTGAAAATGGCTTCTGCATGCGAACCAGGAAATGACCTCTCCAGACAATGGAACAACTCTTCTTTTCTTATCTCTGTGGCTGCAATCTCCTGGGTGATGTGGACACCATAGGCAGTTGAATGTACATGCTTTTCCTTCCCTCCCACCCCCTCCGCCCTGGGCACTGGCAACCCATGCTGCACCACTGCATTATGTATATAGACACTCAATAAGAGAATAGTCACTTGTTTGTATTCTGCATACAATGTGATGGGCACATTCTGCATGCCCATAAAGTTGTGTCCTGTCTGTATAATGCCAATGTTTGGCGCTCATTTCCTCGTTTTGTTTCTCCACTGTATTCTTTCAACCATATACAGTAACCTTGGTATTGTCTTTCCTTTTCTGGAATCAATTCACTAAAAGAAAGAAAAAAACTTTATGTATGCCAACCAAAATATTAGGGCTTCAAATGGGACCAGCTAGAATTATTACTTTCCGTGATCCGTTTTGTCTCTCCTAGACTGTAGCCATAAAATATAGTTAATGAATATTAATCTATACTGAAACACCTATTGGTCTCTGTCATGATTAAGATGTTTAGCTTCCAAGCAGTTGTAAACTATCTGTGCTAAGTATTGATTTTGTGAAAAATGTGTCATTGTGAGGTATAAACAGAAAAAAATAAAATTCCTGTGGTGAATGAGTCTCTAGATAACAATTCATTTTTGAGAAAGCAATGTCTCATCACACCTGCATATTGAAATATCCCAGCTGGGTCAACAAGAATGTAAACACTAGGTGGTTAGAATTTGTTTTCTCCTACTAGAATATTTTCAAGAGGAAAATATTAGAACTGAGGGCTATGCTTTAACAACTCGGGGGCAGGATGAACACCTTGGAGGCAGTGCTTGGAGACAGGATTCTGATAAGATTTTAACTATCCCTTGTGCATCAATCATGCAATGGAGAGAAGTCTGTCATCCTTCGCCCAGCCATTAATTTTATGAAGCCAAAGCTGTGGTCATTGGAACATTCATGTTAAGACAGGAAGGTTCAGACTAATAGTGGTCCAAAATAGGAGACCTGTGTGGTTCAGATGAATCCCCCTTACATATTTTTTTTTTGTGGAGCAATAGCCTTCCATCCTGCCACTGGACATGCCTCAGATTCACAGTGAGTGGGAGATGATTCTGATTGTGCTGATGTAACATCATATTATTGTGATGCTGAATTCTTCCCACATAGTCTTCCACATAAGAGAGACCCTGACTGGTGCAGGTTCCCTCCCAGAGCTCTGTATGAAGTTCAATTGCCTATTCAGCAAAAGCACATGTGGTGGGATATGACTGGAACATCATCTGAGGCCCTTCTTTTTGTGCCTCCTCCATGAGAAGCCTGGAGGGTGGTGTGACATTAACATATGAGAGTGCTGGAGGTGAAATAGTTAAACAAGTTATCCAATCAGAACCCAGGGAGGTGGAGTCAGAGGGACTATAAAACCAGCTCTGGGAGGGGCGAAAGGAGAGTTCATTGGGAGTTGGGTGGTTGGTTGGAGTGGGAGTGAATTGGGATAGAGTCTAAGGGCAGGCTGAGTTTGTGTAGGGAAATAAGTTGAGTCAGGAACAGTTAGGAGCTAGGAAGATGAGTAAAAATCTGAGAGGTGGTTTAGCAAGTGAGAGCAGGTAGCAGAAGTTATAGGTCTGGATAGGCACCCTATGATTGTAATTGACCGATACCGTTTATGAAACCACACGCTTGTTAAACTGCAATAAATAAACAGAAGTTTATGTTCCAATTTAAACCTGACCTGACCCAGTATTGTACCAGGGAGGGCCTGGGTGATGCGAGCGAGAAATAAAGTGGTGGCACAAGGAGCAATGGACGGTGTGATCGCCACAGGTGGCAGCATGAGAAAGGGCCTTCTCTGCAGTGGCTCCTCATTTGTGGACTGCTCTCCCCAGGGAGGGTCATCTGGCACTTCTATTATACATCTTTAGGTGCCAGGCAAAAACGTTCTTCTTCAACCTAGCCTTTCACTGATTAACAGTCTATGTCCTTTGAAATGTGTTTTTGGGTGGGGCGGTTAATGGTTTATTTTGTTCTTGTTCTTGTTTTTATAATGTACTTTGAGGTTTTATTTTGTATTTTTATGCTGTGACAATATATAAAGAAGCAAGCAAGCAAGCAAGGGACATTACTGGCAGACAGAAGATCTTTTCCCACCAAATGCACAAGGGGGTGTTCATCATGCAGTCAGAAGTAGGACTTGGAAAATGGGGGTTCAAATCTCTACCCAGCCCTGAATGTTCCTGAGCGGCCTCCCTGAGTCACCGTCTCTCAATCTAATCTTCTTCACAAAATAAATATGCATGTAAATATATTTAATTGTTTCTTCTAGTGTAAAATTCACCATTTTTCTTAAATGAGACATCATAAAAATCAAGGACTTAATTTGCTAATATCTGCATTTCAGCCATTGGTGTGAATGAGTGACTTGGGGAGAGATAGAGAGGTTCATAAATTATTTTCCTCCTAAGTAATTATCTCAACCAAGAGGCAAAAGATTTCCTACTACCTAGTCAAAGCTAACAACATTGTTAAATTAAGTAAAGGGTGTGGTACTATTGTAGTTGCTTAATGGAACTGTAAATTAATGGAATTGTAACTTCAGTACATCTGCCCAGTTTTTCCAAAAGACTAATTGAATGAAAAGAGAAAAAGCACCTGTAAAAAGCACTTATAGAAGAAAACAAATAATAATGGTGGCGCTGTGGGTAAAACCTCAGCACCTAGGACTTGCCGATCACATGGTCGGCGGTTCGAATCCCCGCGGCGGGGGTGCGCTCCCTTTGCTCGGTCCCAGCACCTGCCAACCTAGCAGTTCGAAAGCACCCTCGGATGCAAGTAGATAAATAGCGGCTGCTTACTAGCGGGAAGGTAAATGGTGTTTCCGTGTGCTGCTCTGGCTCGCCAGAGCAGCTTCGTCACGCTGGCCACGTGACCCGGAAGTGTCTGCGGACAGCGCTGGCTCCCGGCCTCTAGAGTGAGATGAGCGCACAACCCTAGAGTCTGTCAAGACTGGCCCGTACGGGCAGGGGTACCTTACCTAACATGTAGTGCCTTTTAGGAAATTATTCAACCAAGTTTACATTTTAATTCTAAGCCAAACTGCGTTATGTGTGTGGTTTTTTATTTTAAAAAATGCTTAACACTGCCACTTTATTTTTGAAATAAATGTGTCTGTTGAGCCATGATCTGGCTCCAGATCAGGGTCCCCATGTGATTCATATGCCCCCAAAAGTAAACGGCACCTTCGGGATTAAATGGCAGAATATTTTCCCAGGCAACTAGGATAGAATTGGGAGCAGATGACCAGATCCAGGCCTTGGAAATAAAAATAGCACACCTTAAGATAGGCTACATTTTGTGTCTAATTCACTTAATAAAAATGTGCTTATTTATTTATTATTTGTTGTTGTTGTTTATTAAATTTGTATAGTGCCCTTCATCCGAAGATCACAGGGCAGTTCACAAATTAAAAATATTGTGTGCAGTTTTGGTCGAAGTACCAACGTGAAAAATGAAAGGAGGGGAGTACCTCAAGAAAGAAGTACAAAAACCTGTTTTACATCACTTTACTCCTGTGCAGATCCTGCTAGCTCTCCATTTGCCGTTGGCGTAATAACCCAGAGTTTGGCACAGGGAAAGCCCCTTGCGGCTAACTGGTGCCAGATGTGCTATATCAGTATATGTGACGCTTGGCAAAAACCCTTTGCCCACAGGATGCAACGGCCTACGTAACTAAGCCTTCAACCAGTTTTCTGCAAACAGCAGCCTCACCCACTATGAGGCCATCTGCTTTTGAAACTGAGCAAAGGAAACTAAGCAAAGTCTTACATCCTTTTTTTGAAAAAAAGAGAGAAAAGCAAGGCTTGGCTTCCAAGTTAAAGAATAAACAAATTTCTCCTCACACACAATCTCTCTCGCTCCACCATCCACTACCACAGGGGGCCTACTTTGACCCTGGCTGCCTGGTTTAAAAAGTCTGATTTGTCTTGTCGCCCAGTAAAATCCAAAACTCTTGTCCCCACTGCTTGCCATTGCAACAGTGAAAACTCCTCAAGGTGGGCAGTTGTCCATTTCAGCTCCAGTAGCAAAAACAAAAATGGGGAGGGGGAAGGCAGGAGGAAAACTCCTAATGGTGACCTCTTCTGGTACAGCAGTGAAAGAACTGCACAGATTCCAACTGTCCGGTTCTTTTTCTTCTCTGGAGCATCGCTGAGCAGCTGTCAAGACAGCGATGCTCCAGCTGCTGCGGTGAGGAGCTCTCTGTAGCTGCCACTAGAAGTGGCCGCCTGCCAGTGCAAGAAGGGATGCTTTGCCTCCACAGCTGCGGTAGTAAGAGGCAGGCACAGCTAGCTATTTTCTGTGGTGTGCGGAGTGGAAATTGGCAATGCAGATGGGCACCACGATGGCCTGTTTCACCGCCACATTCGCAGCAAGGTAGTAACTGCCACTAATTTGAAGGGGCTCTTTCTCCTCAAGGTATTTCAGATATGTTTGTGTGCAGCAGAAAGAGACAGAGAGGATGAGAGAAAAGGGGGAAGGAATTAAAAGTACTATTTAATATCCTGGACCCAAAGAAGGCATTTCTCTCTTTCTCTCTTTCACCCTTACACACACACACACACACACACACAGACAGAGAGGTGGGGAGACAGAGCTCTCTGTTTTAAAAATTGCGGAGAGTACAGTGGTACCTCAGGCTAAGAGCTTAATTCGTTCTAGAGGTCCGTTCTCAACCTGAAACTGTTCTTAACCTGAGGTACCACTTTAGCTAATGGGGCCTCCCGCTGCCATCGCACCACCATCACACGATTTCTGTTCTCATCCTGAAGCAAAGTTCTTAACCCGAGGCACTATTTCTGGGTTAGCGGAGTCTGTAATCTGAAGCGTCTGTAACCTGAGGTACCACTGTATTTAATTTATTTGACTCTCACCCAAAGTGTATCATACTTCTCCTCCAGCAGAAACCTATAGCTGATACAGACAGGGTGAGGGAATGGATGGGAATAATTAATTGAAAAGGAACTGAGTAGGAGAAGGATCTGGTAGGAAAGTCACTGAGCAAGAACTGGTTTGGAATGATCTGGATTGGATATTAATTTGTGGTGGGTGCAAATTAATTGAGGAATCACAGAAACAGAGAATTGTAGAGTTGGAAGGGACCACAAGGGTCATCTAGTCCAGCCCCTGCAATGCAGAAATATTTTGCCCAACATGGGGCTTGAACCCACAACCCTCAGATTAAGAGTCTCATGCTCTAACGATTGAGCTCCAATTTTATTTGGATGATTAATGACGGGAAAGCAAATACATTGTATTAATGTTGATTTGGATGGGAAATTGTCATTGCCTTCCATGAAATCTCAGTTGTAGCAAATGATTTCTAAATTTGCTTCTGAATATATGAATTAGTGTCTTGCCTTTTTTAATGCCAATTTGTGCCCTCCTTTTTGGTGATGTGTTGCTTCCTTTTGGTAACATTTCAAATGCACAGCTGTATCTCTCTCTCAACTATGTTAAAACTGATATAAAAGCCCCCCCCCCCGAGTTTATTATAATTAAAATGTCCATATATTTTGTGAGCAAAGCATTTTCCTTTTTCCCAAATGCTTCCCTTAGTTAGAAAAACTGCATAACTCAGGATCAGTATCACTACTGTCCAGCCTACATGAGCAAAAGGTTTGGTCTTAACTCATTCAAAGTCAAGGGACAGCAATATTGAAAAATAATGTTTTTTCCCAATTAATCAGGACAGGATTGTTCCTCTCTCCCCATTTGGAATCTATTAGGGCACATCTGCACGCAAGCAGTCCTAGATCAGACTGTAAATTTTACAGTTGTTCTTTACCTTCTGGCAGCCAGAACTAGCATAAAAACATCTTGGCTGCATGCACTAGAAAGGCATTCATTCTGAGTATTAAACTTTTGATTTATTATACAGTGGCAAAATAGACTCATTGCCCCCTTTTTAAAAAATACAGGACTCTAAGTTTTCAATCTTCATCTGGCTGGTGGAAAGAGCGAGTGGTTATAAAGATTTTTTTAAAATATCACCATCATCATTTTTTCTTCACTCCTTTACCCAGTTTTTTAAAGGCATACTGAGTCATGCCTTAAAAATACTTACCATAAGGAAGTCTTTAGCATGAGGAAGATTTTCAAAGAGTTAAAAAAGAAAGAAAGCCATAATTGTGGGTTCTTTCTTTTTCTCTTTCATAATGTCCAGGTATCCCAAGCAAAGATTGTGTCTGCCTGATACATAAAAGTGGTGAGATTTCTGTTTTTTATATGAAAAATAGGACACACAGTGCATTCCACCCAGCTCTCATAAGGTCTTGTTCTTGCCTGCCACACAAATCAATATATGTGGATCTCAGCCACTGATTACAAATGAACCAGCTATTTAATTGAGACCTATAACAGCATCTTCATCTATAGACGTCTATAGACATGTTTAATACCATATAGCCGCAACTTAATATACTCCTGGAAATAGAAGGTACCTCTCCCTTCCAACATAACCCATATGTATGGGGCAAGGGCAAACATAATGTACCTTTAAAATACACCAAAAGCAAAATACTTCTGCTGCAGAGCCTAGGACTTGCCGATCAGAAGGTTAGCGGTTCAAATCCCCGTGACGGGGTGACCTCCCGTTGTTAAGTCCCAGCTCCTGCCAACCTAGCAGTTCGAAAGCACGTCAAAGTGCAAGTAGATAAATAGATATCGCTCCAGTGGGAAGGTAAACGGCGTTTCCGTGCGCTGCTCTGGTTCGCCAGAAGCGGCTTAGTCATGCTGGCCACATGACCCGGAAGCTGTACGCCAACTTCCTTGGCCAATAAAGTGAGATGAGCGCCACAACCCCAGAGTCGGTCACGACTGCACCTAATGGTCTGGGGTCCCTTTACTTTATTTAACATAATAATCCATCCATGAGACATGAAGACAACATGAACCTAGGCAGGAGTTTGCTGGAAGAGCAGCAAAAGTACATCCTTCGTCCCCAACAGAAAAGCCATCCAAAACATCAATTTGATGTTTTAATGAGTGCCAACTTTCAAGGCAAGCTTGAGATTTTTCTTGTCAGTTAAATAAGAGGCTTGTTCTCTAGGGCATAAATACACATCCAAAGGAATATTTATTCACAAAACTCTGGTGCACCTCTTTGTAGCTTCCAGGGGAGAAAAACAACAACACCATAGTATTGGAATTACCCCCAGATGGCACTCCGAGGTTCTGCAGCCTCCAAGCTGCTCGAAAGGAGTTTGCAAACAGTTCTGCCTAAAAGTATCAAATAGACAAATGAGGTTCGCAGGACAACAGCGCCTGGAGAATTGTTTGGCCTTTGTGTGGCCAGGCTGTACATCTCGGCTGCTTAAACTGATCGTTGGGATTCCCCAACCCGCCGGTTAACCATGAAACTTAACATGTTGGCAATACTGTACTCTATGTCTGTATTTAATGCTGGATTGGCTTGGAGAGACCAGCAACAGGCAAAGTATTATTTGACAAATAGCATTGTTAGAATGAATAATCAGAATGTTAAAGGTTCAGTTACCTGTGCCTTTACTTCATAACATTTAGACCACCTGCAGGATACTTTCAGATATAAGGTTTACAATATGTATGTCATTGTGCAAGGGACTTATCAATCTTGTCATGTCAGTCATGAATTTTCTTCTCTCAAATTATACGATCAAGATGAAGACCATCCTCATAAATTATTCCATGGTCTGGAACAAAATATTGATTCATTGATTGATTGATGGATGGGTGGATGGATGTATTAGAACATTCATATGCCAGACTTCCACCTATTTTTATCTCAGGCTGGTGTGCAACATACAATCAGTACAATGAAACAAAATGAAACAAAATAACAATGATAACAACAGGTTTGCCTACAATCCATGTGTTATGTTATAGCTTTGCTATGCAACCCTAGTAACAATTTGACTTAACATTCAACGCATCCAGTATTTAGGCTGCCAGTGGCTTAAATGACTAGTGAGATAAACTGTACTATCCCTAGGGGAAAGAAACCAGTCGCTTTTCGCTTGTTGAATAATTAGTTCTAGTATGATGCTACCTCTTGACCCTTCGTCTACCTAGGGGCATATTAGGTACTGTGAAAGAGTGGGGAAATATGATAGAAAATAGGTTAAAAAGTGAACAATTTAAATAAATGCAGATACTGGTTATAATTAGTATCTAACTGTGCTAGCAACAAGATTTTAAATTGAGTTTTTAAATGAAAATGTTTCTATCTCGCGTGCTTCTTCATAACATCCAACATACAGAGACAATTTCTAACTAGGTTTTCCTTGGTTGTTAAACCTACCAAAATGAATCGGGAGGGCTTAGTGAACCTTATTTCTGCTGTTTTGGTGGGGTGGGTATTTTTCTTCTTCAAAGGCAAGCAATGAGAAGAGGCTATTATCTGTCCTGCAAATAGAGATTTTTTTCTTTATCAGTCTTTGCAATTAATCAGATCCGGATGATTAGCATCCACAGGAGTAACAAAGATTGCTCTATGCTCTGTTGACATTATGAGAACAGAGTTTAAATGAGTGCCTCTTCAAATTCAGCTCCGATTGTGCTCCACATTAATAATGACTCCAATTGACTGAAAATGGCACAAAAAATATACCCAATTAAGTGTCATTACAAGAGTTCAGTCAAATACCCACTTTGAAAAATCTCTTGGAAAAGATTAAGTTTCATGGAGTTTATAGTAGAACGCAGGGATGGTTGTTCCTTAATTCTTAAAGGTACATTGTCAATAAAAATAATTTTAAAAAATGCTTGAGTTAATAATTTTAAAAATTACTTATGTTCCATTCCCTGCCCCCTAAGAAAAGAGACAATGTTTGTGAAAGTTTGTTTGATTTCTGCAAACAGCCAGGTAATTATCACTAGTTTACAATTATATTATCCAAGTGTACGGGAATGAGGATTCCCCCCCCCCCCACTACAAAAATGCAATGCATATCTAATGGCCTACATGTGAAAGTGAAGAATGGCAGGCCTCAAGCTTGTGGAATCTGCCCCCCCCCCCCAAGGTAAAGGTAAAGGGACCCCTTACCGTTAGGTCCAGTCACGGGCGACTCTGGGGTTGTGGCACTCATCTCGCTTTATTGGGTGAGGGAGCAGGCATATAGCTTCTGGGTCATGTGGCCAGCATGACTAAGCTGCTTCTGGCGAACCAGAGCAGTGCACGAAAACGCCATTTACCTTCCCGCTGGAGAAGTACCTATTTATCTACTTGCACTTTGACATGCTTTCAAACTGCTAGGTGGGCAGGAGCAGGGACTGAGCAATGGGAGCTCACCCCATCGCGGGGATTCGAACCCTAGGCTCTCTGGTTTAGACCACAGCACCACCCACATCCCTAGAATGTCTCTAAGATGCAAAATACTGGCTGAGGGAAAATGCTAAGAATTAATGAACACTTGTTTCTGAGCATATTACAGTATCTGGTCATAAGAATGGAGCAGACATTCAGTTTTGTTTGCATTTTAATGGTAAACTCCCTAATTCCTGAACCAATATGCAGATTGAAACACACATATCCATTGAAATGCCCACTTCTCTTAAGTGCAGTTCTCCAGCCAAGGGATGTATAAAGAAATGCATACATTAGAGAAGCACGTGCACAAAATATGAGTGAAAAGTCATGAAAAAATGGATTATATTAGGCGAAATTGCTTTGGAAAATGTGTATATTAGCTAAAACTGCATGCAAAATTATGTTAGGAAAAATCCACACTAAAATGAAGAGGAGAGCTTTAAAAAGAAAATTCACAAATTGCTGCAGAGATGTGGAGAACTGAATGTAAGACTGGAAAAAGGAGGAACAGCAACTGGCAGATTTGACTATCCTTCTCTGGTCAGGAATTGGCTTTCAGTACCAGAATTGAGCTCCCAGTTCTTTCACACAAAAATCTATTGGTCCCCCACCACTGCCTAGAACCTTTCAGCAGCCTTTGTGCATAGAGAGGTGAAAATGCATTGTGCAAACCATTTCTTAACTACCACAAATCACCCAGAGATCTATAGTAGACCTATCAACGTATCTACCTAATCTATTTGCATCCCGTCCTTGATATGGAGATAACAGCTATCTGTGGCTCACAGCATGTACATGTGCATACTTAAATAGGGTTGCCATGTGTCCTCCTTTTCCCAGGGCACATCCTCTTTTTCAGGGGTAAATTTTCTGTCCCAGTGGATTTTTTATATTTGCCAAAATGTCTCTGGCTATACTTTCTGGATGAGACATAGACATAACTGGTGGTTGAAGACTTGCTTTCCTCTTCTTTTCCCCTTCCCCCCTCAGCAATGTAAGGTAAAAAGTAAAGGTAAAGGACCCCTGGACAGTTAAGTCCAGTCAAAGACGACTATTGGGTGCTGTGCTCATCTTGCTTCAGGCCGAGGGAGCCGGCGTTTGTCCACAGACAGCTTTCTGATGAGAGTTGTCATAACATCCTCTTCTTTGTTCTTCAAAATATGTCAGCCCGAAACAATCATATTTAAATAGGCCTTCAAGTGACTGAAAGCCTTAAAAAGCACTAACACAGAGAACCATAGAATTTTAGAATTGGAAGGAGCCCCAATGGTCATTTGTGCAACCCCTGAAATGCAGGAATCTCAGCTAAAGCATCCATGACAGGCCCTGAGTCCATTAAATTGTATGTATATAATGGCTCTATTCACATATTCAAAAAGGATTCATGCTAGACCCGTGCACAGAACTATATGAATATTTTTGCGTGTTTAATAATAATATTGTCACTTCAAGAAATGTGAGTAGGTAGAAATTCCTAAGGAGAGCAAGGAAAGACTGAATTAGCATGCATTTTATTCATAAACGCAAAACTTGGTGGTATAACTTGTTTATGGTATGTTTTCCTTTATGCCAAGACTTACTAACAGAAGTCTTGGATAAAAAAAGAAAATAAAGAGTTAGAATTTGTGACCTCAAGTAATAAATAAACACACTATTTTTCTAGGTTTTCAACCTCTGTTCTGTTTCTGAGGAAGACAGAGCTTTGATCCCCTTTGGTTGTGTGAGACAACAAAACAAACGTAATTGCAGCCAATGCAACTTGCAACAAATGAGAAAGCAATAACTGAGATAATTGCATGGTAATCACACTGAAGAGTAACTGACTGTCCAAAGATATAGGTTAGAAGAGAGTTAAGCATATAAATAATTTGCCAAAGGTGGTAAGAGGTCTTACTATTAGCAAGTGGACAGATTTAAATGAAAACTCAGGATATAGATCAGCAGTAAACTAAGTGCATTTGCAATCATGGTTGCTTATTGAATCATTCCGTCCCCCCATCACTGCTGGGCTATGAAGAGTCCATCAAATGTCCTTCTATTCCTCTTTCTGTGGTGGATGGGGCCTTTGCTTCTGCGGGAATGAATTTTAGCACATGGAATCAGAATAGCTGTAAAGGAAACTTGTATTACTGACACCTCCTTTGTTTGCTCAATAATGTAAGATGTGCTGAGAAGATTATTCCTAAAAATCCTTTGGCGTTTCATGTTAGATAATGAATATTCTAGATGGCTGTGGTTTCCTTATCATTCAGTGAAATCCCATACTCTTTTGTGCAAAGGAACACCAGTTTGCAATATCCTTAAGGGGGGGCACAATAGTACATGAAACCCCACTGGGAGTTGACTCCTAGCTGGCTTACTTGTTTTGGCTTCCCAGATCCCACTTCCTGGGTGCCTAAACCTTAGCACTCACACCCCTTTTGTTAGGAGTCCAGGTTCCCGGCTTGATAACACAGTAAACATATGTAATAAAAAAGGAGGATTTGTTGCAAAAAAACAAGCAATTATCTCTGGATGGCTCTAGCAAGCCTCCGGCCCCCATCACTCAGTTGACCCTTCTGAGGAGTTCCTCCTGTGTTGACAGAAAAGATTGAACCTTTGACTTTTATGTTTCTTATTTTGCTTCCTATCTAGCAGCCTTCCTATACGCCTATGCCTTGGACTTATTTGGTCAGCTGCATCCCCTTCCTGTTTCAAAAAGCTGTCTCTGTGGCTTTCCGTGCCTGTTTGTGCTTCCGGGAAGCTTTGGCTGTGTTCCAACCTGCTCTCCGTTCCTCCCTTATCAGCCAGCCATCCAAGGTCAGGGGGAGTCAATGCTGGCAGCTGTGGGCTCTCATGTGCCAGTGTGAAAGCCCAGCCTCCCTATTCATGACGGCATTCTGCAGCCAGCTGTGAGATTACACCAGGAGCTGGTGTGTTCATGACACCTTCATGATAGAATTGTGATGTAAAGTATCTTAGAAGCAAAACAAAGAAAGATAGCTGTTGTTGTTGTTAAAAATATTATTAAAAAATTGTCCAGTAGCACCTTAGAGACCAACTAAGTTTGTTCTGGGTATAGGCTTTCGTGTGCATGCACATTTCTTCAGATAACTGAATTGCTATTGGACAATTTTTAAATATTTTTATTTATTTATTTCAACTGTGTCAGACCAACACATCTACCTACCTGAATCTAGAATTATTATTATTATTATTATTATTATTATTATTATTATTATTATTATTATTGCCCTTCATCAAAAAATCATGGGGTGGTCACAGACTAAATAATCTGGAATAACCACAGATCAGGTTCCAAAGCACTTGTGTAAAGCTGCCCAGCATTGCTCTACAAAAAGGCAACCCATTAAGACTCCCATTATACAGATGAAGGGCACTGAGGCTGAGATCATTAGCCCAAAGTAGAAAGGGACAACGAAAATGTTGCCTCAGTGACTGCCTCATTTTATTGAGAGAGCATGGTAGCCACAGTCTGAGTATTGCTCATGTTAGACAACACTGGACCATGGAACAGTGGTCTGTATACTTCAATATAAAGTAGCTGCATTCATTCATAATGAATATTCAGGCTTTGATCCTTAGACTAGGGTCACATTGATGAAGAGTACTGTCACATCTCTTATATCCATTCATTTTGGGGAGCAGGCAGGAGTCTTGCAAATCTCAGATAATTCTCTTTGTACAGAGTTAGCTCTGAAATATTTATCCAAGTTAACAAAAATAAAATAAAGAAGGAATAAATGGTCTAAATCTGGACTACTCTAACTTCTTTTTTTAAAAAAGGAGTTTAAAATGCACCAGCAGGCCTGTTAATACAAACTTAGCACTGAAATAAATCCTGACAAACCATGTTCAATCTCAACAGGTATTTGCAACCTTTCCATATAGATTTAGAAACTGCTTAGAGATAAACAGATAAATAAATTAAACTTGTGATGTAAAATCTGGAATGGCTCATGTGGAACATGTGAAGGACTGCTATATAATGCTGTAGGTATAACTCAAATGTCTCCTCAGTGCTAAAAATGGGTGCCCTGGAAGATAAACAAGACTATTTGGAAATAAGATCCTGGGGACAAATTCCAAACATTCTCCTTAAAACCCAGCAATGTTGTACCTAAGTCATGTCATCCAGTGACAGATACACCTGTGTATCGTCCCTGTTATTCATAAGGTGATGACAGGCTATTTTTATTCAGGAATTCTTTTCTCTTCTTTCTTGCTACAGGAAAAAAAATAATAATCACTGTTTTTGTTTGTTTGTCCAGTTCATGCTGGGTTATCTCTTTTCTTTCTTTACATTTGGGTTACACATTAGTACAATTTGAGAAGAACTGCTGTGGTTTTTTGTGGAACATTTGACTGTCTCTCAGATTCAAATATTGTTTTGTTTAAGCAAAAGAAAAAGGGAAATCACCCAAAACGACACTGTTGTTGAACAATGAAAAGTAAAATCACCTCAAAAGACACTGCTGACGTGGGTTGCCACATGTCTGTATTTTCCGACTGCAGTGTTCCAGGTACCGTATGACAACCCTAGTAGGATGCTAGAAATGGTAAATCAGTGAGGGCGAATCTACTGTTCCCAGGACTGTTTGGGGGGAAGTTATGTGCTTTGAATGTCCCTTGGATGTGGTTTAAATGTATAGGTGTGTATCTGCCCCTAAAGTCACAATGTATCAGAGGTTTTTAATCTCGGAGTGGCATAATTTCTGGATGAATGTTCAGCAGATCTGGTAAAAGCAATGCAGATTCGGATGTATCTGTATTTTTCACTTTTATTTTACAGTGATGAAAGGCAAGTTCATATTCACAAATGAAACGTCGTTTAGGCTGACTTGTAGGCAAACACACACACACACACACACACACACCTGCAATAGAAAAAACACAATGAAACAGACCTCTGTTTTCTCCTCAAGTGGGTGCAGGCCAGTATAAATCTCTTCATGCTCTATTTTATGTGTTATAATTTCCTTCTACTGTCACTCCACAGGTATTTTCCATGCTACTGGAGATCGCTGGTATGTGTGGCTTGTTCCGCATTTGATTTTCTCAGCTGTCTTCTCTGAGGAAAATTATTTACTTTAGTAAAGGTTATAATTATAAGCCATCAAACTTATTTTGTTTCTCCTTGTATCTGTTAAACAAAAGTTTAGCTTGTCTTCCAGGATTTTCAAATAAAAACTATCAAAGCACATGTATTTTTGAAAATTCGAAAGGTCATCTTGGTCACTGGGTGCATGTCTTATTGAATACGCCTCTTGAAGAATAAACCAAATGTAATATAAAATGACATTTTACACCTTCCACTAGAGAGTAAGAAAATGTGGTCAGAGCCATCTCAGGCTAATAATAACGGAATTACACACACTGAGAATGTTTTTTCACATTTATCTACAAATGTTCCTTGCTTCCTACAGCTTAGGTATACGTACTATAGCAGACACAACATTTGAGAGGGCATTTAATCTTCCCAAACAAAATAAATGTTCTCAGCACAACTAAGCATATATTTTTTTAAGGGTCAGCAGTGATGGTCATAAGGAATGAAATCTGCAGTAGGAAAAAAAAGATTGTAATGAATTTACAGAGGAGGGGTAAACTGTATGCTTGAGCCCCCTTCTAATTCCTGAATTCAGCAGGGATTCAATTCCTGGAATAAAGGTAAAGGTAAAGGGACCCCTGACCATTAGGTCCAGTCGTGGCTGACTTTGGGGTTGCGGCGCTCATCTTGCTCTATAAGCCAAGGGAGCTGGCGTTTGTCCGCAGACAGCTTCCTGGTCATGTGGCCAGCATGACTAAGCCACTTCTGGTGAACCAGAGCAGCGCACGGAAATGCTGTTTACCTTTCCACCGGAGCGGTACCCATTTATCTACTTGCACTTGATGTGCTTTCGAACTGCTAGGTGGGCAGGAGCAGGGACCGAGCAACGGGAGCTCACCCCGTCACAGGGATTCGAACTGCCAACCTTCTGATCGGCAAGTCCTAGGCTCTGTGGTTTAACCCACAGTGCCACCCGCATTCCGCAATTAGCTTCCTGGTAATAGCCCTCTGAGGATGGACTATTAAGGTAACAAAGGAAGTGGAAGTGGAAGTGGTAACAAAGGTCAAATGGATGGGCCCCTCTCCCTAAACTTGTTTGTGGTTAGCAACACAGAAGATCAGATTGGGGAGTTTTTGAGTTAGAAGGTAGAAGCAAGGCTGGGCAACTGGGAGACAGAGCCACGCCCGATTTCCGTTGGAATCCAAGTCTGTGGCTATGGGAGAGGAAAGACCCTCTTGGGGTGTTAATGCTGGAAATCCTTCCATCATAGGCTCAGGTTGTATATATGTGTAAATAAACCATATATCACTGCAGCTTCCACGGAACCCAATTCTAAAGGAAACATGAAGCCTGGATAAGTGTCTAGAATGCCTGGAACCTTGCACTGCTCAGAGGGTGGAGTGCAACAATATCTAGACCAGATAAATTCATTCAATACCTTACACTGATGTTGCTAGAAAAATAGAAGCCATAAAGGATATATGTAGAAGAGAAGGCTCTGGAAATAAAAATGGACCTGCTAAATTGACTAAATCAGAGGTTTTCATCCTTTTTGAGTCCACGGCTCCCTTGACCAACTACATTCTTTCTGCGGCATCCCTGTGGGGCCCAGGAGCCCAGTGATGTCACCCCTTGCCTGCAGATCTGGCAGCCTCTCACTCTTTTTCGAACACCCTCCCTTAGGTAGTGTTCCCTCAGCCTCCTCTCCTCTCCTTGGGAGTCCTCCAGGCAGCTGCTGCCCCTGGTCTCTGAGCTGCCCACCCCCCTGCCCCAAAGAGAGGTGCTTCACAGAGCTTATAGCCAAAGCTGCTGAAATAAACAGCTGTGCAAGCCTTTGGGAGGCAGAAACGTGAGAGGGCATCAGAGGAGGGAAGGGAGGAAAGAGGGACAGAGGCCAGTGTTGCCCGCAGCACCCCCACCATCATTCAAGGCACTGTTAGAATTATTGATCCATGCTTGCAGTCATGGGATTTTTGTCTATCACAAGACGGTATATGTTTTGACTCCATAGAGTGGGAAGTGACAGGATGTTTGTGTTACTGTGTTCCGTGAAGTGGGACTATTGTCCTTTGTTCTTTTTCTCAATTCTGTCTGATGCTAGAGAGAGAGGGAGCCATGTTGCAGCGCTCCGTGTGTGTTTATATGTAAATAAAGTAGATTAGCCAAAATGCTGAGTTGCTGAGGTCTGTCACGCATCTGCGCAAACTCTGTGGATCCCTAAGTGTGCCGGTGTCGGTTGGTATCAGTCACTGTGATGTTCGGGCAGAAGAAAGGTTTTGAAGCTCCCGAATGAAAGACCAGAAGGGAGAGAACATGCCAGTCGGGCATGTGTCTCTGCCAGGGCCTTACTTGAGTGTAGGCTGAACTCCTGACAGGTGCCACGCCACACAGGTTGAGAACCAGTGGGCTAAATAGATTTCACAGACTTAAGGGTAGGCTGGGTTTTGTTCCACAATATTATTTTCAGTTTTACACATTCATAGTGTGGCGAGTTTTGAGGAGGCGAGAGAGGGAAGTTCCCCATCCGGTCCGCAGTTTAAAACTCCCGTAGTCACACCCCCTGCTGGCATTGATTGGCCGGGTGGGGTGTGATGCAGCTGGGAGTTGCCTCGAGGAGGGCGTCAATCCCTCGACCCCAAGCCAGATCACCGTGATGGCCCGAATGCCCAGCTGCAGTGCCGCCCACTGTGAAAGGTGAGCAGACCTAGTTTGAGACTGAGTTTTGAGGTGAGTATTGAAGAACAGTCTATGGAAATTGTTTTCTTGCTTCTGTTACTATAAAGTTTTGGATGTTTTAGGGGCCAATTAGTTATGCATTTTATATTGTTACTGTTTTGCTGTATTTGGAATATGAACTGCATTGTGATTTTTTTAAAAAAAATGAAAAGCAGTATAAATAAATAAATGGTAGCCAAACTGTTTTCTTCTCAGGCTAGGCTGAGTCCTTTGACTTGCCTCATCATGGGACTCATTCTATTTCAGCTATTTACAAGTAGCCTTAAAATGGTGAATGAGGACAATTCAGTTCCCAGGTCTCAAAGACATGCGTTTGTTAACATGCAGGCTGATATGGCAGTTTTAGAACTGTGAGGTACTGCCCCATTTTCAAAACATTTTAAGCATCCTTTAGCTGTGAAATTTTTACTTAACTATCTCAAGCTTCTAACTCACGAGAATCAATTACCCATTTAGGTTTTTACTGAAGCATGTTGCAGCTCATAAACAGATCAGCCGCAGCAACATATTGTTTAATCTAACACAACAGAACTTTTAAATTCAATCTCAAAATTGGTTTCGAAAAGAACATCCAAGAGTGGGAAATGTGTGGAACACAGAGGGCATTTATAAGGCAAGGTGGGAGGCACGGAATCAAAATTTGGGATCCACATTCTCAAAAGTCCCATTGACTTACCAATATGCACAAAAGGAACATCCAAATCTATGAGGCCTTTTCACAGCACAAATGCCTTTACGGATGAATGCTATTTTGTATAAATGACCAGAATACAGAGCTGCTTTTTGCAAGGTAAAGCAGTATTTTCTGTGATTTATTGAATTCTTTCCCCCTAATGTAACTGGATATGTTCCCATTTGACATCCAAAAGGTGCGCAAATCCATAAAAAGGATCAGTCGAGAGTCAGCTGTACACCCAAAACTCAAAAATGTTAACACACACAATATGACTATTTAATAATTCCCAGAAGCAGAACATGCAATTAATATATTGTATCCCCAGGGACAAGAGTTAATAGGATGTGTTTTCCAAGAAATGAACACAGCTGTTGGTCACCTTATTTTTGGCTATTAAAATAGCAAAGGACTTTTCAGGAGAGTTCTCATGTATCACAGTGTAAACTATTTTTAAGATACAAACTCCCTTTAAAAAATGTCAGTCTCATGAATACTATGAAAATATAATGGCTTCCAGGGGTGGGGGTGGCAATCTAAGCAATAATACCTTCTCTAGCTTTCTAATCATAGAATCCTTTTTTAAAAAATGTGTCTTATTTATTTATCATGTATAATTTTATTCCCCCCTCCCCCTTTAATCCCAACAGGGTGCTCACAAACTAAGACGTGAAAACCACTATAGATCCACCAATAAAAATAACAGAATAAAAGGAGAGCCAGTGAATATTTAAAGCAATTTTCAAACCAGCCTTCTAAAAGCCTGGGCAAATATAAAGATATTCACATCCTCCTCTGCACGTGTTCCAGCTTGTCAATATCCTTCTTAAATTATTTTGGCCAGAACTAGGCACAGTGCTCCAGGTGTGGTCTGACCAATGCATCAAAAAATGAATTTGCATAGGGATGGCTATGATTATTGTTCAGATGTAGAGCCTAATGAATTATACAAGTAACCCCCCTACACTTCCCAGACTAATGTAGGGATCTCCATGCAGCTGTCCTTCAGCTTTTGAATATCTCTGAATTTCGTGGGGATGTATTTTGCTCAACAAAATTTGATTCAATGCATATAAAATGCAATTTTATGACAAAATGTGTTCAAAATGCATATTTCAAGACAAAATGGATAAAAAATGCATCTTTTAGCATAAAATATGTAGCAAAGTATGCAAATTTGGTGCAGGGTTTTTTTAAAAAAATATTATATTTTTTTACAAACGTTTTCAGAAAGCTATAGAAAGACAGAATGATTTCATGAATGAACATATGCAGCTGGAAATGAACTGATTCATCCATCCTTTGATATGGTATATAAACGAGCCTTTTATAACACAACTGTGGAGTGAGTCTCCTAATACCAGCACATGAACACATACCTACACAGACATATTGTGAAATAAGTTAAGAATAGATTTCACTATAATCTTGGCATTTCACGATCTTTCTGAGTTTCACTTACCATCATCATAACATCGTTTCTACGTGTGAATAATGCATGCCACATGTTGGGTGTAAAACTGCACTGGAAAAAAGCATTCTTGACAGAGAAGTATTATGTTTTTTATTGCCATATTTTATGAATAGAGGCTCTGAATAAAATTCCATTCTCTGTATATAAAAAAATATGTTAATCTGAAATGAAAGGACTATAGATGTATGCTCTTCTATGTTCTGCATTTATGGAAGTACAAACTTGTCATTTACGAGCTTTGTAAAGGTAAATTACATGGTAAAGAATACACTTGCTAAGGTGTAGTTAAAACATGACATGCTGAAATCAAGAGCTTTGACTCTAAGAAGAGGAACAAGCTTAAAGTGCTACTTGTACGTTCTGCTGTGAACATTGGCTAATGCCTATATTCTTTGCTAAACAGACAAGGTTGTGCTCTTGCATAGAAATGGAAAACTGCAGGCCTTTGTTAACCCATCCCAAATATCATTTGTGGGGTGGAGAGGGGTTTCTCTCATTTCTAGCAAAACTAAGAAGGTGAGTTTTCCTGAACTCAGGAAACTGATACAGGGCCAGATTTAGTTTTGATGAGGCCCTAAGCTACTGAAGGTAATGGGGCCCTTTATATGCCAACAACAAATTGTCACTGTTTTTTCTGTTGAATATACAGTGGTACCTCAGGTTAAGTACTTAATTCATTCCAGAGGTCTGTTCTTAACCTGAAACTGTTCTTAACCTGAAGCAGTGGCGTAGCGTGGGTTGTCAGCACCCGGGGCAAGGCGAGTAATTTGCGCCCCCTAACCCATGGATTTGCGCCCCCTAACCCGTGGATCGGCCGGCCCCCCCTGCACCCCCCACGCTACGCCACTGACCTGAAGCACCACTTTAGCTAATGGGGCCGCCTGCTGCCGCCACGCCGCCGGAGCACGATTTCTGTTCTTATCCTGAAGCAAAGTTCTTATCCTGAAGCACTATTTCTGGGTTAGCGGAGTGTGTAACCTGAAGTGTATGTAACCCGAGGTACCACTGTATGCTATATGATGATTTATGGACCTAATAGGTATCTAAAGCCATTTGCACATAACAAATAGGAGCCTACACAACACAAAACACTGTGGCTATATGTAGGTTTTATTTTATTTGCTTTTTATCTGATATTTTGGAAATGTACATCCAGGGGTTTTTTTGGAGGGGGGCCAAGAGAGTGAGGCTGTAAACTATAGCTTGTTTAGCTTATACATAAATCCGGCACAGAAGTGATGGCTAAACAGAATCTGGGCGGGAGGTTAGGCACATGTCTTGCCCGTTCCCATGTAAGGACATTCACAAGACAGCTACCTTACAATTTCTGCAGTTCTGACTGGAGTTACAGCCCTTTTTGACAAAAAACAACTTGGCCAATGTTCTCCGTGTCCTGGTAACTTCCAGATTAGATTATTGCAATGTGCTCTACTTGGGAAGAGCCCTGAAAGACAACCTGGAAACTTTGGTTGGCCACCTGGCAATCAAACTTTGCACCAGCTGAAGTTTACAAACCCAATACGCTGTAAATTGTTTTCACTGGTTCCTTATAGCGGTGCTTTACCTGACTAATTTATTATTTTTACTTTATAATTTATTGTTGTTTTGTTTGTATAAAATCTGTATCTATAACATTGTAATTATATTTTGTAGTATTAATGCTGTGACCTGCCTTGAGCATCACTTGGTTGAAAAGTGGGATAGAATTTCAATGGATTAATAAGTCAAATATTATGATTATGAATAATTTTAAGCCAATTCTAGTATAATACATGTTGCATAAGAACTAGTACACAAGATTTAAGACAAAATTGGCTTTAAATTCATATAAAGTTTAAAATAAACTATCAACTTCCTCACTCCAATTCTAGCAACTTTACTTGATCTGTGGATCCCATAAGACTAAATTCAACCAAAGATGAGCATTTATGAAAAACAGAATTATTGGTGGTGGTTGCTTCTTCTTCTTTTTAAAAAGTACTCCATAAAAGATCATTTCTCAATAAATCTTAGAAAATGCAAGCAAACAGCTGTTTCAATATAGTTTTCTTAAACCCAGCCTGCTCTAATTGTGCTGCTATAAAAAGGCAATAACGGAATTATGTAGAAATTCTGTAGGAAAACTAAAACAGTCAGTTTTAAAGTAATGAACAGAGACTCAGGTGGAATCTACTCACATATAAAAAACGCTGTGAAAATGCTTTTTTAAAAAAAGTTTTTTAAAAACATTGAATTTTGCATATCTCCCTGTCGCCATCTAGTGTCACATTTGTATATTGCACTTTACAGCACATTTAAAACGTTTTATTTGCAGCTGTATAGGTGAGTCCTCAGTATACAAGTATATAGTTCAGGGGGAGGCGAAAGGCTCAGTGGCAGAGCACATGCATTGCATTCAGGTGGTTCAGGTTCAAACCCTGATATCTCCACTTAAAAGGGCCCTTGCAGCAGCTCTTGGGAAAGATGGTTAACTGATCCCCCGGAGAACTAGCAATCAACATAGATAATTTGGGGTTAGATGAAACAATAGTCTGACTTGCTTTAAGGCAGCTTCCTATATTTACAGACACAAAGGGCAGGATTTAAATAACTTGTTGCAAGTGGGGAATAAGGTCCACTTCCACAACAAACTTTCCCTGCTCTCACCTTTCCCCCATGGCCCCCCAACCCCTACATCTGCTCTGGAGAGTTGGGAAGGGACCCAGAATGAGTTTAGGAGGTCCAAGGCTATGGGCTTTTTTTAAATTACGAAACACACAGGTGAGTTTTAATTATTTTTTAATTCAAAACAGGTCTCCAAGCATACTTTGATTTCCAAATAATGGACCTTCATATTTGGCGAATGCATTATTGGGAAGGTCTGGCAGGAAAACATTAGTGGTGAAATTGAAAAGGCAATAAAAGTGCAGGAAGCTAACCTAACCTGCTTTATTTATGCCTTGAGACTTCACTGAAGATAGGCAAAAAATGATATTAGTATCAACTGGTCAACTTTGCCAGCAATAAAAGTGAGCTTCCTTGAAAGGAAATGAAGTGATACGAAGCTAATGTTACACATAAGGAGGGAACCAAATACTATGCAGCTGTTCAGAGTATTCCCTGCTGATTCTAGAACTTTGGTTCAGCGATTGTCAAAGATGTGTTGCATAATAGTTAGGTCGCTCCAGGTAAATGTCCTACTAGAAAAGTAAAATCTGGAAATGCATTTAGAATCGTTGACTCCCTTCTACCCTGGCAGTACATACCTTTAAAAGATAAGGGCAACCAAGGTCGCTTAGGGTATGCCACAATCTTCCAAAGTTGGCATATGGGGAACGCATTGTACCTGGCTTGCCAATGAACAAAGGGGAATTAGACCTGCCTGCAAAGCTGTAAATTCCAAACATTACTATTGCAAACACTGCTATTGCCACAAAACAAGGCAGATGGCTCTTGTTCAGTAACAAGCACTAACATCTGAAACTTCCATGGACTCTGACGTATTCTTCACTAATGTGCCTATGCATAAGCTAAACACATTACCGCATCTTCCAGGGGCAAAATGGTAAGGGAATGAAAAGTGGCAGATGCAGAAACAGACTACAATCAGCAGGCCTGCTGTCTGAATATCACAATTTTCTAATCCATTAAAAATATATCTATCTTAGAGTACTTATGCCTTAGCCCTTGGAGGATCCTAAGTAATGATAATGCTGACCTCAGACCATTCTGTTCAAATGGTGCAGTTTCACCAGTTTATGTAGCTATCTAATATTCAAAATAAGAATGGCTTTAGGGCCAAATCTACCATAAGTTTGATGTTGTGGATTTTTGTTAAACAAATAGACAGCACTGACAGGTGAGCTATAATAATAATAATAATGATGATGATGATGATGATGATGATGATGATGATGATGTATTTATACCCCACCCATCTGGCTGGGTTTCCCCAGCCACTCTGGGCGGCTCCCAAGAGAATATTAATAATATTAATAAAAAAGAATAAAACATCAAACATTGAAAACTTCACTAAACAGGGCTGCCTTCCAATGTCTTCTAAAAGTCAGGTAGTTGTTTATTTCCTTGACATCTGATGGAAGGGCATTCCACAGGGTGGGCGCCACTACCAAGAAGGCCCTCTGCCTGTAACCTCACTTCTCACAGAAGGCCCTCAGAGCTGGACCTCAGTGTCTGGGTTGAATGATGGGGTGGAGATGCTCCTTCAGGTCTACTGGGCTGAGGCCGTTTAGGACTTTAAAGGTCAGCACCAACACTTTGAATCAGAGGTAGGCAACCTAAGGCCCAGGGACCAGATGCGGCCCAATCGCCTTCTGAATCCGGCCCGTGGATGGTCTGGGAATCAGCATGTTTTTACATGAGTAGAATGTGTGCTTTTATTTAAAGTGCATCTCTGGGTTATTTGTGGGGCATAGGAATTCGTTCATCCCCCCCCCCCCAAAAATATAGTCTGACCCACCACTTGGTCTGAGGGACGATGGACTGGCCCATGGCTGAAAAAGGTTGCTGACCCCTGCTTTGTGCTCAGAAACATACTGGGAGCCAATGTAGGTCTTTCAGGACTGGTGTTATATGGTCTCAACAGCCGTTCCCAGTCACCAGTCTAGCTGCTGCATTCTGGCTTAGGGCCATGGCAGGGGAGAGAGGCTTTAACATTTTACCCTCACTGCAGTCCCTATTGCAACTGCACCATAGACTGCTAGTCACAATTGCCCTCTTCTGTAAGAACTCAGGGGTGATTGAGGGAGGCCAGTAGTGCCCACAGTATCCACAGCAATTGCAGGACCTTGGAGAGCCCCCAGTGTCCTGCTGAAGCAGCTATATGAGCTATTGACTCTGCAAGTACTGTTCCTAGATCACACTGATGCCTCTTATACCTCATATTGTCTCATATGCCTCATATTGACCTGACTTGTAATGTAATAAAGTCCACCTTCCCAGAGGAGCCTGGTAGCTGTTACAAGGACTGTGCCTTATTTTGCAGTATTTGATTCCTGAAGGGCTAGGGGAACAGGAGGAGAGAGGAGGATCCCTTCAACTGGGTCTTTAAGAAGGTTCGGGCATTTCTTCCTACCATTGTGGAAGGAGCGGGTGTTGGAGAAGACTGCCCAGCATGCTGAGAGTGAGAAATGTGCATTTCCAAGATTTATCAGAAAAGGATGTAGAGGATTCTCTGAGAATCCTATTAGAAGGCAAGATAAGGTTGATAGGTGTCTATGTTGAAGGGAGAGAGAGAAAGAGAGAGAAAGAGAACCCATCATGTTTATGGGTGAAATGGGAATTCCAACCCCATTATATATTTTAAAATATATGCATAAGTATATACGCAACAATGATTTTAAATGATTTTTAAAAGGTGGGCCTTTAAATGGGTTAAAAAAAGAAGAAGCAATGGAAAATTATTCACAACATTAGAGAGACATAATTAAAATGTTCAGCAGTCTTTTGCTTCAGGAACATTTTGCTTCCATCACGCAAAAGGCTAGATAAATCCTGATTATGTTTTTCTTGATAGTTTATGTTTTCATAATTCATATAATATGCATCCTCATTTCATACATTCCAGCTGGTTGCTTTTTAGAGGACACTATTACATAGTCTTTAGGTCTCCTACATTAAGGTCTCCTACATTAAGGATGAAAGGCTAAATTCATTTACCTGGAAGATCAGTATAATGCAGAGGGCATTATTCCTGTGTAGACAAGAACAGGAACTGCACTGAAAATAAACTTTTTCTGTAAACAGTCTCCTTTCATGTAGTCATCTGTCAAGCAAGTAGATTGTTTTTAGCACCATCTACAGATTATATAAACTGTAATTCATAGATTTAAGAAATTATAATTTAGCTGTTTGCTTGGTAATGAGACATGTATTCTGGTGATTTCATCTCTTGAGAACTTTACTAATATCTTGGTCTTATGCCTAACTGTGCAGATTTGTATTTGATCTTTAAATAATTGACATACTACACTCAAATATAGCAAAATGCTTGTATCAACTCTCAAAACCTGCAGCCGTCTGCAAGAAGACGTTCCACTCCAAAATAAACAACAGATCCTGCATAGGCATATGGTTTAAATAATCTATGGATAGCGTGCAGTCAGAAATAGTTTATTCGGCACATCTGTAACAGTGCTCCATTTTTTAAAGACACAATTTTTCTTATTAGAGCATATGTATGTATATATATATGTATATATATGTATATATATGTGTGTGTGTGTGTATATATATATATATATATATATATATATATATATATATATATCCCTTGACAGTGTTAAAAATCTGCTTCAGAAAAAGCATAAAACCTCTTTGGGCAATTCAGTCCATATTTCATTGTGCTGCTTTTGTTACTTTTATACTTTTCAGGCAGGATAAAACAAAGAATAATGGCATATATTTGCCTTCTTTGAGAAGAAACAGCCTAGATCAGCAGCAGCCTAAAATATTGGTCTTAATTTATCATTTGTGTTTCTCCCATCAGTTTGTGGGCTAACATCTATTGACAAGGAGGCAGAGCAGAAAGGCATTAGAATGACAAGGAATTACATAGATTTGCCTATTCTTGGTTAACACCTCACCAGGAATGGGGCTTGATGGCTCTCTCCTTGTTTAGTGCTCGTTGTTGTCATGCTGGCCCAGTTCAGGCCAATATTTAGCCCACTTTTGTATTATTGGCTCATCCCATAGTGGGGATATTGACGTGAACTCAAATTTGCTGTCAATATTTTGCCTATTGACCCAGAAATTTCGCGCTCAAAAATATTATGACTGATTTTGACTCTGATGCAAATCATTTGCCCCAAGGAATCACGAAAATAACACAGGATAAGAATTCTGTGTTTTTAAGCTTTTTACTATGTTGTATATTCTAAAATCTGATGTGCATTTACTTTAAGGTCGTTAATGTCCCTTCTGCAAAATAAATAGTATTTTTAAATGGTTTTTAAAAAGGATAAGACAAATACATAGAAGCTAAGACTTTCAGAGGCTACTAGCCATGATGGCTGTGCTGTGACACTGATGCAGAAATCCAGCATCACCTGAGCTCTGCGAGTGCAATTTTCTCCCAATTGAAGTGCAGAGTGTTTGAGGACCAGGACATTTGCAGGGAAATCAAAGTGCTTGTTTACAAAGCTATTGTACTACCACCTTATTGTATGCTTGTGAAACATGGTCCACTTATAAACACCATCTACAGCTCCTCGAAAGATTCCATCAATGGTGTCTCTTTTACAGATCACTTGGGAAGACAGGCGAACTAATGCCAGTGTACTGGAAGAAGCAAAGATCACCTGTGTTGAAACAATGATTCTTCAGCATCAACTTCGTTGGACTGGTCATGTTGTGCAGATGCCTGATTATTGTCTTCCGAAGCAACTACTCTATTCTGAACTTAAAAATGGAAAGCGTAATGCTGGTGATCAACAAAAGAGATTCAATAGCAATAAAAAAAAATTATTACAAAAAAAAAACAAAAGAGATTCAAAGACTCTCTCAAGGCAAATCTTAAAAAAGTAGTATCAATGCTGACAACTGGGAAACACTGGCCTGCGAGCGCTCCAGTTGGAGAACAGCCTTTACCAAAGGTGTCATGGGTTTTGAAGACGCTAGAACTCAGGACAAAAGGGAGAAATGCGCTAAGAGGAAGGCATGCTTGGCAAATCCTCACCAGGATCAACTCCCACCCAGAAACCTAGGTCCCCACTGTGGAAGGACATGTGGATCCAGAATTGGCCTCCACAGTCACTTGCGGACTCACTGTTAAAACCATGTTTATGGAAGACAATCTAACTCGGCTACGAGTGATCGCCAAAGAAGCTTGGCCTCTACAGTTGAAGGCAGTTTCCTTCTAAGTACCATTTGTGGATCGAGGGCCCGACCCCGCTATGTGAAATAAATACACAAGGACACGTGATATAAGGTTAATGGGCAAGAAAAGGCCACAACTTTATTGATTACAGCAGTGAAAAGGTATTGGCTTAGGCATTGGATGACTATAGGTGGTAGGTTTATTCAACAGTAGGTGGAGCCTGTTGATGCTCATCCAACTATAGGCTCACCCCCTGATGTCACCGAGGGTTGTGCCATGGCCTCCCGCCAAGCAGGCATCGGACGGAATACACGACCGCCAGATTCCTTTAACGGAATAACCCACGGTAGATAGCATAGGCGATGGCCACACCTAGCCCTTGACACAGCACAACACATGAATCCAATGCCTAACCTACCCACCAATACCACAAAAGTTGTGACGATTGCTATGAGGTAGGCGAAAAAACCAAAAGGCCTAATGCCAAATGGAAAAATTCCTACCAGGCCCCCCAGCCAATCAGGGCGACCAACCTAAGGTCCATAGCAAGGCCAAAAACCTATACCCTGAGCTAAATGGGAGTGGAGGGTGGGTGACTCGCTGAGGGACGACGACAAATGAGGAGGAGGCGGAGCTGGCACCACAGCCTTAAGCTGCTACACATGCCCCCCGGAGGCACCTGGTTGGCCACCTCCGGTGGGCGTGGGTGCCAGCCAGGTAGGAGGGGAGGGGGCTAATGCCCCCTACCAGGGGCGGAGCTCGGTCTCCCGCCCACAACCACTCCCCTCTCTTCCAGGGAGGAGAGTCTTTGCTGGAAACTGCAGGTAGTGAGAAAGCTCTTGAGCTTGGGTCCTGCACGTGACCTTCCCACAGATATCTGGTTATATCCACTGTTAGACCAGGATGTTGGAGTAGATGGTCCATTAGCCTGATATAACAGGCTCTTCTTATATTCTTACCACCGTATCCTTTCTTTGCCTGCAGGGCACAGACATCTAAAAATACATTCATTGTTCTTCAACCTAACCTTTTCTTATTTGATAGGATTATGGTAACAACCCCATTGACTGCCTCTGCCTCACCCTCATGCTCAGAGAGGGAAACTTGGTTTTTTATCTGTTTTTTTGTATTTGCCTGAGTTTGGATTACTTCAGTAAAAGAAATAAAAAAATGTTTTATTGTCTGAAACTGTATCTGTGGCTGGTGGCTGCCTGTCTTTCCAAGCAGAAAAGGGTGTGCATTGTTGTAATTGAAATAAGTGCATGACATCATGACATCTTCAGAAATAAAAGGTTGTTTATTTCCTCTCTTTTCTGCTTTTGCCAATGTATGCTGCTGATTGCTGACAGTCACAGCAGGAGTCGAGTAAATATGCATTAATAGAAGAAAGGTCTTCTGTAAGTTTGTTGTATAAGGCCAATGCAGGGCACAAGGTGATAAGATATCATGACAGCAGAAAGGCATTTATTTCCTTTTATTCCTGTAGGGCACAGGGGCATGGGACAGTCTTCTTCTTTTTAACCTAACAAAATCCCTGAAGGAAGCTACACCACAGAGGCACTGTGAGAGAAAATGCCCTAGGAGTCTCACTTGCTGTGGCAGCAAAACATGAGGTTATGTTCTCCCACCCTCAACAATTGTAATGACCTCTCTTGCCCATCCCTGAAGAAAGTGTCTCCCTTCTTTCATGGGCAGAGAGTGGGACTACCAAGAAAGGAAGGGCACATGATTGTGTGTCCTGATAATTTTTCACTTGCGAACAATTGTGGATTGGTGAATTAGTTTTGCTTGGTACCAGGGGAGCCTTTTCCCTGCAGATGTTGACTGTTCCTCCCGAAGGACAGTCTAGTTTTATCTCTGGCTGAGTTGGCTCGAAAACTAGTACTGTAACTAAATTAGCAAGAGGTCTAACCTGAAAGTTCCTGGGAATGTTGTAACTTGAAGGTTTCATGGGACAAAAACAAAAAACAAAACCCTGTGATTTCAGCTCTTGACCACCAAAAGGGTATTTATTATTGAAAGTCAAAAAAGTATCAGTTTATGTACTCCTAAAATGATAATTTTGAAGGTTATCTCAGAAGAAGAGGGGATGGATTGAGAGCAAAGGAGAGAAAACGAGGATGGGAAAGGGAGCAGAAAGAAGAACGGGTGACAGAGGGGTCAAATTATTAATCTTTAATCTGCAAAAACCAACAGAAAAAAGGAGAATACTTGGTGGTAGATTAAATCCAGAAAAGTGGGGGAGATGAAGCAGTTTGAGGCTCTGATGAAGAAGTTGGCAACCTTTTGGCAACAGTGAGCACATTTGGATTTTTAACGAAGTGCCATGTGCACAAACCACAAAATGGCTGCCATGGGAGTGAGGTATACTAGAAAATGGTTGCCAAATCTAGAAGAGTAGAAAAAGTGGCAGGTCCACAAAATGGCATAGGCTTACCACTGCCCACCTCCCATCCCACCATGTTGGCTGCCTGATCAATGGGAAGCTCTGTGATAAATCAGGCACCATCACCTTCCTGTTTGGAAAGCTCTTATGCCAAACAGGTCATACTTTTGCCCTGAACTGCTTACGTATGTCAACTGTTTCAGTAGCTCCTTGTATAATGGAGTGGAGTGGGGTGGAGGACTCACAAAAGTGAAAGTTTAAACTAGAAACTATTGTTATTGAAAATGATAATTTAAAATAACTGGTTGTGAAAGTGCGCGCAGCACCAAAGCTGCCACTTAACAGTTTTAATATGCAAATAACTCTGTCAAGACAACAATGCGACTGAATAATTTCCTTCTCAAAAGCACCAACACTGCAATTGTCATCAAATTCAATATGGATATAGCCCACTTTCTTAAACATGCCATTACGCAAGTATCTTTTTTGTTATAATTGAAGGTTAAGTATGAGTTTCATCATCACATGAAAAAATGGTGCTTCAAGAATAGAACTTTACTCTGCCTTTGAAAGATGAGGAATAAAAGATGAGCACAATACCTCTTTGCTTTAATCTGTGAATCTGTTCTCTGAATCCCTCATGTGATGATGCAGAGTGACGACGAATATGCTTCCATCCCTGTGTCACCATCCCTGTTTCCAGCCTCTAAATGGATGGATAGCTATTAAAAATAGGATTGCACTCAGGGCCGTCTTTACCCGGGGGTGCAAGGGGTGCAGGGCACCTGGGCACCGAATTTTTGGGGATGCCAACTGTATACCTACTGTATACCAGTCCCTCTCAATTGGTGGCAATGAAAAGCAATGGAGCGAAAGTCCCTCCCCCATCACTCTGTTACTCCGTAATATCCCTGAGTCAGGAAACAAAATCAATTACTTCATCTGCATCGTTGTTACAGGTGAGCGATTTTCCTCTCCCCCCCCCAAAGATCAACAACTTTGGCTCCCCCCAAAAGCTCAGCAACTTTGAGTTTGCCCCCCTAAAAAAATTGAGGGCGGCTAAACTAAATTTGGGGCCGCTGGGCAGATATTTGCTAAAGAATGCTCTGGTGTGGTGAGTCAGGATTCCATAATGAAGAAACTCTCTCTCCAATTTATGGCCACTAATGTGCCTCTCCCAAATGGCCATGTAGCATATTTCATTCCAGAACACTCTCTTTCTTTCTCTTTCTCTCTATGAGTGTATGTGATAGAAAAAGTGAGTGAGTGTGTTTGGCAGTAGTAATGGCTGCCACACCCTCCCCTCCCCCCCCAAAAAACCCCACCTGGTGGAAAATATTCTGAAAAAGTATGGAAAGCAGTCTTCTTTTTCTATGGTGGTAAGAAAAAAGAAAATCTCAGAAATTTTCTCTTCAGAAAATGCCACCAGAGAAATTTAGACTCCGTTCTCATCTGAAGCATAGGCGAAGACAACTGACTGAATCAGCCTTTGAATCTAGCTGAGTCCCTAGAGTGAGGCCATTGGGATGTATGACCCTAATAATCAAAATGGCACATTGAATCAAAAATCAAAAGCAAGCATTTGTCTTTGCACAAAAATATCCACATGTGTTCACAAGTATAGAAATGTTAGAGAATTTCTCAAGCGAAGAAAAAGGCAAATTGTGAAAGTTCACACTGTACTGTGAATTTTATTATAGCCATCATTTCTAAATAACACCTTTTGACTGTGAGCATAATGCTAATAAAAAGCAGATCTGTTGTAAGAAGTTTGTATTCCCAACCAGTTTATTGAATTGTGCACCATATGTTATCACACATTAATCAGAGGGTCTGAGCTGAAAACTGAAATCACATCAATTGGGGGTTCTGTTTGTAGCAACAGCATTTATAAGGCATAGTTTATTCTGATTAGCTTCAATTTGATAACTCGGTGATTAGAATTTAGGGGGGGGGGGAATCTCTGAAGACCCATTCCTGTTATATTTGTTAACTTCTGATTCTAAGCTTCTTGGCACCCGAAACCATTCACAAACAAGTAAGTCCAGTTTCAAAGCATATGATACCTGATTGAGACAAGTAGTATAATTGATGATCACAAGTGTGAACCCTTGAAATAATTTAATCAGAAACCTGTTGTGACTGAACGGCAACATGTAGCATTAATTACAAGTTTCATTTTAGCCATATTAATCATCATTTAAATGCGATAAGACCATCATACATTGTCTTCGTGTTAATGGAACTTTGATTGAACAAAAATGGGTACACCAAAAACAGCTCTAGTTAATGGCACATGTTATTGTCACCTATATCAGAGATGTCAATTACTTTACGATACAAAAATAACACCATGGGAAATATGCAACGTGTATTGTATAAAGGGCTTGAAGCATAAACCCATTTTATTCAGTTTTTGTGTGTGTGTTTTAGTGTTTAACATAAACCATAACACTAACCTAGGGATGGAAAACCATTTTAAGTAAATAATGGAACTGAGGGCCCAATAAGAATGCAAGAATTCCAGTATGAAATTCAAGCTTGACTTCTACCTTGTGTATTTCCCATGTACACACGTGATTCCTCATTTAGATCTTGCATATCTTAGCTTATGCATTTAATTCATGGAATGGCCTCTTCTTCTGAAGCTGGGATTGCCTTTTTCCAGTTCTCTGAAACTGGGCAGCTCAATTAGCATATTATGCAATTTGTTTGCTAATTATGCAAATCAAGCAACCACTCCAAATCACACATTTCAAAGTTGCTTTCCTTCAAGGAAACAGACCATTGGGTTTTTCTTACATGCTTTGCACATAATGTGTATTTGAACTCTCCAAAGCTAAATTAAAACAAAGGTAATTATATTTTGGGACGCGTGTGGCGCTGTGGTCTAAACCACTCAGCCTAGGGCTTGCCGATCGGAAAGTTGGCAGTATGAATCCCCGCGACGGGGTGAGCTCCAGTTGCTCAGTCCCAGCTTCTGCTAACCTAGAGTTCGAAAGCATGTCAATGTCCAAATAGATAAATACGTACCGCTCTGGTGGGAAAGTAAATGGCGTTTCCGTGCGCTGCTCTGGTTTCACCAGAAGCGGCTTAGTCATGCTGGCCACATGTCCCGGAAAAACTGTCTGTGGACAAACATTGGCTCCCTCAGCTAGTAAAGCAAGATGAGCGCCACAACCCCAGAGTTGTTCGCAACTGGACTTAACTGTCAGGGTTCCTTTACCTTTAATTACATTTTGCAAGAAGACTAATTCTACAATCCTGTGCGCATGTTCCTGGAAGTAAACTCGTCGATCAAATGTGGTGGGACATGCTTCTGAACAAAAATGCATTGGATAAAATGTTAGTCCAAGACAACGTAAGTGGAGAAATCTTTGTGTTCCAAGAGTTACTTGTGCACATCAGCATCCTCACAGAACTATGAACCAGATGTCATAACTGTGGTCCATTGTAATAATGAAACAATTTCTCTAGCATAGTTGTTTTCCCACAATATGTTTATTTTCTGCATGGAATTTAACATTTGCTAGATGTCCCACAGATATCAATGAGCTTTGGTCGGAATATGCAGGCTGGAAAATCTGCAGGCAATTATTCACAGGGTTGTTCGGATCCAGTCCAGAATCATGTGTGCATTTTTACATGGACTCGGAATTCCTTGTACAAAAGTTAGGGAGCCTTCTTGCAGGTCCCTGAATCCTTGCTCAATGCAAGACTTTGCTGGAAGAATGGGCAATGGGCACTTTGGAGCTCTGGCAGCCCTGGATCAAAGCATGTATTTAACCTCTAATAAGATATTGGAAAATGCTGAGAAAAGACTTGGACAAAACATGATATATCACTGGGAGTTCAACCCCATGCAACTGGAAGAGGATGGTTTCTGGGCCCGATTGTGGTTGGTGGTTTTTAAATTATAAAGCCCTAAACAAACTAAGAAACTTGAGCTATCACATTCCCCCTTGCCTAAATTCGCTGGATTTAGACATCTTCAAATGCTCAAAGCGCATGTTAGAAAGCTACATGACCATGTTGCCTAACCCTTCTGCTAATCTGTACCTGCCAACCACTCCTGCCACAGATATTCAGTGACCACATTCACACTATCCATTTAAAACAGTATGATACCACTTTAAAGAGGTATGACTTCCCCCAAAGAATTCTGGGAGCTGTAGTTTGCTGAGAGTTAGCCAATGTCCTTTTTCACAAACAGAAGCAGCTGTCCTGCACAGACCAACTGGCCCATCTAGGTCAGCATTGCCTGCAAGGACTGACAGAGGCTGTCCAAGGTTTCAGACAGAGGTCATTCCTGGTGTGGATGCCAGGGATTGACTCTGGGACCCTTTCCCTTGAACCATGCTCAACTCTGAGCTGTTTGACTATATTGAAATCTTAGGCTTAACCATATGGTTAGGCTGATAGGAGATCCCATCTACAGCAGCTGCCCCAATTTCCTCACCATCCCATGTAGCTGCTGATAATAAGAGACATCCCAGCCCTGGGGAGCTCTCTTCTGCCACCCCTGTGCCAAGAGTTTTAGAAGAACTGGCTTGTGCACACTGCACAGACTTTAACTTGGATTCAATAAAATCCCAATTCATCAAAACTCTGGCCTCATTCTGAAATAAGCTGGTTCACAGTTGCTTGCAGCGAAATTTTTCGTAGGGCAACAGTTAGTGCCAGAGGTAGCCCAGCTTGCGAGGAGTCCTTTGGGGAAGGAGCCCCCTGGCAGGATGCTGGAACCCTCTGGGCTGCTTCCCAAAGCCATGCAAGGTTTGGAAAGGTGGTGGCTCCAGAGGTCCAGAATATGGGAAGTCTGTTTGAAATTTAATAATTAATAATTCGGATTGTAATTTGTTTTTTTTTCTTGATTTGGATTATGATTGGATTGGATTTGTTATTAATTGGATGTATTTAATGAAAAATTAATAAAAATTATTTTGGGGGAAAAGGAAAAGAAGGAAAGGTGGCGGGAGGGCTCATGGACCCACCAGAGCATCACACCTCCCTCTGCCAGGCATCAGAGGATCCAACCCCCCGTGGTAGGTTGTCAGGAACAGATAAGACAAGAAAAGTTCTTACCAATGCTATTTATTCAATATTCACAGAGAGAGGCTTAGAAATGCAGTCTCTTGGAGTAATGGTGTTGCTCCGAGTGAAACCCCTTAGTCTCTCCCACTTCCTCATGAGTCATTGCTACAGGTGCTGAATAGTGCCTTTTGCCTTTGAGCTCTTTGCTCTCCTACTTTCAAGGCCCGACATTTTCTTGGGGGGGGGGTCTGGACTGCTTTCTGAAGACACTAAGACACTTCATCCATCAGCTGTCTCTCCCCTGGTGCTTCTTCTTCCTCCTCTCCCATTATCTCTCAGCTTTTCCCCTCATCTGCCTCTGAGCAGTGACCTCCCTCAAACCCCTGTTGTAATTCTGAACTGTCTCCTGTAATGGAAAAGTTGGTTTTGCTGGACAGGTTGAATCAATAAGTGGTTGTGTGCCCCCCCCCACCAGCAAATGATTAATGAACACGGTTCATTCAGCCTCTGATTGGCCATGGTTCCAGGAGGGAGAGTTTAAAAGGAGAAGATTTGAGGAGAGGCAGTTAGTTGGGGGTTGGTTAAGGTGTTGAGGGAGTTAAGAGGGTTGGTTTTGGAGGGTTGGACAGGTTGAGGTATAAAGAGTAAATGGAAAAAAGAGTTGGTTCTGGGTAAAAACAACTTCCACTCTGAGTGTATTGTGAAGGACAGAGTGTGGTGTCCTGTAGGAGGAATAGACTGGAATTTTACTGGGAGGCAGAGGTTGAGCCAGTAGAAGTAGGAGCTGGAAAGGAACAGCCTACTTGGGACTCAAATCTAGTCTGGAGGGGAGAGATTCTTCCAAGGAAAACAATAAGCTCCCAAACCCAGTAAAGGGAGGGTGTGTGGAGAGCCCTTTGGTTTATTACTTAAAGTACCTCAGGAGCAGGAGTGTTAAAGGGGGTGGGTAACTGAAAGAAAGTATCACCGTATAAAGGAACCAAACCTATCACTCAAAAACAACTGAGGACAAATTAAAGTGAAATCACACTGTATTGTTGAAGTAACCTACGTTTAATCCATGTGTGTTGTATACTATCTTGCCTTAAATAAATCTTCATTGTTTATTTAAAGAAAACCTGTCTGAGACTCCAACTTATTAGTTATCCCCTCACAAAGGTCCCCCCGCAAAATACTCTGGGTTAGAATTTTAAGAGGAAAGGAAAAAGAAACCTTCGGGTAAAGGGTTGTTCAGTAAGGTGGGGGCAACTTATATGAGTGAAAGTGGGCCCACCAGCGTGAGAGGGAAAATTGCCACCGCACGTTCCCTTCCTGGGCTTGGGGAAGAAGGCATCAGAGGAACATTTGGGGAACTAGCCTAGTCCCCATAGTCCACTGACTGCACATCTCTGCTGGTTCTATATATATTGAATGTTATTTGGTGGGATGGGCCTTCCCATTCCTGCTTGCCTTTTGTGAAGAACAAAAATCACTGGAAGAGCAAAATCTGTTGAACAGTTTGAGCAAGGTTTCTTCTAGGACATGCTTAATTTTTCCAGCTCTTCTTGCTTTGTTTTGTCCCACCATTTAGCCACTTGAAACCTTTTCTGGTCAACAGGAGATAATTGGACAGGAATTGAACCCGTCTCCCCGTTATAGATTTTCCACCCTAAATATGACCTAAACTGTTTTTCTGAGGTGCCCACCTGCATGTTGGTGACAAGCTGTGCTTGAAGTAGCATCATTTAAAGCTCGTTCCGACACTGCACATAAGTACACAGAAGTAGTTTCCCTTCAATCACACTCCATTCATATATTTCTTTGGTGGTACCTTTTCCACTTTCTGCCATTCTCTCTCCATGTAAACTGCCTCCAGCAGTCCATTTGGAATTTGTCGTGAAATATTTGTGTGGGCCTATTGTCCTACAGCACCTAAATCTACAGTAATTACTCTCCAGACCCTTCTGATTGTTTCCTGTTGCTGTAAGCGCAGAAAAATCAGAGCTGTTCTACTTTGCGCTGGACACCAATATTTCTCTCCCTTTCTGTCATTTCTTAATTACTTGCCTTAACTCTTATGTTTAACAGTATTAATGGAATGGATAGACTTTCCATCACGGCTAATTATAAATGTGACTATGAATAATTGTTTTATGAGTTTGCTGGAATGCTATACATTTACATTTCAGCATTTGAAAGATTATAATTTCCTCCAAAAGTAGAGTTGGGCAAATAGAGTAATTCATAGCAAATAATACAGTTGATTAATGTAGCCTTGCTTCTAATCACAGGTATGCGGAGATGTTGGGTGTGTTTATGGAGAATAAACAATGTTCGGAGTGAGCTGTTGACCAAGACAGGAAATGAAGTGGTAATGGAACAACTACTGTAGATAAATCTCCAGGGTCTGATGAGCTGCACCCAAGGGTGCTCAAAGAGTTTGCAGATGTAATCTCAGAACCTCTGTCTATAATCTTTGAGAATTCTTGGAGAACAGGTGAGGTTCTTGCAGACGGGAGTTGGGCATATGTTGTTCCCATCATCAAAAGGGAGAGTGGGAAAGACCCAGCTAACTCACAACTGGTTAGCTTGATGTCAGTACCAGGAAAGGTCCTATAACAGATAATTAAACAATTCTCTGGGAGAGAGATCTTACTCCACTGACGTGCATAAGGGAAGGGTTGGTAGCAGGGTAGGATAGAATGTATCCCCTGAGACGTGAACGGGGAAAATGTCATCCTCCCAGCAATGACCCTGTTACTCCAAGGGTGGTTTATGGGGAAGACTTCTGCCCTCTCCCATTTCCAACCAGTGCTGGATTTACGTATAAATTAAACAAGCTATAGCTTAGGGCCCCACTCTCTTGCCCCCCATATACTTCTTCTTAATTGTATTTCACTATTTATATACTTCTTCTTAATTGTATTTCAGTTCAACAATTACTTTGATAAAATACATGTTTTGTTATGTGTAAATGGCTTTAGATATTAGGTCCATAAATTACCATATTCAACACAGAAAACAGTGAGGATTTGTTGTTGACAAAGGCAGCTGGACATATAAAGGGCCCCATTACCTTCAGTAGCTTAGGGCCTCATCAAACCTAAATCTGGCCCTGGATACAACCTCTTCTCCCTGGGAGAGATTTATGCATTGGCTTTCATAGGGGAAGGGAGTATGTGGTATAAGCAAGTCAAGCATTTAATGTAATATGTACTGGTATTTACTTCAGCATCCCTTCTCTGGGATGCCCTAGGAAAAGGTCACACTGTGATTAAAAGCTAGACCTGCCCATCAAATGCAAGATACCTACCCCATCTCTCCCCACTAGAGCTCAGGGCGTTTCCCTAGGCAGTGTGATTTCACTCTTTAAAGTAAATAAATAAATGCAGTAGCCCAACGTGGGACTTTAAGGAAGTCCTGATATGATTTGTTAAGAGCATACTCGTAGAATTATAGAGTTGGAAAGGTCCATGAGGGTCATCTAGCCCAACTCCCTGCAATGCAAAAAGCTTTTGCCCAACGTAGGGCTTGAACCCATGACCTTGAGATTAAGAGTCTCATGCTCTACCAACTGAGCCGTGAAAACCTCCCCTCTGTTAGCCTCTGCTTGAATGTATGTCTGTTCATAGAGTCATTCATTTATACACATATTTCATCTTTGAAAGGTTCAGGTGAAACACAAATATTAACGTCTTGGTAGGGCCAAATTTGCTGCATAATTTGGGAAGTACACAGAGCAAATGCATGCACCTAGCATTTATTCAAATGTCTATTAGCCCCTCAGCCAGTAGAAGATTCTTTTCTGACTTATCAGACATTTTTCAATGAGAGCTGGAACTCTTTCGGACTGCTACAGTGTGCAGCACGCATACCATTCATGATGTCTGCTCTAACATCTGCTTACCACTTGAGAGACAGACAGATAAAGCATTCCCAACATCTGTTCATAGAGTCATTCATTTATACACATATTTCATCTTTGAAAGGTTCAGGTAAAACGCAAATATTAACGTCTTGGTAGGCCCAAATGCATGTTAGTAACTAGCTTGAGTTACAAAGAGGATGTCTCTGTTTTTGAATTTGCAGTCTGGCTGGCTGAAATCATGTCCTAACCAAAAGAGAAAAAGAAAAAAGTGCTGAATAGACATACATTCAAGCAGAGGCTAACTGTCTCCCAAGACATTTAGCCCCCTTTTTTCAGATTAGTCTGAGAGCAAGTTCATCGTTATCATCTGTTTATTTCTACGCCACTTTCCCACAAAATTGTGCCCTAAGTGGTTCATTAGCAAATGAACAATAACTCTAACCATTCAAAACACATATTAGGAAACCATTAGAAACAATCACAGAAAGTACAAAAAATCAATCCATGTGTAAAACTGCCCAATTGAACCTAATTTAACTACTTGAGCAAAAAAGACAAGAGAACAATGCCAACACCAAGATACAATAGTAGCATGCAAAACATTACTATATTCCAGACAATGCAACTGTATGCAGTAGTCTGGATCCCCAAGATTTCAGTAGTTCAAATGGAAATTAAAACTTAAGTATCTGAATATAGCTTATATAACATGACTTAAAAACAAGAGGTTTACTCTTTAGCATACAGCTGTCCTGATCCAATTTGCCTTGAAAGACATTTAAAAAATCATGGATCACCAGATTCTGGAAAATTTAAGATCGATCTCTAATCTCTAATCAATTCCACTAACTGTGGAAATGCAGACTATTAATTTGAAGATTCAGCCTAATAACTACGGTAAATTAGGGTCATTATTTTCAAAAGGTCTACTCTGAGTAAAATGCAGTTGAATGCCACCCACACTGATGCAGAAATGTGGACGACTGAATTTAAGACTGGGGGGAAAGAACGAAAGAAAACAGAAGCTGAAACTGACAGATTCACCTATTTCTTAAGTGGGACTGACACTAACGTGATTTGGTCTGTGGAAGGGCGAAGAGCTGAGTAGCTGCTGCTTGGGAATCAGCCTTCCATTTGCTTTATTATGTGTACAGTGACTTTTTAAAAAGTTATTTAAGGCTTTGGCTACAGCATCATTCCCAGAAGGCAGTCATTCCAGGAATAATGTTACAGTGCTGGAAATGCTCTTTCTAAATGTACTATTTCTGGTAAGGTTGTGACAGCCTGGTGTGAGTGTGTCAGGGGCAACATATCTAAGAAGAGGTGCCCGTAAGAAAGGGGTATTTATAACTCTGCTTACATATCAGGAAAGCGGCGACCAGCTTTTCTTCTGTAATCCTGCACAAAAGGAAATCTTTAAACATCACTGGCGTAAGCAAGGTATAAACAATGTCTGAAGAGATTCTATAAATCTCTGTCATCTTTTCGATGTGACAAACAACCGTTATCAATCTCACGCTAAGTGAGTGTTTAAAATTTCAGGAATCAAAGCAGCTGAGAAATATTATCAATCATCTTAGGAAGAGGCAGCATAGTCCATCAGGCTTAAGATGTTGCAGATCCCATCATGTTCCCATAACCCAATTTCACATGAAATAATCAGAGAGAAGGAAAATAAGTTCTACTGGTCATAAATGTCATATTCATTTCCAAAGCATTTGGGGAAACAGAGGAGGGGGGAGAAATCATATATACACAGTTTATTTTTTGGCAGGCTTTTTTCTATTAAAAGGGGGGGGGCAAAAATACCATCTTATTACTATTCACATGGCAAATGCAAAGTAGACTACACAATCTGATCTGTCTCCAAAGAAAAATCAATCCAATGGCCATGTCATATTCTCTTTTCAAAGTTAAAAAAAATTACTGCTTGGTTGAAAATGATTCATAGCCTATATGTCAGTGGGCTTATTTCTTCTACTTCAGAAAAAAAACAAAACCCGAAGCCATTGAAAAAATATTCCTCAAATCAGCTCAGCATAATAATAGTACCAGAAATATACCTCCTTGTATTCGAATCTTGTGTTGCATCGTACATCTTGTCTCCTCCATTCATCTTCCACCAATTCCTGCATGAGTAATTCTTTAAGAAAAGGAGAAGTCAGAATTTCAAAAGCACCGTTTCTTGTCAGTTTTTCCGTTGCCACCATGCCTCAAGAGAATCTGTGCTTCAAGATGGATCAGCATTTGACCCCAATTGCTCTTGAGTAATAACATGAAGTTATCAACCTGGTTGCTATCATTAGAAGCTAGTTGCTTTAGTAACTGAATGAGCCACTTGTTGCTTTAACTGGTATTATCAATGGACACATTAATGTCCCTTACCTGCAGATTTAAAGACTCCTTAAAACTCACCTTTCCCATGGATCCTTTGGCACAATCTCTTAGGCACTGTGCCTTTCTGTAACTAAGTAATTGAAATAACACTCATTCTTTTCTACTGCCTCTCCTTCAGCTGCTGCCACAGTGTTGAGTTAAAGATTATGATCTCTGCAGGGCAGGTATCAAAACACATTGATACAATCACCATCTCTGCCTGACTGCTTTCGACAAAGCCAGCACCGATATGACACAAATATGGGGAATCATGGAGAGAGAAGCATTCTTATTCATAGACCTGGTGCCAGGGGATGACTCTAGGGCACTGGCTAAGAACCCTAGGGTCTTGGAAACACCCAACCAGCCTGATCTAGTTGCACAACCATTCATCATTCTGCCCGCTGGGTCAACACTTGCTTTTCAACAGTGGACAGCAGTATTGCTTTTGAATGGGAGCCAAATTCTGCCACCATTCATGGTGATTACCCATCAGTTTAATTAAGCAACCCAAAATGTGCCATAGGTATATGAATTCACTGATGCCATAAAGCCTGGGTAGGGCTACAGATCCATGGAATAGATCTACAGGCCAGAGCATTGCATTTGGGTAATATAAAACAGTGAATGACCACCATGAATGGGGGTAAATCTTAGCTCCCATTCAATAGTGTAGTCACCCATCGACCTCTGAATTGTGTATAAGGATTCGGTGAAAGACAGTGAGGGGCACCACCACCCAAACAGAGGCGGCTACAGAGAAACCAGTTGGCAGCCACCACAAGTAGGGCTGAGCCCATCCTATGGGGTGGGAGGCCTATAGTCAGCATCATTCCAACCTCCCCCTCCCCCAGTGTCATACCAAAGAACTGGGAGACTTGCAATGGAAGACCAAAGACAGCAAAAGCTACACTCACCAGTGGCTTTATCTGTTTCAGAGCATTATGGTATCCTGGTGCTTTTAGTAGTTGTACAGGAAGGAGAATTTCAGCAGATACAACATAATGCTGCAGTGGTTTCAGGTGATACATCTGACAAAAATCTTCCTACAGTATAAGAAAAGCCTGGTCTCTTATTGCATCTGGCAACAGGAGAATTGTGTGGTCATGGAGTATAGCCCTTCAAATGCTCCAAGGCACAGAGAAAGCTGTTTTTCATCCCCTCTCCACCCCTGCCAGCTGCTCCACCATCTCCTTTGCCCACTCTTGTGCCCTGCCTGCTTGGAAGTAAAAGTGCAATTCCGGTTGCTACAGCAGGCAGACAAGGGGGTGGGCAGAGGCCACTATCTATTGATTTATTTACTACTCTATATCTATTTACTCTCTGGTGCTCTGTTTTTTATTCTGTATTTTCCTCCCTAGTGTGATGTGCAGCATATGTGGGTCTTATTCAGTTCCCATCCTCATGACAACCCCTGTAAAACTGACAGTGGGATACCCAAAAAGCTTAGGGGCTAGGCAGTGCTGGATTAAACCCTGTGGAGGACCCTAGGCAGTCAAATTTGGGGAGGGGGCTCATGCACATGCTCTAGTGAGATAACATTGAACTAAGAAAGCTTGATTGTAATGTTCTTTCAAGATGAATATTATTTTTCTCCATTGTCATGGGGCTCCTAGGTCAGGGCCTACTCTGCCAATTTTGTACTCCAGCACTGGGACCAGGGATGGGGAGTTTGGTCCTTTTTTTTCCCTAGTGGATCAACTTTATCTGACATTTCTGACCTCCAGATTTTGTGATACATTTTGAGTATGCAAGAAATGAGCACGTAATTTTTTTTTACATGAAAGACAAATTGCTTTTTTTACTCATCAAAGCATCAAAAAGTGCTCACTTTACATAAAGGCTAGATATTTTACACAGTGCACACAGAAAGCATACAAAAGGTGTATCATCAGAATGTGACAACAAACAATGGGATGAAATGGAATACAGTGGCATGCAAGAAGATGTAATATGATGGCAAGATCGGAAATGGAAGGATATCAATATGGAGCAGCAGGATTGAAGGTGAAGCAGCTAAGTCCTCTTCAGTTTCAGCAGACAACATCTCCAGGTGAAATCCTGGCAACTGTAGGCAAATGCACCTACATTAGCCTGGGAGGCCATTGTGCTGAATTTAATGGTCTGCTGCTGGCAGTAAGGAGCTGATACAATGCAGCAGAAATGGCAGAGTGCTTAATTTGTTTAAAATAGTTATTTGCTACTTCTGAGAGTGAACTATTTCAAGGCAGATTAGACTAAAACATAGGAATATAGTAAAAATGAATGCAATTAATAATAATAATAATAATAATAATAATAATAAGCTTGAAGACAAATAGAATAGGCAGACAAACCAACATAACTAAAATGCCATGAAACCCAACAGGAAGGGCAGAGTCCTCACCTGCTTACTTGTTCTCATTTTATTTATTTCATTGAGGTTGCAGTCCAAATCTCACATACCCGGGAGTAAGCCCCACTGAATTCAATGAGAGCTGCTTCTGAACATTGCAGTCTCGTTTAATATATTTAAATCCCACCTTTTTTCTATTCTAAAATTTAAGATGGTGTGCATGAGGTGTTTGGGTGGTCTCTTACCCAGCCCCTGATCAAACTGAGATTTGCTTAGCTTTACAAGGTGGCTGCACTGAGACCATACCCTGGGAAAGTAAGATAGCACTAACCCCTAGCAGCAAGATAGGCCAGAAATGTAAGCAATCTTTGTGGCTGCAGAACCATCAGTAAGCAGCCCCATGCATATTACTGTACTTTCTGAGCTTCTAGGTCACGTAAAATCGGGTCTGTGAAGACAGAGTCCATTGCCAGGCTCTCAGCACACAAGTCCACTTTCCCAAGCGATACTCATTCTTGACAGTTTCCTGTGCTATTGGTTCAGCAAAGCCGGCAGCACAGGAAGATTCCCTTGATAAAACTTGGGGGTTATTTCTGTGGACATACTGCAAATAGAGAAGAATGCATCTGGTCTTGATATCACACAGAGTCTACCACTGAAGCAGTCGATGGCATGGCATATGGGGGTCAAAAGTAGCTAGTGTATTATGAGTACATAACATGTTCTCATAACCAGCCATCCTGGGACTTGACGTCCATGAGAGGTGGTGAGTGTTCTCATTGCCCTGCCAGTAAGAGTAACTCATTGTTGTGATGCAATATAAGGTATTCATTCCAATTACTTATTTCCTCTCCCTGGATATGTGAATGGCTACTACCCTCCTGGTCTTCTGGTGCTAGACTAGGATGCCCTTGTTTACCCAGGCCTTTGGTGAAATTTGATTTGCTTGTCCATTTTATTATGATGAATTGCTGCGGCATCTCTTGCTTGTAATGATTAGCTTTTTTAAAAAAGTGTGGGGTTTTGTCTGTTTTATTCAGCCCTAGGATCTGGACTACAATGCAATAAATCAATACTATTTCAAGTGTTCTCGAAGCTACCAGCATGAGTTTGACTAAACTGCGGAAGACAGAAGTGCCTGGCGTGCTCTGTTCCAAGGGGTCACGAAGAGTCGGACAAAACTAAACGACTAAACAACAACAACAACAAAATTTCAAGTGTGTGTATTTCAAGAGTCAATGTACATCTGATGATGTGCGAAACCTTCATGTGTGTACACAGTATGCCTGCATATAAAATACCTGTTTAACATACTATACAGCCATTTTACCATTGATGAACTGCAAACAGAAGTAGCAAGCTATCACTTTCTTTCTTTCCAATGATACTGAAGAATCCCCAAACCAGAGGTTTGTTGTCACTGTCTTCCTCCTTGAATATTTCACTTTCATAGAGTTACCAGTAGCATGATCCATGACTACCCGCTGTTACCGTTCTATCTCCGGAGAATAGCTCTAGAATTTCATCATTTCGGCATCAGCTGTGTTTTCTGTAACATTGCCTGAGTGTTTGCTGAGACACCAGCTCTAGCGGATGGTGCACCATGTGCTTTTCCGGCATCAGTGGCACTGTTGGAAGCATCCTCCTAAACACAGCAAGTTCTGCCAATTTCCTAATCTCGCCCCCTGCTCCCATATTACAGTGTTTTCCTTTCCTTTCTTTCCTGTAGCTCTGAATATGCAGATGGAAGCATTTTGAAGTTATGCAATAAATGCCATATGGTGAATGCAGAATCCTTGAGCATGAGCTTGAACAAAGTCACGGCCATAGACTCAGGAGTGGAACATCTGCTTTGTATGCAGAAGGTTTCAGATTCAATCCCTAACATCGCCACCAGATAAGGCTGGGAGAGACCCCAGTCAGAAATCTTGGCTAGGTGTTGCCCCTGACTATAGACATTACTGAGCCAAATGGACCAATGATCTGACAGTACAGAGGTACCTCGGTTTTCGAATGTAATCCATTCCAGAAGACCATTCGAGTTCTGAAACGTTCGAAAACCAAGGTGCGGTTTCCCATAGAAAGTAATGCAAAATGGATTACTCTGTTCCAGACCTTTAAAATCAACTTCTAAAATAGCAGTTTAACATGAATTTTACTATCTAATGATGCCATAGATCCAGAAAATGATACACAAAACAATAGACACAATATACTGTACTGTAAAAGCACTGGCTTCCACACAGTCACAAAAACAAATTGGTGGCAAGAGATGAGCACAGAGTCACCAAATAAGCCCAAATATCACCTCTGTGTTGTGCGGGTGCTCAGGACTCAACAGCCAGCAGCTAGGCCTCCAGATCTTGCACTCAGCAGAAGCCGCGTAGCATGTTTGACTTCCAAGGTGTGTTCAAAAACCAAAGCATTTACTTCCAGGTTTATGGCATTCGTAAACCGAAATGTTCGCTAACGGAGACATTCGAAAACCAAGGTACTGCTGTATCAGGGAGCTTTCTATGTTAAAGCTGAAGCAACTCCTCAAAGAGAATGAATTCAGTTCAAGGACTTAGGGAACACATGTGTATACTCAGAAGGTTGAGTTAACAGGCGCCAACAAGGTAATTGTTCACTTGCTCCTATTTTTCAGGTCCCATTTTCAATAGTATTTCACATGATTTGATGGAGGTTTGATTGATTATAACTTACCAGTTTGGGCATAAGAACTTTCTTGTCATTTTGTTCATCTAAGGTTAAAAACAGAATCACTTCTACTGTAAATAAGTACTTCTGTTATCAGCTGGCCGGGCAGTTTAAAAACCACTGCACTTGGCAAAGCTTTGTCTGGAGTAATAGTCCTTTTCCCTCCACTTGCTTATATACACCCCAAACTGCAAGCTCATAATAGTCCTTTTTGTCAGCAGCAATTCCACAGCTAAATAATCTATTTCCTTGAGAAGCTCTTTCCTACATTCCCTCACAAGCCACAAATGATATACCGCATTATCCTTGAAATAAAAGGATTGAACCGATTGAACATAAAGGTGATACAGACCAAAAAAAAAATGACCTCTGACCATGCTTGTCTAGGTGAAATGATTAAGAAAAAGAGTTACTGTTTCTCCTTTATCAAAGGAAGAGTACATGCACTGGGCTAAAAGAGAAAGGGAGTAATGCTACTAGGCCAGTCCCTTTAATAGTGATTGTAAAAGAGTGGGCTATTTTATGAGGCATTCCTTCCAAAAAGGAAGCAGGCAGAATCTAAGAATAGCACTGAAATCCATCAGTCACAGTTTAGATTTTTAAAACATCAACAACAACAACCAATGACATTAAAATATCAGTATACCTGAAGGAGCGTCTCCACCCCCATTGTTCTGCCCGGATGCTGAGGTCCAGCACCGAGGGCCTTCTGGAGGTTCCCTCACTGTGAGAAGCAAAGCTACAGGGAACCAGGCAGAGGGCCTTCTCGGTAGTAGCACCCACCCTGTGGAACGCCCTCCCATCAGATGTCAAAGAGATAAACAACTACCTGACATTTAGAAGACATCTGAAGGCAGCCCTGTTCAGGGAAGTTTTTAATGTGTAACATTTTAATGCATTTTGTATCTTTGTTGGAAGCCGTCCAGAGTGGCTGGGGAAGCCCAGCCAGATGGGCGGGGTACAAATAAATAATTATTATTATTATTATTATTATTATTATTATTATTATTATTATTATCATCATCATCATCATCATCACATATCCATAGCTCCTCCTTAAAATTTCTAAGCGGTGTACATAAAATTACAATAAATAAACAAACCATATCAACGGGCACGATTCACCTTAAAGTCCCATCACTGAAGGCCCAGTGCAAGGACTTCCACTTATGCAATGAGGCTTAACCCCATTTGCCTGCATGCTTCCAGAAATGGGCTCTTGGGATTGGGAGAAACCTCAGAAAAGTGCATGAGGGAAGAGAGGGAGATTGTTCAATCTAGCAAGCTAAAATGCTTTCTTTGACTGACCAGTCACCTTAGTGCAATGTTGAATTCCTCCCAGTAATGATTCATCATAGAACTGGACACTACCTCAGAATGCCTGCTGAGATGAGAAAATCTTTGTCACATACTTGAAGTTCAATACAGAGGTTGCCTTCCTAATTTCAGTTGGGAAGGGGTTCCATAGACTTGGAACTCACAATGCTGAATGCATGGCTTCTAGTACAGTTGTACCTTGGTTCTTGAATGTAATCCATTCCCGAAGTCCGTTTGACTTCCGAAACGTTTGAAAAGAAAGGTGTGGCTTCCAATTGGCTGTAGGAGCTTCCTGCACCCAAGCGGAAGCCGTGTTGGACATTCGGCTTCTGAAAAACGTTCCAAAACCGGGACACTTACTTCTGGGTTTTCGGCATTTGGGAGCCAAAATGTACGAGAACCAAGGCATTCGAGAACCAAGGTACGACTGTAGTTACATGCTATGGCTCTTGGCCATGGGGGATTTTGATTACATCATTCTGATCTTGATATTCCTCAGAATATTTAGGTTATGGAAATCATATTTTTGCTTTCTCAATGCTCTCAATGTATAAATCAGTGGCAGCCAACCAGTTCCACCCATATGTTGGACTACAACTTCCATCATCTCCAGGAATGGTTAGGGCTGATGGAAGTTGAAACCTAACAACTGGGGGTTCCAGAGTGGTGGTCCTTGAGTTAAATACCTCAATTATGCTTTCACAACTGCTTGACTGTCTGTAAGAAACAGCTTCTCAGATGTTAGTTCCTTCCAACACATCAAGATGTATCATCACTCACATAATATCTAGCCTATAACATTTGCTGTCCTGGAGAAAGGTCAGTTGTGCATGCCCCATTGCTCAATGACATTTAATAACACATCACATAATATGGAAAATCCTCTTTGCCTGTCGGTGTCAAATTATTACACAAATGCAGACAAGGAAAGATGACCGGGGCTGTTTAGAAGAACTCAAGCAAAAAAGAAAGTTTGCCTAATAGAAACATCAGATAATTGAAGGAAAACTAAAGAAACAAAATGATATAGACAACCCCTTTGGCTAAACGCCTTCTTTGGTGTTTAGTCAGGCATTCAGCCAAATCATTTTTCTGCTAGATTACATGTCTTGAATCATTCAGATTCACAGTTGAGAATATTTTTTTAATGATGGCTGTTTGTAGAGGATCTGTAAGAAAGGAAACAAACTAGGTTGCTACTTCTGTTTAAAGCTCGTCAACGCCTCTCATTTTTGCATACTGTAATAAATCACTATTTTAAAGGCAAACACACCAGGCACATAGACACTTTGCAAATTGTCTGATGAGCGCTGAGATCCACATACTTAAAATACCCCACAACTCTACTCATACATTACTTACATTAAGGCATATCCATGATGACAACAGAGTGGGACCCAGCCATCAGATCTTCTTTCTGAAACCACCACGTGTTGAGTGCAGTTGTCTAGGGATAAATTCAAACACATAAGCACCTACTCACATGTAGGGGCTCTCTGAGGTCAGGACACCCCACTGTGCCAGTGTCTGCATTGTAGAGAGTCCCTGCACACAAGTGTGGGATGTGAAACACAAGAGCAGCCAAGTAGAACATTCCTAGAGTGAACATGTTTACACATGGGGAGGAATGTTTGTCCAGCCAGCAAGTAAACTTCCTGTTTCCTTCTGGGCTGGGACAGACTTCCTCTACATGTGACTAGAGGTGGGTGTGGCCTCACCTGTGCAGGTAACAACAAAAGCACAGGGCAGGGCAGCCATCTCTCTCTCTCTGTGACTACTTTCGTCGAAGAAGCAACATCTGTTTAGCCAAACAAGCTCTCTTGGCTTCCAGCCAAGAGAGGACAAAAGGACTGTCTCTTTATGGGATAGTTTCCAGGTGTATGTTACTTTTCAAAGCTAAGTCTGCCTTCTGGGATCCGATTGTGAACAGAATGTGAGTGAGTAAACTCTTTTTATACTTTTATAGAAGACTGTGTCGTGTCTTATCTTTTATGAGGGAATAAGGGGGAAATACCAGAACAGTTATTATAGAGGCTTTAGCGAGCCTGAGCAAACGCATCCACTGTGAGTTTAAAAAAGGGAATGTTATTCTGCTAAATTGTGAACTTGTTTACACAAGTTGTAAGAGCTATAATCAAACAATATATCCTCTCCTGCATCCCTGAACATTCCCACAACACGTAGATGCTCATACGTTTAAATTTTCTCTGCAACACAGTTGCTGCAGAAAGAAGACCCAGCAGCAGGGCTGGGATGTCCTGCTCTGAGCACTGACCTCCACAGCAACAAAGCTGAACTGCCTTGTGTAGACCTCAGGTTGCCCACTGTAGGAGAGCAGAGCTCCGATGTTGCTTCAGCAACAGTCAACTTTCTGCTGAGCCCTATATATGACTAACAGTTCTGTCCCAATTCCAAGCTGCATTTCCACCTTGTTCAATACCGTTGCTGGGATTTCTAACCTGACTCTGCCCATTCTCTTATTTACATATTTTACAATTTACTGCTTTGAAGTATTATGGCAAGATCCAGAGCACACTTATTTCCTTTGTGGTTAAATTGTTGCATGCAATTATATGCACAGACATACAGAAAAGCCTTGATATGGCTTAGATACTGTATTCTAAATTATGCCCTTTAAAAAAGTAACACAAATTTGCTGAATAAATACATTTTGGCTGAGCAGAGTTATTCTTGTTTTTCCTGCGGCAATTCATTTTGTTCAACCTTCTTTGCAGTGCAGCAGTGAAAATACAGAATATATTACAGGTCACACAAAATGCAAACTACATAACCAAGCATTTTATATGAAATTACACCATGAGAAAATAAAATGACTCTCCACTGACCTAAAGTTTATGACATATTATTTATGCCGAAAAAGTCAAAGGTCCCAATAAAGCTAAAATTAATAAGTAGTTACCAATTGAAATTAGTGGAATAAATTAGTTCTAAGGATGGACACAGATCAATCTATTTACACTCCAAGTCATTTTTGCACGAGCTCATATTTCTGCATTACCCTGTATTTTGACTCCCTCCCACAGGGGTCTTTTCCAGCCAGAACTCACCAGAATTCGGTTTCAGCACCTCTCAAGTGGGCATCATTGACATTATAAGAGAAGGAATGAGATGTTCATGTTGAGTTTTGGCACCTCTTTTTTTTAGAAAAGTAGCACTGTCTCCACCCCACCCCAAATTGCATATGTTCAGATCAGTGCATTAGACCAGGAAGTTCAAATCAACCTGCCTCCCACACATCATTGAGCATGTCTGGTCAGTTCTGAATGAGTAACAAGTTGCACTGCTTTCAACAGGACCCAGACCCTACTAACTTTAGCTGAATTGACTTCTGATGTGCAAATCTGAACCCTTGTTCCTATTCAGCCTTGTCACATTCTCAGTTGCCCACACTAACTCTATTATTATTTAAACTTATTAGTTACTTGTTACCTAAAAGGTCTTCAAGCAACTTACATTTAAAAACACAAATGCATTGCACTATTTAAAAAATCAGATAAAACATTAACATTTTCATACCCAAAAATGACATAGAAAAACATACAAAAAGTATAGATTATAATTTCATAGTAAACATCATTTCCAAAATGTGCAACCCTTTCTAAAGTAATCTGAGCGTTAACTGATTCTAGATAAGGGTTTCATTAACCATTTTAAAGCTTTCATTGGTGGGTCCCATTACAGCAAAGATGTTACTTTTCCCAGAAAGTGAAGTTTGAAGGAAGATGGGTTTTTCTCTCCATTGTATCTTGTGCTCTCTACCTATTACTGAGAATTAGAAATTGTGAAAGAAATCCAACTAGTATAGATGGCTTTCAAACAGCATTCAGGCTGTTTAATGAATTGATCAGAATGAGTTTAACAAACCTTTCAATTGCACAGAGTTGCTGATAACAATGGATCCTTTCCAATTCATCTCTGGGGTATGACAGACTCTTTTGAGTAACAAAAATTAAAGTGCTTGAATACACTGCAGCTACAATATAAGCCATCTTGGCTATAGCTGCATTTGGACAGTTGTGAAACCAGTCTGATTAGATGGCTGATGTTTATCTGAAATTTATGTAATCTACCAATTCTGCCTTTCAAATTGGTATCAAATATAGAAGGAGTCACCCTGAGGCTTTGTGCACCTCAATGACACTTAACTTTAAATGAGACTACAACACACAGACACACAAACACAAAATTCACAAGAAATATCCTCTCCCCACCCTGGCTTGAGTGCTGAAGATATGTTCTTCTCCTGTGTGGATGTGAAGGGAAGCTATTCCCAAGTATCAAGTATTAAATTTAAGAAGCGGAAATCCATGTTCTTTTTGTAATAGCTTACTGTTTAAAAAATACTTTAGTCCATTATATCTGTCTGTTTGCACTTCAAAAGGGCACGCAGGATCTGCATTTCATGAATAAGGAAATGAGATGTAGGCAGTGGAAAACGTGGTCATGATGTGATTGCAGCAGCTTAAAGGAGATTTGTATTAGACCTCAGCAGCACTAATTTTTGCTTGCACCAGTTGTATCAACAGACACAAACAGGGCTTGGGGGATGAAAGCTTTCCATAGCCGTGCCGACTTTGATTTGCATTCCACCATTTGCTTACTTACGGAAATATATGAAACTACTTGAAAACTATTTTAATTCATGATGACCTTCTGGTTTTAACTAAATAAACCCAACTGTACTGTTTGGACTAACTGTTTTAGAGCAAGTCACAAATAATGCAGTCAGGGCAAGGACTGTCACTCACTAGTACAGCATTTGCCGTGATTGTAGAAGACTCCAGGTCAATCCCTGGTTTCTCCAAGTAGGGTTAGATGAAACTCCTGCTGAAAAGTTGCTGAACTCTGAAGAATGACAGCCAGAGTCAGTATAAATCAGCTTCTTAAGTTCCTGTTGACTTTGAGGGCACGGTACTCAAGCAGGTGGTAGTGCAATTCCAGGTTCTTGCGGATTAAACAGCCATGCTAGCTGGGGATAATGGGGGTTGTAGTCCAAAACAGCTGGAGGGCACCAGATTGGACTCACTTCAATCCATTTTTAGGCCTTGTTTTGGCCCTTTTTGAATCCCATGACTGAGATTCTCCTTCTCATATTTTTTTTTTTAACCTGTAATGGTTCTGAGGTTGCTCGTGCATAAGCAGGTGCCTATCTCCCTGGCTGGATGCAAACACCTGGTTGGGCTGCCAAAGTGAACCTCTTCTGTCCGGACAGCCACTCACCCGTGGCTGACTCAATCGCTGGCAGAATCCATGAGTGGGCGTTTCTTAAACTTCTTCCAGCAAAGAAGATCTTTGACGCCTAGTCTCCGCCTACCCTCCCTGCGCGAAAACCTTCTGCGCAGGGAGGGCGTGGGCAACGGAGGACCCCTACTCTCCCCGCTGGTCCCAGGCAAGGAGTCATGGGACTGCCTCACCACTTCTCCCACCTGCCCCCCTTCTCCACTGGTGCTACGCTGATTCTCTTCCCCAGAAGATGGGCTGCTCCTCCCGATCCCTGGACGCTCTCTGGAATCCCTCTGACTTTTGCTCTCTCCCTCCAGTACTGATGGCAGTTCCCTGACAAAACCAATAGCTTCGATGGAGCTCCAATCTACTAGTGCTGGGCAGGGATTTTAATAACACCTTCCCTCCATGCACATTTGTTGAAAATATACCTCATCCTCCCTGCTTGATTCCTTTCATTTCCTCTATATTTTCCACTCATTGCAGGAAGGAGGTAAAGGTGGTTTGCCAGTTACAGCAAGTGAATTCATTGACTGGGAATGTCCTGATTATGTTCCAAGTTCTTCACTACACAAGCTGGCTGCATTCTAGAAATTTAGCCTACACTCCCATGTACAGGAGGTTAATCTGTCAGGGTGAATGGTCCTCTACCCCACTAATCTCAGTCTGCCGCCAGTCGACCCCAGCCCTGCCTTGCTACAACCAGTTCAGGGGGTGGCAATGCCTGTCAGCTTCCTTCTCCTTAGTCTCAGTGTTGCCCTTGGAGAACTCAGCATGGAGGAGAATGGGGACACAATTAGTTGGTTCCACTTCTCATTGGTTCCATCTCCTTCCTGCCTTCTCCTCTACCAGTTCCACTAGGCATCAGCCACCAATGCTCTCATGCATAGTGAATTTTTTTTAAATAAGATATTTATTGCAGTTTTCTTTACATAACAGAAAAAGAGAAAACACCCAACATACAGAATTCCAACACCACAGAAATATATAAAGAAAAAGAGTTAAAGAGAAGATAAATAAGATAAAAAAATATAGAGTACAGTTGTTAGCTAATCGTATTTTCATAGTCTTAAGACTTCCTCACGTCTCCCTTCTCTGCGTTCTCAGTTCAAAAGTTATTGACAGCAATTTATTACCTTGTTTCAGTTCATAACTTTTCTTATATATTATATCTCAAAAATTTAAGTGACTTTATCAGCTTATTTTCTTATGTCATAAAGCCAGGTTGCTGCTGTCCTGTTACTTTCAAACTTGCACCCTCCTAACATTCATACAATTTGTAATGTTTTTGTAGATAGTCTTTAAATTTTTTCCAATCCTCCTCCATCGTCTCTTCTCCCAGGTCACGGATTCTGCCGGTCATCTCTGCAAGTTCCATATATTCCATCAGTTGCGTCTGCCATTCTTCCAGTGTGGGTAAATCTTGGGTCTTCCAGTGCTTTGCAATAAGTATTCTTGCTGCTGCAGTTGCATACATAAAAAAAGTTCTATCTTTCTTTACCACCCCTTGGCCGACAATGCCCAAAAGGAAGGCCTCTGGTTTCTTAAGGAAGGTATACCTAAATACCTTTTTTAGTTCATTATAGATCATTTCCCAGAAAGCCTTGACCCTTGGGCATGTCCACCAGAGGTGGAAGAATGTTCCTTCAGTTTCTTTGCATTTCCATCATTTATTATCGTGCAAATGGTATATTTTTGCAAGCTTGACTGGGGTCATGTACCACCTATATATCATTTTCATAATGTTTTCTTTCAAGGCATTGCATGCCGTGAACTTCACTCCAGTGGTCCATAACTTTTCCCAGTCAGCAAACATAATGTTGTGCCCAATGTCCTGTGCCCATTTTATCATAGCTGATTTAACCGTTTCATCCTGCGTATTCCATTTCAGCAACAAGTTATACATTTTTGAAAGTACCTTGGTCTTAGGTTCAATCAGTTCTGTTTCTAATTTTGATTTTTCCACCTGGAAACCTATTTTCATATCTAATCTAAAGACCTCCCTGATCTGAGCATAATGTAGCCAGTTTTGCACCTTATCCTTTAGTTTCTCAAAACTCTGCAGTCTCCAAGTATCTCCTTCTTTTTCCAAAATTTCCCAATATTTCGGCCAATTGGCCTCCATATTGAGTCTTTTCTGGGCCTTGGCTTCCATTGGTGACAGCCACCTTGGGGTCTTATTTTCTAATAAGTCTTTATATTTTGCCCAGACATTAAACACTGCCTTCCTGACAATATGGTTCTTGAAAGATCTATGGATTTTTACCTTGTCATACCACAAATATGCATGCCATCCGAAAGCATTGTTAAACCCTTCCAGATCCAGGACATCAGTGTTCTCAAGAAGAATCCAATCTTTCATCCAGCAGAGAGCTGCAGATTCATAGTACAGCCTCAAATCTGGCAGGGCAAACCCCCCTCTCTCCTTAGCATCCGTTAGTATCTTAAACTTTATTCGGGGCTTTTTGCCCTGCCAGACAAATTTAGAAATATCTCTCTGCAACTTTGTAAAACATTCCACTCTGTCCACAATCTGTAGGGTCTGAAACAAAAATAACATTTTTGGCAATACATTCATCTTGATCGCAGCAATTCAGCCCAACAAGGAAAGTTTAAGTCTTGACCAACTTTCTAAGTCCTTTTTGATCTCTGTCCAGCACTTCTCATAGTTGTCCTTAAATAAGTTCAAATTCTTAGCAGTCATGTTCACCCCTAGGTATTTCACCTTTTTAACCACTTTTAGATCTGTCTCTTTCTGAAACCTTTCTGATTCCGCAATTGTTAATTTTTTTCCCAAAACCTTAGTCTTTTGCTTGTTTAATTTAAAGCCCGCCACCCGACCAAAGTCATTTATCAGTTCTAGAACCCTTTTCGTACTAGATTCTGGCTCCTTCAATGTCAAAACTAGGTCATCTGCAAAAGCTTTAAGTTTGTATTGTTTAGCTCCGACCTGTATCCCTTCAACCAACCGGTCCCCTCTAATCATGTTCAAGAGCACCTCCAGGACCGAGATAAATAACAAAGGGGAAATAGGGCAGCCTTGTCGTGTTCCTTTCTCAATCTTAAACTCTTCTGTCACCACATTGTTAACTATTAACTTAGCTTTTTGTTCTGAATAGATTGCCTCTATACCATTTTCAAACCCCCGTCCCACTCCCATCCCTCCCAATTTTTTTTTCATAAACTTCCAGGAAATGTTATCAAAGGCCTTCTCCGCGTCAATGAAAATCAACACAGCTTTAGTATTTATGTTCGTTTGTAAAAGTTCCAAAATGTCAATAATGTTTCTAGTGTTGTCAGAGAGATGTCTACCTGGGAGAAAGCCTGCCTGGTCTTTATGAATTACTTCATTTAAAACTTTTTTAAGTCTGTTTGCCAAAATATCAGCAAAAATTTTGTAATCCACATTCAGGAGGGAGATGGGACGGTAGTTCTTGAGTTGTGTCTTTTCAGTTTCTGATTTAGGTATCAAAGTGATGAAAGCCTCTTTCCACGATTCCGGCGCCTTTTTGCCTTCCATAATGTCGTTGCAAACCTCCATTAGTGGTTGTATCAAATAGTCTCTCAATGTTTTGTAATACTTGGAGGAAAGCCCATCTGGTCCTGGAGATTTGCCCAATTGCATATTTTGAATGGCACCTTCGATCTCTTGTTGTGTTATTTTATGATTCAGGATTGTTCTATTTTCTTGAGTCAATTTCGGTAGGCCATTCCTTTTCAAAAATTGGTCAATCTCAGTCTCATTTTGCAGCCCTTGAGTGTACAATTGTTTAAAGTATCTCTGGAAACACTTTCTAATCTCCAAGGGATTCTGAATGTTTTTCCCTTCAATCTCTAAATTAATAACCGTGTTTAATTTTTGTCTCTTTTTCAGTTGCCATGCTCGCAACTTTCCACATTTATTCGCCGATTCAAATGATCTTTGTTTCATTAACTTGATTTTCCATTCCACTTCCTGATTCATCAGTTTAGAATATTGTGCTTGATAAAATTTAGTTTCTCTCAGGATCTCTTGTGATTTCGGTTTCAGTCTTAACTTCTTCTCACATTCTTTAATTTTCTCCAGAATCTTGTCCTTTTTCTCATTCTGTACTCTTTTCTTTATGGAGTTCTGTTGTATCAGGAACCCTCTCATCACAGCTTTACTTGCGTCCCAGATTACTCTTTTTTCGACCGTAGTGTTTAGATTTATCTCAAAATAGTCCTTCAAAGCTTTTTGGGCCTTCTTGGTGGTCTCCTGATCTCTAAACAGGTTGTCATTCATCCTCCATCTAAAGGAGCCGGTTGTAGTTAGTCTCATATCCATCTTTACTGCATTATGGTCGGAGCAGGTCTTTGGGCAGATTTCCACTTTCCTGATCTTGGGTGCCAGACCTCTAGTTATCCAAATTTGGTCGATTCTTGTCCATGTCAGTTGGGCTTCAGAAAAGAATGTTCCTTCTCTTCCTAGGGGGTTTTTTGTCCTCCATATATCAATCAAGTCCATATTGTCAGTTAGTTCAAAAAAGGTTTTAGGTAGTCTGCCATCTTTTGTAACATTTTGGCTTTGTGACTTATCCATATTTGTAGACACCACCCCATTCATGTCTCCCATCATAATGATGTTGTTATAGTCCATATAGTCCAGCATTGTCTCATGCAGCCTCTTGTAGAATTCCGATTTTCCTTCATTCGGAGCGTAGATTCCCAGTATCAAGAATTTTTCACCTTGAGTTTGTATTTCAATTGCCATAATTCTTCCTTGCTCATCTTTAAAGAGAAATTTTGGTGAAAGACTCTCCTTTGCGTAGATCACCACTCCTCTCTTTTTTACTCGGTCTGATGAAATAAATTCTTGGCCTAATCTTTTGTTAATTAACACTTTCCTGTGGAGTCTAGTCACATGTGTTTCCTGCAGGCAGATAATGTCCAATTGCTCTTTCTTTAATATATGAAATATTCTTCTTCTTTTTTCCGGGGAATTCCCGCCATTAATATTCCAGCTGAGAAGTTGCAGAGACATCCTGGACCAATATGTTATTCAGTAAGTGATGGTATTTCTTTCTCTTGGTCAATTGATCCCAAAGGTGTAGGTGTAAGTTGCGGCGGTGGCCAGGAATCAGGCCCTGTAGTTCCTTTCTGAAGGTCTTCTTCGTAGTCTTTCAAAAACTTGTCTTTTTCCGCTGGTGTTTTGATTTTCACCTTCTTCCCTCTAAAAGTAAAAGATAGTCCTTGTGGAAATTCCCACCTAAAGGGAATTTTGTTGCCTTTGAGAAGCTTTGTCAGATCTGTGTAGAAGGCTCTAAGCTCCAAAAGTTGTTTTGGGATATCTTTGTAAATTTCAGCTCTCGTGCCCTGAATTAGAAGGTATTTTTCGTAGTGTAAGCCTAGTATTTTATCCCTTTCCTCCTTAGATCTCAAGGTAATTAGGCAGTCTCTGGGTCTGTCCTTCTTCACTATTCTTCCCAATCTGAAGGCAGTCAAAATTCTAAAATCCTTATTTTCCTCCAAATTCCAGAACTTAGCAAATTCTTTTGTCAAGTAGTCCGTCAGATTTCCCTGTTCAAATTCTGGAATTGATCTCAGCCTCAGATTGTTTTCCCTGGAACGTAGTTCAACCATAGACAGGTAGGCCTGATGTTCCCCAACCTGTTTATGTAGTGGTCTAACTTCCTCCTTCACTGCTTCCACTTTCTGGCTGGCCGCTTCTACCAATTTACGATTCTCAGAAGTTGCTTCAAAAAGTTTCCCAATTGATTGTGAATGTAAGGTAACTTGTTCAGTTAGTTTGTTAAGACTGGCAGTGTTTTGATCAGTCTTAGCAGCTTATACATCTGCTTTCTTGTCTAATATTTCCAGTTTCTGCAAGATTTTATCTAGTACTGAGTCATCTCCTCCGCTGCCATGCCTTCTAGTGAGGTCACCTCAATTTCTGCTTCTTGTGTTCCCAAAACCGTGGGAACCGATGATCTACGCAGCTGGGGTGTCAATGTTGACTGAGTAAGTTGCTTAGCTTTCGCTTTGGCCGCCCTTGTTTTTCCAGTGCCACTCATTCCACTCCCGTCTACGTGCCAAGGTCAGATTCTGTATAGTCCCATGGGAACCACAGACTCAGAGAATAAACAAAAAGTTAAAGGAAGGAAGAGGAAAAACACCAGTCCCAGACAATTGTAAATCCAAAAATCCACTAGGGGCAGTAAGAGCAGGTCTTGAGAAAGACAAAGGAAATTTCCCCCAAAAGCTTAAATCCAAAGTTTGAAAGTTTCCTCAATATATAATGTCCCACCAGCCAGAAAGTTAACAAAAAAGAAACTTCAACTCTTCCTTAGAGCCAGCAGAGTAAATCCTTGCTTCAACAATGTTTCAAAAAGGGTGCAAAAAAAAAGTATTTCAAAGTAGCTAGTCCAAAGTCACTCAGATGTAGCGTTTCAGTCCAACAACTGACAGCTCCAATAATTCAGCAGCCCAGTACCTGGGTTTCTCTTATAAAATTGTAAATCCACAGGGAGAGGAAAGACAGAGCCAACATCCAGAGTAGAAGAAAATTTAAAGCCCTTAATTCATATAACGACAGATCAGATCGTGCAAGAAGTTGTAACTTTAAATTCTTATTCATAGGCATCAGTTCAAAAACGTTGCTTTAAAGTTTAGCGGAAGAGGGAGACGGACTTCCTGGTTGCATCTCCCGCTTTGTCCAAATTTTAAAAGTCAATTTTCAGTTATTTTAAGTCCCCTTTACTCACGGGTTGCTGTTTCCGAATCCAATAATCCAGGAAAAAAGGTCAGCGCTCACCGACAGCAGCTTATGTGGCTTTGCCCTCACGGAAAGAGCGATCGACTCACAGCACCACGCACCCTTCTACGTTCCGCGACCCCTTACGGGGTCCCTTCTACGTTTCTGGGGGCGTTTTTGGTGCCCGCCGAGTCCCACGGCCACAGGCTCACTCTGCCTGTGGTTTTCCGACGTGGCTCTCCGCTTCGCCGTAGCGGACGACCCGTTTCCGCGGAGCTTCCCCTTCAGCAACTGAAGAGGACCGCCATTGCCGTTCGCGCCGCCTCCGGAAGCCATGCATAGTGAATTAAGCTCCAAAGTATGGTTGCAGCTTTAGTCTTTGAGCAAAGTCTCCATGTATTTGCATGTGTGTGTGTGTATATATATATGAATGATGACATTTGTATGATATGAAGCAGCAGCCTGTTCTAGATTCAGAAATGTCAAGAGTTCAAGGGTATGTTCTGAGAGCCAGTGTGGTGTAGACTCATAATCTGCTGAACCGGGTTCGCGTCCCCGCTCCTCCACGTGCAGCTGCTGGGTGACCTTGGGCCAGTCACACTTCTCTGAAGTCTCTCAGCCCCACTCACCTCACAGAGTGTTTGTTGTGGGGGAGGAAGGGAAAGAGAATATTAGCCGCTTTGAGGCTCCTTAGGGTAGTGATAAAGTGGGATATCAAATCCAAACTCTCCTCCTCCTCTTCTTCTTTCGTACATGGAGATTATTCCAGACCTTGGAAAATTCCAGACCACCTCAATTCTATCATGGGACTAGTACTTAAGAAATATCTGCTGAAGTCTCTTTGCCAAGTCATTCCATCCTCCTCTGTGCTTCCTATCTCTAAAATGCTGGAAAATCTTCTACATGACTTATCTGATCAATCCAATAACCATAACAGCATGTGCCAGGCCTTTATTTCAGAGGGTACCCAAGGGTACGCAATACTGGCGCCTCCTTTTTTGTTGTTAAAAAGTGTGGCACTTACTGTAACAACTTCATGGTGAGTACCGGCACCTATTTTTCCAGGGAAAAAAGCACTAGCATGTACCATGATGGTGCCTTCACTGCGCACATCTGTGGACTTGAAGATCTGCAGTCCATTTACTTGCAATCTGAATCATATGGGTTCTGACTTCTAGACGTTCATGGGATGTCCCAGTACATTTCCATCTGCTAAATGTTCTAAGGGTATGTGATTATTTCACAGCAGCGCTAAGAAACCTGACATGACAGGATCCTCCTGTGAAAATGAACCCTAAATGACATGCAGGCCATTTCAAACAATGCAAACCAATACAAACAACTGACAGCTTTGACTAAAACCTGGGTCTATGGTTTTAATAAGTCAAGCATGAAGGAAATCTGGTATGCCCATAACCTGGCACAGAATCTATGCAGTGTTAATGCAGGATACAGAGTTGGTTTACCTTTGACTTGTGGATCCCATAGCATTTCACAGCATCCAAAATTACAGCTCACTAAAAGTGTGTGTGTGTAGGAGAGAGAAAGATTTCTTGTTTAGGCTTGGTTCATGTTTTCTCACTTTTATTATTAGTTCTGTTTACCATGACTCGGTATCCTGTTGATTTACAGCACACTGCATTCAGAACATCATACCGTTGAGATATACATAAGATATATGGCACTTCATAACACCTTATGCATTGGAGATATAATGAAACGGCGAAACGTTGAGGAGAGATCTATTTGGTTTGGCAGTCTATGTTTGCTTTGAATTTAGATCGTATCTAATCAAGCTCCAAAAGGAACACGAAGTGGAGAATTGAGTGCTACTCGATCCCCCATGTTTTCTTTTGAAACAGTTCAGAAATGTGCTAATACTCAGCGTGTTTGGATTGCAGCAGCATTGAAAGGTGGAATTTCTGGCCCCCGTTTCCTGCTATAGCCCCTACCTAACATCCTGGCCAGTTGTCAAATGCTATGCTAGGCAAGTTAAGTAATTAATTATGTGTTGCAATCTTAACATAATTCCATTATATATTGTAGCTGTAGTTCTAAAGCAACAGCTGAGTAGTCAAACACAATTAAACACGGCTAACATTCTATGTCCTAAAACCTAGAGCAAATGCAATTTGTTTTATCTCTGGATACTGAAGAATTTTTTTTTAAAAAAAATTAATAAATTAAAATCAGGAAATGCATGCTTAAGCACTGAAAAGAATAAAGATAAAAATAGCCAGGTTTGAAATACATAGATAGTTTTAAAATACATGGATGTGCTTATTTTAAGCCATTTGACTTTTATATAACCTCTTGAAATTAAAACTGGCCTAAGGAAAAGATTTTTGAAAAGATACAATTTTCATAACGGGAGTAATTTAATTTTCCTTCAGCATAATACTTGAAGGTAACATAAAATGTAAGACTTTTGTTTTTTAAAAAAAACCTCATGGATATTACTGCAGCTACTACTATTTTAAATGAAGAACAAAAACAGGATTTGTTTTCTACATTTCAAAAGCATTTTCCAATTGTTGGAAGTTCACAGTAATGATGCCAGTAGTCGTGCTACAAATAAATCAAAAACTTGTTTTAAGTTATTGCTGACATTTTCCATATGTCACATTTTTTTAATGCTGCCACTTTGAGAGTTCTGAATTGATTCCTGGGGGCCACACTGCTCAAGCATTTACTCTTAGGCATTGCCAGTGAAGTCCTTGGAACTCCTATGGAGAGGAGAAAGGAGACCTGGAGGAGAGTCGGCAAACTCTACAGCTATTATCCCCTCCTTTTTTGACTCAGTAGGGATGTGTGATGATTCGAATCTTTGTGCAAGTCACAACTGATCTCCACCTCCCAGGCTAATGCGCAGGCCGTTAATAGACCAATGGGGCCACTACCACTTTGACAGCCTACTGTGCATGATGACTAGGATGGAAGATGGGAAATGGACCACAGACCCTCCAAGTGTCCCTATTTTCCAGAGACATCCCTGATTTAGAGAAGCTGTTCTGATTTCTGATTTGATCCTGGAATGTCCCACTTCTCTTTAGGATGTCCGTATTTACACTGGAGAAATGTTGGAGGGTATGGAGTTATTCGACCCCCAAGCTGCCTGAAAGCAATCCAGTATAGGGAAGTTTTAAAAAATGTTTTATTTTTATTTGTTGGAATCTGTGCAGAGCGACTGGGGCAAGCCAGTAAGATGTGTGGCGTAAAAATAGTAAAATTATCATTATGGAATGGGATGTCCCTATTTTCATTGGAGGGTATGGGGCAAGCACAGCAATGGAGCTGGTGGAGGCCTGATACCATTGGGTGTAGTGGCATGCGGTGAAATTTTTCATATGGGAACAGTTAGGGCTAGCGGCGCCAACTTGCGAGGTCGATTGGGAAGGGCCGACATCACAGACGTGACATCGCGATGTTTAAGCAACATGCCTCTTTCCCTAAGCCAGGCAGAAGCTTCCTTGGCCTCCTTGCCAAGCCTCTGACACGATTCTGGAGCCCTCCTGCCTCCATCCCAAAGCTGGGCAAGCTTTGGGAAGGTGGCGGGAGGGCTCTTGGACCCCATTGGCACATCATGCCTCCCTCCTTAAGCCAGGAAGAAGCTTCCTGGGATTTGGGAAGGAGGCACCAGGCTTTGATACTTTAGTTTACTGGAACATTTAGGACACTAGCCTAATCCCTAATCCACTGATTGCATGCTGCTGTTGCACGATGGCAGTGGGACTGGCTACAGATTCAATGAATCCCATACCTGCTCAACCCTGCCCTGACCCTTCTCATCATCAGAAAGCTACATTTGGTTAGAGCTTTGCACCACCAGCAGCTAACAAGAGGCTGCTGGGGACTAGCTAGGCTACTGAAGGGGCATCTTGATGATTCTATGCGTCGTCTACCAGTTTGCAAAATTTCCAAACATTCCAAAGTAGATATTGGCTGAAAATATGTATTAAAAAGTGTTTACAATGAAGATTTTGAGCCTAGAGAGCTCATTCAGAGTGCAAAAAAGCCAGCATAGCATGGTTTCTCCTACCAGGGATGCCAACTTGAATAAAATAAGGGGGTGCGGGTCAGATAAGCCTCGCCCTGCATAATCGATCACAGGACCTAGTGCACACACATCATTTGAATGTCAATGCCCAACAACTCAAATATTTTATTGGGGGATGCGAAGGGACCTCAGCCCCTAAGAATTGGCTCCTATGTCTCCCACTGCTTCTCTGTTCTAAATTCCCTCTCGGAGCATTCTGTGGGCAGATTTACACTGAGCATTCTGTGGGCAGCAGGAGAAATGGTGCCTTTAAAAGGAATGATGCCTTCAAGGAACTTCTCGATCGGCTCAGATAAGAGGGCTCAGAGTGATTTCTTCTTCAGGCAGCTTAACATATCTTTCTTGTTGGCATGTAGGCCAAAGCAGTATTCTTTCTACTGGCACCATCGTGGCAAAGTTCAGCACTTTAAAAGCCTGTTTATTTCCAAGGGAGAGTAACACATAGACTTAAAATCTCTCCCATCATAGGAACATGGGAAGCTGCCTTCCACTGAGTCAGACCAATGGCCCATCTACCTTAGTATTATCCACACTGACTGGTAGTCTTTCCAAGTCTTACCTGGAAACTAGGCATCCCCAAACTCAGCCCTCCAGCTGTTTTGGGACTACAACTCCCATCATCCCTAGCTAACAGGACCAGTGGTCAGGGATGATGGGAATTGTAGTCCCAAAACAACTGGAGGGCCGAGTTTGTGGATGCCTGAGCTAGACCAACCATGAAAGAGCTGTTGTTGTTTAACTTCTGTATTTAAATTTATGTATTTATTTGTGTCTTCACTCCATCTGAAACCATTGTGTTCCTCAGCCTCAGGACTGGCTCACCTTTTCTTTATCCTGCTTAGAATAAGTATTGATTCAAGCAGTGTTATGAAAGCACTGACTGCATTCACATGGCAGTTTATTCCATTTCCTTGACATTTCGCTAACGTTTCCACATTATATTTCAGCTTTTACACAGCATAAAAGCCACATCTGGGAAACAGAATACTGCATATGTTTAGTGCTTGCAGCCCTCTAAACCAGAAACACTGCAGGGATAAAGTGGTGAAATTTAGAGCGATATACCGGCATGCAGTTCTTTCCTGCAGTTTTAAAGGGGGAATTGTAGGAGAACAGAAGTAAGCATGTGTAGAAAGCAAAGGGAAGAAGTGACATTGCCCCATGATGTTCATTGTAGTTTCACTTCACAACCACTGGTGCGCATGAAATTTCGCACAGCATTTCTACATATCAGCTTCAGTTCCACAATTCAACAGGTACTGCAGTGTGAAAGGAACATTAGAAACAGGACCAAAGTGCCAGCATGGATTATCAGGATCAGGAAAACGAACACTTTATTCCCCATGTCTGAATGCACCCATGGCCTGGATTGGTATCCAGTTAAGGATGGACTTTAATATGGCTGCTGTTCATTACATACAGATATTTTTCAATGACCCAACCCTAATATTAATTTACCCTTACAATAGTATAAGCTGGGGTTTGGCAGGTTTCAGTGAATAATTCAGAGATGCCAGAGAGAGAGAGAGAGAGAGAGAGAGAGAGAGAGAGAGAGAGAGGAGAAACATGATCTGTGAGCTCTGCCAGCCAGTCTCCAGTATCCGCCCTCTTAAAAGAGAATTGCTGCCTGTATACCCTGTAATTGTGATTTTTTTAAAAAAAGAAATTGTTGTGTTTTGTTTTTTACCGGCATAAGCACATGGCGATGATGACTCTTTAGATTAAAAGCAGAACATTAAAGGGAAGCTAGAGGCCTTGGTTAGGGTCCATTCTCTACTCCTTTCTCCCTCCCTTCACCAAATAAATGAATGTGTTAATTGCTTTTATTGGATACACAGCCTTTCTCCAGTTTCAGAATGCCTGACGGTGGCCTGGAGCTATATTGCCCTGTAAAAGCAAATAGTGCCAAGTAGGTTTTATTTAGCTACATATTCGGTTTCCAGAAGATGAAACTAATCTCTCGTGCAATGCTTATTACACGAGGCCACAAAAAGTGTGTAATGTACAGTATCTATAATGTGTAATTGGACAAGCATTTTGTCCTAGCTGGAAGACAATCTGTCATCGATGGGACATTCAAATAAAGAGAAAACTATCCATTTAAATATTTTCATGAGAACCCAGGAATGTGAATTCCGCACACTTAGCCTTTGTACAAATGCAGAAAATAAACATAGATGTTAGTTCTTGTTATCTTTGAGAAGGCCATACATTTTCTTCCCTTAACATTTTCATGTAAGACTGTCTTTGTACAGTAGATTAATAACTTTTTTAAAAAAAGTGAGAAACTGCACTACCCTTCTTCACAGCATTTTATAATGAAAGTACAACACTCTCTATGTTTGTCATAGTCAGATTATGTTGATTACGAAATATTTTGTAGCTGGCCCTTCCTCCAAGGAACCAAGGGCAATGCATTATTTATTGTATTTATTTATCTATCTACAGACTTTATTAATTGCATTATATTCCAAAACTTCAAATCAATGTTTAAAAAAGTATTCCAGACAACAGCAAGCAAATAAAAAGCAATATAAAATGCATATTTAAAACCAGAAAATTGTCTAAAAGTGTGACTCAGATCATCCCTCTGGGATGCAAATGTGGCTATTCTGCTTGATCCCATAACTAAACTGGATGAAAACAAACCAAATCTGCACAACTATATTTCAATTTGAGATGCACATTATTTGTGTGTAAAATTTTCATTATACCTAACCTTACATTTCCTATATTTTGATTGAGTAATGATATCTTATTGTTGTTTGGACACATGTAGTTACCAGCTTTGTTGTTGTTTGTTGTTCTTTAATATCTATATTTTAAAGAATCTTTATTGCCTTTCTCAAAAACAACCCATGATGACTTACAGAAATATTAAATATATAGAGTTTTAAACTCAGCAATAAACAGCAATAAAAGTAAATACAGTGGTGCCTCGCAAGACGAAATTAATTCATTCCGCGAGTTTTTTCATCTTGCGGTTTTTTCGTCTTGCAAAGCACGGTGTCGGAAAAGTTTTGAAAAAGCTTCAAAAATCACCAAAGTCTTCAAAAACCTCAAAAAAGGCTACCACACCGCGTGCTATGAGTTGCTCCTCGAAGTCAAGTCGCAACTGTATTAACGATTTTAAGAAAAAGGAAGCAAACTTGCAAGACGTTTCCGTCTTGCGAAGCAAGCCCATAGGGAAAATCGTCTTGCGAAGCAACTCAAAAAACCAAAGACCCTTTCGTCTTGCAAGTTTTCCGTCTCCCGAGGCATTCGTCTTGCGAGGTACCACTGTAGTATGAAAAGCACATACCACATAAAAATTAAGAAAAGGCCTGCAGAATATAAACAAAAAAATAATAAAATCAAAATGTAACGATCAGCAAAACCAGCCCATCCCATGCCATCAAACACTTAATGAGAGTTTTAACCTGGTGCCAAAAAGGTCATATTTAGTGTCAGGCAGGCCTCATTGGCCATAGATGTGGCCACAAGCACAAAGGCCCACTCAAATTCTTAAATACATGGTGAATAAGGTGATCAATGACTACTAGCTATCATGACTGTGTTATATATCCAGCATGCCTATGAACACCAGCACTCATACTTCCATACTGATTCAGAAGGCTCCTCAAATCTCAGGAGCAGCTCTCTTTTTTGGCACCATGTGTAAGGAGTTGGAGTGGGTAGGGATGATCAACACCAACTGGGTGCTTCACCTTGTATAAGCAGAAATACTCAATGCTGGCACAAAAAAATTGGCAGATTGTGCTTTACTGTTGTTTTAGGATAGGTGTGGGGAACCTCAGGCATGGGGACCTAATGTGGCCCTCCAGTTCTACTTGGCCTCAGGATGTTCCTCAGGCCACTCCCATCTCTACACAGGCACCCCCTTCTCTTTTAGTGTTTTTGCCTCCCTGTAATGTGCCCTTGAACTCTGATAATCATTGGCATAATGTGTGGGGGAGGGGCACAGGGGTGATGGTCCTGGGCGCAAAATTGTTAGGGGTGCAAAATTTCAATACCCGGTGCTGCCTCAATACAGCTGCATGCTTCCATCCTTGGGTTCCATTGAAAATGGCTTCTCCATGTGAACCAGACAACAGACCCTTCTTTTATTATCTCTGAAGCTACAATCTCCTAGGTAATGCTGATGGAGTTAGGCAGTTGAATGTGCATGTTTCCCTCCTTCCCACCCACTTCCTTCTGTGTGGCCCCGGGCACTGGCAACCCATGCTGTACCACTGCTGATAATGCCTCTTGCTTGGCTGAATGGAAAACAGAAAAGGATGTATATGTGTTGAAACTAGCCTACTGTACAAAGGTAGAATGAACATTTCCCGCTCTGCCCACCTTTGCCACGGACTATGCCCACTTTTGACTCTGGCTTCATCCATGACTAGAATGTGGCCTCTGAAGGATGCCCAGAAGGCATTGTGGTCCTTAATAAAGCCTTCTACTCTCTGTTTTAGGACAAGAAAAAAGCTTTGCAAGAATTTAACACAATAGTTTGCCTGGGCTATGAGGCTTGAGAGAGAAAATCTGGTTCGGTTTTTTGTTTTGTTTTAGGTATGAGAGTTGTATGATAAAGAGAGGCACTAGACAAGTGAATGAGAGATTTAGGGTGTCCCACTGAGGCCCTTCACAAGCACAGGGCTAATGTGGGGTGGATGAGTCATCATTCATGCTTGGTAACCTTGGTTCCTCAGTGTAGACACAAATGGCAAAGGAAATCCTCCCCATTAAAATAATTTCATTGCTGACAGGTGGTAGCAGAGAGGCACTAGGAAGCTGCATTTTATCCATCTGTGCGTAAACACAACATTAGTGTTTTTCTGTAACTTTGTAAACAACAGATGCTTTTCTAGTATTATTCCCCCAACCGGAGCCACTATTAAACATGATACTTCCTCAAATGTCTGAGTTCTTGAAGCTCAATGCTTTACCTGACTCAAATAATGCTGCTATAGTTCAACAGGAATCTGAAAGAGCCCCCTTTTTAAGATTTAGCATGAATTAAAAAGGTTTTTGTTGAATGAGTAATGATAGAGCATTCCTTAGCTTATCTTTATTCCTACTCCTTTTGTGTGGAAACAGTGGCTGTTCTAGGTGCTCACTTAATTGAAATGGCCTGCAATATCCAAATGTATTTAAGTAACTGAATTATTTGCAAATGTTGAATGTGTCTTTCACCACGGGTAACAGGGTAAAATGCTTAAGCTATTATTGTTGGCAAAGATTCAAACAGACAGTGTAGATATTTGTGTGTGTGTGTGTTTTCCCCTTTCCTGCCCCTTCTTCTCATTAAATAGCTAAAGTATTTGGGGCCATTTCAGAGAAATGTTCTCAGCCTTCATTGAGATAATCTGTAATTGGCCAATTTTGCTAAAATTATTTCAATATTTTGCTAAAATTATTTCAAATATTGCCATTATGTCCTTGTTCAGTGTTGCGTAAGTGCCTTTCAGTTTGATGCCATCAAGTTTTATAAGGGAACCAACTACATCTTGTGAGGAACAGTGAAAGAGCTGGGTATGTCTAGTATGGGAAAGAAAAGGTTAAGGGCAGACACAAGAACTGTCTTCAAACAACTGAAATACACAGAAAATGGAACAGAAATTTGCAGGACTAGGGGCAGTGAGTCCAGGCAACTGGAGGACGGGGTGTGCAAATAAGAAACCATGGCAAGTCAAATAGCTTAGGATCAAGTGGCCGCAACTGCCAGTAGGTTTTGGCATAGGCATTGGGTTTGCATCCTGAATTACCCAGCCAGTCTGCTGGGTGATATTCCTTCAGAGTCAATCCCGGATTTCCAGGTAATCCCTCAGGAATTACTCTTCTTCACTAAAAGTTTTTAAACAAAGCCTGGATGTTCTTCTATCAGGGATATTGTAGACTGTGTTGTAGGTCCTTGCATGGAGCAGAACATTGGACTAGACCTCTAACATTCCTTCCAATTTAGTGATCTGATGCTTCTACAATGAATTTTCAGCAGGCACTACAGATAGATTATCATAAAGAGCAATGAGCATACCATAGGATTAGTCTATTATCATGCCTCTTCAATTTGGCAGAGGGCAAGAAGGACATTCCCAACTAATTGTACCATACTTTCCTTTCTTACAAAAGAGAGAACTTGAGCTTATTTGCTCATGTGCCATGAATCTTGTTCTTTCGCTTCTACTAATGACTCTTTCCCCCTTATCCCAATAGATGTCAGACTGGCTCTGTTCTCTTCCGAGGTGGCAGAGTTGCACAAGAAAGCATGGAAGTGAGGAGAAAAGCAAAAATGAAATAACTGGATAGTACTGCGCCGGTTGCCAAAGATCCGTTGACAAAATACAAGCATGCTGGAGGTTTTCTTCTTCAACAACTCTTTTCTCCCCAAGAGGGATGTTTCTTTTTCGCATGTCTTGTTACTTTGGTTAAGAAAAAGACAGCAGGTAAAACAGAATCCTTAAACTGAGGCCCAGAACAAACAGGCACTGGTTCCAGTTGACAAAGTAGACAATGTGATATCTCAGCAGGCTGTCGCATTTTGCACAAGCTCCAGCTACCAAACAATCTTCAAGGGTATTTGCTCCTCACCCCTTGCACAAGACACATCACAACAGTCCATGTTCAAGTTTCCTAGAGCATGAATAAAAAAATGTTCATATCCTTGTTCGCCAGGGATGCAGCTGTTAAAAAACAGACAAACCACCTACTGGCCACCACAGCTATCTGACTATCCAAGAGCAATCCCAAATTCAGAAGTAATTGGACTACATCAACATAAAACATGTGTTCCCTACAGTATCGTCATCTGAAGAGGCTCGTCACAATTTCCATAATACAATGCTCATGACAAGCAAAATTTTCCAAGATTATTTTGAGTATTATAATCTTTCCTTAATGAAAACCGATTATGTACATGGATCTTGTAGCTCAGGTGTGGAGAACCTTTGGCCCAACCACCTTTGGTTTCTGAACTATAACTCTCATCAACCCCAGCAAGAATGGCTAATTACCAGAAATTATGGGAATTGTAGGGATCAGCCAGTGGAGCTGAATAACTCCAGACAGACAAGCCAAGGTACTTCTTCACACAGTGCTTTAACTATTGAATTTGCTACCACAAGATGTAGTGATGGTCAACAACTTAAATGGCATTAAAGGGGGATTATAAAAATTCATAGCTATTAGTCATGGCTATTAGTCATGATGACTATGTACAATCTCCAGTATGCAAGGCATTGTACCTCTGCTCATCAGTTGCTGAAGATAATGAGCAGAAGCTATTAATCCATTCATGTCCTTCCTCCTTGTGAGCTTCCCATAGGTATCTGGCTGTCCACTGTGAGAACAGAAAGCTGGATCAGTTGGGTCTTTGGTGCAATCCAGCCACAAGAGCCAACTCCTGGGGGCTGAGGTCCCTTCGGCACTCTGATTATTTTTTTAGGGGGCTGGGCTCCTCCAAAGTTGATGGACATTGCCATTCAAATGGTGTGTATGTATGCTGTGTTGCATCTTGTGATCGATTATGATTACCTGCCCCCAGCACAGCTCTTCTTACATTCTTTCATTATTCAGCTAAAGTTATACCAGTTGAAATCCAACCAATTTCAGTGAAGAAGAATTAAGCATATGCTTAACTTTGGCTGGATCATCCCCTCACTGACTAAAGCAGTGCTAAAAACATGGCCTACTGATTTGAACTGATAGTGCCACTTTCAAACTTAAACAATTTAGCCTTAAATATTTTGCATGAGGCCCAGTGTTCTGAGAGCAATTAAATGAATTTGTTCAGTTACAGCTAAGTCACTCCAGGTGTTATAAAAATTAATATAATTGACATATAGCATATTGCTTATTGTCCCATAGGATCTGCATGAACAAAACATGTTGTATCTCCTGAGGCAAATACAGTGAGGAAGGCATTTTAATGAAGCTGCAAAACTGCTTTCAGTTTAATTTCAGCTCTGAAATGCAAACTATGTTGATAAAGAGTTTCCACTCACAACAACAATAAAATTGTCTGGATATTTGACTTCATTGCACAATATAATGTAGAAGAGAAAGCATGTTTATGGAGAGGAAGAAGACTATTAATACAGGTCAGGGGCAGCCAATGCAGTGCCCTTCAGAAGGTGCTAGACTACAACTCCCATCATCCCTGATCACTGGTAGCTGGGGCTGATGGACACTGGAGTCCAAAACATGTGGATAATGCTACATTCACCTCTCTTGATATGGGTAGTGCAACTAAAATTCTTGTAATAAGAAGAAATTTTGTAGGAGGAAAGCATTTGCTTGCTGATTTAAAGTGTTTTATCATTATGTCCTAAATATAGGGACTACGGTTTGTTAAAAAGGCAGGTCATAAACCAAATATTTATCCTGGCTTTTCTGAGCAAAGTGTAGCTTAAACTAACCATAGTTTACAACACTTTTGATGCAACGAGAAACTGTTTCATTTCAAAGAGGAAGCTAAAGCTTCTGATCACTTCCTTGTAGCTGTGCAAGGGGAAGGAGGGTGCACAAACCCAAGGCTTGCTACTGCCAATGCTCACAGGACACAATTGTTTCTGGAATGGAAGAAAATATAGGGAGTCACCAGATCCTGTTTACTGAATAGAATCCATTAGGGGGGGAAACCCTGCAGAATCTGCCACAAAATGTGCAGCAACTGTCTTTAACTCCTACTGTGTATGTTACAAAGAAACCTCAAGAGGAAAACTCAAGGCCTGATTTTGTTTTCTAGATATTAACTTTATCATTACCAAATCAGGGTGGAGAATAAGAGGCCTAGTTGATATAAATAGCATTGTAAAGAATTATGGAAATAGCTAAAAGGTTATGAAGATGTCAGCATCAGGTATACATTATTCTAGGCTCTCAGACCACCACTTTTTAATTAGTTAATGAGTGTTAAAACTGTCACCCCAACTTTGGGAATTGACACTGGCCATTCATTTCCTTTTCTCCTTCCACGTCCTTAAAAAGTAGTTTTGTTTTGGCAAATGAGGACTCATCCACACCCTGATCAGCCCCCTCCCCAGCCAGCTGCTTTTTGCAGTTTTTAAAGATTCATAAAACTGCAAGTGTTGCACTTAACATCACACATAGTGTAGTTTGTCTATATGTTCCCATCCCCAGCATAATTTAGAACATCTTGATAGAAGCTTCTCTGCCTATCAGATGTTCTTTGAAACGAACAAGTTTCTTTGCAGATTCCCATTTCAAACTTTATTTAGTGACAATGATCATTATTAAACAGAATCCATATGGAATTATTTCATAGTGAAACAATTGCAAAATGCTCCAGTTGATAATTACAGAATGACAGCAACCACAGAACATTAAGCATAACAATCAAAAGCAGTTCAACCTGGGAGGAAATTAAGAAGTCAATTACTCAGGTGCTAACAAACATTTTGTACAGCTTAACTGACAGCAGCTATTTTGCATCAGATAACATTTTATTATTCACAAGACACTAAGAGATTTTGCCAAAATGCATGGAAAACGTCTACTTTTCCTGCAAAGTGATTGTTCCAAATTAAGAGCAGACAACATCCTGTGTTTCACTGCTGACCAGAAACAATGTTTAGGTGCTCTACCATAGCGCTGAAAGTTTTAGCATAGATTTTAATTCTTAGATTTTTGGTCCCAGCACTGAAAAAAAGGGGAATGTTCTCAAGGGGAGGGGAGTGAGCTGGGGGTTTTTTAGTGGCTGTTGTTTTCTATTACCTTGCAGCTCAGCTAAAATGTGGTATGGGTAGGGCTGTCATACATCCGAAAATGCCTTTAAAAAGCTCTAAAACTAAGAAAAATACATCTTGTAGCTTTAAATAAAAAAAGCTTTTGGGTTTTCCTTAAAAGGCTCAACAATTTTGGGGTGTCCTAGTTTTTTACTTTTAGAAATATGGCAACCTAGGATTGGAATAGACATAAGATCAATGAAATAATACAATCTAATGGTGAACCCTTCAGCTTTTGTTTGGTAATCATTATCTGCACCAAAGTTCTATTGGCTGCATTCCTGTACCCATTTACCTAAGGAAAATTGTCGCTGAGCTCAATGTCTGAATAGACATACATAGGATTGCACTGGGCAGCTGCTAATTGGGTAAGCATGTTAGTTCCTTAGCCAGGATTACTGGACTGACAGCAACCTATTCTCAACCAGCAACATGGGTTTCCTTAGCATGGGATATATATATTTTTTCCAGCTGCCCATTACTCCTGGGGGACTTACTCCCCAAACAACACAGTAGGTTGGGATGTGTGCTAAGATGTCCTGAGCTGGCATTCCAATACTGTGTTCATTGGAAATGTAACTTGGTTTCATAAAACAACAGATACCCTTTTCAGTGAGCTTTCATAGGAGCTCTGTCTCTCTCTCTCTCTCGCTCTCTCTCTCTCTCTCTCTGTGTGTGTGTGTGTGTGTGTGTGTGTATTCTGTAGTATTTTTATGACAAATAAGTTCATTTAAAAGCACAGTGTGCTGAAACAAATTACAGTGCATTTTGACAGACTTTCCTAAATGCCCTTTGTCAAATTTTGATTCTGCCCATCCCCTTCCCATTGCATCAAGCTGTGTTCTATACTTAGGAGTGACAAAGAGAATGTGCAAGTCATTAAATTCCCACCTTGCACGTGTGCCACAGGAAAATCATGACTGGTAATATTTTTCCTGATATAATTTGTCACAATTAGGGTGTGGAATGGAGCTGCAGGAGAAGGAGGAGGAGGAAAGGAAGCAAATTGGAATATGCAATGCAATGGGGTGCATTGAGGGTGACAGCCTACTGAAAGGAATCGTGGACTAAATGCTTCGCTTTGATGTGGTTTCTCCTGTACCTGATATGCTGGCTGAAAACACTTGTGTGCTCAGCTTCTCAGAGGGAATAATATTTTTGCTCCAAAGAGGGAGTAGAATGAGTGGGTTTCTTTCTGCCATCTGTATAAATATTGTAAGAAGCACTGGATCTGCTTCAGTACGCGACTAGCCAAAATCGGACCTGGTACAAATGAGTGCAGCTCAATTTACTATACTGAAGTGGCGCCCTGTTATACTTGGCGTGAATGCAGCCATGCTTCATCCTCTTTAAGGCAGTTCTCTGTGTGACCTTAAATGAAACATGCCTTTGTTCTAAAGTTTCCCCAGTGAGAAAGTGAGTGTTACAGACCATCATGTGGAGATTAAGGTTTAGAAAGCAAGCAATGAGGCACGTCCAAGACGAACTTTGACCCGCAGCTTTCTAAACTCCAGTGGGATCAACTACTTTTCATTTAGCTTAGTGAGAAAGACTTTCTTTTTTTAAATGTTTGCAATGTTTTTCCATCTTTCCTTTCATTTTTTCGCAAGATAAATATCTGAGCACATGTAAAAGTGGGTTTTTCCTGGAATAGTTCGTGTTCCACTGTGGACAGAATCTCCCAAACACTACTACTGTGCTATAGCGATTCAGTTCAATAGAGTTTTCTCTAGGTTTTTGCCCAAGTCTAGGGGTGGTTCACATTTCAATACGAAACTCCCGATTTGCACTTCCTGAAATGCAGTTATCCTTTGAAATCCACACTTCTCCCATTTTTGTGATGCAGTTTTCGAACCGAATAATGTATGCAGAAATATTGTGCTAGTGGAAAATATGCATGCATTCATTAGCAAAGAAAATAACATTGAAATGTGTTACCGTATTTTTCACTCTATAACACGCACCCGACCATAACACGCATGTAGTTTTTAGAGGAGGGAAATCCATAGGCATGCCACCCGTAGGCATACCCTCCATAACACGCACAGACATTTCCCCTTACTTTCTAGGAGGAAAAAAGTGAGTGTTATGGTGCAAAAAATACGGTATATTTCACAATGCTTGTGAAACTGTATATCAGGAGAAATTCATACCCAAATGCTAATGAATTTTCACAAAGGTTTAAACAAAAATGCCAACTGATGCAGAACTTAAAGACTAGAAAAATAAGAAACAGAGAACATGGCTCCTATGTTTCCATTGTGGGATCCCAGATTTGCACAGATTTGTGCAAGGGATCTGAGGAGATCCCTTGCACAGATTTGACAGATTTGCACAGGGATCTGAGGAGATGCTGCAAAATATCACACAATGCTGATGTGGTGTTGCAGAAAGGAAGTAAGCAGACACGGGGTGGGGTGGGGAGTTGTTTGTTAGAATTCCTGCTCCATGACTGCAATCATGGGATTTTTGTCTTTCACGTGACGGTGTATGCTTTGACTCCAGAAAGTGCGAAGTGACGGAGACAGGATGTTTGTGTTACTGTGTTCCATGAAGTGGGACTATTGTCCTTTGTTCTTTTTCTCTTTGCTGTCTGATGCTAGAGAGAGAGGGAGCCATGTTGCAGTGCTCCGTGTGTGTTTATATGTAAATAAAGTAGATTAGCCAAAATGCTGAGTTGCTGAGGTCTGTCACGCAAGCTGCGAAGACTCTGCGGATCCCTAAGTGTGCCAGTGTCTGTTGGCATCAGTCGCTGTGATGTTTAGGCAGAAGAAAGTTTTAGAAGCTCCCGAACGATCAACCAGGAGGGAGGGAACATGCCAGTTGGGCATGTGTTTCTACCAAGGTCCTACTCGAGTGTAGGACGAGCTCCTAGGAAGCAAGAAGCCAATTGGTTGCTAAGCCCAGAACCCAGACCAAATATATGGAACCTCTGACCCTTCAGGTGCTGGTGGACTCCAGCTCCCATCCTAGCTGAACATTGTGTGCACTGGCTGGGGCTGATGCACTGGGATCCCACAAGAACTAGATAGCCACAGGCTCCCCATTCCTGATACAGACATTTGCAGGGAAGTTCTGTAGCTTAGACTGCCTCTGCTACATTGTCACTGGCAACCCTAAGGGGCAATTAAATGTGAAGGAGTGCAGATGAATTTCCCGTATGTAACTGATCTTATCTGCTATTTCTCTGGCTACAGGCTTACAGTTCTATTTGTACATGTAGAGCAAAAGAAAAAGCATTGTATATTTGCAAAGCTTTAGGTGCACAATACCAGGACCAGCATGAAAGAGAGCAGCTGAGCTCAGTATTTATCAGTCATTTCTATTCTTTAAAGTAATTCCACGATGTGTGCTTTGCAGTGAAAACTAACATTCAATATTTTATTAAAATGCATTTAAACTGTACAAAATTTAGCAGTCAAGATCTGGTTCAGCCTGAAGGAGTTTCAATTACTTTTTTATACCAAGTACAGCCTGAGAATATGTATCTATTACATACCGTGTTAGATTTTCCATTGACCCAATGACTTACATGGCCAAGTAAATTTACATTTTGCAGCATGAATATGGGAGTAAATCTGTTTGAATATTGAAAAGATACATAGATGGATATAGATATAACAGCTAATAATTGGTGAAGTATCTTTCAGTGAGGATTAAGCCCCAGTTCGTGTTACTTCTGGTGATAGTTGACTTCCTTCATCCTGGTTGTGTTTGGATTTACTCAAAAACCAGGGGGAAAGCTCAGCTAAATTCCATGACAAGCTGAAATCTTAGGCGTGGTACTGCGCCCAGAGCTGAGAAACTGCTCATGCTATTGAAATTCCCTGTCGCAAAATGCGCCTAGAACAATGGGAGTTTCAAACACTGGTCCTAGCATGTAAGCTTTGGGGAACCAAGGAAAAATATAGGCCTCCCTCCTTCCTTGTGGTCAGAATAGCACAGCTGCTTCCACATGTGGCTTGGAAGCCCACCAGTCACTTTCATACATTCTGCCAGCACATCACATGAGTCTGCCAGTAGTCTAAAGGAGGTCATCGTGTAATGCCACCTTTATCTGTAGGGTTTTTTTTAGAAAATAATAATAATAATCAAGATTAATCCCTGGATTGGTTCTAGTCTCCATTGCCTTAATGATGAGAACGTGTGCTCCCTAAGCAGACACACATTTTCCTTATTTGTTAGATTTATAGTTTTCGATTCTACTCTAACATCCTGCAAGATTGTTTCCTTTAGTTTCCTGCCTCTCTCTCTCTGCTGGTAGACATGTGCTGGTGGGAAGGCAACAATGGAACTATGGCCACAGTTAGCAACCCATCATACATAAATGTGACTAGAAAGGTCAATGGTAACATAATGAGGTTTTTACTCGCATCTTAACCACTCATTTTGGCTTTGTGTTTAACATGTTAGCATTATGTCTACAAGTCTGTCTTCTAATTTCAACATTCTTCTTATTAAAATGAACAATTTCAACACATTCCATTTAATCTCTCTTTCTCTCTCTTTCTTAAGGTCTGAAAGAAGTGACTAATTATGTTGATAATCTGCTTCTTCATGGCATTAAGAGTCACCTATTATTGCCTGTTTTTTGTGATCTTGACATGGATTAACAGGCGTTTGAAGGGCATCCCAATCCTAAACACACCTAAATCAACATGTCTTAACTGCAATATGTGTTTGGAATTAGGATGTACAGTCATACCTCATATTACGGATGCTTCAGGTTACGTGTTTTTGGGTACCGGAACAAGTTACTTCCGGGTTTCACCGCTCGTGCCTGCGGAAAAGTGGTAAATCGCGCTTCATGCATGCGCAGAAGCACCAAATTGTGCCGGCACGGCACTTCAGGATGCGATCGCTGCGGGTTGCGGATGTGCCTCTGTCATGGATTATGTCCGTAACCCGAGGTTCCACTGTAAATGAATTGTGTCCTTTTAATGTCAACTACCTAGAACTATTGAAAATGATTTGTGTGCTTGAACTGTACATTACAAATGTTCCTTAAAACATATCCAGTCAATATAAATAAAATTATTTGATGTCTATACTAAGACATTAAGTTGCTGTAATATATATATATATATTGCCTCAGTTGTTGGGATAGAGATGGAAAGAATTCCCTGAAGAAATTTGCAGAACAGTCATCTGGATTCTTCATAAAATGGGGGTGATAACCAGCTTCTCTAGGTCTTCTCCATCAAACTAGGAATCACCAGGCAAGGTTTCGTATCACTAGTGACAACAGAGCATGCTGTTTCTTTTTTTTTTCCAAATTCTTTTTATTTTTTGTTCCATAAAGACAAACACACACATGAAATAAACAAAACACAAACATATAGAGAAAAAAACAAAAATTCTCAACCAAAGCAAAAAAGCGCACAAAGTTCTTATTTCCATAATTTTCTCATAACATATTTCTTTCTTTTGGGACTTCCTTCAGCCTGGCCGCGAATCATACGAAGCAAATAAATAAAGTCGCACGTTTCATCTTTTATATTGTCGTTGTGTCCAGTTTTTTTTCTATATTTTCCTTATACAATAACCTTAGTCTGTCACAGTACATCTCTAAACCCCTTTAGCGTTATTTGTCCATCACTGATGTTTTCCAGATAATTTGCATATTTTCCCCAGTCCCTGATGAACACTTGGTCTTTTATGTATCTAAGTTTTCCCGTTAATTTATCTAGCTCTGCATATTCTGTTAGTTTGGATCTCCACTCCTCCACTGTTGGGGTTTCCTGCTGTTTCCATCTTTGTGCTATTAAGATCCTTGCTGCCGTAACCGCATAGTATACCATTCTGCAATCCTCCTTTCTTATCTCTCGTTGTAATATTCCTAATAGGAAAGTTTCTGGTTTTTTTATAAACGTGTACTTTAATATCTTTTTCAATTCTGTATATACCTTTTCCCAGAACTGTTTTACCCTTCCACACTCCCACCACATATGGTAGAAGGTGCCCTCTGCGTCTTTACATCTCCAACACTTGTTGTTCACCTTATACATTTTTGAAAGTTTTATAGGTGTCAAATGCCACCTATAAAACATCTTCATAACGTTTTCTTTTATCGCCGTACACGCTGTAAAGTTCAATCCATCTTTCCATAATCTTTCCCAGTCCTCATATTGTATACTATGGCCTACGTCTTTTGCCCAACGGATCATCACTGATTTCACTTCCTCGTCTCCCAGATTCCAATCTAACAGCATCCTATATGCTTTAGATATGTTTTTCACTTTGTTATTTATTATTTCCGTCTGGAATTTTGAGTCTTTGTCTACATACCCTCTTTCTTTAATATCTTTGCTAAACATCTGGTTAATCTGTTGATGACTAAACCAGTCGTACACACATTCTCTAATCATCTCGTAGGGTTTGATTCTCCATTTCCCATCCACTTTAGTTACTAGCTGGTTGTATGTTGCCCAGTTGCCTCCCATGTTGATAGTTTTTCTGCTTATTATTTCGAGTGGTGCTAACCAGTGTGGTGTTTTCGGTTCCAATATATTTTTGTATCTTTCCCACACTTCAATTATTGGTCCTCTGAAAATATGATTGCTAAACCCCCTGTGTACTTTCATTTTATTCTTCCACAGGTAGGCATGCCAACCGAAGCGGTTATCGAAGCCCTCCAGATCGAGTAGCTCCGTGTTTTCTAAGTTAACCCAGTCTTTTAGCCAACTTAAACATGTTGCCTCATAATATAACATAAGATCTGGCAGGGCAACCCCCCCCCCTTTCTTTTACATCTGTGAGTAATTTAAATTGGATTCTGGGTTTTTTGCCCTGCCATATGAACCTCGAAACTACCCTCTGCCATTCTTTTAGGGTCTTACTCCCTTTTATTATGGGTATAGACTGAAACAGAGACATCAATCTTGGTAGGACGTTCATCTTGATCATGTTTATTCTTCCCCATAATGATAGTTTTAGCCGTCCCCACTTTTCTAAATCTTTCCTTATTTCCCTCCACATTGGCTCATAGTTATTTTTATATAGGTCCATATTTTTAGATGTTATCCAGATGCCAAGGTATTTAACTTTCTTTACCGTCCCTATCTGCCATTGCTGTTGAATTAATTCTATTGTCTTTGTGTCCGCATTCTTATATATCATTTTTGTTTTTGTCTTGTTTAGTTTGAATCCAGCCACCTTTCCAAATGATTCTATTTCTTTCATTATCTCTCCTGTTGATATTAATGGGTCTTCCGTCATCACCACTAAATCATCGGCAAAGGCCTTGGTTTTGTATACATTCTGACCTAAAGTCACACCTTTTATATTTCCATTTTTCCTTATAGAATTTAGGAGGGTTTCTAACACTGTTATAAATAGTAACGGGGAGAGTGGGCATCCTTGCCTTGTACCCTTCCTTATCTTAATCTCTTCCGTTACTGTACCATTTACAATCAGTTTGGCCTTCTGATCCGTGTATATCGCTTTCACCCCGTTGTAAAAATCACTGCCTACGCCCATGTGCTCTAGGTTTCTCAGCATAAAATTCCATATCACATTATCAAACGCCTTTTCGGCGTCGATAAACATCATTATAACTTGTTTGTCAATCCTAATAGATAAGAATTCTAACATGTCAATAATATATCTTATATTGTCTCTCATCTGCCGACCTGGCAGAAATCCTGCCTGGTCCTTATGAATACAGAGCATGCTGTTTCTTACTATCTTATTTCTTATGTTATATTCAGAAGGGCACAGAAGAAAAATAAATAAATAATACAGCTTTATGGGGACTGCTCCTATGTTTCAGAAGCAAATCAGAGGTTTAGCTGAAAGAAACCATGTACATTTTTTGTTCAATGATTCTAGACTAGCATGTACAGGTCTGAGACCCCACACAGCCCAGAATGTCTCTTGTAGCCCAAGTGGCCCCTAATAGGCTGAGGGTACAAGGTACATTTACCTTGTACATGGTAAGTAAATGGCAGCCCTGTCTCCTCCCATCACTGAGAAGGGTGGGGAGCTGTTTTGATCTTTTTTTAACCTTCAAAAGAAGGACTTGCCCTCTTCACAGTGGTGCAAATCCCACTGCCCATTTCATTTGCCTGCACTTCCTAGACAGGCTTCAGTGCAGTGCAATGCTATGATGTCGCGTTGCTCCAGAACCACTTCAGGAAGTGTTGCAAGAGCAAAGCAGACAGCCATACTTTCTGGAGTGGCTCAAGTTCAATGCAACATCATAGTGTTGCACCACTCTGGTTCCCTTTTAGGAACATTTAAGGTAACCTCTTTGAAGATTTCACCAAGACAGGGACAGCAGGAGAACAGAAGAGTTGAGATTACGGAGTTGAGGTAGGGTGGTAGAGACACTTGACTTTGGAGACATCAAATCTTGCACTCCCTGTGTGTACATGTGTATTGCACCCGAATTAAAACAAGCATCTTTTTGCAACAGAAAAAGAGGGCACATAACCTTCAGATTTAATGAAGATACTATAAATTTCCAGAAGGTTTGCCTTGTTTGTCTGCTGTAGCAAAAGCAAGAGTCTTGTGACACCTTAACTAACAAACTTATTTTAACTTAAGCTTTCATGGACTTCAGTCCACTTCACCAATGCAATAAGCGTAATCAGAACAGAATATAATATTGTATAGTTTAGTATAGTACCTTTCTCACACACCTTCCCTCTAGCTACTAGAAATAAATGCGACAACTCTCCTTAAACAAATCCCAATAGGCTCTGAAATTGAAACAAACAAACAAAAAAATGTGTCTGTGGGATTTCTTCCTGACAGGTCAATGTTGGATCACATCGTCACCATCTGCTAACTCATCAAGAACATTAGAGAGTTCTGGCACAGATGCACTCTATGTGAGGCTCATCACTTTCAAGGAAGTGTTTCCCTTTGTGAATTGCTGCTTTCTCTGTGTTGACTGACTGGGCATCCTGGAAAATACTGTATTGGTTCAGGTAGCAAAACTGTGAGATGGTCTCGATTTAAGGGAGGGAAATCCAGCATTTATGTTGTCAAGAAATTAGATTGACTTATAGTATTAGTTATTGTTTTCATTCAGCTCCACCTAGATGACCTTTGAGATCCCTTGCAATTCTCCTATTCCGAGCACGCATTGTACACATTTCAAGCACATCTCTGGTACCCCCAAAATGTTCTCTGCCAATAGCCAAACCCATAAAATGTCAGTTCCCTTATATTTAAAACATTCAAGGCTTTCTTTATCAACGACTTGGATGATGGACTCAAGGGCATCCTGGTCAAATTTGCAGATGACGCCAAACTGGGAGGGGTGGCTAACACCCCAGAGGACAGGATCACACTTCAAAACGACCTTGACAGATTAGAGAACTGGGCCAAAACAAACAAGATGAATTTTAACAGGGAGAAATGTAAAGTATTGCACTTGGGCAAAAAAAAATGAGAGGCACAAATACAAGATGGGTGACACCTGGCTTGAGAGCAGTACATGTGAAAAGGATCTAGGAGTCTTGGTTGACCACAAACTTGACATGAGCCAACAGTGTGACGCGGCAGCTAAAAAAGCCAATGCAATTCTGGGCTGCATCAATAGGAGTATAGCATCTAGATCAAGGGAAGTAATAGTGCCACTGTATTCTGCTCTGGTCAGACCTCACCTGGAGTACTGTGTCCAGTTCTGGGCACCACAGTTCAAGAAGGACACTGACAAACTGGAACGTGTCCAGAGGAGGGCAACCAAAATGGTCAAAGGCCTGGAAACGATGCCTTATGAGGAACGGCTAACAGCGGCGTAGCGTGAGTTGTCAGCACCCGGGGCAACGCAAGTAATTTGCGCCCCCTAACCCGGGGCAAGGCAAGTAATTTGCGCCCCCCCAACCCCTAACCTGCGAGTTGCCGCTGGCGCTGCCGCGCAAACAACGCTGCTTGCCCGGAGGAGGATGGAGGCAGAAGCAGCCGCCGCCTGTGGCTGGGCCGAGGGGATGGCGGCGGCGGCAGGGTGCGGAGGCTGCCCGTGCCCGGCCAGGCGTCGGTGGCGGCGTCGGCGCTGCTGCAGCGGCTGCTCCTCCTGCGAGCAGTGAGCGGAGCGCAGCCACAGCGACGGCGGGGGGCGCGCTAGGGCGCAAGGCTGGCGGTGGCGGCGGGGAGCCCGGCGGAGGAAGGAACTTGTCCCTTCCCTCTGGACTCGCGCCCCCCCAGATGTTGCGCCCGGTGCGGTCGGCACCCTTGGCACCCCCCACGCTACGCCACTGACGGCTAAGGGAGCTGGGCATGTTTAGCCTGGAGAAGAGGAGGTTAAGGGGTGATATGATAGCCATGTTCAAATATATAAAAGGATGTCACATAGAGGAGGGAGAAAAGTTGTTTTCTGCTGCTCCAGAGAAGCGGACACGGAGCAATGGATCCAAACTACAAGAAAGAAGATTCCACCTAAACATTAGGAAGAACTTCCTGACAGTAAGAGCTGTTCGACAGTGGAATTTGCTGCCAAGGAGTGTGGTGGAGTCTCCTACTTTGGAGGTCTTTAAGCAGAGGCTTGACAACCATATGTCAGGAGTGCTCTGATGGTGTTTCCTGCTTGGCAGGGGGTTGGACTCGATGGCCCTTGTGGTCTGTTCCAACTCTATGATTCTATGATTCTAAGGCAAGAGAAAGATGGGTATTTCTGCTTTGCCTTTGACATCACCACATGCAGGATGAATCCCATGAATCCCATGTGGGATGAATCCCACATGCAGGATGAATAACTTTATCTGTGAGCTATTTCCCATTTCAGTGACGCGGGTGGCGCTGTGGGTAAAACCTCAGTGCCTAGGACTTGCTGATCGTAAGGTCGGCGGTTCAAATCCCCGTGGCGGGGTGAGCTCCCGTCGTTCAGCTCCTGCCCACCTAGCAGTTCGAAAGCACCTCAAAGCGCAAGTAGATAAATAGGTACCGCTTTATAGCAGGAAGGTAAACGGCGTTTCCGTGTGCTGCGCTGGTGCTGACTTGCCAGCTGCAGCTTCGTCACACTGGCCACATGACCCGGAAGTGTCTCCGGACGGCGCCGGCTCCCGGCCTCTTGAGCGAGATGAGTGCGCAACCCTAGAGTTGGTCACGACTGGCCCGTACGGGCAGGGGTACCTTTACCTTTACCTATTTCCCATTTCATTGATTATGTAGACACAGGGTGATATGCAGTGGTGTCTATTGGTAGGAGAAATACACCAGCAAAATGGGGGAGGGAGGCAAATTTTGGCAGTCCCCTGTCCCCAGATCAGAGAGGGAAACAATTTCCACTTCCTCCTCCGGCACTTATGCCTCCTAAACTCTGGACAGAGAAGATTTAGCAGGTGTATGAGTGGTTGTAATGGTGAAGGGGAATGGTCAAACATTGCATCCCTCATCCATTGCCTGGATATTGTTGGATGCCAGCCACAATTCAGCAATGGCAGGTAGCAAGGCCTCATAGCCCAGGTGATGCAATACTGAAATACAGTGGTACCTCGGGTTACATGCGCTTCAGGTTAAACACTCTTCAGGTTACAGTCTCTGCTAACCCAGAAATAGTATCTCGGGTTAAGAACTTTGCTTCAGGAGGAGAACAGAAATCGTGCAGCAGCGGTGCAGCGGCAGCAGGAGGCCCCATTAGCTAAAGTGGTGCTTCAGGTTAGGAACAGTTTCAGGTTAAGAACGGACCTCTGGAACGAGTTAAGTACTTAACCCAAGATACTACTGTAAAGCAATCCACAGTGAAGGACGGAAAACAGGTGAAGTTTTCTTTTAAAAACAAATAGCTCTATAAATTCATCGGCATCCCCAAGGTGCTGGATGGGATGTTCAGAAATTGGATAGTACCTCCACCTATCGTGGGACTGTACTAGAGTGCAATAATTCTGGGCAACACTATTCAGAGAAATGGATAAACTTCCACATTACAGTGGAACCTCTATTTGCGACCATAACCTGTTTCAGAGGTCCGTCTGGAGGTTGGAACGGGTCGCTGGGAAACAGGTCGTTGTGCGCTGGCATGGGCAGCGATTGCCCGCTTTTGCGCATGTGTGAACAGCGATCTCCGCTCCTGCACATGCGCGAACGGCAGCAAGCCGCCAGTTATTTCCGGGTTTGCCGCAGTCACAACTTGGAACAACTGTAGCTCAAGTTCTCATTTAGCACTTTTATTGATATTTGACAAGCATAACAAAAACTGCAAAATAAAGGCTTCGTAGGGCACCTGCTTCTAGCATCTAGAAAGACAATCACACAATTTTAGAGGGGAAGTGTGGGATATTGCTCTGTTGGAAAAACTAAGAAGATAAGAGTCCTTAAGGGCCAAAGAAAGAATGATGTTTTCAAATCTGTTTAGTCTGACTTTATTTCATTTGTAAACATGGCCAAAGACTGCTTGGCTGATGAACAAATATGGCTATTGGGTGGAATCTTTCATCTATTTCTGGATGTTGGGTAATTTTGGTGCATCTCCCTGACCCTGTGCAGGTGCAATATCTCATGGTACCCCAGTAAAGGTTTCTGGGTGGTAATTACTTTGCAGAAGCCAAGTGGGAGCAGACAAGCTGTAGAACTTCCAATAGTGGCCGGGGGAGCAGCTTAGTTGTCCTGCATCTTGACCTGGTCCATAACCCAGGCATAACCCTGTTAAAATTTCAGTCTTCAGCCAGAAGGCTAATCCAGTATACATGACCAGTACTGGAGCCAAGACCAGCCTACATCTGTAATCAATAAAGTTGTGGCCAATTTTCAATCCTAAAAAGCTGTGTCAATTTGTTTAACCTGTCAATACCTCGATTTTCTGTCCACGAGGAGAACATAGTGTGTGGATCCTCAACATGGCCAAGGACCCCCCCCTCAACCTCTGAAGAAATACGACTGAGATAGTTACTCTGGGCATTTGACTACTTTAATTACTTTCCCTTACTAAAACAGGGTTCATGTTTTGCTACCTTGTCTTGTTTAATCATTATGCCTATGTTATGAACAGTTCTAGTCCCTACTTTTCATGCATTCACATACCTGTGGTTTATTTATTTTGGTTTTATTTTATGTCTGTATTTGTTCAACAGTGATCTATAATTGCTTATGGACTCTGTATATTGTCACCAGATACCTTTTGGTAACATTGCATTTTAGAGGATCTCTTACAACCTTTTTTTTGAAAAATAATAAAAAATTATAATAAAAAAGAAGGAAACCCTATATGTTCACAGTTATGGGCAACAGCTTGCTTGCCTAACAATCTCGGGGGCAGGAATTATAGTTTGGAGGAAAATGTAACCAAAGAACACCAGTCTTGACATTTCAGATACCCTTAGCAAAGCTGTTTTATCGGTAGTAAGAATTTATTCTATTCTATTTAACAACAGGTTTGTTGCATAACCTTTAAACTTCATCACTTACCATTAAAACTCATCACTTTCAAAAAAATAAAATAAACCAAATGCATTTTTCATTATTAATTTCTTGGAATGTTGTGTCAGATATATTATTCTGGAATTCCAAGAGCTGATTTCAGTTCTTGTTTGGTCAGACATGCTAGCCTTCCATTTCATAAACTCTGAGTTTCCTGTGTACCTGCTAAAGAGTAATTGCAATCATGCCTTCTCAAGACAAAATATAATTGTTCTTTCTTCAGCTATCTTATGACTGTTATTCAGATATAACTTCTGATCTTCACATTCTGCTTGTTTCCCTGAAGAACAGTACACAATCTCCCTCTGAAAATTATTGCTATTCTCTTTTTTCTTTTTGCTATAAACTGCAACATTACAATTTGTTCCTTACCCCCCAAAAGATCCCAGATTCATATATCTAAAATAGATACACAGAATATTTTATTCACTTTAATATTATAATTTTATTTACTAATATTGCAATGATTGTAACACAGCTAAGTTTCAAACTTTGTCATCAGACCATTTTGAAATAATTTAAATTATGAGGTATGCCAATCACAATTTATGGCTAAGAACAATAAATCTGGCATTGCTACCAAACATGCTACCCCTTTATTTTCTTCTCCCCTACCCATTTGGTAATTTGCAAAAAAACTTGCTCATGTTTTAAGACTTGGAGAAACACATTGTTCAGCCTTTGTGAGCCATTCTCCCAGTCAGCTTCCCTCCTGTCCACTTTTCCATGCCCCTCTGCCCACTCTCTGTGCTTATTATTTTCTTTCAGTCTAGCCAAGATCCTAAAGAGCATATGCAGCTGCATGGTCTCCCCAATTGCAATAGCTCTAGAAGAACTCATATGGCTTGCCTTGAGAATGGCACACTGAGAGACACAATGGAATCTATGAAAGACTGCCTACCATTCAATCTCCATCATAGCCTTTGCCTGGCAGAGGGGGGTGAGTTTCCAATCTGGTTTATGGTGAATCTATCACATTCATATTGCAGCATCCTGAGATCCCCAATATCCAGTTCTACCCTAAAAATTCCAGGTCACTATGAATAGTGAAAAGAAAGCTCCTGCTCCTGAACTTTCTGATTTAACTGATAGGGATGGGAGGTGGTAGAATCTCCTTCACTGATGGTTGAGCTACCATCCGTCATAGATGCTTTAGTTATAATCGCAAAGCACCCTGCAAGGCAAAATGTTGTTATTTCCATTTTGCTGGTTGGGAAACCCAAGGCCAGAAGAGATTTTTCCAAGCACCTTTTCCTGTCCTTTTCTACCAAATGCCATAGGGAGTGAATGGTTCATTTATAGCTAAAAGAGGGGTGAAAGCTAGTTTTCTGAGGACCATGTCTAATACCCTTTTGGAAAGGTTGCTCTGACCATAATGTACATGGTGGGAAACTAATGCTTTGCACAGTTCTTCCATACTGAATACTTAAACAAGGGTCTAAGAGAACATTCCCTTGCTACAGTTTCCCCCCCCCCCTTCTAAAGAGACAGTAGCCAAAGCTAATTGAAATTAGACTGTAAACAACTCAAATATCAGTAGGATGTCACAGTCTGGCCTGATGTCGCATGTTGTGGTAGCAAATGTCACTCATTTATTACAGCATTTCTTTATCTAAAGCTTCATTACACAAGCCCCAGAGTGAAAGCATTTAGGCCCAGCTGTCATTTCTGCACCATTTCTACATGTATAGGTTCCAAGTTCAAATCCCACGCTTAGGCTTATTTTCTTGTGCCAGCAGATATTGGAAGAAATTTGCTGTGATTGTGCCATGTTGGGTTTGTGCTATTCCCAGTGGTACATGGAAAACTTTATCTTCAGATATAAAATGCTGCCTTTCAGATATTTGATGCTATAATTTTCTAACCCTTCTCTTTTCTTATTGGCGGGAAGTTTTTCCTGGGCTGTCATCTGAGTATAGCTCAACACATTTAAAAAATATGTCTATTTATGCACTATGAAATAATAAGGGAAAACAAGAATTTTTATATTAATTTGTTGCTTAGAATGTTCTCTAAATACCTAATGTTGTAAGAACCTTGTAATGTCCTTGTGACAATGACATCTGTAAATTGTGATGTCCTCAAACTTCTCTATTAATGGAGCAATGTCTGTGTGGATGTTGGGATACAGATATAGGTATACTCACTCTGTAACACCAGAATGAATTTAGATGCGATTTAGCTCGTATGCAATGTGATTAGGGAAAATTCTGGCCAAAGGAACACTATGCCAACTGCTTTCTAGGACGCTAATTTCCAGATTCCCTAGGCAGGTGCTACCTGTTGCCTGGAGAAATGTGACATTTCTCTCTCTCTCCCTTTTAAAAGAACCTTGTTTTTTATCTGTATTTGGCAGACCCCTAGCAAACTCTGGCTAGGATCTGAAGAGACTCTGTGGCCCTTTTGATCCCTCTCCTTCTGTATATTTACACTGGCATCAAAACCGCTATAGATTCCAGCAAAGGGATTGTATCAAACTAAGGCTTCATATTCCTTTCAGCTCCATGTGTTAGGAACAATCTGGACTGGAACTGAAAACCTTCAGAACCATGCATGGCTGCCTTGTGTAGTGAAGCATTATTGCAGCTTGGACCTTGAACTACTGTAGTTTGGACTCTTGGATTCTGGACAGACCCTGCTCTCCCGAGTTGGTCACTGAGCCCACTTAGCTATAAATGTTTTCTGTTGGGCTCAGACTTTGTCTGGGCAACAAGAGTCTTTCTGTCTTTTGGCAGGTCCTCCTTGGTTTGCACTGAAGTACTTTTTCGCACAACATGTAATTAAACTGTGGAATTTGCTTCTCCAAAATTTAGTGATGGCCACCAACTGGGATGGTTTAAAAGAGGGTAAGACAAATTCATGCATGATAAGGCTATCAATGGCTGCTAGTCATTACAGCTGTTGTCTGCGCCCACTGTCAAAGACAGCATGCCTCACAACAATAGTTTCTGGGAATCACAAGAAGGGAGAGTGCTGTCGCAATAATGCCTTGGTTGTAGGCTTCCCACAGCCATCTGGCTGGCCATCATGAGATCAGTTTGCTGGACTCAGAGGCGTAGTGTGGGTTGTTGGTGCCTGGGGCACTCAGGCATCCTTTGCAGGCCACAAGGAGAAGGAGATGCCACTGCCTCAGCCCTGAAGGCTGAGTCCAGGCGTGACTTGGCTTGCCTCCTCGTGGCTCTGGCCTTGATGAGGAAGCCTTTCATAGAGGCACCTGTTTGCACTTCCTCACACCCCTTCAAAAATCTGTGCCTGGGGCCCCCGCACTACTTTTTTGGCTGGACTAGATAGGTCTCTAGTCTCATTCAGCTGGGCTTTTCTTATTCCATGAGATGCATGGAAAACATATCTAAATATAAAATGCTGCCTTTCACATAGAGTGGTACCTTGGTTTAAGAACAGTCCTGTTTAAGAGCGATTCGGTTTATAAACTCTGCAAAACTGGAAACTGTGTCCCGGTTTGAGAACTTTACCTCAGTCTAAAAACGGGATCCAAATGGAGGAAGGGCACCGGCGGCAGGAGACCTCATTAGGGAAAGCGCACCTCAGATTAAGAACAGTTTCGGTTTAAGAACGGACTTCCGGAACGGATTAAGTTTGTAAACCGATGTACCACAGTATTTGATATCATGTTTTTCTATCCCTTGTTTTTATTGGTGTTAAGGATTTGATGGCTTGTCATCCATGTAACTCAGTTAGTTTTAAAAACAGATTGATATTATTGCCCTCTTTATGAAATTAGGAAAGATGGAATACTGAGTGCAAATAGGTATTTTCTGATGATTTGTTGCTTCCAACCTTCTCTAAATACCAAACTTCGTAAAAAGAAGGGGGAAAAGCCTTATGTTATGTACCTGTGGTCATGACATCTGTGAAGTCTGAGCATCTGTAAACTCTGAGCAAGACAATCTTACAGTTAAATATGGTAAAGGTAAAGGACCCCTGGACGGTTAAGTCCAGTCAGACTTGACTATGGGGTTGTGGCGCTCATCTCGCTTTCAGGCTGAGGCAGCCAGCGTTTGTCTGCAGACAGCTTTCTGGATCATGTGGCCAGCATGACTGAACCACTTTTGGTGCAACGGGACAGTGCATAGGATTGTGTTTCTGCATGCAGAAGTGGATATTTAGCTGTAGTTAAGCTTTATTCACAGAATCCACTTATGGGTATGGTTTACACAATTAAGACAGTCACTCTTTATACAGAGATCTGCATGCACTTTTGTCAATGGATCCACTTCGCTTCCCTGTGGGGAGGAGGTGGACAGTGTGGCCACCCACTCTCCTCCGGGAGTGGGGGACTTAGTCCCCTGTTGCCCGCGGGATCCTGGCCACATCAGCGACTGGGCAGCCAATCTGCTGGCCGGGGGTGTGTGGCTGTGACCATTTAAACGGAGGCGTGAGCCAGAGAGCTTCCTCTTTGGCTCGCTTCCGCAATCATTGGATCTTCGCCACTGCTCTTAAGCAAAGTACTTTACATTTACATATGACTGAGCACTTTACACATTCATAAATTGGATGTTCAAATAAAATCTTCTGAAACAAGCCTCCAAAAAGCTTTTCCCCCCCCCTTTAAATATTGTGTGAACCGCCCTGAGACCTCTGGGTATATGGCGGTATATAAATTCAATAAACAACAACAATAACTTGTTCTTAGGTAAGGGATGGGAAAATCAGGAAAAGGGAATACCACAACACAAAATCCTTGAAAATCAGATGTTGCCGGGTGTATGCATGTGATAATCTGGTTGTATTGGGTTCAGGTAGGTAGCCGTGTTGGTCTGATGCAGTAGAAATATATATTTAAAAAATCAAAAAATGTCTAGTAACACCTTAGAAACCAACTAAATTTGTTCTTGGTATGAGCTTCCGTGTGCATGCACACGTTTTCATATACACTGAAACAGAAGTCACCAGACCCTTATATATAGTGAGAAAGTGGGGAGGGGTATTACTCAGAAGGGTGGTGGGAATGGGTGATCGGGTGATAGGTATGGTAAACCTGTTGACGACTGTTAACGACTGCAATTGATCTTACAGAAAAAAGCAAGGGTTGAGATGGTCAAAAATTGCTTTATCATGTATAATTAGATAAGAACATAGATGGTCATATTGAACATAGATAAAAGATTGCACCTTTGAATGAAAAGGTTAGCTATGATTACCAACACGATGTTCTGCTAATGTGATTATTGCCTTTAAGAAGGTGGCAACGAGTAATAAAAGGTAAAGGAGGAGGTCACCTTGCCGGGTTTTCTTTCACAAATGGTTTTCACAATATAGAACACACTGTATGGCACACTGTAACAATACCGTTAGTGAGTGAGTGCATTAGTGATGGTAACATTCTAAATTGGATAATAAATTGGCTTAGTAGTGTTGCCAATGGCAAGAAGAAAGTGGTAAATGGATACAGATGGAATAGGAAAGTGACAAGTGGATTGTCAATGGGATCTGTGTTCAACCTAATTTAATTCATATGCTACTCCTGGACAGTGGTAACCTCCTAAAGCAATTCTGCAGGATTTCAATAATTGCTAGAGTTAAAAAAAATCTATTGTCTTTCGCCATATCTTGAGTAAATATCTATTTTTCTCTGAAAATAATAAAGAGGAAGAAAGAGTCATGAAAACTTTAGGCTCTGCACTGTATCCTGACACAAAATTATCACAGATTTTATATAGGTGTAAGAGTTTTAATTCTATCAATGTTTAATTGTATTTGAATAATAGATTTTCTGTTTTTAACCATTCTCATATTTATCCCTAAGCTGCCCTGAGTCCCATGAGGGGAAAAGTGGGGTATAAATGGTGGTGGTGGTGGTGATGGAAATCAAAACCAAAGACATTATAATTATTTTTTGTTTTCCTAGTTCATAAAACTAACATGATTCCTGCATTGCAGGAGGTTGGACTGAATGACTCTTGGGGTATCTTCCAACTCCAAAATTCTTTTAATTTTATGATTATTAATTCAATAATAATATGGTTTCTATACTGACGTTTCAAATATTAATGAAACAAAAGATACTGATAGTGGTGTTGCTTGCATTCTACAAACCATCCAAGTGAAATATTTCAGGACTGCTTCACACAAGGTCATTTGTACTTGGGAAGGAACACCTGTATTACCTCCTAAGCATTTTCCATAGCAAACTTTACACACACACACACACACACACACACACACACACACACTCTTACTTCAATGTCAGGATCGATCTGAGCCTAATCACCAACTACTGCATTCAGATGTCTCCCCACTTACCTAAGTTCGACTAACACACAACCACATATACATGTGGCACAAGGAAGTAATTAAATAAACTGATTTAAACTGCAAAAATGGCAACAGCAACAACAACAACAACAACCTGGCCCAAAAAGAGCAAGGAAACTGCAAAATGGTGCAAAATCACAGGGTGCCAGTCTATCCTGATAAATAAAATTCTGAACACAGCTTCAATAAAACTCAGATCTAGAGACTAATAGGCATAGCAAAAATTGCTCTCTACAAAGTACAGTATAAAGATAACAAATGTCACTATTATTCTTAATGTTATTACTGCAAAAAATGAGCAAGTCTGAGTTTCACAAAGTAGCATATTGAGATGGCTGTATTACATCATTGTTTTATGATTCGCATACGTTGCAGAATCAAACCAATCTGATCCCAAGCTACCCTTCTTTTTATGTGCCCTAGCCAGTTTTAGTGTATTTGTCAACTCTTCAACCAAATCTGTATCCCAACCCTAACAGATATTCTTTCAGAGCTCCTTCCAAGTCATTTCCTTCTTTTCTTTTCAACAAGGGATCAGCCAAATAAAATTGGCTTCTGTTCAGAATGTACATGCTAGCAAGGATCTATGAACTGTCAGAGGCATCTACATTCTTATGTTGGTGAGACATCCAAACCTTGTTTATTCAGGGCACCAAACGCCCAACTGAGCTATGACCTTTAGATCATGGCCAACACCTTTAAAAAAAAATACAGTGTGGAATTGGATGTTTTTTGAACCTATATTCACAAAAGCTTCTTGCGACCCTTTTCATTCCACAGCAATTGCAGCTATGATTTATTTGACCATATGAATGTAATAAAGGGCTTGGAGAATTGGTTAGAATAAAAGTATGAATTATTTAACTGTTTATCTTGATCAAAACTAGAGAAATGAGAATCTGAGATTAATGTTCTTAGCTGGCTGGGAAAGACAAAACAAAGGTATTCTTGAAACTTTTTCAGAGTAAGGCAGAAAATGAAAAATTGAGAATTATGTATCATTTTAGAGAAGGGAAAGCCAAAAAGAGCAGTGTCTTTGCTCCCAAATTTAGCATCCTACCAACAGGGGGCTCTATAGTGCTAACAATTCTGAAAATCATAGGAAGATGGAAGTGACCAGACCTAACAGTTCACTAGAAGAAACTATTCACACTATCATAATCTATTTTTTAATAATTGCATTTTGGGTGTCAGTTTTGGATTTTTGATTGTCTACGTACAGAAACACAACAAATTACAGTTTAAGCATTCACAAATCACAGTATACAAAATGCATTCGTGATATACAGTTTTATTACCCACTTAATATACAGAAATTGTCTCTCTGAGTAAGCTAATGTTAATTTTGCTTCTACTAATTATCTTATGGTAAATTCAGTTTTAATGATTACAGGCTTCCCTCGGAGCAGATGTTTCCGGAACAGTTTAGTACTTGCATTATCTGGCCCTAAACCACTTTTATAACAGTGGGTAACGTACCATATTTTCCTGGAGTCAGTTATAGTAGAAAGCTTTCCCACAGCTGGCTTTTAGAACTCCCACCATGAAAGGAAAGTGGCCTCTCTTTCTATTGATTTGCTCATCTATTGAATTTCCATCCCCGGCTGTCATCTATGCTAATCAGCCGCAGAATATGAAGGTGGAATTGAAATGGTGTTAGAGCAAAGTCAATACTCCTTCCATAGTATCATCTTGGACACCAGAGCTCAAGCGCCGGTCCTTAATACTATGCCAATTTACATAGTTCTACAAGGTAGATGTAAAAACTACTACTAGAAAAGCCTGGATAATTATCTTGATTTTGTTTTTTGATGGTTTTACTATGGTTGATAGGTACCTACAGAACTAAAGCTGTAAACTGGTATGGTGTGAATTTCAATCTGGATAAATAACTTGCTGAGAAAGCCTTAAGTAATTGTTATTTATTATTATTTATGTATATATCTACCATTTACATATACACCATACACACACACACACACACACACACACACACACACATATATGCGCGCCAAATGGCTTTTAAGTAGTTTACAACTAAAAAATCAATACATAATTAAAATACAGTGGTACCTCAGGTTAAGAACTTACCGTATTTTTTGCACCATAACACTCACTTTTTTCCTCCTAAAAAGTAAGGGGAAATGTCTGTGCGTGTTATGGAGGGAATGCCTATGGGTGGCATGCCTACGGATTTTCCTCCTCTAAAAACTACGTGCGTGTTATGGTCGGGTGCATGTTATAGAGCAAAAAATACGGTAATTTGTTCTGGAGGTCCGTTCTTAACCTGAAATTGTTCTTAACCTGAGGTACCACTCTAGCTAATGGGGTTTCCTGCTGCCACTGCGCTGCCAGAGCACTATTTCTGTTCTCATCCTGAAGCAAAGTTCTTAACCCGAGGTACTATTTCTGAGTTAGCGGAGTCTGTAACCTGAAGCATCTGTAACCTGAAGCGTCTGTAACCCAAGGTACCACTGTACAAAGTAACAAATCTACAGGGCATTAAAACTTCCCTAATTCTAATTATATTATATTATATAATTATATTGTAATTATAACAATTTTAAATAATTTAATAATAACAATTTAAATGGTTGAAAAACAGTCTATGAAATCTGAAGTTGAGATCAGAGAAATGCTTGCCACAGCAGATGTCCCTTCAGGAGCCCGCAGAATGCCAACACTGATGGGGCTTTCAAATTTCAGCAGAAAGAGCATTCCACCACACTGGTGCTTCCAGTGAAAAAACTCTTACCTTTGTGTGTTACCACAAGCCAATAATACTTGGGCCATGGCAAAACTAACCAGGTTTAATTAACTGAATGCCTTGCCCTTACCAGGCAGTGAAAAGGAAGAGTTTTTTCAGGTAACCTGGCCCAGAGTTATCTCAGACTTTGCATTGGCTCAGTGACTAATAGTCAGCCAGTATAGATCCCTCAGCATTGGTGTGTTATGTGCCTGATAAGGAGGACTATTCCCCTGTGATGATCTGCACCAGGTGCAGCCTCTGAATAAGCTGCAAGGGAAGTCCTACACAGATTGCATCCAAATGTGAGGTTACTAAAGTATGTGTCACAGTGGGCAAGTTATCCTTGTCCAGGAAAGGGTACAGTTGATGCACTAGCCAAAGCTGGTGATAGACAGTCTTCACCACAGAGACCATTTGGGCCTCCATGGACAAAAATGGCTAAACATGCCAAAATGTATAAGACAAGAACTAATGAGTGCTGCAAGTGTAAAGAAAAGGAAGGTATTTTTTACCACATGTGGTGGACTTGTAAAGAGGTAAAAGCTTTCTCGGAAATGATATATAATGCGTTAAAGAAAATGTTGGAAAATACTTTTGTTATAAAAAAACCCCAGAAGCCTTTTTACTGGGTATAGTGGGTGAAGAGAAAAGACTGTTTATGGGTGCAACATCTGTGGCAACAATCCTTTTAGCCCAAAAATGGAAACAGCAAGCAGTACCAAGGAAAGAAGAGTGGCAGGTGAAGATGATGGACTTTGCAGAACTAGTGAAGCTGATGGGGAAAATCCAAAACCAGCAAGATCAAGCATTCCAAAAGGACTGGAGCAAATTTATATACGATATCTGAAAGATTAGTGTAAGCAATTAACATCACTAGCAGGGTTGTTTGAAGACTTGTAATGAGAAATTCTCCACCTTTCTATATTTATTTAAATTTTGAGTCATTTTGTAATGTGTGTAATTAGAATTGGAAAACGTACAAAATGCCATGATATAAAGGTTAATTTTGAAAACCATGAGGCAGGAGGGAAGGAAGTTGATAGGCTCTAAAGAGCCAGGGATGTAAAGTGGAGTGTTATGATGTGAACATATACAGTGGTGCCCCGCAAGACGAATGCCTCGCAAGGCGGAAAACTCGCTAGACGAAAGAGTTTTCCGTTTTGGAGGTGCTTCACAAAACGAATCTCCTATGGGCTTGCTTCGCAAGATGAAAATGTCTTGCCAGTTTCTGCGGGTTTTTCCCCCTTTCCCCCCCTTTTTCTAAGCCGCTAAGCCGCTTATCAGCTGATCCGCTAAGCCGCTAAGCCGCTAAGCCGCTAAAAGCCACTAATAGCGCTAATCCGCTAATCCGTCAATGGGCTTGCTTCGCAAGACGAAAAAACCGCTAGACGAAGAGGATCACAGAATGGATTCTTTTCGGCTTGTGAGGCACCACTGTATTATAAAATGGAAAATAATTATCTATCTATCTACTTATCTATCTATCTATCTATCTATCTATCTATCTATCTCCAAGAGACCTGTTAAATTGTGTGCCTGCTCTTGCAGAGGGAATGCAACCCTATCTATAACAGGCAGAACCCCAAGTTCTGGAACTTGAGACCCACTTACTCACAATATATCTGCCTTAGCAGGATTCAGCTTCAATCTAGGCCACTTCCGATGTTGACTGTCAGGTTTTAGGTCTTATCTCTCATTACAATGGTTATGTTATGCCCATCTACCCTGTTTTACATTGTGATGACCTACAGCATAAGCAATAAGTTTGAAGTGACTTGAATATATTTCCTATATTTTTAGCTCGATGAAATTTAGCAATAGTTTTTTTAAGGATATAAAAATGATGTTACCTGGTCTTTTTTTTTCTCCCCAGCATCAGGAGGCTCAAATATTTTGCATCCTCTGCTGTACGATGGCCTAGATAAAGGATACAAATAATAACTCCTCAAAAACTGGCTCTGCCCTCCCATTTCAACTGTGGATGAATTATGGATATCTTGTATGCATAAATAAACCCTTATTCTACAAAGGAGCATTTTGTACATTTAAATTAGTTGCAATTCATCATAAACCACCCTTTGGAAACTGAGCTTGCATGGAGTTAAGTAACAGGTCAAGAAGCCTGAACTTAATTGCTGACATGTATTTTAAAGTTACTTAATAAAGACATAAAATCAATGAACATGTACAGCATTATACAGTGGGCCTCAATCACCTATTTTTAATCTATAAATTCTATTCTGTCACTGTCTTCTGGGACCATTCATGCTGTATACATACATTCTTAAACAGGCATATTTGGCTCTACTGAAAACCCACAAATGAGGTATGCTGTAGCTTAACTCACACCCCAGTATTCTGAAGCCATCATATTTGTACAAAAGCCAATCTCTATTGTACATAAGCCCCTCTGAAGTCAACAACATAGCTGATCTCAAATTCAGCAAAGTGATCAGTAAAACGGCAGTAGGTTTAATTCAGCTTAATTCCAAGAATTGCAGTTTAATCAAATTGCTCATTAGTGCATTTGATTCCTCCATTCAATTGCCTTCTCGTGCTTTTCAATGTGGTACCTTAAATCTGCACAATGCATTTATTTTTAGATCCTTATGAACTAGCAAGTGCAGAAATGACAGCTTTTGGACTCAACAATGAAAAACTCATATTTGCTGTGCGATAGATATATAGAGTCATAGAATTGTAGAGTTGTGAGGGACCCTGAGGAGTGTCTAGTTCAACCCCTTCAATGCAGAAATATGCAGCTGTTCCATACAGGGATCAAACCTGCAACTTTGGCATCATCAGCACCATACTCTAACCAACAGAGCTATCCTGGCTGTTATCAAATTCTATTGCCCATGTTGCAGGGGCTAATGGAAGTTGGAGTCCAACATCTGGAGGGCCATGTGATTCCCACTCCTCAAAGTACTGATAGCTTATACTAGACATTTCATTGAAATGATAAATGACAGGATTTCACATGAATCCATGGAGAGGAGCAAGATCTCTTGCCCCACACCAAGCCTCTGTATGTTCAGTACAATATGTGAACAAAGCTGTATGAACATACGATTGTATGCTCTGTTCAGATCTTTTGCTGAATGCAGAGTTTTGGGAGTCAATGCAATTGTATCCTAGGAGAAAACTTACCCAACTTTTTCTGAGACACTCCTCATTGCAACTTGGTGCTATGCCGAATGAAGGGAAGCACATTCTTCTGTTTGCTGTGGAGTTCAGAGATGCATATTTTGGCATAGTGAGAACTGAAAATGAGAGAGCAGAACAAAATAATCTGGAAGCTATTTATTCTAATATAGCACAAGGGAAAAATATATGGATGGGCTCTGGTTGCTTTACTCCTTGTTAGTACTGGTTCTTATCTCTCCTCTACTCTCTAGAGTTTTCATTAAGGTGGTTCTCGCTCTGTCTTCCTTGAAAAGTCTCTGAATCTTGTTTGAAACAACTAAGCTAGAAGGCATTTCTTTTTCCCACTAATGGGAATCATTTGCAGGCCACCGGGATGGGAGCACCCCACACAATTAATCATATTTTGTGTATTCCCATGTTCTTTGGCAAGAACGGTCTTTCCCTGCACACAGGAAATTTGTTTGAGTGTATCTGTCACTGCAGATTTTACTCCCACCTGAAGTCATTAGCCTTGGATTGTGATATAATGTTTTCTACAGCAAACAACCTTTATGTCACAAGGAGGACTATGTCTCCAGGATGGATCAGGTGGAATTAATGAATCCTGGGGAACCAGCTGTCCACTAAGGATTACATTTTTTTCTATTAAGGAATATAATACAAAATACACACATTGCCGCATGCTGTTCTTGCATGACTAACAAGAGCATGTCCCATAATCATAAAACCATACTTAGTAGGTTTTTAATTGATTAACGGCTTGATCCCAATACTTGCTGTGACCAGCATATTATTATCCATCATTCCTATAGCTTTTAGAAGCTTCACTCATTTATCCAGGCTCTGTTCTGGAAGTTGGAGAGTCCAGCAACCTAACCTGCCAGTAACAGACAGCTTCTGGATCTCGATTTACAAAGTCTCATAAACCTGGTGTGGTAAACCTAGCAGCCGAGTAGACCATTCTACTGAATTAAAATGGCAGAAGAGGACAACAGGTGTCGATTGTCCCCAGTAACTTCCAACTCTAGCATACATGATTTGGATCACTGTCATTCTGTTACGTCTGTAAACATGCTCTAGATCAAAAACAGGCTTGTCTGTTTTAGTAAGGAGGGAAGATGGGCATTAGGAAGTAGTACAAAACAATGCATTCCAGTTGGACTGTCACTAAGACCTTGGAAATATGCTTAGGTTGCCTAGATGTTGATGTCAATTGTGCATTTATCCTCACTACAGCTCTGTGAGTTAGAGTAGACTGAAATAAGGTGACTTTTCCAGTTGAGGAGGGATTTGAATCTGGAGTCTCCATCATCCACACAGTACTCTATGCACAGTATCAGATTTGCATCCCCTCCCCCCAGCATATAATAGCTTTGGCATCCTAAAAGTTGCATCAATTTAACATCATAAGAACATCACAAAATTATCTGAGCATCACCTTAGCATTTAATATTGGCTCTTGTCCATGTTGCTAGATTCAAGGAGGGTTAACGGGTACTGCTAGGTTTAGTGCCTGAACCACTATGGAATTGGTCTGATTTGTTGTGCCCTAATTCCTTAAAGAAGAAACAGCTTTCTCTCTTTTATGTTGCCTCTATTTAACCTTTCAGGCTTGTATGTTAGCTGTTAGCCCATCTGAAGTTAGGGATAGTCAGATATCAAACAAAGAACAGCATCCTGCTCAATCTCAGTGAAGTCAATGCATAGTCCTAGGATTGTTGGCGTGGCCCACATGAAGTAGTGTTTCTCTTATCCGTGTGACTGTGGACTCAAAGGAAAATAATCTGAAGAGGCCTTATGTGAGATTTAAATGATACAATCATAGCTAGAGATGTGTGAAACATGCTTAGCTTTCACTCATCAAATTGAAGATTTTGTGGTTTCCCTCAGAATTCCTCAAATGCTTAGCCTGGAGAGGAACTTCCACATTTGCTTTGAATTCCATGTGAATTAGATGTCTGTGGATGTTCAGAACTCCCCAGATGAATTTATGCTAATATTACCGAAACTCTTTTTGGCTTCCCTCAAAATTCTCCAGATGTTTTCGTGAGTGGAATAACAGCTCTGCACCCCTCAAAAAAAAAATCACTTTAGGAGAAACTTTTCCAGCAAAGCAAGTCACAAGGGCAGGGGCATCACACAGAAGTAACTGTGCAGACTACACCAGAGACTACACACCATTATCGTGCTCCCCTAATGCTTACACATTCAACACACATCAGAAGGACTTCCATGCTTGAAGCAATGGGTGTGTAGTGCTCCTCTAGAGGAGGAGGGATGCTGGCCCTACAGGGTCCATCCTCTTGTGGAGAAGTTCTACATGAGGAGAAACCAGGGCCTTTATTTTAGCCAGAATTTGCAGGAACTAAGTTCCGGTCCCTCTCAGGTAGGCACCATTGCCATTATAAAAGAAAAAGGGAGGCCTTCATGGTGAGTTCCAGGATCTCTTTTCCTAGAAAAATGGCACTGGTGAAACATTACATTGCTGGCCCAAACTAGCTCACTGACTGGCAGCAGCTCTCCAAAGTTTCAGATAAGGAATCTTTCCTAGTCTTGCCTGGTGATGTCAGAGATTGAAGCAGATGTTTTACCACTGAGCTGCAACACTTTCCCATCATCATGTACCTAGAACTCACAGATACAGTGGTGCCTCGCAAGACGAAATTAATCCGTTCCGCGAGTCTCTTCGTCTTGCGGTTTTTCCGTCTTGCGAAGCACGGCTATTAGCGGCTTAGCGGCTTAGCAGCTATTAACGGCTTAGCGGCTTAGTGGCTATTAGCGGCTTAGCGGCTTTAAGAAAAAGGAAACAAAGTTGCAAGAACTCGCAAGACATTTCGTCTTGCGAAGCAAGCCCATAGAGAAATTCGTCTTGCGAAGCGACTCAAAAAACGCAAAACCGTTTCGTCTAGCGAGTTTTTCGTCTTGCGAGGCATTCGTCTTGCGGGGCACCACTGTATCAGGGGGAAGTCACTACTGGTACAACAGAAGGGTATGTGACTTGATTGCACAGCCCCCAAACCCAGTCTTAAGATTGTTTCTAAATAAATTAATATTAATAATAACAATAATAATAATAACAACAATAATAAATAAGTTTATTTAGACCCCGCCCTCCCCGGCCAGAGCTGGGCTCAGGGCGGCTAACACCAGTAAAATTAAGTAAAAACATAATGGGGAGGGGGAACCCAATTTAAAATACAGATTAAAATACAATTTAAAATGCAGCCTCATTTTAAAAGTTGCCCATAGATCAAAACCATAAGGGGAGGGGAACATAAGGGTCAGACTAAGTTGTGTGAACCCTCTTATTCATTTCCATCAAGAAGGAGGTGGTTTGAAAAAAGTAAATTCCAGTCATGGACAAGGTTTTTTGCTGCTGTGAACTCCAAACCACAGGTTGGGTAGCATAATGTAAAGAAGTGAATTTGGCCACACATAGTTAATAAGCCTTTTGTTCACAAACAGCATCAGTTCTAAGAAAGAAACAAATGAGAAGTAGAAGATAGGGTGCAGCAGAAGGGGAGAAGAAACAACTCCATGGAAAAAGGGGTGGAAGTCAACAAAAATAAAAGTTGATTTTTTTTTTCTGTATATGTTAAAAATGTTGAAACCGAATAAAATAATTAGGGGGGAAAGAATGGCCACTTACTGTACCTCCTCAGTGACCTGTGGTTGCGGCCTGACGCAGCACCTCCCTCAATGCTTTGACACGCTGCGCCATTTTGAGCACAGCATGTCCCCCTCAGCCCTCATGGAGGCTCAGGTGTTCCCGCCAAACCCACTGATTCAAAATAACGTGCCTGTGGTGGCATTAGGAGGGCATGGCTTGATGAACAGACCTGAGTGGGGCAAGCTTCACTCTCTGCTCAGCAAATATAATTCCCAGCTGACCCTGCCCTAGAAGCAGCAGCATTTTGGTATTTGTATGACTGAAACTTCGTCAAAAATTCCTTTTAGTGACGCACTAGCTTAGCATAACCTCTCTCTGGGAGAAGAAACTTGCCTTTTATCTTCTCCTGCCTGTGTATTAGCATTATTGCCCAGGTAAACTGTTGACTCAGCTATCAAAAGATTTCTCCCAAAGTACATCAACGTGTATGCACAATAATCCTTACTCCTGAGCATGTGTAGAGGGCTACTTGCTCTAAATCCATACACTGACTGAACTGCAACTTAGGGGGAGGGTGTTAACATCTCTCTCACTCCCTTTTTCTTTCTGAATATGGAGATTCAGCGAACAGTAATCTCAACATTGACTGAGGATTAAGTAGATGGTGAGAAAATGGAGAGCCCCTTGTACCCAGCAGTCCTTATAACTGCTAATTTACTGCATGATGCTAATTAAATGAAGCTGGCTTCATAATAGGAGTGTATGGTGTCTTGAGTAGGAAAGCTGTTAACATAATTATATCTGTTACACAGGGGGTGTAGCAGATTGCAATTATTAGAGAGCTGTGTGCATTTTGGCTACTTTACTTGTTGTTACATTTGGGGCTTGCTTTTAAAAGCTCGCCATTCCCAGATATCATATAAACTCTGCACTGAAAGCTTTTCCTTCTTTTCTTTCTAATTGCCCCATGTAAACCTTTTTTCTTTAAAAAAGAACAAAAAAACCCTTTCTCTCTCCTGCTCAGCTTCCAACTGCAAGTCATTTTTAACCATTAAATTGAAAGAGGTGATTGTGGGCAACTTGTCAAGTTGAGCTTACCACAGCCTTTACCTTGGAAACTACGAAATATTTAAGTCACATGTTGGACTCTGCATTAAATGTTTGGGCTGTGGAAACAAAATCAGGTGCTCAAAAATCTACAGTGGGCTGCCACTCGATCACCCGAAGGTTCAGTTAACTTTATTAGCACTCTACTTTTCCCAGAATCGTCATTTTCATAGGCTGTAAAACGTTCCAGAACCTATCCGTCCTCCTGAACACGGGACTTCAAATGCAATTTCAACACAGCAAAGCTCAATGAAAAAAACAGGCAGATCTGGGTTTCAAATCTCATCCTACACTTCACAGAAAGAAAATAATAATTATGGGATAATGTTCACGGTGGAAGAGTGTACAAGGCAGTAAACAGCTCATGCAGTGATTGCAAACACTGAAGTGGTACTAAAGAGTTTAAAAGGCTTGCTGAGAGTTTTGGTTGTGGATCTCAGATCTTAGACACACACAAAAAAACCTTACAAAACTGTTGAATGGGTAGTATACAAAGCATACTTTTTCTTAGCCTTTGAGGTGAAGAAGACACACCTTTTCATACAAATTTGCAACTCTCCTCTCCCCACTCCATCACATTTACTGTCATTTCATCCTGTTTCCTTGGTATTCTAGAGTTTGAAGGGAACTTGAAGGTCAACTGGTCCAAATTTCTGCAACACAGGCATCTCAACTAAATCATCCATGATCAATGGCCATCCAACCTCTGCTTCCAAGCTTCCAAGGAAGCCCATCACCATCGGAAGGAGTCTGTTCCACTGTCAAACAGCTCTTATTGTTAGAAAGTTCTTCCTGGTGTTTAGTTGGACTCTTATTTCTTGTAACTTGAAGCCATTGGTTTGAGTCCTGGCCTCCAGGAGAAAACAAGCTTGCTCCATCTTCCACGGTTTCACCTTCTCTAGGATTTAAAAACCTTTTCCCCTTTACTTTCCTCCCACATTTTCTCTTGTCCAGCTCTTCTTTTATTACTTGCTTATGTCAGTATTTAATCTGCCCTGTCCTGAAGGCTGTGGCAGGAAAAGGCTTAAACCAACAAGATCAAAACACCCATTAAATATGAAATATGCTATGTTATTAATTAATTAAATTTTCCTCTGCTGGCTTAACCCATTAAAACTCAGCAGAAAGGAGGCTTTTTATGTCTAGGCTCAGGGCCAAAATATATGAGGCAAGCAATTCCACAATTCTTCCTCCTAGGTTGTTTTTTTTTTTCAAAAAAATTAATGAATAGCAGCCATGCAGGACTTAAAATTGGAGTCAGATAACTACAGTAGCTGTGTAGTGGCTACTGAATCCCTCCCTTTCCTGCCATTTGTCCACTCAAAATCCTCTACTCCCGCACTGACATGCTTCCCATCCACAGGTGAAGAAGGATAAAAATGGGAATCACTTATGACGTGGTTATAGCCCTGGGGAGAAGCAGATGGATTTTGAGTGGATAAACAAATGAAAAAGTGAGTGGTGAGGGGCTCTGTGGCAGCCATCAGGGCTTGGTTGTCTTTACCTATGTTGCTCCATCCTCTTCCCCTAGGAACTTTAATAAGGCAGTTGTTTCCAGTGGAAGAACTGTGAGGGGAGAGTAGCTGGGACAACTCAACCAGATGGGTGTGGTGGTATTATTATTATTATTATTATTATTATTATTATTATTATGAACTTCCATAAAGGAGCTGCTTATAGACTTGACCTATTGGTATGCTCCATGCTTAGGTAAGTGTTTGTGTCTGTTAAACGAACTATTAATAGTTGATTTTTTTAATGTAAAAGTGATATTGTATGCCACATTATGTAATTGTATTACAGTACTTAGACTCTCATGTTTGTGTAAACAGCTCTGAGCACAGATTTGTTTGCGGAAAATGTGCAATATAAATAAAATTATGGTGGTAACAAGGACTAAAGAGTTAATCTGACAATTCAAACACAAACACACACATCACACTGGCCATTCAACCCAAATTTTAGCCTCGCTCAGCTTCTTCTTTGTTAAAAAACAAAATCAAGTTCCAGGTGAAATAATCACCGAATTGCTTGTCCCACCGATTTTAGCAATCAGAATACAGTGGTACCCCGCAAGACGAACGCCTCGGAAGACGAAAAACTCGCTAGACGAAGGAGTTTTTCGTTTTCTTAGCCGCTTTGCAAGACGCATTTCCCTATGGGCTTGCTTCGCAAAACGAAGCTTGCCCCGCAAGCTCCAGGGATAGCGGGGAAGCGTAGCGCGTCTTCCTCGCTGTCCCCGGACCCCTTTTGAACCAAGGGGCGGCAACGGGGAGAAGCGATTCTCCCCGCTGCCCCTTCCCTTGCTTTAAAACAGGTCCGGGGACAGAGGGGAAGGCGCGCGGCGCTTCCCCTCTGTCCCCGGACGGTCTCCATAGGAACTCATTGATTGATTTTCAATGCATTCCTATGGGAAACCGTGCTTCGCAAGACGAAAAACTCGCAAGAAGAAAAAACTTGCGGAACGAATTAATTTTGTCTTGCGAGGCACCACTGTAATGAATTGGGAAAAGATGCATTTAGGTTTATAAATCAAAATCGGCATCTCTAAGGCATAGAACACAATGCTAGAAGACATGCCTGTCATGAGACAAAGGTCCTTGAGAGCAGAAGAAGCAGTAAGGCCTACAAGGCCTACACAATCATTCAAGCCTAAGCCTTTTAACTGTTAACAGCAAACTGCTAAGTCACTGTGTCTCGTGACTCATCTTGGGTGCTGACTCCTTCTCCCTATGTAAAAGCAGCCAGCCTTTCTATGTGCCTCACTCAGTGCTTGTGTGTCTCAGCCAGTGTGTGTATCTGTATTGTTGCCATGTAAAGCTAAAGCAGACAGGGTGGCTCCTGGACTCTGATTAACTAATCAGTAACTAAGACTACACCTCTGTGAAGAGTTAGATAGCTGCTATGAGCACTCTGTGTATGCTCTTTAAGTAGGCTATTTCTGAACAAGTTTATTTTCTTCAGTAAAGTTTTATACTGTTTATGAAGAAGACTCTGCTTTGATTAATTTACCGCTGTGCGACAATGCCAGTACTAAGGCATTGGTATCATGTGCTTTTTGTAAACCTTGCCCACTAGGGAGCTGCATTCTGCACCAGCTGAGGCTTTCCAATATTCATCAAGGTTGCTTCACGCAGAGCACATTATAGTCCTGCCATTATCTTGTGTTCACTCCATTAACTTTAGATCTACTGTCTTTATCAAGTGAGGTTTCACTTGATCACATGGATTCTTCTTAGGGGGTTTTCAAACTAAGCCCATCTCTCGCTTCCTTCATGTGCAGAATTATCACGCATAGAAGTGGAGAAATTACTGTCAGTCCTTGGAAGATGGAGTTAAATGTGAAAGCTGTGGTTTCCCTGCCATCTTTGGCTCCCAATGGAATTGAATTTAAAAGACAGTGATAGACAGCAATGGGTGTGCACTTGGAGATGGGGGCTTACTAGTCTGATGGCACAGGGAATGGACAAAGCAGGAGGCCATGGGAGGAGAAGCAAGAGTATGTAGCTCTCTAGCAAAGTGGGTGGAATACTGGAGTGGTGGACTACAAGCATATATTTAAGGGCTTCAGTTCACTTTCAACCCTGGTTGGGTTACGATGTCTACTGGGAGCTCTCCCTGGTGCTGAAACAACTGACCTGCCTTGCTCTACCCCAAGGGTTCCTCCTCAGGGTACAGTTGTAGTCTCATACTTTATTTATTACTTTGAATTCTTACGGTCAAGTCTTCAACAATGCAAGCCGTGTATTACCATGAAATTGCAAGGTGACATTGTATTTAAAACATTTTTTGATGTTTTCAGTAAAAAGTAAGCAGGAAAATCATTTAATTTGTATAAACAATTATTCAGCAGCATCACATTATACTGGCTCTAACATAACTCTGGGGTTAATAATAATAATAATAATAATAATAATCCAACTTCTGAATATATAGAGGACCACGTTTTCTTCTTTTCTACTTCATCAGTCAGTGTGGTATGACCATATTTGTTCCTGACTGTGCGCCTTTATGGTTTTAACTATTAGAATTCATCCCATGCTGGTAGCTAATATAATCATGTAATCTAATCCATCAAATATAATTTTTCCTATCCTCAGTCATACTAATGGTGCCTCCCAATTTAGTGTCATCAGCAAGGTTCATTGGCACATACCTACTTCCATCTCCAAGGTTTTTTAATAAAAATATATGGCTAGAAGAGTTCCCAAGGGTGATTCTCTAAGCACTCTCTCCAACTCAAGAGTGTGCCCTTCAGCATAACCCTCTCTCATCTGTCTTTTAACCAGCTTCTTATTCATTCTGCTATACGTTTAGTAACCCCACCCCATCTTTTTTTTATTTTGAGTAGCTATTAAAATTTGTCAGTTTCTTGTCTGAAATCCCATCAGACTAAATTGACTGCACTTTCTGTGCCTTAGCGGGGGAGGGGGAGAGAGAGAGAATTATTTTCTTTTTAAAAGAAAAGATTTCCAATTACCTTGGCATGATCAACCTTTTGTGAAATCATACTTTGTTACTTCCTGTGATAAATCACATTGTACCATGTTTTCAGTAATACTTTCATGTAATTTGCCTTGCATTATATTTCATTGAAGATGCATTACCAAATGTGTGATTTTACCTGAATTAGTTCTATTCCGTTTTCTGGGTCAAGGTGCCACAAGCACTTCATTCCAACCTTGGACCTGAAGATGGCTTGTTGCATCCTATGTTTTAAGCTCTCACAAATAATTCCATGTTCTATTCCCAGGTTGACTTCTGGATTTCCTTCATTTGCTCCAAAAAGCTTACAATGGCTTAACTATGGTTTCCCTTCCAGAAAATTCAGGAGCAAATGCGCTTAGCTGTATTGGTAGAATCATATTATGTGTCCTCAGATCATTCTGTGGTTCATCCTTTGAACAGCAAAAAGGCACACAGATACTGCTCCCATACAAGCAGCTTTTAAAACTCACCTTGAGTTTCAGAAGCAGTTGAAAGATATTCAGCTGTTCTTCAAGAAAGTTTCAAAGCTAATTCAATGAATCATGGTGCCCTCCGAAAATACTTTTGTTTGCACATGGAGATGTAGATATGAATAATGCAAGTAATCTAGTATCTGAAAACTGTATTAGGAATATGACAGCTTTCGGTGGGTAGGGGGAGCTGTGAAAAGTAAGCCGAAGGCCCCTTCTATATTTGCATACCCCGGCAGCTCTACCTTTGAGGATCAGGACAGCTGTTCTTTGATCCCATTAGTCCAGACATGCAAAACAAACAAACAAACAAACAAACAAACAAACAACACCCTTTAGATTTCTAAGCTGAAAATGTAGAGGAGACTCTGCTTGCAGGAATTGCAGACCCTCCAAGTGTCCCTATTTTCCAGGGACAGTCCTGGATTTATAGAAGCCATCCCAGTTTCTGATTTGATCCTGCAAAGTCCCGTTTTTCCTTAGGACCTCCCTATTTTCATTGAAGAAATGTTGAAGGGTATGGTAGGACGTCCCTATTTTCATCGAAGGTTATAGAATTATGCCATCCCCGAGCCATGGAGATAAGTAACTAAACAACCTTTAGAAGACATTTGAGGGCTACCCTATATAGAGAAGGTTTTTAATGTTTAATATTTTATTATATTTTTATGTTGGAAGCCACCAAGCCAGATAGGAGTGGGGAATAACAACAACAACAATAGTAAGACATCCCTATTTTATTAGAGAAATGTTGGAGGGTATGCAGTTGGTCTAAAAAGCAAGATCATATCATAACCCTTTGAGCAATTCTGTAACATACACCCGACTTTCTGATATGGATTTGAGAGCTTTCTGTAGAATAATAATGATAATAATAATTTATACCCCGCCCATCTCGCTGGGTTTCCCCAGCCACTCTGGGTGGCTTACAACAAAATATTAAAATACAATATTCTATTAAACATTAGAACAGGGGTTGCCAAGCTCTTTGGGCCAGTAGGCTCATTTGGATTTCAGGAAAGTGCCTTAGGTGCCAGTCACAAAATGGCTGCTGTGGGGTGTAGGATAGAACAGATGGCTGTCACATTTAAAAGAGAAAGAGAGACAGAGGACCAAAAATTATGTAAACTCGCCCCCCCCATCAGTGGAGGGAAAGGCATCTGCATCAGCCATGAACATGCTCACTCACAGAGAGAAGCTTTTAACATTCCTTCTCTAAAGCAATGGTGAGCGTTCAATCCTGGTATCCAATGAAATGTGGGCACATTTAATGGGATGTGTTCTATGGAGGAAGACCTGAGCCACTGCAAAGAAGGTGTGCATACAGAAAAGGCATTAAATGATCAAGCACATCAGACAAAGCTTTCCCATCTTCTCGCATCATTTCAGACAGAATGCTTTTCAAAAGAGGCAATTCACATGTGCGCTGTGAGTCATGTACCATCAAGAGATACATGCACGTGTGAATCCGCCTTAAGCCTTTAAGAATATGAGAGTAGTGTTGCTTGACAAAGACTATTTCAGCAATTGTTAACAGCCAAGAAAGGGTGAAATTGAATTAGTAAAACATCACTTCAGATTTCTTGGGGAGGGGTAATAATAAAGTATGCTTCTTTCTGTAATGTAGGGAAAGATGATGTTAACCTATTACACTTTCTGGACAAAATAATTTGTAGTCAGCTCTGCTACTTGTAAGTGCCTAATTTATTTAAATATACTGTATTGCCAGTGTCTCATTCAGCTTAGATGAGCGTAAGCATTTATCCTTAGATTGATTGTGCTTAGTTCAACGTCCAAGGTTGAACTAAAGCTCACCAATGCATCTGAATTCCAATTCTTAAGCCAGTTTTGGACTACTACTGTAATTCCAGTATAATGAAGTGATAAAGAAGATTAATGAGACTTACTTTGCAGCCAAGAAAGACAAAGCAAGGAAGGGAGGTGGGGATGGGGTCATTGATTGACCAAGAACTAAGAAGACTGAAGTGTGAAGGTTGCTGGAAGACACGTTGCAACACAAAGCAGTCTCTCAGATGGTAATGCTTGTTAATAATCATAATGATCTGGTTAACAAATGAAGAGTTACCCATGTCTAATTATTGTTGTAGAAGTCGAGTATTAACAAATGGAGAGGTACCCATTTTTAATGACTGTTGTAGAAGTATTGGCACCAGAGTCAGAGTAACTATCTAAGTAGGGCTATGAACACATTAGCAGCTTAAAGCACGGCCAGGTTTTTCCTCATCCCTGCTGTGTTTCAAGTATCTTTATACACTGCTGATGCACATTATCTGATTTGTTTCCCCATCTGTATAACCACCCTGAACTCCAGTTCAACGAAGCTGTCATCTGCGCATGTGCAACAGCTGTCTTAAATGTGCACACTTCAGCTTAAACACAGCTTACGTTTTCAAAACATATGGAAACAGGCTGAGGGGGACAGGGAATGCTCAAATCAGAGTATTTCTCAAGAAACTTCAAGATACATATGGGTTGCAGCTTACGTCATGCTGTACTTGGTGTTACATAGACCAGATCCAGGCACTCTTGGAGAAAAGAAGAAGAGTTTGGATTTGATATCCCGCCTTTCACTCCCTTTAAGGAGTCTCAAAGCGGCTAACATTCTCCTTTCCCTTCCTCCCCCACAACAAACACTCTGTGAGGTGAGTGGGGCTGAGAGACTTCAAAGAAGTGTGACTGGCCCAAGGTCACCCAGCAGCTGCATGTGGAGGAGCGGGGACGCGAACCCGGTTCCCCAGATTACGAGTCCACCGCTCTTACCCACTACACCACACCAAAACTGATTTCCTAGATTCATTTCAATGGGGTATAGGTCTGGTTTTGGCACAGAAACTGCTTTGGTGGCCCGGTATGATTACCTCTGTTGGGAGAGAGACAGGGGAAATGTGTCCCTGTTAATTCTCCTTGAACTTCTCAGTAGCTTTCAGTGCCATTGACCATGATATCCTTCTGGAGCAGCTGACTGATTGTGGCATGTCTTTATGCTGGTTCCAGTCCTACTTTGATGGTTGCTCCCATATGGCAATGCTTGGGGAGTGCTCTTCAGCCCCATGGAGCCTTCAATGTGGGGCCCCTCAGAGTTTGATTTTATCCCCCATGCTGTTTAACAGCTACGTGAAACCACTGAGTGGGACCATCCAGTGTTTTTGAATATGTTGTCAACAATATGCTGATGACACACAGCTCTACATCTCCTTTACAGGAGGTGTGGCAGTGGATGTGTAGGAACGTTGTCTTGCCTCAGTAATGGACTGGATGAGAGCCAACAAACTTGATCCATTTAAGGAGGTTCCACTATCTCCTTCCCTCTCTTCTCTCTCACAGACTTCATTTCTTGTTTCAAACCACATGCAGTTTTCCCTCGAGAGCACCTCTGTCTCTGGCCAGCTCACTAGCATTAGAAAAGTATTTACTAGCCTGATAAGTAACTCTGGGGGTTCTATGTTCTGAATAGGTATTTCAAAGGGACGGGTGGGAGCGCTGGATTAATAACACTACCATGTGAGTAATGAAAGAGACCTTTGAAGCTCACAACAATTGTGCGCCCATATAGAAATCTCAAGTGTTGTCCATGCCTTACTGGAACACAAAGTCCACAACTCCATGAGTGTAGTGTAAGCTCACATAATTTTTCTGCAGTACAGTGTATAAACAAGAATAAGAAGAAAGATCCGGCACAAGTGAATATGGAGATCCTATTAATTAATTTACCCAAAGTTGCATTACTGTAGTGGCAGCCTACAGACAGCTAAGGAACTCTGCTGTAAAATCCCAGTGGAGTGGAATTTTATTCAGAACTCACTGTAGAAGTGGCTGATGAAACTGTCCCGGATTAGCAGGTTTGTAATGCCATCAGTCTAAAATGTCTATTTATAAATTAGGGATTGGTGGTGCTGGGGAATTTACAATTCTTGATATCAGAAGTTTCTGGACCTACACTGTGCCAAATCACCATTTTATTGCTATTTGAATACCTTTGTGGTTTTCTTAAGAAGGATATTATTATTTTTATACCCTAAAATGTAACATATCTCAATGTTGTGTTTTGTTAGCTGCCAAATTTCAGCCTCAAAACAGGGAGGGACCCTGCCATCTGTTTACCTGTTCAGCATTAGATATTCACCCATAAGTCTATAGGTTAATGGAGGATTCGACTTCCCTCCTGCCGAGAATTCCACATTCTCGAGCAGGTGATTTAGATTCATTTAAAGTCCACTGACTTGATGCCGTTTCAGCACAGTTTATTAGTTTATGAAGCTGAACAAATAAGCCTTGTAGAACAAAGACAAAGAGCAAGAATTTTCTTGCAAAAGCAGTGGATCAAGAGTTTAGCGATTGCTCCGGCTACTGGCAACAAAATACAAAACACTTCAGAGGACCTCGCGAATAACAGGTTGACTGAAAATGACTGCTCTGTTCCAAGGCTGTAGCAGATGTTTGGAAAAGGGAAGCATTCCCTCTCTCTAAAAGAGCAGAAATATATATTGCCATTTAGAAGTTTGTTAATTCTCTCCAGTTTTGAGGACACACCATAAGTGATCATAGAGTTGGAAGGGACCCAAGGGTCATCGAGTCCAACCGCCTGCAATGCAGGAATCTCAGCTAAAGCATCCATGACAGATGGCCACCAAAGAAGGAGAGGACATAACCTCCTGAGGGGGACTGTCCCACTGTCGAACAGCTCTTACTGACAGAAAGTTTTCCCGTGTGTTTAGTCGGAATCTCCTTTCTTGTAATTTGGTTTGGGTCCTACACTCCACAGCCGAAGAAAAACAAGCTTGTTCCCACTTCCATGTGACAGCCCTTAAGCTATTGAGATGCTAAAGGCAGGTCACCAAAATACACATGTATAAATAGATGAATAAAATATATGTACAAAATTGCTTTGGACTGAGCAAATTTAGTCCATCAGGTAAACTAAATAGCCCTTGATATGCCTCTGCTTTGTAGTATTTTGACTACTGAAATTCTAGCTTACGCCATGCAATGGGCTCAATGTGCAATAACTAAAAAAAAATTAAAAATCTGCATAAACCCAAGTAAATAAAACATGCCCTACCAAAGTCTCATCGCCAATTAAAAGCTCAGTTTGAAATATTGGCCCTTCATCTTCTTGCAAAGCATTCTACTGTTACCAATTAGCAGGTTCAGCTACCACCCAGATTGCTATATTTCTATACAGGATGTCACACACATCTTCGAATGTACCAATACAATGATCTATCCTAGTCTCTGGTTTAATGGCAATACTGATTCAATTGAGTGTGACTTTGAATTTAGTCATCTTGCTCTACCGCACAGACAGCACACAGACAAGTTTCCCTCAGCTCTGCAGAAATTAACCACACACTTCCCTTCTTTTATAGATCCCAGATATACAATGCTCATTAAAAAGTGTAAGGCATTTGCCTTACATTTTTGAAGCAGTGCACTCTTCAGAGTTGCCAACTTCTCTACTGTCCCCCTGTGCTTTTAACCATATCATAGCTTTGGGACCAGGATATCTGAGAGAACGTCTTATCCGCTAGGTGCTTGCCCTTTCACAGCAATTATCTGTGGGGCTCTCCATATGTGCCGGAGGTTTGTTTCATGAAGTCATGGACTGGGTCCTTCAGTGCTGTGGATATGTTGACTGAGAGTCAGTGTGGCATTATGGTTAGAGTGTTGGACTAGGACCTGGGAGAGCAGGGTTTGAATCCCCACTCAGCCATGAAGCTGACTGGGTGACCTTGTGCCAGTCACCATCTCTTAGCTTAACTTACCTCACACAGTTGTTGAGGGATGAAATGGAAAGGAGAACCATGCACACCACTTTGAGATCTTTCAAAGAGAGAGGTAGTATATAAATGTAACAAAGAAGAACGAAAGGCAGTGTCAGAATTCTCCTGGGAAAAATGCTTTTATTTGCTTTATTTTTATTGTTGCTGTGGTATATGCTAATGTTTAAACATAAAAGGACCCCTGACAGTTAAGTCCAGTCACGAACGACTCTGGCGTTGTAGCACTCATCTCGCTTTACAGGCCAAGGGAGTCAGCGTTTGTCCGCAGACAGTTTTTCCGGGTCATGTCACCAGGATGACTAAGCCACTTCTGGCACAATGGAACACCAACACCAGAGCAGTGCACGGAAACGCCGTTTACCTTCCCACCGGAGCGGTGCCTATTTATCTACTTGCACTGGCATGCTTTTGAACTGCTAGGTTGGCAGGAGCTGGGACAGAGCAACAGGAGCTCACCCCATCACAGGGATTCAAACTGCTGACCTTCTGATCAGCAGTGGTTTAGACCACAATGCCACCCACGTCCCTGCTAATGTTTAGGGGCCTATAAATATTCCAATAAATAAATTATGTGCGGCTCCACTTCCGAAAAAACTTAGAATCATAGAATTGTAGAGTTGGAAGGGCCCTGAGAGTCATCTAGTCTAACCCCCTGCAATGCAGGGATCTCAACTGGTTACATGGCAGATGCCCATCCAACTTCACTTTCTGATTTCAACAGATGGTAGTTAAACCTATGAGAGCAAATCATATTTTCATTCCTGCTAAAACAACAGATTTTCTTTTATTTAACATGGTTGTTGTGTGTTTATAAAACGCATTCCCCTGGGAGTGAGTAAACTGCTTGCTAAACCCCAGATATGCTCTGGGCCATTTTTTCCCAAGCGCATCTTTAAACATGCATCCCAGCCTTCGCATACGACATTCTTTCACCTTCCAGAACTGATGTTTGGATAAGCAGATTTGGACGGAGGGTTGCAGCTATTCAATATTTACCCATAAGGGCCCGCTTATGCATGCAGTTCTGGATTTAGTTAGATCTCTGCTCTTTGAAGCAGTGACCTGAACCCATGTATCACCGGGAAACTGCATTTGCTATTTCCATCCTCAGAATTCATGAGAGAATTAAATTAATACAGAATTTGGCCTCCGAATCAGATGCCTGCCTTTTTACTTCTAGCAGTGGAAATGCATCTTGCCTTCGAAAAACCTAATCAGAACAACTAATCCCCTTCCTAGTTTCATAACAGTTTCATATCACTGAATAGTACTTGTACTTGCGCTTTATTTTGCCACAGTTGCTAAGGGAACAGCGTGTCATTAAACAGAAAACTCTGCCTTAGAAGCAGACTAGAACAGAACACAGAACAACATGCAGCACAGAGTGGTTTATACCTGACCTTTCTAAAAGATTTCTTGGTTTTAAAAAAATTAATAAGGTATGCTCCCTATTCAGGTCTATAATGTCATTCTGTTTCCCTTTCACTGTATACTTACTCCCTTGGGATCAGCTAAATAATATTGTACACCAGAAAAAATAAGTTAATGACCCGAGAAATAACTTATTGAAGTTAGCTTGACACAGCAGTTAACTTCAAGAAACTGGATAAAAGGGGGATCGGTCATCACTGGAAGATTTTTACAAACCTATCTCAACATGCAAAATACAGGATTCACATACCCTCCAACATTTCTCTGATAAAAATGAGGACTTCCTATTCTGTCCTCATCTTCATCATCATTTTATTATTTATACCCCACCCATCTCACTGGGTTGCCCTGTCCACTCTGGGCAGCTTCCAACATATATAAAAACATAATAAAACACGAAACATTTCAAACAGGGCTGCCTTCAAGTGTCCTCTAAAGGTTGTATAGTTATTTATTTCCTTGGCTTGGGTGTCACATAACTCCATACCTTCTGATGAAAATAGGGACATTTTAAGGAAAAGCGGAACATTCTGGGATCAAATCAGAAACTGGGACGGCTTCTGTAAATCTGAAACTGTCCCTGAAAAATAAGGACACTTGGAGGGTCTGGACTCAGGCCTTGTTAATGATATTATCCCATTTTCCTTGTTCCTCCCAAACCTTTGTCAGAAAATAAAATATTATGGAGGTGCATCATGGATCATTTACTCAAAAGAAGTAAACACGAACACATGCCTCTCACACACTGTGATATATGTCTGCTTTTCTCAGTGTGGGAATGAATATTCTCACCCAAAGATTTCACATACATGTTGCCCTACATTCTTGATTCTGTAAATATTTCCTGAGTGGGAATTATAATGGCATTTTGCACAGCTAATGTCTGCTTCAGTCGGTGTACTTTCCCAGATCTAATGTTTATAATATATACCACATGCCTGCTTCTAACAAGATATACACATTTATGGAAGCTCACACTTTTCTGAGTGCCCCGAAGCTGCCCTTGGTGAAGGCTGGAGAATGAAAGGGAGAATTAGAAGCCACCTGTATGTTGCCTCGATCACTGGGCTATTGAACATCTGCCATAATTATGTTTTGGCAGGCAGGCCTCCAAAGCATCCCTATTCATGGAGGTACTTCAGTACTTAAGCCTCATCAAAGTAAATGCATATCTGGGTTGGAAAGGATTTAAGCACGTGATTAAGTGCTTTCTTGAATCATGACTTATTGTATTTGATCATCCATGGTAAATGGAGGTGAATTAAACTTAGCACTATTTATTCAAGGTGATTTGAGTCATTGCATCTGAAAACACAGACACTGCTGAGTAAAAGACAACTTTGTATCACCTACAGAAGATTGCATTCCCTCCATCTGCCTTTCTTTGTCCTGTTAGGGATGTTTTTCCCCCCTCCCCGCTCCTTCCTTCATTTTCTCTAATGGTCACTGGAAGTCAGGGGATGTTTCGCTACAATTTTCTCCTTCCTTCACTAGTCTATTCCAGATACCTTCAAATATTGCAACTTTTGATTACACTTCCATGGCAAGCAATTCTACCTTATGCATGTTTACCTATTGTCCCACTGTATTCAGTGGAGTTTACTTTTTAGCAAGTGTGTGTAGGACTGCAATATGGGAACTGCAGAAGCTGGTCTGTGAGGGTAGGGATGGGGATCCCCAGGCCTGGAAGCACCTCAAGAGTTTCCCAAGGCAATGCCCCTCTCTAGGCTACCTGCTTTTTCCACAGGTCTCATTCTTCACCAGCTGCCTTCAGATGTCTTCTTAAGGTTGTATAGTTCAGTGTTTCCCAACCTTGGGCCTCCAGCTGTTTTTGGACTACAGCTCCCATCATCCCTAGCTAGCAAGACCAGTGGTCAGGGATGATGGGAATTGTAGTTCAAAAACAGCTGGAGGCCCAAGGTTGGGAAACACTGCCTATAGTTAATTATCTCATTGGTTCAGGGGGCACATAACTCCTTACCCTCCAACATTTCTCTGATGTAGCGGGACATCCTGGGATTAAATAAGAAACCCTGAGTAGCTTCTGTAAATCTGGGACTGTCCCTGGAAAATAGTGACACTTGGAGGATCTGATTGCAGATGAGGTGCCTGAGATTGCGATTATGGCTTCCCTGAGGACACCTAGCCTGGATGTCATGATGAAGTGAGAATAGATGCACACCTCATACTCTGAGCTACTGCACTGCATCAGTTTTCAGCAGTGGTCCTCCGATCAATTTACAGTTGCCCTTGACACACTGGGTCTTTTTCAAGTCAATAAATTATTCCCTTGAAACCAGTTTGGAGATTTGTCTCTCCCTTTTTGCTTTTCTGACATTTTTTGTGTTCCCCTCCCCCTCTCCCCCCACCCCTTCCTGATCGATTAATAATATCCTTAGCAAGATGTAGCTATTCTTCCCATAGGAAGGAAGAAATTGAACACATATCCAATTATCTGTCCCAAAAGTGAGACAGAATCTACCCAAAGCATTGGACACGGCAAGTACAGAGTAAAGAAAGCAAAAAGGGGATAAATATTGAATTGCAATAGGCTCTGTATCTTCAAGGCTGTCATAGGTCACTAAGGGATTACATAGATAGCAGTGTCACAAAGGTGTAACAGCAATGACAATGCACTAATCTATGCTTTAGGCAGCCCAGTGGCCTTAAACGAAGAGGGACAATCAGCTGAATTAAAATTCAAGTCACCTTTATCACCTATTGGAGATTTTTCACTAGGACCAGGAACCAAAACTGTCATTTTCCTCCCAGAGCTGTTGCTTGCTTTCATTGAAAATATGGTGACAGCCTATAGTTCATTTGCAAGATGTCTATTTGCACAATTTAAACAATTGTGATTTGAAATAAAGTCTACCCAGATCAAGTTAGGCATACAAAATATAAGTGACATAATGAATATCTCGAGGCATAAGATCTCATTGAGTTATTACTTCTTCATCCCTCTACCTCCTCTATCTCCCTGTCTTTTTCTGATATCACAAACAAACCCATTATCTATATTCTTCAGCAAATAAAGGATAAAGTGACTTATCAGAAAGTCTCTCATTGTGATGTTTACTGTTATCAATCAGCAGCTTTCACTCCATTTTATTTGATTTAGATACAAAGTCCTTGTTTTGAAGAGACATTATCATTCTGCTTTAGGCTCAAAATTGTGCTTCTGCCTGTAGATTATTTTTGTTTTTTGCTGCGGAATGATTAATTCTTATGTTCTAAACTATTGTCTTTATAATTTTCTCTTTTGTGAGCAAAATGGGGGAGCGAACAGAATGAACACGACAAAAGATTTTAAAAAGAAAAGCCAGACATATAAAGCATTTTAACAATGGATGAATCATATCTACCACAATAGAATAATTGACATTTATTACAAAATACTTAGCTTAAAACGGAAGGAGCAAAGCTGATAAATAAGAAGTGCAAAGGTAGCACGTGGTATTAAGGAGCAGAAGATAGAACAAGCTCACAAGAGCAAGTTAGCTGAACTATCATATTGTAAATTTATATTTATTTTGGCTTGCACTCCATGCTAAATCTCTGGTTCATAGTAGAGAACAGCAAAACTTAAAAGACTGGAAATGTAAATACCTTCCTACTCCATATGAGCAAGCCACTCAATCCCTGCCAAATGGAAAGGTTTAGACTTAGACTGCTTCCAAAACATATTCAGATTCAGAAATCAGATTAAGCTCCAGGGAAAGGATGCTCTAATCTTCAGGCATGGGTCATATCTTGCACATGCCAAAAAAAAAAAAAAGTTGTATTTAACCCATGAGGTTAGTTAGAAATAAACACACACATGCTAGACAAAAATATTCTAGAACCGCATCATACTAAATAATTCCTGAATTGTCTCATCTAGAAACCACACTTTGTACTTAGGTGCATGTTCACACTATCACCTGGGACATTATGGGGGGTAGGAGTTAGATTCCTGTGCTGGTGTGGCACTGGAGTGTGGCACTAGGTGTCTGGAAAACACCTAGCTGGGAAAGTGGTAGAAGACAGGCAGATGTTGAGCTGGCTTACCTTCCTTGCCTCCTTGTCATCTTCTCTTTGGCTGTCTTCTGTCAGGACTTCCTGCTCTCCTCGTCCAGGTCTCTGCTGCAAAGAAACCAAAAATTTATGATGGAAATACCGTTGTACTGCCTTGCCCTTCCAACTGGTTTTAATTCCAGCTGACGTTAATCACATTTGTTTCCTCTTGCACAATAGGTAGCTGGGAGGCTTGTATTTACCAGCACAGTGGAGAGCTTGCCTCAATCCTGGGGTGGTTTGAGGCATCATACAGAAGGCACTGGACAGTTAGATGGCCTGAGGGTTGGAGCTGGTTCATGATGAGAGGAGATGTTTCTAAATAAAGGGGCAGAGGGAAAGAGGCACCCAATAGATACATCGCTAGTTTTGGATTTTGGGTTTTTTAACTATCTTGCTTTAGGCAAGATGCTTCCTCTCAGCTCAGCATCTCATGACAAAATGGAAACATTGTCCAGTTTGATGTGCTCTTTTGAAGATTACCAACATAAGAAGGAAAAAGCATTTTTTATTTCAGAGTAGGCTTTGAAACATCAACAACAGACTTCTATATTCACAGTCCTATTCTTCTGACACATACTGAAAACAGGGGAGAAAATTTGACAGCCCCAGGGCTGGCTTACTGATTTTCCCTCCCTTTGGACAAAGACTCCAACACTTTGAATTTGGTGGTCTCCACCCTTGGAATCTTCCGCCATCACTGTAGGGTTGCTTTCTCTATCAAGTAATAGTCTGGTGCTTAATCTTAAAGAAAAAACAACAACTTTCAAAGGCTGTTTTTTTCTTTTTTTACTGATCTTTTAGATGCTATTTTAACAAGTAGTTGTGGTTCGAGGACCCGACCCCCGCGATGCGAAATGAATACACAAGGACACATGATATAAGGTTAATGGGCATGGAAAGGCCACAACTTTATTGATTACAGCAGTGAAAAGGTATTGGCTTAGGCATTGGATCTCTAAAACAAGTGGGTTTATTCACCAGTAGGTGGAGCCTGTTGATGCTAATCCAACTATAGGCTCCCCCCTGATGTCACTGAGGGTCGTGCTATGGCCTCCCGCCAAGCAGGCATCGGACAGAACACACGACCGCCAGATTCCTTTAACGGAATACCAAAAAATTGAAGGCATAGGTGATGACCACACCTAGCCCTTGACACAGCACAACACATGAATCCAATGCCTAACCTACCCACCAATACCACAAAAGTTGTGACGATTGCTACGAGGTAGGTGAAAAAACCAAAAAGCCTAATGCCAAATGGAAAAACTCCTACCAGGCCCCCTAGACAACCAGAGCGACCAACCTAAGGTCCATAGCAACGACGATGGCAAAGAATGAGGCCAGGGAGAGGGTGGCGCCGCAGCAAAAGGCTGCTGAACACGCCCCCTCCGAGGCACCTGGTTGGATGCCTCCAGGGGGGCGTGGGTGCCAGCCAGGTGAGGTGGAGGCAGGGGGCTATGCCCCCTGCTAGGGGCGGTGCTCGGGCTCCCGCCCACAACCACTCCCCTCTCTTCAGGGAGGAGAGTCCTTATATAACTTAATCTGGCTCAGTTTTTAATACTTCATATTACTGTTTTGCCATTTTATACATATTTGGTGAATCAGTGACTTGATTGTTGATTTATGTGGCTGCTTTGTGAGATACTCTGGGAACCCTTCGAAGTTGAAGAGTTGGACAAAAAAAATTAGATAAATAAATAATAGATTCGGAGGCAATCAGGGTTGCGTTTACTCCAAAGTAGGAATTTTGTCACTATAGCTCTGCAACTGAGACACGTTTATTCAACAATTAGCACGGCTCATTTTGCATTTTATGTTACATTGATACTCCATTCCCAAAGCTCCCCCCCCCCCCCGTTCATCACTTTATGTCTTTATGTCCTCTTTGCTCTTCTAATTTTAAAAATTACTCTTTTGCTGTGCACTGTAATTTCACTTGAGAACTGCCATCAATTATTTTACATTGATTATTGTCTAATTTGGCTTATTCTGACATCTCATCTGATGATATATGCCTATAACTTTTAAAAGTCTCCTCCATTAATATATAGTTAATGGAAAAGAGACAAGTGTAGACAGGATGTCTGAAGTTCTTCTTTTATCACGCAAAAGCATTGATTAAGCAAGTTGAATCTGAATGCAGTGAAATGAAGACTAATCTATCATAATAACGGCACAATTTTCATTCTCAGGGCAGAAGGGTATGAGTCAATTACGTGATACCAAAAGGCTTGCATTTTGGGGAGGGGAAGTCATTTTACATTTTAACACAGATATTTATAGCATCTCTGTGAATTTGCCATTGACAGCTTACAAAGGCAGCTTATCAATAACTCTATTTAGGGGGTGGGGGATGAAGAGTAGCGATAGTTTTAACCAGATTCCAAAACACAGATTCTGCTATATGGATTTTTCCATTCCTAGCAGGGCAGCTGCAAAGACGGAGGTATAGTGAGTGACTTTCTTTGTATTTCAGTTTCTGTAATGGTAAGGAATGCAGGTCACAGAATTAAGTATTTTTACAATGTACAGGAAAGATATAAACAAAGACTCCAGCAGAGCAAACTTACCCTGATGGTGGTGAGAGATTCCAAGCTGCAAGAACCTCCAAACTGAAAGCCCCCTCAGTCCAATAGTAGCAGGGCAAAATCCCGAAGAGGGCAATGATCTCTTGTTTGCTTTCACTACATTGGCTATTTTTGCTTTCTTTTCTTTTCAGATCCTCCATGGCTGCAATTTATTTATTTATCACAAGTATTTATACTTGGCATTTCAGGATATAAATCATGCCAAGGTGGCTCGCAAGGAGCATTCAGTTACACATAGTAAAAAATAGAACAAACAATACATTAGAAACACACCAAGATCACTTGACCACAGGGCAGTTGATGGATCACCCTCAGAGGAATTGGGAAAGTGGAGCTAGAGCAGGCCTTGAGGTAGTTTTTGCTCCCCTACCTCCCTCTCTCTTCTGGAATCCTTCCCAGAATTGTTAGTATATCAAATCCAGGACTAATGTACTTTCTCCCCATTTCAGAGGTGTGTCAAGAGAATAGAAGAGCTTTGGATCAAGCAGATCCAAAAAAACAAAACATCCAAACGCATCTCCAGCTTCCGCTCCTTTACCAATACCACAGAAGGTGCTGTCAGGCTTCAGGGACTCTCCCCCCCCCCCGACAGTAGATAAGCAGAACAAAGCAAAAGGAATCTCTTACCAGTTAGAATTTTTAATTATCACAGCAAGAGAACAAAGAATCCATTCCTAGGAATAAAGGTGCTCCCAATTAAGGGTTCCACCCACTTCCTCCCTAGTCACCCACTTCACTACCGCATCTTGCCACTTGATCTCGCAACCACTTTGCTTTCTGCACTGCCACCTTATCTGCTCATTGTGACCTTGGGCTGGGCAGATGTACGCTTTCCAGCGAGAGAGAGTCTCTTAACTCTCTATCCCAGTTCTTCTTCTTCTAGCTGTTCACCACCCAGTTCTTCCCAACTTCTGTCTTCTGAACTATGTCCCTCGGCAAACCACTGTTCCAAATCTATACTGTCCCACTGCTCCTGGGAAGATTCAGGATCCTGATCAGCAGTAGGGGGAGGGGGAGGCTCCCACCATTCCTCCTCAGTGCAGCCCTCCTCAACGTAATCCCTGACAGGTACTGAGGCAGTGGTGGTCTCCTTCCTCTGTGTTCCCAGGAAGGATGTTCTCCATCATGGTATAGTGGTTAAGAGCGGTGGACACGTAATCTGCTGAACCGGGTTCGCTTCCCTGCTCCTCCACATGCAGCTGCTGGGTGACCTTGGGCTAGTCACACTTCTCAGCCTCACTTACCTCACAGAGTGTTTGTTGTGGGGCAGGAAGGGAAAGGAGATTGTTAGCCGCTTTGAGACTCCTTAAGGGGAGGGAAAGGCAGGATATCAAGTCCAAACTCCTCCTCCTCCTCCTTATTGTATGACCCTTGGGAGTTGGCACACCCTTCCATGGACCATAGGATGATGTCCAAAACACCTCAAGTCTGTTTTCAGTTCAAATTGTAAACATTTTAGGATGCAGACACTATTTATTGTTTTGTAGTATCAACATCATCATCAACTTTCCCCATATAGATGTCATTTGCTACCCTCTTATCTTACAGTTATAAATTGGATGGCAATTAGCATTTTCACTCCTATTTCTTTTCATGCAATGGATAGGGGAAAGATGTCACACGCCATCATACAGTTGAAAACTCCCTCCAGCAATCCCTCAGGGTGACTCATTGTGTGCATTCATGTATAGCCTCTGGTAATAAGGCTTTACGAATTTTGAATATTTGCCTTGACTTTTCTATCTTAGCCTGCAAAATTCAAGGGACATATCCACAATACAGAATTAAGGCTACATTCTTACCCAGAGTAACCCAGGAGTACTGAATTCCACAAGGTTTACTTCTGAGGGTACATGTACAGCATTGCATTATAAGCTGGTTTAATATTCACTGAGCCTTCCCAGGAAAGTATAAACTGAGAGGGGCTGAATATTCAAACAGAAAATTGTTTACACTTCACCACTTTTTTTGGCAAACAGAAGGACACCTTCAGATCAAGTCTAATATGTTTAAGCATCACAAAGCATTATAAAACCTTCAACAAAGATAGGTTTTTGAAGATTCTTAGAAAGGACCATTTATTTTAACTGCCATACAGCTTAATAAACAACAAAAATGTATTTGTTATTTGGAGGGAAAATACACTTTAACCTTTATCTAATTTGTGAATATGGAGTGTTTCTTACAGTAACAGATGGAGATGACTTTAAGCAAAACAAGTTCAAAATCCATCACCATGCTAGGAGAGCCAACTATTAAAAAAAATGCACTTCCATCATGTGTTTCAGTTGCCAGTGAGTCTTACTGTTAGAAGGGGAGCAATAGTAATATCTAGAAATGGGAAAGTCTTTTAGTTTCCTCTTTATTGAATATGGCACAGAGAAGAGCAAATTTGTACATCCCTTGGGTCTGCATCTCAGCAACGCCCCAGTGGCAGAGTTGTTGTTTTTTTAAGTTGGCCTCATTTACTATAATAGAGAACATAAGGAGAAATTAATCCACAATTCAGTGTTTAGTTGATTAGTCAAACCAGTTAATCGTTCAACCGTATCACACCAAAACCTACTTCAAGTTTTTGTTAGAGCAGTTGAGGCTGTGTTTTTTCTTTTCCTCCTTGGCAGTACAGAATATGGTCTAGCAGTGCTATTTCAGGACTCTCTTCCTCAGTTCAACGAGCCATATTTCTTTTAACAGCTTGGAGCTGCTTATTCCAGTCTGAGATTCAAACCCATAATCTTTGGGAATGTGGTCAAATAATAGAGAAACCATTTTTGACTGCAGTCTTGGCCTTGTCATCCTGACTCCTCCTGTCAGTAATCTTAATTTCCACAAGAGATTCATTCCACACGCTTCAGGTTCACAGCAGGGGACCACTTGTAGCAGAAAAGGCTGAAGGATCAGGTCTGTGGTCTATGATCACATTCAGCATTTTTCATGTACTGTGGTTCTTTTGAAATAAATGCTATCCATGAGTGAGAGCACTGAATCACCCACTAATCACTAGTTGCCATTTTGGTTGCACAACCAGACCATCTTGGCTATTGACATTTTGTTTTGATTTAAAGGGTATGGCAGAGAGTCATACCAAAAGGGTCATTGCCAAATCCATCCTAAACCTCAGCTCCTGGCAGCTGGCTTGACACTGACTGCTGTCCTCCATGCCCTGAATCACCACTTGTCTTTATATTTCCAGTCTATATTGATGGCTTCAGTTTTAATGATTCAAGTGACTCACTCAGCATTTGAGCTTTTTGGAAGGAGAAGGTAAGAATTTGGTTTTCTCTTGTGTACACAAGGCATCATTTTCTGTTCTTTAGATGGGCTTCTTTTCATTTTAACAGGGATTACACATCCACATTAAGGGAAGGAGATAGACCTCAAAATCACCACCAAATGATCTAAGTGTCTCTTTCTCTCTCCCCCCCCTTCATACTCATAGAAAATGAATTGTGCTCTTTCTTTCTTTCTTTCTTTCTTTCTTTCTTTCTTTCTTTCTTTCTTTCCCTCTGCTGCAAACTACTTCATGCTGCCTGTACAAGACACAGAGAATTAAAGGATATATAGAAAAACAGGATGTGAAAAAAGAAAAAAAGAAACCTCTGCCGTAATAAAAATGTGTGATTAATCATTGCATGTGCTGTCAGCGAAAAGTTTGCTTCTGATAATTATAGAAAAATATAACCTTCCTCTGGACAGAAAGAGAAAGAAAGAAAATGAGAATAAAAATAAATGGAGAAGCAGGGCAGCCACAAGATTATAGTCGCCGAGCCTTTAGCAAGTTATCAAAGTGTCCTTTTAGGATGCTTCCTCCAATCCTTCCTAATCAGTTTGTTCTTATTTATTTATTTCCTTCCTCTTGGAATGATTTTCTCTATCAAGGGCAACAGGCACAGCAGAGAAAAACATCTGTAAATAATAAATGGCCTTCTGTCCAAAATAAATAAATATAAACTTTGCCTGACAAAAAGTACACTTGCTCAGAACAGTAGAAAACAAGAAGTTACCAAACGTATACTTTGATTTCTTTGTTGTTGTTGGTTTGTCTGATGTTCAGTAATACAGAAAAGTCGAGTGCTTGGTTCTGAGTTTGGGGTTAGCAAGAGAAATATAAAAACCAGGATACTACAGTAATGATGCAATCTTAAAAGTGAGAAGGAGAGAAGGAGAGACCACCTCATTCAAAGTCTTGCATGGCTCTTGCCAACAGGGCAGGAATGAGGGCAGATCAGCGCCTTTTCACTCCTTCATCCTGTTCTGATTTTTTACAAATATGAACTATTTTTTATTTTTGAAAACACACTCTTTCCCCCTCATTGAGAATAAAGCTAGCCCATTATATTTCTAACTATGTATGTTCTCAACGTATCGACAATAAGTAAGATGGTTTATCAAGGCACTGGAAGAAAGCTGGAAAGTCAAGAGACTTGCAATTGGACACTAAGTAAATTTCAGTTAAGTGTGCTTCACCATCACAAGTTCTATATCCATAAATCCAGAATCTATTAGCTCTAATGTCCAATCTGATCTCCAGTTCTGCTGTTAAGCCTCTACACAAGTACAGTTGTAAAGTGGACAGAAACTCTTAATAGCTTTATAGATACCAAACAATTCTCTGAAACACATATTTATTATGCCCCGAATAAGAGACAATAATTATGCAGGAAACTGCAGCACGAGAAAATTCAGAGACTCTAAAGCTTGTTGGAATTACTACCTACTAATGGAACTGCTTTCAGGTTTGGATCAGCCCCCAGTGGAAAGAAAGACTCAAGGTTTTCTTGATGTTATAATGATTGTCCAATGCCACACTTTCAGAAATTGATTTGACGATCATAATAATAATCTAGGCAAATTAAGTATTATAAATAGAAGAAAGCTCAAGGATAAATATTACTTCAGCCTCCCTGCCGTGTTACATTACGCAGACTTCCAAAGCTTCCATACCACAGAAAAACTGCCAATATTTTCTTGTCTATGCTCAATTATGTTGGCTTTTAAAATGAAGAAGGATAAAAGCACATTGCTTCCCATTAGATATGTCACATAAGGTTTGTTAACATGTTACTTTGAATCTGTATACTGGATGACTGCATACATATACAAGTATTTGAGTGAAAGAGAATATGTGCCAGCCAAGAGTGCCAACTTGAATAAAATATTGGGGGGCAGGTAAGCCCCATCCCACATACCGTAACTGATAACAAGACACTGTGCACAGTCACAATTTGAATGGCAATGCCCATCATTGGGGGTGGGGTGGCCCCCTCAAGTATTCTATGGGAGGGGGGACTTGGTCTCTAGGAGTTGGGTCCAATAATGCCAGCCTTCCCTAACCTGTTGCCCTCCTGATCTTTTGGGCCAGAACTCCCATCAGCCCCATGGGGAAGGCTGCTATGCACATTCATTTCCAAAATAATCATATGTCAACACTACCTGAGTGGGAGAAATGGGTGTGCCCAGACAGCTGTGTTTTTTGGGGAAAGCACATTCCCACTGTAGAAACAGTTCATCCCCTCCAATATAGCGACAAAAAGGCTTATGAAAATGTTATGTACTGAGTTGAATAGGATCCAAAAGGCAGCAGTCTGATTGGTCCTAGAACAATAGGATTCAGAATGCAGCAGTCTGATTGGTCTTAGAACAATAGGGTCCAGAAGGCAGTCTGATTGATCCTAAAACAATACAGCAGTATGATTGGTCCGCAGGAGCCAACCAATCCAGCTCCAGGTGGAAGTGAATCTGCAACCTGATTGGCCTACAGGAGAATCCAGAATTAGCCAATCATGTGCGGCCCATTGTGTAAATAATGTATATAAAGCAGATATTTTGGGGGCACTTCTATTCCTCACTACTATGAGTTGAATAAAGAGCATGAACTCAACACTCAACTCCGAGTATATTTCAGAAAAACACCCCCTCCTTCAGCTCAACACTAGTCCATACAATCCAGGAGCGCAAGGGATGTTGCTTGATGCAGTTTTCCAAGAATGCATGAGAAAGCACCCTGAAACATGCTGGAAATTGTTCTTTCTGCCAGAAGATTGTTCTTGCCCAAAGTTTTAATTGCCACGGAACATTAATATATGTTGCTACCTCTTGATGTTGTAACATATATTTAAGCTTTCAGCGCAAAAGAATTCGACAGAAGAAATACGATTGCCTTATTTTATTCACTACATGCTTAAATATCACCTAAATAATTGTCTCAGATGTCCAGATTGTGCTTCTTCCAGTCATTTGATGTCTTGGAGTTTTGAATTTAAATATGGAGCTGTAATCTAGGGTGTCCTTTATGAACTCAGCTTTAATGCAATTCATCTCCCATATAGTGACTCCACGTGCAAAGAGGTGAATTGTCTGTATGTCTTTGGCAAGGAGCATAATAGAAATCCAATTTCCTTCTTCCTGCTGTGTTAAAATGATGTGCTCAGAATTACTGTGGTTTGGGGGAGAGCTAATAGGAAACTGGTGAGCTTGGCAGGTCTTATGCTTGATTGTGACATCGGATGTGTAACAAAGACTTAGAATTCTTCGCAGTAACTAATGAATACAAGTTGATGGATACGCAGCATGCAGTTTCTGTGGAGCATGGCTTACACCCTGGGAAGATAAGGAAAACTTTCTCTGGTGTTGCTGTGTCACTCCATGCAGCTACAGAGGCCAAGCCCCAAGAGTCGCCAGCACAATTCCAGCAGTGACTGTACTTCCTGCCCTCGAATATCAGGCTACAAGTTCAGGTTCACTTCAGCAAAATCAAACCTACCAGGTTCGCATAGGTCATATACTCTTTGTTATTTGTCTCCGTTGCCCCTTATGATTGGTTGTTGTTTTTTTAAGGCCTTTAAAACAATTCCACACAAGACAATATAATCATTCATAATACCAATATACCATATTTTTCTGTGTATAAGACAACCCCTATTTTTTGAGCCCAAAATTAAGAAATAATTAATCGCAACATTCCGTGTCTAAGACGACCTCCAATTTTAAACTTTAAAAAATTGGGGGAAATATCTACGTAGTCTTATACACAGAAAAATACACTACTTATTGGTTAGCAGAGTGGTTTTTGCCTCATTGCAAAGTGCCCTAAGCATGTAAGAGAATTCTCTTTAAATAAGAGAGACTTCATTTTCATTTCTTTACCCTAATAACTGTTTAATGGGTAAGGCCCACAATGCAATGCTGTCATTATCCAAACTGAGTAAATAGCCTTAAGAAGGCCAATGAGGAGAATTATCACTGTGGATTCTAGACATGGGATCTGGTGATTATTATTATTATTTTGCCATTTATTTGTACAGTGTTTAAAATAAATTATGTGCTACAAGGATAATAATAATAATAAAAAAATCAAGTCTCAACCCAGAAGTTTGAGACTTGGTTTGAGACTCAGGGAGCATGGTGTGGCCAAAATCTCATGGAGGGAGAACCATAGGCTTTCTATACATACGGGTAACAGTAATGATTCAAGTATTTCATTGATCTAAAAGCAACTCCTCAGTGTCTAGATCTAAAAGAGCAAATTGAAGGCTCATTATCTGGGGACTCAGATGAGGTCTTAGGCACCGATATGTCTAAAGTCAATGCTCACCTGCAAAAAGGTGTGACAGTGGCAGCGGTTATGGGGGGCCAATAGAGAATTGGATGTCTACATTGACAGAATTCACCAAGCCTTAAAGGCATTTAGACCACCACATTGGCACCATTTGAACAGAAATTTGAAGACCTCATCAATTGGCTAAAAGACATTTCTCAGACTGCAAACCAAGTGCTGAATCTTGCCACTACTAATCATGGGTAGCTCGTTCTACCTTAAAATGCTTACTGTGGGCTGTTTCTTAATGTTTGGTTCAATTTCTACATACAAATTCATCACAGAGAACTTCCCGAGAAAACAATAAGAAGAATTGTCACAACAATGATGCCATGTATCTTTGGAACAGTTGGCCTTATTACGCTCTGACAAACCTTCTAACAACTACTTATCCATTTTTGTTAAGATGTTATCTCTTAATATCTAGCCATTTGATTTTTGTGTTTCCCTGAAAGGTTTCTTGAGAACATTAAATCAATAAATGTCAACATCTCACACAAAATGAAGATGATTTATGTTGCTACTCAGTCTAAAAAGATAATTGCATGAAAATCTGATGGGCACAAAACCATGTCTCAAGGTAACTAGATCAGTCAGCAATAGCACTGCATTCAGTTCAAAGGGTAAACAAAAAGCCAAAGGCACATATTTTATAGCCGGTCCTTGGTAAGAAATTGCTTTTTATATATGATTCATTTTTGCCGTTAATATGATCCTAAAGCTACTCATAGTAATTTTTCATAAAGAAGAACTGCTCTCTGCAGCATCACTGGATTGGAAAGGTACATTTAATTTGGTAAATAGCTTTCTATATCTTTTCTTTACAAAAAATGAACTTTTACAACTCCAGATCATTTCAATAAATTGCGTCTTCGAAGCAAGAGCTTTCAACAGTTTAGAAGTAATTGCCAGAACTCTTTGAACTGGTACCCAGATGTTTAGCTATCTATACTGTTCATTAACATCGTATCTTAAGAACCATTTAAGAAGCAAAGGAAATGGCTTAACTAATGTCTATTAGAATATGGCACAAACAGGAAGCATTAGTCTGGAGGAAGCCGTGACAGATTTAAATGGTCTTGGAATTACAGATAAAATAGGAGAAAGTGCTCATTAAAGGCATGGGCACCATCATGGAGGTCGTCTTTCAAAGCCAAATGGTCCTTTTGCATTTTACACAGAGTATTTTATGCAGCATGGGCGTAGCCAGGAGTTTTGTTGGGGGAGGCAGAACCTCAGTAAGTCATGCATTTTTATTGTTTTTTATTGATTTAGGGGGGCATCTGCCCCTCCCTGACCCCATTGGAGGCTCACTGAATAGCATATATACTCAACAAGGAGTTGTAGCAATCATGACTCCCTCCAGGAGTTGTGGAGAGTCACCGTGCTTATTTTGCATCCTTTCCCTTCATAGCTCAGCATGTAATGTGTGGATTAGCCCTAAATGATTAGAGGCCAAACATGATTTCATTCATATTTTTTAGCCCTGGTGTGTATGATGATGATGATGAAGCAGAAAGCCAGACAGGCACTGTTTGGGGGCTTCATTTATTTATTTCATATATTTATACACCAGTTAATGCCAGAAAGGTCTTTAAGTGGCCCACAAAAATATAACAAAGGATTTGTGCTGTGTTTTCTGTTTTATTGAATTTGTAGGTAACCAATTTTAATGCATTTTTAATTAAAATTCTTAGAAAGAAAAAGAAAGGATGAATGAAACTTTAAAAAGGACAAAACTAGATCAGTGTTTCCCAACCACTGTTCCGCGGCACACTAGTGTGCCGCGAGATGTTGCCTGGTGTGCCGCGGGAAAAATTAAAAAAAGATTTATTTTTTTAAAGTCAAATTTTCGATTGGGGCGCCGTCACTAGATGACCCCTGGAGTTCCCTCCCTCCCTCCCGCTCTGCGCCTCCCTCCTCCTCCTCCTCCGGGGAGGCCCTTCCTGGCTCTCGGCCAAGGCTTGGCGGCTGTCACTCACTCGCTCGCCCACCCGTCCCTCCATCCCTGCACCCAGCCTCTCCCCCTCCGTCCCCGGCGCAGGGGCTGCCGGGATCCGTAGTCCCCTTGCCCTTGGGCTCCACGCCCGCGCGGGGTGCGCGAACTACGTTTCCCAACGTGGCCTGGCGGGCCGGGCGTTTTGTTTGAAGCGCTCTTCTCCCGGCCATGGAATGAGCGCAGCGGCGGCCGGGCGGGCAGGGGCTCTTCCGCGCAGACCCCGCGCAGCCTGCCTGCGCCCCCGCGGAGATCGGGCGGCAGGATGGAGCCCGGGGATCCCCGCGGAGGCGGAGCGGCGGAGGCGGAGGCTGCCCCCCAGGTAGGGCTGCGTCGGGGTTTTTTTATTTTTGCAATGCTGCATCCGCGCCGGAGGGGACGCATCGGACCGCGGGGAGACCCCTTGGTGGGCGTGCAAGGCAATGCATGCGTGCAGGCGTTGCATGGAGTGCAGTGCAATGCAATGGCAACGCGGCGCCCTGCATGCATGCATGCAACTTCCACCGGCGCTCCAGACTTGGCAGGTGAGGGGGGTCCCCAGTGGGCGGCAGAGAGAGCCGGGAGGGTGAAGGGGAGCCGGGGGGGAGCAGCGCTGCTCCCCGAGCCGAGCCCGGGAGGAAACTTCGGCGTCGTTGCGCCGGGTGTTGGAAGTGGAGGCTGGCGGGGGCCCCTCACCTGCAAAACCTGGTCGCCTCTCATATATTTCGTGCATTGCATTCATCGCCCGCTTTCTCCTCCAAGGAGCTCCCGGGGGCGCGCGTGGTTCTCCCCGTGTTATCCTCGCAACAACAGCCCTGCGAGGTGGGTCAGGCGAGTGGCCCAAGGGAGCACCCAGGGATTGTCCTGGCCAGGTGGGGTGATTTGAACCCTGCTCTCTGCCTGGTCTTCGTCCTCATTTAGCCCCCACATGTGCATGACTGTGCATGACTGAGGTTTTCCCCCCTCGTCTTGGCTATGGTGTGAGTCTGTGCTGTTAATTAATGGGGTTCTGCCTTCGGAGAAGATGAGCCAGCCCTCAAGGAGGTGATTATGTAATTTGCTAGCAATTCATGTCCCTCCCGGCGTGACGCTGCACGCTGACGTCATGGGGCTGTAATTGTGGTGTGCCTCGAGATTTTTTTCATGAAACAAGTGTGCCTTTGCCCAAAAAAGGTTGGGAAACACTGAACTAGATGATGGGGTGCATATGAATGGGGGGGGACTGAGTTGCTCTGGGGATGGGAAAATTAGTTGACCTGCCTTCTGTGAAATCTAAATTCTAGTAAATATTTCAAAAATTTACATATATGCATATAAATTGGCAAGGATGCTTGGGTCTATTGGGCTGGGCCCCTATTTTTTAAGTACCCAGCCACACACTTCGAAGGGTGTATCTAGGGGTTGTCCAGGTTGACCCCAGCCTTAGGCACAGGACCAGGGGAGCTCACAAATCATGCCTCTCCACTCTGGTTAGCAGCCCACCCGGGGGCTGGCATGCTCACCATGCCATTCTGCTGCTGCTCTCAGATGAAGAACACAGGTGAGGTTCTCTGGGTGCCTCGGCAGAGGAATATGGTCACTGGCATGGGCCGTCATGCCAGCTCAGTGGGACCACCTCCCGGGTCCACCGGTGACACTATTAGAAGTGTGAGTGAAGTGCCCAGTGTGGCTCTGACAGGGCAAGGGATGGGGCAAGGCACAGATACAACTCCTTGCCAAGGGCACCAGAGAGGCTATGTATGCTTCCACCCCTGACTTGAGATAAAACAAAGAATGAAGTAATCCATGCTTTGAATAAGTTGTGGTGGCTTTGACTCTCCTAGTAAAGATTTGGATAGCTGCTCTATTTGGGGAGAAGAAAGAATTTCCCCCTAGGTCAGATGGCTGGCATTTTTCATGTTGCCCCCAGAGAACATGGCAAGACTCCCTGGACAAGGCTTATTCCTTTTCCCCAGGCAGCTCTGGCAATGGGTACCTGGCTGATTCCTGTTCCCTGCTGTTGGCTTGCTGTCTCTTTTGGATTACAGCCACTGTCCTTTTCAGGGAGTCTGGCACAGAGAATCCTGCCTCAATGCGGTGGGCAGATGATCCTTAGCACTCCTACAGACCCACAATTCTTTAATTCTCCTTTTGTTTATAAGGCTCTATGCCACTGAAGAACTGCGCAGTGGATCAGCGTGGGTTTTTCTGCCTGTTTACATTTTTAACTGATTCTGTCCTTTTTGTAAGTGGCCCTGGGAATGTGATTGAAGGGTAGTATGAAATACTTAATCACAATTGTGAATTCAGGGATGATTCCTACAATTCTTTTCGGATTCTGATGCAAATGTATCTGCTATCTCCGTACAAGTATCTCACACCAGTTGTGTATGTGTATTCAAATCACCAAAATACAAGGTGGAGGCCAAGACTTTGCCAACTGCCACTTTTTTTGCTGAAAGAAATGGTTATTTAAATAGGTAGGTGTGATGGCAGCTGGCAACATTTTGACTTGGTAGGGTTGCAATTTTTAACCTTCTTAAAACTTGTACATGGAATTCAGATGGTAAAACAATAAAATGCAATATAAGAAATAAAAGAAGCAACAGGAATACAATTGAATTTTTTTTTTACTACATCTTGCACAGCACATTACAATTGCTACAAGAAGCAGAAAAATCATTAAGTGGTCCACTAAGTAGCCTCAGAAATTTTCAAGAGGTCAGGAAGAGAGCAGGGAGTTTGGGAACTACTGACCTAAAGCAATGTCCTTGATGTGAGAAGGCATCGGTTTACCCAATTCTAGGGGATCATTTCCCTCTTCCTCAGCATGACATTTTCTTCCCAGAGACCTTAATTCTCCATTATAGGAGAGGAATGTTCACCCTGAGAAAGGGAAACCACTATCACAACCTCCTTGAAGGCCTCACCCACCAACCTCTCTCATTTCCTCAGGTTCTCTAGGTCAACTACTTTGTCCTAAATCAGTGGTGTCCAAACTTTTTTCAAAGAGGGCCAGATTTGATGAAGTGAAGGACCGTGGGGGCCGACCAAAGTTGTTGAACTTTTTTAGGATTGAAATTCATTGCATGAAGCCCACACCCATGACTTCTGTCTAGCAGGCAGATAATCATTGCACTCTGTGTAATATGGTGGAAAATCCCATGCAGCTACTACCTTCTTACCTTCAGAGTTGTTAGTGTTACTTGCTGTGCTTATTCAAGTTGCTGTTATTATTTATTGAGCTTGTTTGTGTGCATTCAAAAGCCCTGCTGTTCTATATGTGATAGTATTGATGGATGCTTTAAACACTGATGGATTTGAAGAAAACATAATGGGCTAATGTGCCTGGAATTTCATCACCCATTCTACAATTAATAACTTATAATGCCAATGCATTACGATAGTTATTAATAGGTCACATTTTTCATATAGAGCAACTAGAATTAACCACCCTTCATTCGGACATGAAGGGAACATATGTTACGCGATTTCTTGTACTTCTATTATAAGTTTCATACATATGTCTTAATGGAAAGCACAGGCTCATCTGGTATCTCTGGAAGAGTTATCTAAATGATTGCAATCAAATGGAAATTAAAAGCATCGGTAATGTGCTGCCTCTTACAGAATTCTTCTGCAGCAAAGTGGAAATTATTCTCATCTTGTTAGACTTTCCTAGCAAAGTGGCCTAGAAGGATAGAACTTGCTAACCAGAGCTATTATCCTAAAAGCACATGTGAGTTTCTAAACGCTGCTGGCTCCAATAGAAGATATATACTTAAAATCTAGGGGCTCATATACTTTTTGTATCAGAAGCAAAATGGGGGTTATACCTCTATTACAATATACAAATTAATCAGACATAGTACTCTATAAATAGTGTTGAAAGTTATTAAATCTAATATCGGGAGAGCACACCTATTAGGTAAAGAGGTAACTACATTCAGCACCATAACTACCCCTGGCAAAACAGACTTTCTTAACATTGTTAGAACCCTCAGATAAATATAGGATATGACATATATCCACAAAGGAACCCCTGAACAGAGATGGGGAAGAAAATTGTTTGCTCTGAAATTTAAAGTGAAACGGCCCAGTTCATCAGTCCCGGATTTACGTGTATTTCAGAATATAGCTATTAATTTTGCAATTCAATTTTGATTCAAAAAAATGTAGACAAAAATGTGCTTCTTACAACATGTATATAATAATATATATTTTAGGGGAAGTAGATGTGTAAGATGCATATAATTTAAATGTAGAGGGTTTTTCAGTTGTTTTAAAGTCTGCAAGAAACAGTTTTGCAGGCAGTCGGTCCTAGGTCTGCTCCATTCTAACACAGAGAGAAAATTGGCTGATCCATCCATTGTGATTCCAGAAGCATGGTACCCATCTAGGTGTTGCCAAATGTGCATACAACTCAAAATACCATATTTTCTTGAATGTAAATTTTGGCCCAATTACGTCATGAAAATTAGGATGTGCATTAGATTTGATGGCGCATTTACATTCACCAGCAAATACATTTTTGGTTTCAAGGTTTTCAAAACTGAGGTGCGCATTAGATTCTATGGTGCATTAGATCTGTGTAAATACATCTCTTTGTATTTTTTAAGTTGCTTAATTGTGTGTTGCTGTCATCTAAATTGTCCTGGGAACAGGATTGAAGGGTAGTAATAAATATGATAGAGATATTTAGCTAGATAAATTAATCAACATTCCACTGGCCTCCTTTGCAGGTGCCACAGAACACAGCCTTCCCCAACCTGGTGCCCTTTATATGTTGTTGGACTACAGCATCCCAGCCAGCACGGCCAGTGGTCTGGAATGATGGCAAGTTGCTTACTGGACGAGTCAACACTCTTTAGTGGGTAAAGTGATAAGGCAGTTAGGCATGGGGTGAATACCAAGGCTATCAATGAGGTTGCCAGCCTGCAAACACCTATTCCTGCTTGGAGATTTCAATGCCAGAGTTGGGGATGATCATCACACATGGGACAACTGCATAAACCACTTTGGTACTGGCAGCATGAATGAAAACTGCATATGCTACTTGAGCTGTGCTCGCACCACAGCCTCTGCATCAGAAACACATTCTTCTCTACCAAGGCAAAACAGTGAGTGTCCTGGAGATATCTAAGGTCAAGCCACTGACACCACCTGGAGCTGATTGTCACTAGGCAATTGGCACTGTGTTCATGTCACACATAGCTGCTACAGTGCCAACTGTGGCACAGATCACACCCTGTGGGCGAGCAAAATCTTTCTCCGTCCTAAGAGGAATCACAGCACTAAGCAGAGAGTCCAGCCACAAATCAGCAGTGCCAGAACAGTAGTACCTGAAGTTGATGAATACTTCTCCAATTCTGCCGAACAAGCTGTGGGTCTATTGCCATAATGGCAATAGAATTCTCTTTAATGTTTATTTTAGGGTTGCCATTTGTCCAGAATTTCCTGGGCGTGTCCAGGATTTAACTAGCGAAAATAGCGTCTAGAGGAATTTTGGAAAATCAGCAAAATGTCCTGGATTTTGAAGTTGATTGGCTAAAATCTACAATGAAAATTCTTGTTATTACATATTTTACATGGGTGTTTATTTGTATATATTTTAAAATTTTTATATATGGATGTTTTATGATGGCCTCAACAACTTTGAGTTCCCAAAGAAAGACTTGACAACTTTTGTGTCCTGAATTCTGCTTCTAGAAATATGGCAACACTAGTTGATTTACATCCTGCACCTTCAACATAAATTTGTGTTCCCAGCTAACAGGATAGTAAGAAATAGAAAAGTTAATAACAGGAGAATTTTGGAGAGCAGGTTAAATCCTGTACTTAGTTGGCACCAAGTCATAAGTAATGAATAGAATGCCCTGAAAGTATTGTCCTATCAGTTTCTATAAACCCACTTCCGTACCGCAAATATGAAGTAGGCATATACATGTCTACTCAGAAGTATGTCTCATTTTATTCAGTGGTGCTTACTCCCAGGTAAGTATGCAATATGATTGCAATGTGAGAATACACGATATAAAGGAACAGATGCAGCTCTTATTCACAGTCGGAATAAAAGGACTGCTGAAGCCATATTTGAAGTTCAAAGCCTTCCACGTGTTTGTCTACATCTTTCCCAGAGATGGTTGCTATGCTGCTGACAAAAGACTGAAAGTCTTGCAGAATACATACTCATTCAGCTGCACAAAAGATCCGTGGGGGAAAAACAAGATATAAACTTGTAAGTACTTGAGCTCACAATAGGCCTCTAAATGCTTCAGAGCTGGCTGCAGCATTGGATTTTGAAACACAGCACAGAGTAAACGTGAAAATTAACTTTAATGGTCATAACAACATTGATTTTCCTATTGTTGTTGATTTCAGGGGATAGAAATGATTTTCTGCCTAAGAAAGTTCTTTAAAAAGTAAGCATAAGGAGTCCATTTTACAATGTTGGTTATTGTTGTGTTTTTGTTGCTTTTTTTAAAAAAAGCAAATTATCTGTTCAGGCTGCTGCTGTGTTCAAAAACAAACAATGACTCTTTTGTATAATGAAATATATTGGCGGGAGAGTGGACACGATATCATTACACTATATTACATGTCATTAAGAGGCAAGTGGGATTTAAGCGACTTGTGCTTGCTTATCCAAAATAGTTTCAGACAACTGCACAATGAGGTTTGAGGCTTGTACGTAAAGCAAATATTTGATCCAAAATTGAATGAGAGCCCTGGGCTTGTGGAGAGCTCTTAAAAAGAAAAAAAGAGAAAAACCCAGCCCCGCCAAGCTGAAAGAAAAACAGTTTTGAGCTGCCAAACAGTGATTCCTTTCCATCCCACTGTCTGGCAGTTGCAGAATTGTGTCTAGAAGCTTTCTGATGTCACCTCATCTTTCCATAGACTATATGGACATATAGTCTGACAGTTTGACAGTTTCAGATTTTCCACACCAGTCTACTCTTTAGTGCCACTAATAGGGTGCAAATATTGGTAAGTACTTGGCACATACCTAGAAAAGTGGCAATTGGCTTTGCAAGATTCTTCATGAAGATGCTGAATTATACCTAGGAAAGCCCCCATGAAGTCTATTTCTGTATTCTCATCACAACACACACACCTTCAGATCTCTTATTCTGAGTGCTAGAAGCAAATATATGTATTTTTTTGAAACAAAAACAAATGCCATATCCAAAATAAAAATACAGTCATCTCACAACTTAAACACATTTATTGACTTGTGCCCATTCAGCTGTATGTGGGTAGCAATTAAAAAAATAAAATTAAAAAGAGGTGGAAAGGGGGCAGGCTTCCAGGAAATATGACTTTGGCAATCCTACCCACCATTGAACCCAACGCATTTTGACTAAATATGATTTTAGCTTTAGGCACGATCCGTGGAATGTAATCCCTGCATAAGTTGTGGGCTTTCTGTAGTACAAACCTAGCACCTGCCTCTTCTGTTGGAAGCATTAAATCACTTATTCTTCTTCATCTTCAAGGGGTTACCAAAGAAAAAGTATAAAATGCCTCGCAGGCAAGTCTACAATGAAGGAAAAGAGGAACAACAAGGAATAAATTACCAAGTGAAGAGAGTTGCGAATTCCCAGGTCTTACATATTGGGGGTGGGGATAATGATGTACCATATTTTTCACCCTATAGGATGCACCGGTCCATAGGATGCACCTAATTTTTTGGTGGGGGGCGGGAATAAAGGAGGAAAAATATTTTTTTCCCCAGGCGCAGGGCTGGGGCGGGGGAAGCCCGAGCTTCCCCTGACCCCAGCCCCCAGAACATGCAGCTCTCCGCAAGCCGTGGGAGCCCAGCGCCGGGCTCCCACAGCTTGAGGAGAGCAGCTCGAAACTCAAAGCCTGGGCGTGCTGCGCCTCCTGCTGTCCCCCGAGCTTGCGGGGCTGGCGGCGGGGAGAAGCAGGCTCCCTACCACCAGCCTCCAAACCAGGTCGGGGGACAGCGGGATAGTGGTGTTCCGCCTCCCCGCTGTCCCCCAAGCTTGTGGGGCTGGCGGTGGGCCTCTCCTGAAGCCTGGAGAGCAAGAGGAGTCAGTGCGCACCAACCCCTCTCGCTCTCCATAGGATGCACACACATTTCCCCTTCATTTTTGGAGGGGGAAAAGTGTGTCCTATAGGGCGAAAAATACGGTACTTTATTATTTTGGTAGCTTATAAAGCCAAACCATTTCCTGACAAACCAGTTTTATGTTGCTGTCAAAGCATTTGGAATGCTAGAGTCAGCTACTCAATTCACACCAAGTACCAGAGCTTCCAATTTCAATACTAGAGCATAGTCCCCTTCAGGTTCTTGATGAAGGATGGTATATACCGTAGGTTTATTAAATAAATAAAAATTCTTATAGAAATGCATTGCCATCTGCAATCAAGGCAGTTTGTTTTTTTTCAAATATTTGGATAGGATTGTTAATACATGCAAATGCCAACCGAACTGCTTATTAATTAACTAAATAAATATGACACAGATGCGAATTATTCAATTACCTTTAAACCTGGCATCACCATAAAGCTCTATTAAAGTTGAACACATTGTTAACCCAAATGGCCTAAGAAAATGTTCCATGTAGAAAGGCTTCCACCGAAGAAACCCCAAATTACTTTATCCTAAAGCTAAGACTTGAACTACAGCTTTTTATTGAGGGCGGTTTTAGAAAAAACACGAGTCTCCCTTTCAGGCACTGACCAGCCTTAGGACTGACCATCTTCAACAACATGGCTACATTCTGTGCCTTCAAATTCTAGTCTATGCACATACAGCAAGCTTTATACCTTCGATCATAGAAGGACCTGAGTTATTTGGTACATGACAGAGAAAGCAGGGCCAGCATGTGGAACCCCATGGTCACCCATACACAATTGCAGCCATGTGAAGATTGCCCACCCAAACTAGGGCAAATCTTGAAACGGCACTCAAAACCTGAACACCCCATCCCTTCCCATAAAGCTTTGAAAAAGATGGATGAACACAGCCTTCTAGAAGTGATGACAATCCAGTAAAATTAGTGCTGGTGTGCTTCTCCACAGTCTTCTCTAGTAGTGCCCAACATTTCACTGAAAATGCCTTTAATCTGGAACCTTTCTGTGACTGCTCTTTTCACACAGAATGATCCTGGCAGCCACTAATCTGCCTGAGAGTGTGAACAGCTTTTCACAGACTGAAAACAACGTCCTGGAATTTCTCCGCAGTGCCTTTCTGCCAAGAATATTACTCTTTTTGCAGCTAGCTTTTCCACCTCCTCCCTTCCCAGCTCAAGTAAGACCCCGGGTCAGCCAGAACCATACAATGTAAGACTGTTTTGCCACTAACAATGTTGGCAGTTCCATCTTAGGAAGTGAAACTGTGAAGTCTTCCGTTTTACCAGGGTCGGAGTTCAACTTTGTTTGAACAGCACAGACTTCGGGGCCTTGGGAAATGTTGCCGTATGCTGGCCTCTCGAGGAAGCTCTAACTTGAGATTAAGATAAAATTTACATTGGAAGGCCTCGCAACACACATCCTCGTCGTATCTGGACAAGTCAAATAACTTGAAGCATGTTAATCAGGATGTTAAAACGAGTTTTAGCACAAAGCCCTCTGGCAAGAACACTGAACAAATAATACTTTAGAGAGAGGAAGCCACTTCTCCACCTTTCAGTCTCGTATCAAATGTTGAACTGGTACCGGGAACAATAACATCACACAGGAGATCATAGCTAAGCAATCAAAGCCAGGCTAAAGCACAGGGCACTGTGGTCCTGCCCAAAGACCTGATAGGGCAGAATCTAAGCTGCTTTTTTGAACAAGCTCTCCCGCTTGTGAAGCAAAGCACAGTGACACTGACCTGCATAGGAGAGATTTGAGATGGGAACTGAAGCACTTACATATCAAAGGGGACTATCTCACCTGACCATGATAGTTTTCCGAAAAGCATTTTACTGTTATGGGGTGTTTTTGTTTGTTTTTGTTGGGGGGTTAGGCTGAATGCTTGGGCCCCCTTCTGATTCTTGAAATAGCCAGGCTAGCTTCCTGGTGAGGTGGCAGCCTGGGTGATGGGCCAATAAGAGAGACAAAGGAAGGGGCACTGTGCAAGATGGCAAATAGGTGGGTCTCCCTCCATCAGCTTTCAGGTACTTGGTTAGACAGAGCCAGAGCTGAGGCCACAGAGTGAAGTGCCACAGAGTGAAGAATTAAAGTTTTTAACTTTAATTTTAATTTATATGAATTAATTTTGGGGGGCATTTTAATTGATTGATTGATTGTTTTTATGCATATTGTATTAGTAATATGATGTTAGCTGCTCTGAGCCCGGCTCTGGCCGGGTAGGGTGGGGTACAAATAAAATTTTTATTTATTTATTTTATTATTATTATTATTATTTATTATTTATTATTATTAGTGAGTGAGAAGGAAAGCAGCAAGCTGAGAACCAAGAGAGAGAGAGCAACGTTTGATTTCTGTTTGAATCCAAGGCTGCAGCTATGGGGGAAAGCAAGGCTCTCTTGGGGTGTTAATGCTGTGAACCCCTCCATCATAGGCTCAGATTGTATATATGTGTGAATAAACCATATATCTCAAAGAGGACACTGTACCTCATTTCAAAAGGAAACACAAACCCTGGGTAAGTGCCTGGAACCCTTGGATTCTTTCACTGCTCAGAGACTGGGGTGGCAAGCAACAACACATTAGTTCAACAGAATTTAAACAATCAGGTACATAGCCACATCCACCTAAGGGTCAGTTCATACACAGTTTCATTGCTGGTAGCTGCAGCATCAACTGATGAGCAGCAATTGTTAAAAAAGGTCATCACAAAAAGCTTCCCTATCCATCAGTGCCATTCTGAATACAGTACATTTCAGTGGAGACAGTTCACACTTTCAGCCAAGATCATCAAGTGATAACATATGTGATGGCAATGTCAGCTGAAAATCTCAGCTGCCAAAATGATCATCACTTTTACCAGTAGTATTGAGGGCAGACAGTATACATTATTATTATTATTATTATTATTATTATTATTATTATTATTCACAAAAGGTCCCATGACAAATAGAAATATATAGCAATGACTCATAATTTATCAAGATCAGGGTAACAATAGTCCTCTATGGACAAACCATCACAGTAGATCAGTCATATGATAACATTAATTTGGAAAATCTGCTCCTGAACTTCTTCTCAACATTTGTATGCCGATATGATATAAGTTGGTCCATTTTAATTTTTAATCAGAATAGAAAGGATTGTGTGGAACTGGCACCCTGAGGAGCATTTGAATACTATCTGATCGATGAGCATATGTAATATGCAATTCTATGCATACTCAGGGAAAAGTAATTTCTGCAAGCATTTGCAGAGGGGTGGCCATGTTTGTCTGTTGCAGCAATAACAATGAGTCCCATGGGACATTAAAGACCAACAGCAAAGAAAACAAAACAAAAAACATTTTTAGTATTTTCTGTAGTTCCATGGAAAGCTAAATAAAAATCTCTTAGAATCTACATGTCCCTTTCATGCATTCATCATTCTGTCACAAATGCACAAAATTACATTGTGACGAATTTAGAAACCAGCAACTGTGACCCCATTTTGTTTTCCAGGAATTATTTTAAAATTTATCACTAGGAAGAAAATGTCTAGCCTTGAACACCATGAAAAGGTGTTGTCAGATGTTGTTCTCTACCCAGAAAAATACACAAAGGCTAGTTGTTCTCTGCCTGATTCTAACTACTTGTCCTTGCCATCAAGTATTTCACTCTATTCAATTTTCGCCACCCTGCTTCTCTCAGCTGTGTTGCAGGATGTGAATAAACATGTAGAATGCCTCAAATACCTCATTCATCTCCTCTCTCAGATATCCTTCTGCTTCTCTGAGGAGGCTGTCTTATGCCTTTCCATAAATTTGCTCACCATTTTATCCTGTTGATTTCACATATGTGTCAGGTTATGCCGACAGATTGCCACATTTTCCTTTCCCTTTGTTTCTTCTCAGTTTTCTTCCTGTCACTTACCCTGCCTTGTCATGTCATTTCATCCCCAGAAAGTACATCTACACTTAGTTTGTAGAATCAGATGTTATTCACAGAAGCATTCAGTGTACAGTGGTACCTCGGGTTACATACGCTTCAGGTTACATACGCTTCAGGTTACAGACTCCGCTAACCCAGAAATAGTACCTCGGGTTAAGAACTTTGCCTCAGGATGAGAACAGAAATTGTGCTGTGGCAGCGGGAGGCCCCATTAGCTAAAGTGGTGCTTCAGGTTAAGAACAGTTTCAGGTTAAGAACGGACCTCCGGAACAAATTAAGTTCTTAACCCAAGGTAACACTGTACAGTGGTGGCTGCTGTTCAGCATACAAAGCAAAGAGTTGAGCAGATATGTACTCTGGTATGTACAATAACCCAAATTCTGCCATATTGCTGTCTGGTGGAAATGTAGATGACCAATGAAATGCCAGCTATACGTCATCTATAGGTGAGCTGATTTGGCCATGTGACATGACAGCAGACACCCAATCAACAGGGCATGCTATGATATACATCCAGGGTCATGTGTTATCTGCCCTTGCTATCTTTGCTACAGTGGAACCCGTGAAATTCCAGCATATTATGGCACAACACAAGGGATTCCCATTATCATCACTGCCACAGCCATACATCAATAATACAGACATAAAAATGACAAAGTCTGGTCATATCAAGACCTGGTCATTTGAAGACTAACATATCTACAAAGCAAAGCCCATATTATTAAACATAATGCCTGCCACAAATTCACCAAGAGCAGAAGTTGTAATTTGACTCAACTTGGAAACAAGCCTGCTTAGAGCTATTGTCTATTACATATCTCATTTATGTGGAAAGCAATTGCAATTGGTCATGGGTATTGAACATGACTCAACATATCCTACAGTTGAAGCATACAGATTAAGATATGATAGCCATCTTCAAATATCTAAAGGGTTGTCACATGGAGGGTAATAATTTAATAATAATTTTATTATTTACATGCTGTTGCCCCAGCCACTCTGGGCAGCTCCCAACAAAATATTAAAAACACAATAAAACAACAACCATTAAAAATGTCCCTGAACAGGGCTGCCTTCAGATGTCTTCTGAAAGTCAAATAGTTGTCTATCTGTTTGACATCTGATGGGAGGGCGTTCCACAGGGTGGTCGCCACTACCAAGAAGGCAAGCTTGTTTTCTCCTGCTCTGGAGGCTAGGACCCAAACTAGTGGCTTCAAGATCCAAAAAAGGAGATTCTGGCTAAACATCAGGAAGAATTTTCTGACAGCAAGAGCTGTTCGACAGTGGAACAGAGTCTCTTGGAAGGTGGTTGTGGAGTTGTGGTGGTTGTGGGAGCCCCAGGTCGTTTCACGGACTATTGACCTGTATACCACTAATCCGCTGCTACCAACAAGGTTTCCCCCGTAAAAATCTTACTCAGTCGGGTTCTCAAGTTAGCAACGAAGATTGTCGTTTATTGCAAACACAAATAAACTTTAAATGCATTTGAAACGCTGTTACCCTTTTACCCTCCTATCTTATTTTTTCCTGTCTCTAACCCTTCTACTTCCCCTCACACAAGAACCAACTGCACTAACTGTCTCTCTATTTCCATCTGTCTTCCAACTGCTTTTTTCCAGCTGTCTAAACCTCTGGCTAAGCCTTTAAAAAACAGGTAGGCTCCGCCTCTGGCTTTTCTATTGGTCTACCTATTAACCCTTTCTCTCCCCCTATACAGACATTTCCAAAAGAATGGGCAAACACCACATCGGTGAACTCTTTTTCATTGAAAGTTTTAAAGCTGAGGTTGGATGGCCATCTGTCATAGGTGATTTAGTTGAGATTCATGCATTGCCGGGTGTCAAACTGGATGACCCTTGGGGTCCCAGCTCTACAGTTCTATGATTCTGTGATCTTGTCTAGTCTTCCTGCAAGTGTAAAAGAGACCACAACTAATGAGCAGCATGTGACATATGAGTTCTACTGTTGCTCCAAAGAAGAACTTACATATTTGAATCCTCATTAGGAAAATCCATATTCAGTATTTATACATCATGAAGAAAACAGCATATGACAGCACTCATTTGTCTAAGCCACTACTTTTCTGAACTTTGGGCTTGCTGTCTTTACACCAGCCATTTAAATAAGTGCAGTTGTACCATGGTGTATTTTAGAGCACGCATCAATATTTTAAATATGGATAGATCGATACTGCTGTGGAAAGTGATGGAAAGCAAAGGCGTATGTGTAACAAAGAGCAAAAAAGAAATGCTCAAAACAAAACAAAAAAAATCAAGAATTGATTATTTAAATTGCTTGTCAGCCTTCCAAACTATTTGGCAGATATCATGTTATCAATACAACACTTTCTGTGCAAGCTGCAGTAGAATATCTCATTGCTGCCCATCTGGAACAAAGATAGGAGACAGATATGGCATTCAACCTAGCCACAACATTATTGAGGATTGGTGAAATGGAAAAAAATAAACCGTATGTCAACGTAAGACTAGTATAGAACCTACCTTCCTGCTCTGGGAAAGGATGGTAGCCCCAAGATCCACACTTCATTCTCAGACAATTGCATCCACACTCAGACATGACAGTGGAGGTAGATTCACAGCTCTGTATCTTTTAAGTGATGAGAAGACCTGCCTCTACCAAGCAGTCTTGCCTGAGGGAAGAAAAATGGAAGAGAATCCCTGAAGTAACCCACAAAGTAACTCAACCTCCATCCTAAGTAGTTTAGCTTCCTGGTCCAGATGAATATCCTTTTGGACCCACATTGCAAATCAAGTCAAAGCCAGTCATCTGAACTAAATCACTCTAAGGCTCAATATCAAAAATTCATGATGGAAGCCCTAATGTCTGTGTAAACATAGCAGCAACTCCTTCCAAAGTACACCTGGTCTACATCTGCTGTACCCTCATGTTTCCACTGAGGACAACAACCAAATATTTGTGTTGTACTTGCATGCATACATACTCAAAAGAAGAGCTCACCAATAATGGTGTTGTCACCAAACCAGCCCAAAAGAGCAAAAGGTGTGTTTTTTTAAGGCCACAAAACCCCACTATCAATAAAACAAGCAAAGCACAGGACAACCAAGAGACTCAATGGCAATCCAATTGTAAATAGTAGATTTCTACCTTCTTATCCCTTGGGTGTGCGGGTGTGCTTTCTTTGTTTTTTAGAAGAATCCTTTCCAACAGCAGTTGCAGAAGAAGAAGCAGCTATCCTAAAAGAAAGGGGACCAAACAAACCATCACATGAATGCATGCACAATTGCATGCATATTGCTATGCTGATAGCAGTCAAAGTGAAATTGGAGCAGCCTCCATACTGTGCCAGACATGGAGGGGAATTTCAACACTTTCTTTGCCTGCAGCCACCATCTCCTCCTCAAAGCTACTTTTTCTTTTTTTTCTTTTTTTGCATTTCAGAACAAGCTCCCATTGGTGTCAATGGAGCTTCCCTTAATATATTCAAAGAGCATATTCAGAGGGAATTTTTTTCAGGATTATGGCGGGGAGAGGAGGAGTTAAATTCTCCCTCCCAGTTTGGCATGGTCCAAAGGCTGCCCAGATTTCCCTCTGGTTGCTATTTCCCTACCCAACAGCCACATTACATGACATTCAAAATGGCAGGCTGATGCCTCTTTTACACACACACACACACACACACACACACACACACACACTTACTTTTCATCCCTCCAACTGCACCTCACTGCAGTATGCACTGGGGAAAGAAGCACTGCACTAGAGCTTTTGGGTCAGGAGACAAAATGAATATACCTATTCATATATAGCAATTTACTATCCGATTAGAAAGACTCATTGAGAAAATTAATACAACAGGGACTTTTCTAGGAACAAGTCCTTAGAGATTGTATACCACTTATAGTTGGGGTTTTTTATTTTTTAAACAAATTAAGCGCGTTATAAATTCTGCTAAATAAAAAAGAATGGAAGGATGTTTTCAGATTGCACAGAAGCCTCCCTGCGATGTAGATGTTCAGAGCAAAGAAAAATTGTAAAGAAAATATTGATTTTTTTAATATTGTGAGGCAGTTTACCATGCACTGGCTGTTAACTTTCAGAGAAAATGAGGCGTAAGAGAAGTTCATGCAGATATTGTTAATTGGGTTTAGCAAGAGAACTTGACTGCAAGGTTCAAGTTACATACCACAATAAATGAAAAACCTGTCAAAGAGCTTTGTGGCATTTTATAGATTAGCTACTGGATTGCAGCATATGCTTGTGTGGATAAAGTGGAACCACTTCATAATATGCATGAAGCTGACCGAGAAGGTGAAGGAAAAAGAGAGAGCCAAGTCAAACCACGATATCCCACTTCAGAGGCTGTACCAGCCTCTCCTCTTCAGTGCTTTGCAGGTTGGGTGGGAGCTCTGTACATGTGCAGGGGCCTGGGGAGGGCAAACTTAAAAGCCCAGGCAAAACACAGGATTGTTTTCTGTTCATCTTGTGCTGCCTCGTTGCAACAAAATGTAGGGAAAGAAGAAACTATTCACACAACATGGTCCAGTGTAAGAAAACAGAGAAATATCTCCACAACATTGTATCCACCTCTTCTAGTGCCATAGGAGCCAACTCCTAGAAGCTGAGGTCCCTTCAGCTACCTGATAAAATATTTGAGGGGAATAAGTCTCCCCAAAGTTGATGGGCATTGCCAATGGTGTGTGTGTGTCATCCTGTGCTCAATTATGCAGAGTGGGGCTTATCGGGGGGACCCCAATATTTTTTCAAGATGGCTTCAGTGCTGTACTGCAGCTCACTTCTCTGGTTGCAAAACAGGGATGAGCAACTTGTGACCTCTAGTTGTTGAATTCTCAGCTCTTCTCAGCTTCAGCTAGCATGCTCAATTTGTCGCTGCTGCAAAGCTCACCAAGAACTTTTGTTTCTCTCTGGCTGAGTCCACACAAAGGCATTCATGTGCACATGGGTCACTGTTTCTGCATGCATATTTGAACAACTTAGTCCACACACAAGCACTTTCAGTGTTAATGCCTCTGAAATCTATCTCAACCAGGCAGGCAGTGTCTTCCTTTTCTCTCTCACTATCCTCCCCACTGCAGTAAGTGCTAGGGCAATTGTTCTTTTCAATATAGCCATTTTGTGCAAGATCATATATGCACAATGGAGGTAGAGAGTGTAGTAATAAATGGCAGCCAGGGAAACACCACACATGTAAAAAAAAAAAAAAAGCCACAATGTGCTTCATTGTGTCCACAACTAAGTGATATTATTTTATATTGGATTTTCTCCTCATATCTAATTATCTGCACGTTGGGACAACTGAATTTAGTGGGGAGAAAGTGTGGGCTGCTACTTGGATGAGGTTGATATCATGTGGACGCTGCAATGTGAGACAGAGAGAATCCAATTAAACTCCAGTGTGGATGAGCCCTTGCTCTCCCCGGTCTATTTCCACTCCCTGATTTAAAATGCAGCTTCTATTGTCTCTTTTCACATAGCAATTAATGATTACATAATTCTAAACTGGGAGGAGGAAGAGTATGCCTTTCTATCCCATTCAGAAGACTTTTTTTTGGGGGGGGGGAATCCAGCTCTTGAGTACTCCCAGACAATAATCTCCTTAAAGTTTCTGGTAGCATGACGTTTGCAGATGGACAACTCTGGATTTCTTTAAGCGGGTCATCAAACTAGAACTGCTCCACTGCTGGTACTGGTACCATTGCAATTTGTGCTAGATTATTCTAGAAAGTCATGGTTTTGAACGCTTGAGTCACTGTAGTTGTCGCCATTGATGAAAAACGCTAACCAAAGAAGTAGAAATTGCCCAAACAGCTGCCACCTGTTCTGTGATCAATTAGCAGAGGTTCCTGCAAAAGCCATCTCTCTTCTGGTTTTCCCACATTCTCAGAAACCCCAGACTACCTTGTCATGGAATGGGTGCATGGCCAAGACATGTGGAAGCATGGAAAACATGACACCTTCATTGCATTGAAGGTATGGATGTATATGGTACAGAAGACTGGTGCTGAAGTACACACACATCTGCTAGAATTGTGGCATAGATGAGGCACAGGGAACTGGTTACCCTCTAGATGTTGCTGGAGTACAGTTTCCATCATTCCAAACCATTGGCCTTGGTGACTGGGACTGATGGGAGCTGGAGCTCCACAGAATTTAGGGGGCAACAAGGTCCTCATCTCAGATGCTGGTGTGAGAACATGCAGTTGGTTGCAGATGATTATTACTACTACTCCTAGTTTTCTTATACCTCATCCTTCCTCTCATATGATCCCATATCCAGAAGTGATAACTGGATAACTGGAATAAGTGGGAGGCCCCCGATCCTAGATCAGCTTACTTGAAAGTATGTTCTGCTAACACATTTGTTTATTTATAAATCAATACTTTAACCCAGTATTTGAGTCCAAGACCTAAAGACAGCCAACCACAATAGTATTCACAAAATAGAAGGAAGAAAACCATGGCAAATAAATACAATCTTAAAACAAAAACCATCACTGGCGCAAAAATACAAAGCCAATTTTCCACCAGCCCAAATGCCTCTTGAAAAATCCCACTCTTTGCTGTTCATCGAAAGGCAAACAACAAAGAAGCCAGGCAGGGAAGTACATTCTATAGTCTAAGCTCCACAGATAAAATATTCAAAGAGTGTAGAATCTGCATTCCTGTGCACACGAATAGTTGTGTGAAAGACTCATACAATTATTCACATGCAACATTCAATAAGTGTACATTGTTTCATACAAACACTTGTAACTGCATAGAGATAGCTTCTAGCTGTATTCAGGAAAACATGTGAACAAGTCTAATGTTGTGCAAGTTAGAAGAGCAAAATACAGAGGAGGAATTGATGAAAAGTGTCATTTAAGAGAAGGAGAGGGGAGGGAGAGAGAGAGAGAATTTTCTTCCTGTTCTTTTCATAGTTCTATTTTATAATCACAAGAGGGGAAAATGCAGAATGTGTGTCATGCTGGGATATCTCAATTTCTCTGCTGGCTGCAGCAGTATCCCAGCATGATACACACTACAGCTCATTTGTTAATTTTATAAGTACCCTTTACTTGCACTTACAAGCCATTTTCAATTTTTGTGGATATGGATATTAAGAACTGGCGTGAGGATACTCGATGGAAGGAGCCAGTTTAATGCACTGCAATTACTTCTTTTATAAGACATTGGCAAGAACAATATCAGGCATTAAATCTCTTCACCCTATTCCAAACACCACACTCACGGAAGCTTATTTCTTTATTTTTTTATTTGAACACACATTTCATTGACCAACATTGAAAGTGTGAATTGTTATTTCAACAGAATGTTTCAAAATGTTAAGATCTTGATCTTACGCATTGAGTCTCACTTAATTTGGTAGAGGTAATTCATTTTAGCACTAAGCAGAGCCCAAATACAGTGAGTTATTCCTCATCCCTCAACAAGACACACCCTTGCCTATAATTTGATGAATGCTAAGATGCCTGTCAGAAGGTACGCGGGTGGCGCTGTGGGTTAAACCACAGAGCCTAGGGCTTGCCAATCAGAAAGTCAGCAGTTTGAATCCCCGCGACAGGGTGAGCTCCCATTGCTTGGACCCTGCTCCTGCCAACCTAGCAGTTTGAAAGCACCCTCCAGCGGGAAGGTAAATGGCATTTCCATGCGCAGCTCTGGTTCGCCACAAGCGGATTAGTCATGCTGGCCACATGACCCGGAAGCTGTATCCCGGCTCCCTCAGCCGGTAAAGCGAGATGAGTGCCGCAACCCCAGAATCGTCTGTGACTGGACCTAATGGTCAAGTGTCCCTTTACCTTTAATATGCCTGTCTGTGTCCAAATGCTATATCAATCTCACAATGAATTATTTTCTTTTCTCCCAGGGCCAGGGAACCTGTGGCCCTCCAGATGTTGTTGGACTCCCACAAGTCCTAGACAACATGACCAAAAGTAAGGGACGATGGGTATCTGAGCCCAACAACAACAACAACAATTTATTTATACCCCGCCCATCTGGCTGGGTTTCCCCAGCCACTCTGAGTGGCTTCCAACAGAATAATAAAAACGAGATAAAACATCAAACATTAAAAAACTTTCCTAAACATGCCACAGGTTTCTGAACCCTTGCTTTTTCCCTCTTCACCCACTATTAGTCCCATGTTACAGTACACAGGATAAAGAAGTGGGGCTGTGCTCACAGTGGTTGTTGAGGTTATTACTATTGCACACATGGAAGCCTTTGGGTGGATAAAAAAAACTGACTATTGCATTGAAATAGAAAATATCCAGTCTAAAAATATGGTTCAAAAGATTTATTTACATAATTTAACTCCAAAACAACTTAAAAGAATAAAAGTTACATTCAGAAAGCTGCATAACATCTTATACTTGTCCCTGCATAAAACATACTAATATCTTAGATTACAAGTACCGTATTTTTCGCCCCATAAGACGCACCGGCCCATAAGACGCACCTAGATTTTTGGGGGGGAAATAAAGGGAAAAAAATTTATTTTCCCCCCAGGTGCGCTGCGCTACACCAGGAGCTTGGGGCGTGCGGAGCTCAGCGCGCACCAAGCTTCTGCGTGCCGGCAAGGTCTCCGCTAGCGTGGGAGAGCCGGGCGCCTCTCCCAGGGCTAGCGGACCCCTGCGCTAATCCAGAAGCTTGGGGCAGGCTGAGGTCAGCGCGCCCCAAGCTTCTGCGTGCCGGCAAGCAGTCCGCTAGCCCTGGGAGAGCCGCGGGGCTCTCCCAGGGCTAGCGGATCGCTGCGCTATACCAGGAGCTTGGGGCGTGCTGAGCTCAGCGCGCCCCAAGCTTCTAGGTGCGCGCAAGCAGTCCGCTGCCGCCCCAAGCCTCGCGCACCCGGCAGGAGGTCCCACCGGCTTGCAGACACTCCCCGCACGCGCTCTTCCGGCTGGGGAGGTGACGCGCGGCTATAGAGGCTCCTGCCATAGCCGCGCGTCACCTCTCCAGCCGGGAGAGGGTCGCGGGGGGCTGCTTTAGCCCCGTGCGCGTGCTCTCCCGGCTGGAGAGGTGACACGGGGCTGTAGAGGTTCCTGCCATAGCCGCGTGTCGCCTCTCCAGTCGGGAGAGGGTCGCGGGGCTATGGCGTCTTCGCTCCATAGGACGCACACACATTTCCCCTTCATTTTTGAAGGGGGAAAAGTGCGTCCTATAGAGCGAAAAATACGGTATCTTGCATTCTGAGCCAAAAACCAAGTCTCTTCTCCAAACAGTACGATACAAGGAGATTATATATTTATTTTCTATTAGCATGCGACTGTTTACTGGAGAAAAGAGATTAACATGCCCATTCTCTTTGGTAGCTTGAATATCAAGAGCTCACACCCAAGATGGATGCCTACAGATCAGCATATGCATAGATCTGTAATAAAATCCCTTTCATATGGCCAGCAGAGATACAGGCAACCCCCTATTTGCCCAGTGGTTGCATTCTGGGTCATGGTGTGCTGGTGTGAAATCACATGCAATTGAAACACCCCGCGTCACCCCCTACCCCCTGCTCCGCCCCCGCTATGCCCTTTGACATCTTTTATTACGTTTCCAGGTCAGTTCCAGGTTCGGCTCTGTGAGTGTGTGTGTGTGTGATCGTGCACATATCAGTCACACTTAAAATGGGGGTTGCCTATACAATCCCATGATACATTCCCACAAATGATTAACTTATCAGGCTGTTCTTCAGCTTCAATTGAAATTTCCAGCCATGTTTCACAGTCCAATACAGGCACATTATATATTTATTTTCCATTTCAAAGAACATGAAACAATTATACTTCAATAGGGTGCTCCATCTAGCCCATCATGGGACTCTTAATCTCAGGGTTGTGGGTGGAAGCCCCACGTTGGGCAAAATATTCCTGAATTGCGGGAGGTCAGGCAAGATGAGTCTACAATTCTATGATTCTATGTTCCTACAGCTTGAAGGCCTCATTTCAACGTAACACAAGATATTTCAGTATAACACCACAGATGGAAGGGGAAAATCTGGGTGTACCAGATGGGAACAAACCTCCCAGATCCTTCCTCACACACACTTTAGATAGTACAGAAAGTACTCTTCATGCATTGGCAAATTGTGTTCAGATAAACTCCACAATTGCAAAGCATCATTGTGTCTTTGCCATGTTTTCTCACTCAGCTGACATGCTGGAGATGTGTATTTTCCCCTCAGTAGAGAAATCCTCTTTTCCCTCCATGTAATTGTGTTGTTGATGATATTATTTAGCAAAACATCTTCCAGGGAAACTTGTCTAAGCACTGCAGCGTGGCAGGTGGCAAACAGTTTGCTATCTGAGGAATGTTCGAATGCCAGCATTTCAGGGACAGAGCAGCTTGGGAAGTATTAGTGCCGATGAATGAAACTGAAATGCAGCTTAACTAATACCTGCTATTGCTTCAAACTCTCCAGAGAGAGTCAGTGTTTAGGGTTATTTTCTTTTTAAAAATGTAAAAGTGTTATTAGCCAGATTTCATCACTCTGTAAATTACAGAAGCAGCCGCCTCCTTAGAGAACACAGAGCTCCTTAGCTCTCTCAGGCAGTAAATAACAGTTTGCATTGTGTTATCTGGAGAAATAAAATATTGTGCTTTCAGATTTCTGCATTCAGCTGCAGCTTTGCACCGGGCTTAATGTCTCTTTATTTTCCATGTAAATGGATTTTCAAAATTGTTTCTGTGGAAAAAGTGAACGCATATCTTTCTATTTTTCCACTTAATGTTATTGAGCTGGCATTTGAGTGAATTATGAAAAATCAAGAACCTGAGACCCATAGCCCTGCAAGAAGTCCATTGTACAGTCAGAAGCAATTTCTGCAGAACAATGAGAGAAAATCCAATAGATCAGGAAATGGGCATGGGGGGAAAAGCAGCAGTACTTTGTTTTATTAATAATTTAGATCTCATTTTCATCTTAATTCCTCATATTTTGTTGGGCTTTGTCCTCTAACCGAAGCAGCCCCTGCTTGAGAAATTCCTAGTTGCAAAAGCATTTGCCCAACCGTTATATCATACTTACATACAATATAATTTCCCACAGACTCTGAGGCAGATCTGAGCTCCAGCAGACTGGCCCTTCTCACATTATCATGTACTGTATAAAGATCATAACTAGTCTAGTGCTTGCTGGTAAAAGAACAAGGATACTTGATTCTTCAGTAGAATATATCACAAAGACATGGGGACCTTTCTCTTATATTGTGAAATAAGCAAAGCTTTCATTCTCTGTGTAAAAATATTTATTAATATAAGGAATTTAAGAGTGCAGATAGCTAACCAAGAAGAATAAACAACTGAAGCCACTATTAATGTGAACATCACAACCAGTTGGTATTATTTTCCCTCACGTCTACCTTTAAGCAACATTTAAAATAAACAAATAAAAAGCCCTGAACATTCCTAGATTTCATTGAAGGTATGGTTATAAACTTAGCTTGATGGTAGAACATGTATTTTGCATGCAGAACATCTTGGGTTTAGTCTTGGACATCTCCAGTTTTAAAAAAGCAGGTAGAAGATGGTGTGAAACACCTCTAGAAGCTGCTGCCAGTCAGGCAATGCTGGATCCGATGAACCAATAGTTTGGCTTCCTATGTATTTATGACAGGAAGAAAGGCTTTGCTCTCTTATTGCTAATCCTTCATCCGCAACACCCCAACCAATGTAGTATGGGCAGCTAGGTGGTTCCTCATCATCAAGGGAAGTGCTAATATTCCTGTGGTGCAGAATCAACCCAGAACTTGATTCAAAAACCTTGTGGTCTAGAGCTGGAGTCTAACCTAGTGAGGCATGATGTGTATACTTAAGGTTCAGAGTTCAAGCAGACAGAATAAAGGTGTGCAACTCAGATCCTTGTGGCTAGCAGACTGTATGGAGCCTCTTTATTGGCCTAGCCTAGTCTAAATAGTAGGAGCTTAGAGTTCTATCTTTGTCTGGTCAACAGAGCAACGTGTTTTTCCCCTTTTACTTCAGGCTCCAACTTCCAAGTCAGGTTACTGCCCTCAGGGACCATGAGCAGTGTGCACAGATCTATATGGGAGTAGAAGTGACTACATAATCGCATGAGCACTGTTCCAGAGTATTTTTCATTAGATCTATTTGAAAAAAGATTGGTTAATGAAGAAATTACATATCTTTCTACTTACAAGTGTTGAACTAATTGGCTGGTGAAGAATTCAACGAAACAGTAGTTGTTATCCGGAAACACTGTTCAGCAGATAGATAGATAGATAAGAATCTTTATTTGCGTCAGCCATCGGCCATAGCAATAAAACAACAATACAACACACAAAGAATAAAACTAAAAAGTCAATTATATAAAATACATTTTAGGGGACGACAAAATAACAGTAGCAAAACATAACAATAATAATAGTAAAATCCTAGGAGAGGAATCTGGGCGACGACGCTAATGTCACTCAGGTAGCAGCTCTCAATCTCATTGCTCTCTCGACAAATTTGGCAACCTTCTCTGTTGTCGAGCCGTTCTGGTCGGCCAGGAGTGAGAACAGCTTGGCTTCGCAAGAGTGGCCCGGGATGGCAGACAGGAGCGGCGCGATGGTCTCGTCCCTGAGATCTTTATATAGGGAGCAAGACAAGAGGACGTGTGACACAGTCTCCACGCAGCCAGCTCCACAGGGGCAGAGCCGGTTCTCAAATGAAGTTCCTTGATATCTACCCTCAAGAACAGCCGAGGGTAACATATTTAGTCTGGCCAGTGTGAAGGCCCGTCTGAGTTTTGGAATGGTTAAGGTAGACAAATAAGGTGCCCGAAAATCAAAGTGGGAGGGGGGCAGATAAGCGTACCAAGCACTAAATTTCTTAATATAGGCCAGATTATTTTGCTGCTCAATATCCTTCATGCGCTGATCAATAATAGTTTTTGCCTTGGGGAGACCCATTTTCAGGAGATGCTGTGCTTGGAGGCCACATATAAGTAGTTTTTGATGCACTACTTTGGACCACCGACTTCTATGTGCATCTCGTGCTACTAGAGGTAGTAGTCCAGATGGGTTTAAATTTAAGCGAAGCCAATAGTTAAATGTTCTTAGCCAGGTTCGGGTTTCGACGGAGAGGAGGCCAGTCTCCAGCCGTAGGGCCGCATTTGGTGCGCATGGTGGAACGGCTAGAATCTGTCTTAAGAATTTAGACTGGACCGTTTCAAGTGTGCGGCAATGATTTCCTGTACAGATTTGGGCCCCGTAGAGTAATTGCGCCAAGGGTTTTGCTTGAAAGACCTCCAGAGCTGCTGGGATATGTCTGCCCCCTTTCGTAAAGTAAAAGCGAGACAGTATTTTGGCGCTTTGAGATGCTTTTTCCCTAGCATATTTATGATGGGCCTCCCAGGCCCCTGTTGACTGGAAAACCACTCCTAGGTATTTGAAAATTTTGACCTGTTCTATTGGCTGATTGTCCATCTCCCATCTATGATGTCTGTGTTTCCTAGCGAAGACCATGACTTTGGTTTTTTGGTGATTAACCACCAATTGATCTCTCCTGCAGTAGGCTGAGAATTCTCTTAGTAGCCTTTTGAGGCCTACTTTAGTTCGTGATAAGAGAACCGCGTCGTCCGCATAGAGGAGTACTGAAATTGGTTTTTCAGCCAGTTTGGGGGCATGAAACTCCGGGGATGTTCAGCAGAGTTCAGAGTTGGACATCAGAATTGAACATTTGCTGATTATACAAAGCTTCACAGCTTGCTCTCCGCTGGGTAAAGTCTGGCACTGTGATTCATTTAAGGACTTTCAGAGGCTTTTAGAGACTTCAGTTTGTTAGTTTTGATGTTTTGAATTATTCCATAAAGTTTTTCACATTGTTATTGTTTCTGGCCATCGTGTTGCTTTTGAGATTGCTGCCAGTCCCAACTCTAGCAGGAGCTAAAGTGAATATTTCCATGGAATCTTCTTTCTCCTGGATACGTAAAATTAAACACTCCCTGGAAATAGTTTCTTTTGGTCTTCAGGAATTATATGCTCTTCCACTGATCTGCTGTCCTCCATCTTTCAGTGAGAGCAAGGTCTTCAGATCTGTTGTATTTGTTTTGTCCTACATGAAAACTGAAGAAGGTCACAACATTATTATTATTATTATTATTATTATTATTATTATTATTATTATTATTGTCATTAATGAACAGAAACTTCTGAAGGACATATAAATGATTAATTGAAAAACAAGAGTTTCCTTAAATTGCTTTGAAAGAAGAGAGTTACCAAGGTTCAGACTTGCTCCAAGCAATGTATGTGTGATTGAATGGCACTTATTTAGTGGTAAAGAAAGTATGCTCTGCTCATGCTTATAGGCTCTCTGCTCTTCACTATTAGATCAGATATTCCAGGTACAGACTTTTGACTGGAACAAAAACTCTCTTTAGTGGCAGATCTCTAATAATTTCAATTGATAAATGGTTAATATGGAACAAATGAGAGAATATTGTTAATGTTCAGCAACTCATATTTGTTCTCAGTGGGACATTCTCTTTCATCTTCAAAAGAGCTAAAACACTCCCAGTAGCTATCCATAGAATAGTAATAGAGCAAGACTCTTTGGCAACAGAGTACTGCACATTTTCAGTTGCCAGTAACTAATTCCAGAATTATTTATTTTTGTTCTTTCCTGCTCATTCCTCATTCAACAAAAAATGAATATAAATCTGCAGGAGACATATGCATGTATGTGTCTGTGTGTGTAGGAAGGGACTTCACACCATAACAAGGTGAAATTGCTAAAGGAAACAAATTCAAGAAGTGAAATTGTGCACAGAAGCCCAAACATAAGGCACCTACCAAATTACATTAAGAAAGCATTAGAGTAAGGCTTATAACAGCCTAAAACAGGAGGTAAAGGAAAATGGGGGGGGGGGAATAAGCTGCTGCTTGTTTTTCCTTTGTTACTACCCTCCAGTTCTTTGGAGAATTTAAGAAGCAGTAGAGGAGTAAAATATTTTAAAGGGGTGAAACCATGAAGCCATTTGGAGCACAGAAGCAAGGTATGGGAGACATGAAAAGATTCCCAAGTCTACTAATAGCAGAGGGTGCAAGAAGGTAGGTATGCATGCCTTCTGAGTGGGGGGGGGGGGAGAGAGAGAGAGAGAGAGAGAGACAGACAGGAGAAAGACTATAAATTGCTCTTCCTTGACCACAGTTTTGAAATCAGCATTTTCCAAATGTTACCTGCAGGTCCACAGCTGAGATTATAAAAATGCTAAACGGAGGCAACCCTCAGGTTAAAAGGAGGGGGCAGGGAGGACCATAGAACAACGGCAAAACCATAGCTGTAAACTTTCAGATTTGAAAATAAGGGATCAGCAGCCTTGAAACTAAGGGATCAGCAGCATAGCTGTCGACTTTCGGATTTGAAAATAAGGGATCAGCAGCCTCACCTGTCCCGGAGACAGTCTATGGGATATCTAGTTACAGATAGGTAGCCGTGTTGGTCTGCCATAGTCAAAATAAAAAAAATCCTTCCTGTAGCACCTTAAAGACCAACTAAGTTAGTTCTTGGTATAAGCTTTCGTGTGCATGCACACTTCTTCAGATACACACGAAGAAGTGTATCTGAAGAAGTGTGCATGCACACGAAAGCTTATACCAAGAACTAACTTAGTTGGTCTTTAAGGTGCTACAGGAAGGATTTTTTTTATTTTGACTATGGGATATCTAGCAATCCAGGATAGCAGCAGGAAGCAGCGGGAAACGGTGCTGAAATAAGGAAATTTCCTGCCAAAAAAGGGAAGGTTGACAGCTATCTGCAAAACACATGTTTTCAACTAAACACCACCTCATATCTGAATCCCAAAACAAAAGTTTTCATATCCAAGGAGAGAAGGTAAAAATCAATATGGTGTTATGAGTCTGAGGGTGCTAGACATCTCTAAAATCCTGGATCCAGCAAAAGGTTAGACTTTAAGCCTGCTTCCTGAACCTCCAGATCCAACAAGGTTTAAAATATAAATCAGGCCATCTTCTTCAGGAGATCACCTGAGAGATGGGCATTAAAGGAAAACAAAGGGAAGGTAATGGGCCATTAACAAAGCGAAAACTTTGTGCCAGACAGCGGTGAGGTGCCTCCCTGAGCTCTGAGACAGCAGAGACAAAGCAACATGGAGCTTTTTTAGGATTGCAGTTGGGATAATGTGAGCTGAAGGGAAACGGTTTCAGGCTGTAAAAGTCAGCAAACTGGCGGGGGAGGGGGTAGAGACAGCATGTATGTTTTCTGTTTTGAATCCAAGGCGGCAGCTTTGGGAGAAGCAAAAACCTATTGGGGTGTCAATTCTGTAAGCTCCTCCATCGTAGGTGCAAGTTGTAGATATATGTAAACAAACCATGTATCATGAAGACACCACAGTCTCTGCTGTGCCTCATTTCTAAAAGAAACACGAACCCTGGACCCCTGGAATCTCTCACCACTCAGAGATTGCGATGGTGTGTAACAATATATAGCTGACTGGATCGCAGACCTCTGAGTAGAAGGGGAATAACTGCAGCCACTGGACTGTGCTTGACTCTCTTCTCATCCAAAGGGATCCAATACATTAAGGAAGTGGTGGTATTTTTATTGTCTTCTCCTCACTGGATTGAAGGAATTGCAGAAGCCGTTTTGGCTTCTGTGCTCCTCTCAGGGATTTGGGTGGAAAGGAACAGTCATCCTATTCCCTGCCAAAATTCAGTGAAGTAGAACCCAAGAGTTCCACCCATACTTATAAAACCGCTAGACTTTCACATGTTTAAATCAAGTGTGCAGGTCCCCTCCCCCCCCCGGTTTGTTACATTTATATTTATTTAGTCAGGTATAAGGTCTCCTATATGCCAAACGTCCTCCAAGGAATTTAGAACAATATATGTAAGGTTTCCAAGTAGATTCTCACCTAGATGTACTTGGCATCAGAAAACTATACCAGTCACTTTTCAGGTGGGCTTTAATAGTGTTCATGCTATCCAAAATAAAAACACAACACAGATTTCCACCAAACAGTGTGGACCAGGAGCTTTTCCACCGTCAGCTAACACATGGAAGTCTGTTTGACTATGTGGCATATCACAAATAACAAAACAGAATACTAAAGGTGCGCTCAAAAAGAATGGTACTTGTGTTAAGCAGGCCTACAGAAAACACATATGGGGGGGGGGGAGGGGAAGGATTGGAACAATAACCACAAATGGAAATAGAGCTTTACGATTTTACGATAGGCAGTGGAGGCCCAAGGCATTTTGGCATCTGAGATGAAACAACGCACTGTTGACTCCGAGATGGAGCGGGGCAAACTCTGTAAGGGCTTTGGCTGGAGGGAGAAGCCAGTGCAAAGTTCTGCAAAACAACACCGGGGGGGGGGGACACCTCCCCCTCTTGTTAGGCGGCAAAGCTGGTTGACAGAATGCCTCCCCTCTTGTTGCCAGGCAGGAAATGCCTGGAGGCATTTCACAGAGTGTTACCATTGGTCCCTCTCTGCCCCTAAAGGCCAGTGAGACTAGTGGCAAAGCTGGGCAATAGAATGGGTGTGCTGCCCTTTGGGGGCTACTGCTTTAGGTGGCTCTTTCACCTCGCCTCATGATTGGGCCGGATCTGAAAAGAGGAAGGAAACCCATTGTGTGCATTTATACTGCAATATAAGCATGCTGAGATCCCTCCTTAACTTCTCTTCATTCAAAACTTTTCAGTTTTACAGAAGTATACATGAGCAAAACAGTTAGAAGATTGCACCAGTTAATGCCTTCTGTCGGTCTTTGCTAGACAGACTTAATGCCTTCTAAAATTCATTATAAATTTATACGGTGCTGTCTAGTTTATATTATGAATATTCACAGAGATGCTGCCTTCATAGAGGATGATACAATGAATTAATTAACAGAGTGTTTCTTCAAAACAACAAGAAGCATGGAAAAGCATTTAATATGTTCTGGAAAATATAAGGCAAGGCCAACTTTACCACTAACTTGGTTGCCTTGGGCAGCATTTTCCAGGACTCAGAACATTTGCTACAGCAGTCGGCAGGAGGGACTCAGCCTTCCTAACATAATATTGGTGCATCTGGTTTCGGTTCTAAGGAAAGCCAAAGAGCAAAGAAATTACTGCAGAGCTGACTGTATCTGGAGACAAGCGCAATGGCTGGACCAGTGCCAGAACCAGCAGTTCCTTGCAGGCAGGGTAAAGGTGCAGTAGACAGAGAAGTTGGGGGCTGGAGAAGAAGTAAGGGAAAAAGGTCTTCTTCCTCCAAAGGGGAAAGGACAAGAAGAAATGCTGATGGAAATAAGAACATGGAATAGGTTAATACTTTAAAAATAAACCGGAAACAGAAAGGAAGGGGTAGAAGAGGGAAACAAAAAATGTTCAGTCAGTAGAGCACGATACACTTAATCTCAGGTTCGTAGGTTCAAGCCTCACATTGGGCAAAATATTTCTGCATTGCAGTAGATGATCCTTCTACAGTTCTATGATTCTATGATCATTTCTCCATTATAAACGCTATCAATATCCCTTAGCCACTGCAGAACATTAACAATCAATTCCTCTCAATCTGTCCCCTCTCCATACTGTGGGGCTCCTCTAGCCTGGTGTTTCGTTGCAGGTTACGCTGCAACATATTCTTGACCCAATGATAGAACATTGGTGGTTGCTTTATTCTGCTTTGCCTTTCCCTGTGATGATCTCTACCACGTTAATGCTGTCAGGAGGGGTTGTAGCACACCAAAAGCAGGACAAAAATAAACCAGAACACTTGTGGCATAAAAGTTTATGGGATTTACCAGGAGGTTAAGGGATATGCACTGATAGAAACTTAAGCAGTGTGAACACCCCACCTTTTCAGGCATACACAGTATTGAAAGAAGGATTTTGTGTGACCACCCTGATAACGTCATGGACACAAATCATCATGAATGTGCAACAGAAAAGATGTCTGGAGGGTTTCTTGGTAATTCCACGACTCCTTTCCTGTTCCTTTGTTTTCCCCTATATGCCATTGTAATCTTTCCCCCCTCCCAATGTCTAATAAGAAATGCACCCCCCCTTTTTATATTTTTTATAGTGAAGCCCGTGGAAATCCACCATACCCCCCCCCCCAATGTTTCACCACTTCCTGTATCCTTAGGCCTTCCATTTTCTAGTAAACACATGGAACCTCTGTCCTTTCAGATCTTGAATTGGTGAGATACGCTGAGATTCGTTGCTGACTTTATAAGACAGGGATAATAAGATTTCTGTGCCAGCTGTGAGGTGCTTTTTTAACATTTTAATATGCCAGCTGTGAAGTGCCTTTCCATGCTTTAATAAAGATGCCTTTAACACCTTTGGAAGGAGGATTCTTAATTTCTGTAATAAGCACTGAACTCATTCTTGAATTCATAATGAGATGATTTAATGTCAGATAAGTCAATCTTACATAAGCAGCAAGCAAGGGATCCCAAGACAGTGTGGTGATGAGGCAGAGACTAATTCAAGGATGCTCAGGAATGAGGATGAATCCATGGTGAAAGAGGGGTAGTGTTTGGCCTTAAGGAGGGGGAAACTCAGTTTTGGGAGCCAAATGCATCCCTCCAGAACTTTCCCTGGGACCACCCTTCAACTGCCTTACTCCTCTACAATACTTTTTGCTTCTCTAGAGTGCCTCTTCCTTCACTGAATGGAGGCCTCTCTGGATGTGTAGAGACCTCCAACTTCTGCAAGGCTGGAATGTAATCTCTCTTATAAGAGTTACCTCTCTTGCCCTGTCCATTTTTGTCCCACTCTGGCATGTATCTCCTGGAAGGCAACAGGGAAATTTGGCCCCAGGGTAGATCCCCACCCTTGACTCATTGAGAGTCAAGTAAGAAGAGAAATGGAGGTGCCTTTTCAATAATCCAGTACTTAACCCTATGCAATTTGAATTCTGTAGGACAATTCAACGATGTGTACGTACTATACCACATTTAACAATGGTAGTTCGTTTGCATTACTTGAGGGGAAAAACAAAACTGCTTGGGAAAAAATCATTTGTTGGCTTCTTGAATTTGTTAGCTTGTTTGCTTTGTTACAGTCTTCACAGCCATCAATGAAAGCTGTAATTAAAAGTACCTAAATAACACAGATCCTATCTCAAACTTGGTCCCCCCCCTTATCAGGTAGATCTCCTAGCAGAAGGTTTATGAGCTGAAAAATGAGATGCCTTTTGCAGACAACATAAAAGCTACACCAGCTCATAAATCCCACGAAGGTAAGCACCACAGGAACAGTAAGCTATACGCCGCCAGTGGGCATCCATCACTGAGCACCTGCCGAGCACAGAAATAATAAGACAATGGCTCAACAAAGTCACCCATTAAAATGGCACAGTCAAGCCATCAGTGTTGCTAAGACGCCCCTGTGGGAAATTGGTTCCACATCCCTGTGTAAAGTTTCATTTAACAGGCACAGAACAATGCTGTTGTGTCTCAGCTGCAATTCTATTATTCAGGTACAACCACACTTACTGGTAAATATGGCCATGTTTCCAATGGAGTTATGTTCCCCATTATGGAACAAAGCAATCTTTGAACTGGCCACAAATACTGAAAGTCAAATGAAGACTAGCCCTGTATTTTCTCCCACTTCAGCTTGTTTCTTGGCAGATGTGTATGTGGGGGAGGGGAGCAAGAGAAACCTTCTAAGATATTATTTCTGTATACTATATATCATCTATGTTTTTTATTGTGATCTATAGAACAAATGCACTCTTTTTCATCTAGTCTAAGGGTGTGTGCACATTGAACGAATGAATTTATTAATTTCGGTCACAGACCAGTTCCAGCTCACATATAATATCAGGGAAGTCATAAAACACAATAGGGATGCATTTGAATTTGCAATTGGGTATAACAGGGACAATACACATACAGCAGCAGTAAAAATATATAAGTTAAATCTTAATCACTAAAATATAATCTAAAATTGTCATTTAAGGCCTTAGTCATTATGGTAGCACAGCTTGTTCCCTACGTTTTATGGCAGTTGCACAGAATTTGGCCACAGAGCCTAGGGCTTGCCGATCAGAAAGTTGGGGGTTCGAATCCCCACAACGGGGTGAGCTCCTGTTGCTCAGTCCCAGCTCCTGCCAACCTAGCAGTTCAAGAGCACATCAAAGTACAAGTAAATAAATAGGTACCGCTCCGGCAGGAAGGTAAATGGCGTTTCCGTGCTCTGCTCTGGTTTCACCAGAAGCGGCTTAGACATGCTGGCCACATGACCCGGAAGCTGTCTGCAAACAAACGCCCACTCCCTCGGCCAGATGAGCACCACCACCCCAGAATCGTCCGTGACTGGACCTAACGGTCAGGGATCCCTTTACCTTTAGCATGATCTCTGGATTCTTGTCCTTTACTAGGGATTTTAGACATTGAAGTTTGGAGTCATCTGGAGATTTTTGTATAGCAGGGATGATAATTCCCCGTAGAAACGACAGCATAACAATGTACACATTGCCATTTCCTCTGGCTCCAGCACACTCCCAATGCTGGTGTTTGACGCTGACTATGTACACATGATGTTAGCTGCAATTCATGTGTTTCTTGAGAAATACCGCTGTTTGGTGTGGTTCCCCCTCAAACCATCTACCATCCAATTTGAAAACATAAGCTAGATTCACTTCACAATTAAGCTGAGGTGTGTACATTTGGCACACCTGTTGCACATGCTCAGATGAAAGCTTCACTGTTAGGAGTTCAATGCGGTGAAACAAATGAGGCAATGAGCATTGGGTGAAGATATCCCTGCCCTCTCTCTGGTATGTACAACCATCTTAAAAAGTGACTTAAAACAGTGGGGGGAAATGACTTTGCTGCATTTAAAGCTGCTAATATGTATATAGATAAATTTCTGAATGCTGAATTAGTTCTTCTGCTGCATTTACTTTTGATAGCCAGCTGGTATTTGGGCTTCCTTATTTATTTATTTTTGCAAAGGAGAATATTGAAGACTGTTTTATGTTGAGGGCACACCCTTAGTATGTTCTACTTGATGATGGCAAACTTGTACTTAGTGGTTATGAGATCTAGTTGAAAAAGAACCTTACTTGCTTTTTTTCCTCCTCCAGTTGGGCGTATTCTTGATGAATACATAAAGGCCATGAAAAGTTCACAGAAGAAGGATCCAATACCCAAATGGCACTACAAAGCATTTTAGGATTTTCTATTTCCAAGGCAAAGTTAATCCTTTAAGCCAACTGACAGCAATCTGTTACCTCAAACTGAAACCACCAATGTGCTTGATTTACTGCAGAAATCATGGTGCCTGTCAAAGACATTGAAGGAAAACAATATTCTTTCCAGCCAGCAAGAAAATGAAAAAGAAGAAATGCTACACCAGAAAATGAAGAAATGATAACCAGTTATAATGGGGGAAGAAGATAGAAATCTTCCTTGGGTAGCTTCTGGAATAAAATTTCCATGGCTATTTTTCATGCAGTGAGGAACTATTCTGGCGTCAGCAGGTTGAAACCATGAGTCATATTATGGATATCTTAGGGCAATGATAAATCCACGATAGAATAAAGGTCTTCTGCTTTATTCATTTTGCTAACTGATATCATTTAGGGCCTGGCTATGAAGTCTGTCATAAGCATTTAGATTTTTATTCTCTCTCCATTGTTGTCAATAAGAACATAGCGCTTTAATGTTTATCAGAAGCTAAACTTTATGGGTTGGATCAATGGAGCTTCCCAATCCAACACTTCGTTTTGGAATCATATTATTATTGCCATAGCTGTTGTCTATTAACATTTGCTTCTAAAGCTCCTTTTTCCTTTAATTATTCTACAACCCCCAAGCCACATCTTCTCTTTCCATTTCATTTTAATAGTCATCACTGTTGAGTTGCTAATTCCTTTCATCTCTCCCCTCCATTTGAAAGATATATATCTTTTCGTACTGTTTTGCCAACAGCAGCCACACATCATTCACATTGGCTACTGCATCGTATTTTCCCAAAATTATTTCTACAGTTATAATTCCTCTTACCTCCACTTCCTTCTCGTCTTCCACTGCTGCTTCAGCTACCAGCATTACTACTACTGTTACTTCTAAACATTTATACAGTGGTACCTCAGGTTAAGAATTTAATTTGTTCCGGAGATCCATTCTTAACCTGAAACTGTTCTTAACCTGAAGCACCACTTTAGCTAATGGGGCCTCCTGCCTCCACCGCGCTGCTGGAGCACAATTTCTGTTCTCATCCTGAGGCAAAGTTCTTAACCCGAAGTACTATTTCTGGATAAAAAAATTCCTTCCAGTAGCACCTTAAAGACCAACTAAGTTAGTTCTTGGTATGAGCTTTCGTGTGCATGCACACTTCTTCAGTTTCAATTCTGAAGAAGTGTGCATGCACACGAAAGCTCATACCAAGAACTAACTTAGTTGGTCTTTAAGATGCTACTGGAAGGAATTTTTTTATTTTGACTATGGCAGACCAACACGGTTACCTATCGGTTACTATTTCTGGGTTAGCGGAGTCTGTAACCTGAAGCGTATTTAACCTGAAGTATATGTAACCCAAGATACCACTGTATATGACAGCAAATCTTTTCAGGGCCTTTTCAGTGGCAGCACGTTAAGTGTGGCCATCACTCCAAAGGGAGATAATTCCAGTCCCTTTACTGATGCCATTAGACAGACACTTAATGGAGGCTAGAGCTATCAGTGGCTACTATTCACAATGGCTATATTGGAGGCAGTATGCATCTGCATACCAGTTGCTAGAAATCACAAGTGGAAAGAAGGTTACTTTGCTCATTTCCAACTTGTAAGCTTCCCATAGGCATCTGGTTGCCCACTGTAAGAATAGGGTGCTCACTGGAGGTTTTGAAGCAGAGGTTGGATGGCCATCTGTCATGGATGCTTTAGTTGAGATTTCTACATTGCAGGGAGTTGGATCAGTTGACCCGTGTGGCTCCCTTCCAATCCTATGATTCTATGGTTACATGATTTGAGGAATCTTGGTCTGATTCAGCGGAGTCTTCTAATGTTCTAAATGTGTTAAAGTGGTTTGTTTGTTTTTATTCCAACAGGTTCTCAGCATATTTTAATGTTGCCCATGTTGTCCATTGTAGATCTGGCTTTTTAAACACTCCCTATTTTTTATCATTGTAAGCTGCTTTGGGATCTCGTAAGCAGGCCATTTATGCAATGATGTCAATCAGGATTCCCTACCTGCTCTTTTTATAGTGTCGTCACCAATATGCTCTTAGTTGTAATAACAAACCATTTTTGTTACTGGTCCTGTGTTACAATGTGCAATGGAATATAAGGATACAGTTGGAAAGAATGGATCCCAGTGGGCTGAAGGGAAATTTTCAGATTTTCTAACTGACTCCAGTATGTTCTCTGCCTTTTCCACTTCCAACTGAAAGCAATACAGAGTGGTCCTCTCCACTGCAAATTATAGCAAACTATGCTCCAACTTGAATTCATGATTTTTGCTTCCCAAACTAGTCTCTCATCTTGAGTCAGCTAAGTCTTCTGTAAATTATCTGTGCCATTAACTTTGCCCATAATGACACCCATTTAGATACCTGATTTGCTGGTGCAGTCAGGCAATTTGGTCTGTAAATGGCTGCAAGTTTTCTGGTCCAATTAATTAGGACAAATACACATCAGTTCTCAAAAAATAGAGACTACCAAGTAAACACAATAGATTAAAGGTTTTATGGGCTAAATTAATTGTGCTTGCAATTAAATCCTGAAAACACGTGGAGCCTCCAATAAAAGACCAGAGCATCTATACTAGGGATGGACAAATCACTTTGAATAATAAAGGAAAATCAAGCTGAGAGCTTAAACTGGACCCAAACATCATAAGTCTAGCAGACAGCAGATTTGGGGCTAGTACTTCAGTAGAATATTGTGCCTCTATTATGCATTAATTCATATCTTGGTGGAATAAATATGGGGAAACTATGTAAAAATTAATAATGCTTCCTTTGTTCTTTTGAGTGGCAAAAAATAAATAAATCAATGTGGGAGAGTGACAAGAAATTTTCCACACTGGGTACCACCTGATCTTCCTACATCTCTGGCCCTAGGTCTTCCTTTGGGATCTACCCAAAAACCTCATTCCGGCCCTAATCTGCTGTAGTTTCAGCATGCCTTTAGTCCAGCGCCAACACATCCAACTTCTACCATTCTCTTCCCTTCTCATGATTAACTTTCTCTTACCCAAAATGCTGTCACCCTTGTCTTTAAAATCTATACTGTCTCTCTTTCTTTCTCTGAGAGATCTCATATTATCAATCTACTGAGCCATTTTACAGGGAGGATCTCCCAATGATTTATAATTTTAGAAAACAAGATCTTTCATTTGCACTTTCCAATTTCCTTTTACCCATCCATCAGTCTAACCCCTAATTCATAATACCTCCATTGTAGGGGAGTAGGAAACACTTACATTAAAAGTGAAGCTATGCCCTCACATAACCTCGATCTCTGTAGTACAGTGGTGCCTTGCAAGACAAAATTAATTCGTTCCACGAATTTTTTCATCTAGCGAATTTTTCGTCTTGCGAAGCACGGTTTCCCATAGGAATGCATTGAAAATCAATTAAGGCGTTCCTATGGTCAAAAAAAGTCCAAACAAAGCCAAATTTGGTACAACAAGAGTTTATTAAGTTCTCTTTAAAGTCACACATACTGTAAAGAGCATTTCAAAATTCAAACCCAGATTTTTTTTAAAAAAAACAGCAGAGTGGCCCAATGGTCACAGAAAATCATAAAAATGCAGGGGGGGAAAACACAAGCTTCCAGATTCTTGCAAACCCCTCCCCAACTGTTCCCCCAGCCACCCAGCACACAGAAATTCAAATCCAGATTTTTTTTTAAAAAACAGCAGAGTGGCCCAATGGTCACAGAAAATCATAAAAATGCAGAAAAAAAACACACAAGCTTCCAGATTCTTGCAAACCCCTTCCCAACACCAAGTCCTTGAATTCCAAACACCCCAACCCAAAATCCAAAACCCCCCAAAAAGTTTTAAAAGCTTAACTTACCAAATGGCTGCAAAAGAAGTTTTGGAAAAGCTTCAAAAATCACCAAAGTCTTTAAAATCCTCAAAAAAGGCTACTATGTACACTGCGTTCTATGAGTTGCTCCTCAAAGTCAAGTCACAACTGTATTAACGGTGTTAAGAAAAAGGAAACAAACTTGCAAGACGTTTTCGTCTTGCGAAGCAAGCCCATAGGGAAATTTGTCTTGCGAAGCAGCTCAAAAACAGAAAACCCTTTCGTCTAGCGAGTTTTCCGTCTTGCGAGGCATTCGTCTTGCGGGGCACCACTGTATCTCTGTAGCATCTGATAACTTTTGGATGGCTAACCAATGGTCCTTCAGATGTTGTTGGACTCCAACTTCCATCAGCCTCAGCCAGCATAGACAATGGCCATAAATTATCAGTTGTATCCAGCTAAGTTTTAATTGGAGTTGAACCATTGAAATTAATGGAACTACATGAGTCATACTTATTAATTTCAACGAGGCTCCCCTGAATAGGACTAGCATTGAATACAACTCTATTCAAACTGGAGTTCAACAACAGCTGGCAGGTGACAGATTAGCCACTTCTGCTGCAGAGTTATCACAGAAATGCTCTATCCCACAAATAGAATTAGCCTTATAGAATTTGAAGGATCCACGAGGGTTATCTAGTCCAACTCCCTGCAATGTGGGGTTCACTTAAGAGTCTTATGCTCTACCAGCTGAGCTACAGGGAACCTGTGGCCCTCCAAATAATTTGGAACTATAACTACCATCATCCCTCACCATTGGCCTTCTTGACTGGAGCTGATAAAACTGAAGTCCAACAACATCTGGAGGGCCACAGGTTCCCCATCCCTGCTCCATCCCAAAGCCCTTTGCCATTCCCTTTCTACTGAACATATAGAACATGTGACACAGGAATATATTAGCTGTTGTAACCTCAAGTTAAATAGTAATGAATAACATTTAAAATATACCTTGTGATGGAACTTCTTCACTGAACAGTATCCATGTGAAATGAATCAGTAGCTAAAAAGCAGGGAGAGTTAAGAGTTTGTGATAGAAAGAATACAAATTGTATTGTCATGGATATTGTGGTGTATGTCACCTTTTCCATTCATGGCCTCTGAAGCAAAGATGAAGTTGAATTTACTCAGAACCATATATTTGAGACCCAAGATCAATTTTCATTTGCATAAAGAGTCCAGGTAATCAGAGAACTAAAGGCAAACATTAGTATTGTCTGTAGTTGGCTCTGTGATAAATAGAAGAGGGCCGGTTTAATAGTAAAGGCCATAATTATCCACAACTCTCAGTTTACAATTAGTTTCCTTGACAGTTACGGTCATAAATGCCAGCTTTAATCATGTGCTCAGGTTGAATTAGGCCGTGCCAATGCTGTAAGAGATCTAATCCTCTTTCTTCCTTCTCATAATGAAATAATAATGCAAATTCACTACATTGATGGGGCGACCCATGTGAATTTATTAGAGGCTTGGAGAAGTCTCTTGAAAGGGATAAATTCTTTCTGGGTACAGACTTGAGGTAATTCAAACCAGACAAGGAAAAAAATGGAACTGTCATCAGAGGCTGGGATATGGAAAGGATTTAATTTTGTATGAATAGGCATTTTAATAAGTAGGAGAGACCTCATTTTCAGCTTTACCAGAGGAATATTACTGCTGTCATTTCCCAAATGGGGGCACACTAACTTTATTGGGGGGTGGGGATAGAGACCATTTCCAGATCTCCTTTCCCCCCAGATCTTTTTTCCGTTAGCCTGTGGGTTTCAACATACCACCCAACAGGAAGACCTATTGACCAGGTCTTCTAATTATATGAGCGAAGACAAATTGTACAATTAGGCCTCATAAAACCATCTGCAGTATTCAGTGACACGTATCAACCTTTCCTTGTGGAGAGCATGCCGTCTTGTTGTTAACGCTTGCCTTTTTTATTGGGTAAGGCTTATTGTCAATGTGATAAAAAGCTTAATTTGCCTTTTTAAAAAAACTTCAGAATGACAGTTTAGCTCATGGGAATATATAATGCTATCTATTGGGGTAATTGCTCCCAGTAAATAAACGTCTTAGGAATGCAGCACACTGAAACAAGAAAAGTGCAGTGTGGACTGAAATATTAACAGTGTATCTCAGTATCTCATCAGCTTGAAATCCAGACCAATTAGTGAGACCATAACATAGCCAGACCTCAGAAGACTCACTCGTTTCCTATTGCCTAGCCATAACTTTGTGAGCTTTCGCCATGGGATGCACAGACATCATTATCATCACCCTGTTTTATAAATCTCCTGTTTCTGCCACAGCAGGCTGTCTATAATTCTGACGTTCAGCCTTCACCAATAAGCCAAGAGAGGAAATGTAGTGCGGATTTAAAGAAACATGCCAATAACATCCACCTGATAGTTCCAAGTTTTGTCCCAAAGTACTGCCAGGTTCCCATGGCTCCATTGAACTCTATTCAAATAGGGGTTGACACATTCTCTGTAGCTTGGGAGAAAGCTCCATGTACTCACTGGGACATCTGCATGGAAAGCATCCCACCATCATTTACAAAAACACCTAACAGACACACTGTGGTTATATGAATTAAATGTGCATGTTTCTGCCCAGTGGCTCATCTTCTAGACCAGAGTTTCCCAAACTTGGGTGTCCAGCTACAATCCCCATCATCCCTGACCACTGGTCTTGCTAGCTAGGGATGATAGGAGTTGTAGTCCAAAAACAGCTGGAGACCCAAGTTTGGGAAACACTGATCTAGGCAAAAGTGTGAGATGAGACTCTTCAGAAAGGGGGAGAAGTTATCAACTCAAGAGTGAACTGGACTGTGTTTGATGCAGCTAGCTCCCAGGTAAGTGTGATTAGGGCTTCAGTTTTAGAGTAGAAGCTAGAAAATACACAGTGATTAAAGAAGCTATAAGGGAAGAAAGAAATCATAACAGAATATCTTCAAATTGGAAATGCAAGGAAAAAGTAAGATGAGTTTTAAACCTTTTTTATTATAACCCTTGGCCTAATTCAGTGTCTAGGGGCCATTGTCTTTCTTTCACATTTGGTTCAGGCTTGCATCCAACTCGGGAAAACCTAAGACCTCTGGAGATCTGGATATGTGTAGGTAGCTTCAGCAACACTAATCTCACAGTAGTAGATAGGTAGCCGTGTTGGTCTGCCATAGTCAAAATAAAAAAATTCCTTCCAGTAGCACCTTAAAGACCAACTAAGTTAGTTCTTGGTATGAGCTTTCGTGTGCATGCACACTTTCTGAAGAAGTGTGCATGCACACGAAAGCTCATACCAAGAACTAACTTAGTTGGTCTTTAAGGTGCTACTGGAAGGAATTTTTTTATTTTGACTAATCTCACACTTGAGACAAAAGGACTTGTTGAAATTAGCAGTATCAGCAGCAACAAAAGGAGAGTAGCCCAGGCAAAACCACAATGACATGTATACCTTTGCCCAAAATCTAGTGAGTGAGTCATTCTGACCTTTGATGTTACTCACAATTAACCCAAAGCAGGTGGTCAGCCCTAAACACCCCCTGAAAATATTCCCAACCTGCCCATGGGCTGGCAATCTAACAGCCATAACACAAAAGGAAAAGGGGATGGGGCAAAACAAGGAAATCAAATAAACTCGGGTGATAATTCTTAAAGCAACATAACAGTTCTTACAATGCCCACCTGCAATGGAAATACTATGGGGAGGGGAAGTGCCAAGCAGAGCTGGTATGTCAGCAGAGCCAGTGGGATGGCCCTATTCTCTAGCCCAGCTATAGCCTAATGGAATGGCTGGTGAGAGTTGAGGAAGTGAGGACACACACAAAAGCCTTTAATACTGTAACAAGGGATGGGGGAGAAATTCAATTCAGTTTGCATGGAAGCCGAATCTATCAAATTCACACTTTCTAAAACAGTGTGAGAACAAAAACACAACTATCCTTCAAAATTCACACTTACCTAAATTTTGTAATGTATTTCTCTAATCAACCAACTACTTTGCAAAATTGCATATATTATAGGGAAATGTTCTTAAAATAAACATATTAATGAACATGTATATATTTCGAGAAATTGCTTGCAAAATTTGTACATTAGTCAAAACTGCATACAAAAATGTGTTATTAGGCAACATTCACACTAAAATGCTCAAGACTTTTTATGAGGACTTCCGCTCCCCCCAAAGAATACAAATTGCTGCAGAAATATGGAGAACTAAATTTAAGAATGGAAAAATGAGAAACAGAGAGCACTGAAATGGATAGCACCTTCCACCCTTAGTGGAAGGCAGGTAAAAAATACTACTACTATTAACAAACCACTACTATAACTAACTAACTAACTAACTAACTAACTAACTAACTATATTCATTTTAGGGATGATCTGAATCTGCCACCTGTGGACCTGTGTTCCTGAAGTGGGAGAGTTGGGAAGTGATACCCTTTTGGAGGTCAAATAATTAAAATTGACCTGGGAGATGTTTAGGGTGGTCAGGTGCTTGCTGTTTAATGAGGTCCATTGGAAGCAGTCATCTTTGTTTGGGTGAGCTGTTGCTCATGGCATCAACCATACAATGTCACTAGGAACCACAGTGCATTAACATGTTGCAATGTTCCCAGCACCATTCCGAAGGAGATTTTTTAACCAACCAACAGCTGACTCCTTGGTACAATGGCTTACCTTTGTTTGATGCTTTAAAAAAAGAAAAGAAAAAGTCTGCAAGACCACCCAGTCCCCTTATCAGACTCTAAGCACCCCCGTGCACTCAAATGTGTTGCACTCTGCACAGAGACCTGCAAAGGTCACACCACACCTTCGCTAGATCACCAAGTTCCATGGCATGTGGGGTTGTGTGCAGCCCAAATAATATTGATTTTATACTATTTTTCAACCAGCAACAACACAAAGCAACATTTATAGGCAAGTTAGAAGTCATTTTAGAAACTGGGAGTTCTTATGCAGCCTTCAACTCAAGCAGTGGGAACATGCCATTACAACAACACTTGTATTTTCCCCAGGTAAATGATACTTGAGTTAGAAAAGGTGTTTCTAGTTAAGAGACAGATCAATTGACTTAGCCTTAACTCATGTAAAATTGCCTGAAGCATTGCAAGTTGAAAGACTATTCCTTTATACAGCTGTTAACAGGCCATCAAAGTGTGAGGTCCTATCAGCGAAAATAAGACAACCCCCAAAGGTACAGTTGATTTTGATTTTCTTTTTCTAGCTATGAAGGTGAATTAGACTGTGGAACATTTTTAAAGTGATTAATATGCCGCACATGCCAGCAAAGGGCAGAAGAGGTGAAACTGCTTTATTTATACACAAGCAAGGTACTGTACATGGTTACACAATGAAGTCTTTACGACTCTGTGCTTCAGGAATGCAGGGTGGGAGGAGTATTCGAAGATGTGAGAAGCCAGCAGGCATATGAAATCTCTTGACAGGGAGCACAGCTCAAGTTAATGAAACAAAAATTGAGGAATGTATGTGGGAGAAAGAAGCCCCCTTATAGTATGCTTATGGCCAAATATAGTGAGCATGTGTACATATGCACCTCCTTCTCCTAAGCATGGAGCATGGAGTCAGTGTTGAAAGAGGCTCTACTTACAGGATCAGTTAACCCAATGAAAATATTTTTGCTAAAGGGAGAGACACTTTTATCCTGTCTAAATGGAGAATACCAATTTCTTCTAAGGCACTGCAGTGGGAACATATCCACATAGGAGAGCCAGTGTGGTGTAGTGGTTAAGAGCGGTGGACTCGTAATCTGGTGAACCGGGTTCGTGTCTCTGCTTCTCCACATGCAGCTGCTGGGTGACCTTGGGCTAGTCACACTTCTCTGAAGTCTCTCAGCCCCACTCACCTCACAGAGTGTTTGTTGTTGGGGTGAAAGGGAAAGGAGATTGTTTATAAAACAAAAAACCAACAACAATTTCCCAACATAGACCAACCTATTTTGAAAATATTCCCCCTCCTGTTTCCCAGCATCCTCTGTGCACTAATTGCCAACGGCCCCTCCTCCAAAATGCTTAGTACAGAGTAAGTTAAAACAAATAGTGCCTCTTTGCCAACCAAAGTGGCTAAGGAGCCACTTTGAGACTCCTTAGGGTAGGGGGGGAGGATATCAAATCCACACTCCTCCTCCTCCTCTTCTTCTTCACCACAGATGGTTTCCAATAGGGAGGCACCAATATGACTCACAGCATTCAACTTCTTGGCTACATATTTAGCTAGGGAGACTAAATAAACCACCATCAGTTTAATTTATTTCATTGAAAACTGTATTTATTTATTTATGTATTTATTTGGGAGGACAACCGCCTGTTTCCTAGCCAAACTTCCAGGTTGTGGGTGCTGTTTAGCAGCTGAGTAGATTTTTTTTTGTCAATCAGCCAAGTTGGCAAAGAGGCACTATTTGTTTTAACTTACAAATAGTAAGAGGGGCCGTTGGCAATTAGTGCCCAGAGGATGCTGGGAAACAGGAGGGGGAATATTTTCAAAATAGGTTGGTCTATGTTGGGAAGTTGTTGTTTGTTTGTTTGTTTGTTTTATAAAAAAAGGTTGTTGGGGCTTGAAGTGGGCGAGATCAAAGCCATTCTACAGGAAAAGCAGAGACACCCAATCAGAAGCTAAATAAAGGTAGAGAGTGCAGAGAAGCAGCTGGAGAAGGTCCATGGGAAATTAAGCAAGGAAAGGGAGCAGAAGAACATTTCCAGAGAGAAACTCACATACAGGGCCATCTTAAGCATATCCGGCGCCATGGTGCAAAGCTCCCTCCGGCACCCCCCCCCCATTTCCCAGAGTTTTTTTTAGAGGACTGCGCTGCCGGCAGGGCTGGAGGAGGCAGGCAGAGGCTGGAGGGCAGCTCCTCTGGTGGGGAAGTGATGGAGGCTGGATGCAGCACCTACCGGCTCAGCTGGCCGCTTTGTGCTGCGGTGACCATGGCAGACGGAGGCTCCGGGCGTGGTGATGCTTCAGTGCGGCATGGCGGAGGCAGGTGGCGAGCTGATGCTGGGAGGCTCCGCGTCCAGCCTCTGCCTCTTCCCTGGTGCCCTGGTGCCCTGGTGCACTGCACCACTAGCCTCTATGGGTAAGATGCCCCTGCTCACATAGTAGGGAAGGAAGGGGGAAGCTGGCTGCAAAGACAAAGGCATAACCAGAGGGGGTGAAGGAATAAACAGAGATAAGGAAGGTAGTGTATAGGCTGAGAAAGAAAGCATGGCTGGCACAGATAGAGGAGGGGAAAGGCAGGGAAACAGAAGGAACTGGGTAGGCCTCATCCCAAAGGGTCTTCTGGTGACTAGTGGGACAAATAAAAGGGATGACAAAAACCATCTCAGTGGTGAACGAGGTGATAAACAGGAGCTGAACCAGAGGTATGTAATATAATAATACCAGTTTGGATGGAAGGAACTTCAGTTAGAAGAACATCCTATGATGACAAGAATGCCAAACTCAGTCTGAGGGTGGGCTGACCAGGAGTATCTGGAGATAAGGGACTTCCTAGTGTTCTGAGCATCTTTGGAACATGGGCGAAGGGTTTGGAAGCTTCACAAAGGTATAGTTACCATTGTTATCCTGAGGTGCCAAGATCATGAGCAGGAATGCCCCAGACCTGTCACTCAGAGCTTTGGGTTCTGGGGACAGAGAAAGGCACCCTGTTAGAGGCCTTGTCTGCTCCTAGGAATGTAGGGAGTTGTGGGTCCTCCTTCAACACCAGACGTTTTGTGGCATGGCTCAAAGCTAAGTGTATAGCGCTTCCAACTCAGGCCCAGTAGAATGCTGCCACAAAGTTTGAATCATTGTTGCAGATCTTCTTGTTTTGTGTAGTAAGAATCAAGCTGTGGCCTTAGTCAATCCATTTACAAGTGTTTTATCTCTTTATTCTGGGAGAGGATGTATGCATATTCAAAACTCTTGTGTTCATAGTCTGAAATGGTGACAGTTTTGGAAACTGGACATTTTTGTTTCTGCTTTAGAGAAAATGGCACCAGGATTCTGAAATAAAAAACCAGTGCTCATTATTATATTCTTACGATAATAAGTTGTTCCATTTTCAAAAAATAATTATACAATAAAGTACTGCATCAGCTGCATCCCATCCGGCTGCTAAATTACAATCACATACTTAATTATCATTAATCAACAAACTTATCAAGAAGTACTTCTCAGCATCCTTATTATTTCTAAGTCACAAAGTCCCCAGTTATGTATAGCAGAAAAGTAACAGGCTCAGACAGTTATATATCCAAGAAGAAAAACAAAAAGAATATATATCTATTCCTGGATGCTTGCTTGTGCTCTCTAGATGTTCAAAAGAGACAGATGAGGCAGTATTTACAAACTCTCTCCATATGTGTGCCTTCTGCATGCAATTAGTTTTCTCTCTCTTGTGAAGTGTAATTCATTCCTTTTGGTATCTAGACCAAAGGTGGATTCTCAAGCTTTAAAAGCCTCAGATATGCTATTTAAGCTCTAGGACCAACCCTCACATAGAATCATAGAATCATTGACCTCTTTTGTATAGTATATGAAAAGAAGAAATGATCATTTTTTCCTAGACTCTTATTCTTTTATAGCTGACACCTTACATCAGAAGAACAAGAGGAGTGTTTTTGTTTGCATATTTACTATGCACTTTTAGATGTTTAGATCTTTCCTATTAATTTGTGTTTTGTTTGGGTTTATTTTTAAGCCAAGGGTTTACTTAAATGTTCTGGAAACAGTCCTACCAACCCATAAAACAGAAGATGCTTTTCCAAATTCAGGGGAAGGGAGTGGCTACTTGGATTAAAAGCACTTTCTAACAATCCAAATTTAAAACATTTTTTTAAAAAATGCTTCTCCAGTACTATGTTGCTCCATGTGACTTTGCAATGCTGCCAATCAGCTTAATGTGTCTAGGTGAAATATTCTTTTCAGAAATTAACCAGAAAATGATTTCAAATAGCTGAGAAAATTCAAGTCTTGGGAAGTGTACATGGAGGACTCGCAAGGCTTGATCTACCAAAAACATTCCTTGCTCTGATTTATTACCTAATCCCTATTCCCTCCCTTCCGATATCAGATCCAGGAGGGCCTCTTATAGGAACAAGAGTAATCATTTGGTTTTTAACAGTCCTATTATTCTGTAGAAAAGTGAGAGAGTTGTTCCATCTCATGTAACAAACATGTTCCATTTCATTTGACAGTGGTGAGGTTATTAAAGAATGTATTTCTCTCTCTCTTTGTCATTCAATTCTTCCTGAAGAGCAGGGAATCTTTTCCTATGACCCACCAGTGCTTTCATCACATCTGGAGAAACTAAAGTGCTATTGTCCTGAAACAATAGTTCATTTATGTTCTGCAGAATGCTACACATCGAAAAACAAGAGTTTCTGAAAGAGTGATACAGTATGTAACAAATCATATCCTGCTCTGAAAATAAAGTGAAATAGCTTACATTATCTTGTTCCCATAAGCAACTAAAATATGTAGTATACAAATACATTAACAAGACTTTTTTAAAAATCTCCTATTGAACAGGAATCTTACTGAGGGGGGAAATTTGTTTGCCACAAAAAGGCAGTAATTTTTCTTCTGTTCTCTGGTTCCAACTGGTTCCATTGATGTTCCTCGAACTAATGATCTCTGGGCTGTAGCTCAAGAGAAGGACTGTAATTCCCATGTGACTTTATTATATTGGCCAGGCTCCAAGAGCTAATTTAGGCACTCCTAAGGAACGAGTCATATCCAATAGGACCTTTGATGAGTTTTGAACAATAGACTTTTATTCTGTGTTGCAAGCTGCTTTTGAAAATCCCCTCCATTTCAAAAGCAGTTTGCTGTACAGTGTGGTAAACACTGCCTTGGTTATGAAGAACAAGTTATGTGGTTCTTCAGAGCTTCTCCATACTGACTAAAGGGTGGGGTGGGGGACCCACTTTTTGTGTCTGCTGAATACTTGCAAACATTCTAATAAACTATAATATCTTGAGGAAGCTGATATTGAAGAAGAGCAACACACACACACACACACACCCCGGTTAAATTATGTTTCAACTTCTTTTTTTCCAGGCCATGTTTTGAGGAAGAAGAGGAATCAGGGTGCTCTTGGTTTTCAGATAGATAAATGTGACATTCAAACTCCTGCGTCCAGCTAGGAAAATCCTTATTCTAGCCTCTTGGAGAAAACATGCATGACATTGGGACAGATTTTCTGATTTCTTTCCCCATTGATCACACAGTTGCTACATTCATGCATGCTGGGGATATGCCCCTTTCACTCTCCATCTTTACCATCACCTCACACTTAAGAGTCCTGCACAAAATTCATAGTATAAGAAGTTTTAACAGATGACTATTTCAGAATCTATAGGAATTAAAGGAGTATGCCTTATTTCCACATAAGGCAGCTGTAGGCAACTTCCAGCCCATGGACCTAATTAGACCCACTAGGTCTCCTCATCTAACCTCTGAGGTTGTTAAGGCCAAACCACATCTCCTACCCCTGCCATCATATATGGCAACAGTTGTCATGTAGGTAAAGAGCTGGCTGGACCAAAAGGGTTTGTGCAACCTTGAGAAGTGGGCTTTGCAAGTGCTGACAATCAGCTGATAATCAGGGTTTATAAAGCACTGGCACATTTTGAATAACCCATTAGGCAAAAATGGGTCACCTGATGTCATCGTGATTGACAGGTTGCCAGAGGTAGGGTGGGGGAGAGACGTCCAGCCTGCCAGACAGATTGAGGTCCCCATCCCTGAGGAAAGTGTAGGAAACCCCAGAGATCATCTGCTAGTCTTTGTATGCAGTGGTGAGGTAGATGGACCAATTGGATCTGAATTGGCTGTTGTTGTTGTTATTATAATACCCCGATCCTCTGACTGGGTTGCCCCGATCATGCTGGGTGGCTTCCAACAAAATATAAAAACACAGTAAAACATCAAACATTAAAAGGTTCCTGATACAGGGCTGCCTTCAGTTGTCTTCTAAAAGTCATATGCCGTGGTTGTTAATCTGTTTGATATCTGATGGAAGGACGTTCCACAAGGTGGGTGCCACTACCGAGAAGGCCTTCTGACTGGTTCCCTGTAACTTCACTTCTTGCATGAGGGAACCGACAGAAGGCCCTCAGAGCTGGACCTCAGTGTCCAGGCTGAACGATGGGGATGGAGATTCTCCTTCAGGTATTCAGGGCTGTTTAGGCAACTTGTGGTGTTCCTAACTGTGTAATCTATATACTCCATGCTTGCAGCTATATTCATGGAGTCCTCTGATCTCTTATGAAGCAAATGTATGTGGGCCAATGTTATTTTCAAACTTTGTTCCTGAAAGACATCAAAACTTCTGCTTTGAACTGTGCCCATATCCTTATAGCTCTAGTGAATGTTTTAAGACTTTCATTCTCCAAAATGTTTATGCCATCCATCTCTTGCATCAATATGTTTTCTTTCCCCCCTTTCTTTTCCTTTTTTTCTTTTTTTTAGAAGATGTCAAAGATTCTTAGCTTCAGTATCATTTGTCACACAGCCAAGCATGATATTGGTACTTTTGGCAACAGGCTATAGCAACAACACCAGACATTCATTTTGTTTAAAGAATTCTAGAGGGGGGGAAATTCTCAGTCTCCTGTCTACTTCTCATTAAAAATGACCTTTGCTCCCAAAAAAATGGTCAAAACAAAAATATCAACATCAGCTACCTCTAAAACAAAAAAGGGGGGGAGAAACCCTCATATGGCAAAAGACTAGTATTGCATCTGTTAATAACATATCCAATCAATAAGCCGTGCCACAAAAACGAAGAGAATGCTTGTCAAAGCTGGTGGAGAGACAAGTGATATGAAAGAAATAGCAAGCTGAATCATATTTCAAGTCTTAAACATGAACAGAAAAATGATTAGCCCAAAAGTAGGTTACATGCTATCAACAGCTCTCTGTAAGATCCATTAGCTGCTTTGCTTAATTTTAGGAGGATTTAGCACTTGCAGACAAACAGTAACAGATGTTGGAAGGGGAAGTGAACCCAAACACAGAGGAATGAAAGAAAGGTGAACAGAAGACAACAAAAGAGGCATATGCCACGAAACTCTCTTTTCATTCCTCTGGGATAATTTGCACTCTGTGAAAAAAAAAGCCTCTTGCTTCCACAGGAATGCTACACATGCTCAAAAGTTTTTGTGGAAATCTGGAAATTATAAACACGCTAGTCGACCAGGAAAAAAGAGTCCACCTTTACATAATCTCACAGAGGACATCTGCATTAACTATCTCTGTTCCAGTCTCAAGGTGGCTATGGAACTACCTCCCAAGGGAAATCAGGAAGTGCTCTTCTTCCCATGCGTTCAGGAAAATCCAAAGTCTTATTCAGGCTTTGGCGTGAATGAACTTTTTAGAGGGCAGGTTTAAACTGCTATCTGCAAAATATTTAGGTTGGCATCCATAGTGTCATTATAAAATTAATTTTACTCCCCCCCCCCATATATATATATTACTATATTGAGCCCTCTTGCGCCTCCTTTGGGGAAGTAGGATGGAGAGAGAGGAGTTTCCATTGTACAGGTGGAAGTCTTTGTGCAAATGGAATGATTTTGTTGGATATAATAAATTGTTCTTTACCCTACACACACACACACGCACACACACACACACTTCATTGCTGTTCATCATCTGGGAATAATAACTGAGAAACACTGTAAAAATGGGTGCCGAGATATTTCTTATTTTATATTCTATCTCTGAATCACAAGGATTCTCAAGGCAGCTCGTATAAAAAAAACCTAAAAGAATCAATATCAGGAAAATTGAAACAGATAAAACACTTAGCTTTTAATGATAACTGATGCTGCTACTGAATCAATCTGCTAACAGGAGGGGTGGAAGCAGCAGTTTGAGCTTTTTCTTAGGAATCATCATGGAGAAAGCTCAGTAAATGGGCAGAAGGTAAGCATTCCGTAATCAAAGTATATATATGCCTTCTCTTGTAACCACCCACTTTATCTCAAAAGGTAGAAGTGCTGTAGCTTGACCTCCAGAGAAAGTATTTCACAGAGCTCATAAACTATGGAGTTCCCATAAGAGGTAGTAATGGCCATCAACTTGGATGGCTTTAAAAGAGAGTTAGACAGCGGCATGGATGCCATTAGCCCAGAGATGGAAGGAAGAAACAACTCTGACCAGAGAAGAATGGCAAACCAAGTTGATGGACTATGCTGAAATCGCAAAAATTAACCAGGAAGGTTAGAAATCAAGAGGACAAGAACTTTAAAAAAGAAGGGGGAAAGTTTATAATTTATTTACAAGACCATTGTAAGCAGGTTAAAACATTAGCAGGATTTTAATCACACTTGTAAAGTAATGGAAAGTATGGATCATTTGGTAGGATAAAACCTGGATAAGTATTGATTTGCTGTTGTAAATATTACCATTAGGACCCATGGAAGGAGGGTCAGGAGAGTTAGAGTAATTTCGATATTTGGATCCTGAATTGTTTTTTGTTGTATGTTTATGTATTTTTTTAATCAAATAAAAAATGAAAATAACAAATAAAAGAGTTAGACGAATTCAGGAAGCTATCAATGATGACCAGCCATGATGGCAATGTTCTACCTTCATTGTTGGAGACGGTATGCCACTGAATACCAGTTGCTGGGAATTCCAAGTGGAGAGTGCACTGTTGCACTCAGGTTCTGTTTGTGGGCTTCCCATGGGTATCCTGTTGGTCACTGTGGCAACAATGTTCTGGCCAAGATGGGCTTTGGCTCAGGGTCATGAGGCAAGTTGAGGCAACCACTTTAAGTTGTGGAAGCCCATCAGGCGATGCTGTTGCTGAGAGCCCCCCGCTTGCCCTGCTGCCTCTGGACAAGTTTGTTGGGAATTTCATTCCTCCGTGCTGCAGATGTGTGATTGTTGTTGTCACGCGTCTGTGTTTACTTTCCACAGTTTGGATGTCATGGGAACAGAAGTTCAGATACGCTCTTTCCGTGATATTGCTTTTCCCCTTTTCTCTTCTCTTGCTGACGAAGAAAATAAGAGGAGCCATGTTTTCCTTTGTCCTGTAAATTATAAACGTAGTGCTTCGTATCCATGCCTCAAGCCTCACTTTCGCTGTCTGCTGATATCTGCTGATATTGCGTGCAGATGTTTACGGATATCTGTCTCACTGGTGGCTCGGGAGGAAGATTAATCACCTGAGTGGCACTTCGAAGGGAGTAACACACCAGCCATGGTGTTGGTTTCCCAATAAAGCGGTGGTAGCTTACTGTAAAATGGTGCACCACCACACAACACAAGAAAGTCAGGCTTCAGCAGTGACAGGGGAATGGGATGAAGTGCTGCATTTCCATTTCATCCCAAGAAGCAAAACAGGAGGTGTTGTCCCTGCTTATCCTGATCCTACAGGCTTTCTTGTGTTCTTAACATCTAGAATGATGAGCTGGTTTGTAAGATAATCCTTCACCTGCAGTTTATTTGTTTGTTTGTTTTAGGTCAAAACAAGCATTTTAAATTGTATCCAGGAGCTCATTGGTAACCTGTGTATTTCTTTAAGGACATGCAAGATGTGTTTCCTGTGATTCATTTCTTCAAAAGACCATGAATCTGCATTAAGCTGAAGTTTCCTGTAATCTCTCCAGTGACCTTTTGAGTATCTTGCAAATTGGCTGGAAGAGTTTCTCAACAGAAAGCAACCCCCTTTTTTAAAAAAAACCCAAACAGAAACCCAACACAAAATGGCTGAACAATTTAATTCATCCATGCAGACAAAACATACTATATGACTTCTCATATTGTGGCAGTCATCTTCAAATGCCTAACGGGAATGAAGATCCAGCGCTTAAGTGTTCCTGCTTGGTAGCCGGCAGCAAAATGTATGATCCCTTGATCAGCCAAAGGAGAAGAAATGAATGTTGCTGGAAGGATCACTAAAAGAAATTCAGCTTTGTTTTCCGTCCGGGTGACAAATCTTTCTGAAGAAAACATTCCAGCTGTATAGAGATACTAAAATATTTATAATTCAGATATTAAAATATTTAATATATGTCCAGTAAAGAAGGGGGAAGTGCTGCAACATTATGCCTCGGAGACCAAATTTTAGTATAATACCACCGTATAACCTTCATATAGAAATATGGATGTGTTAGATCAGAAATGTCTTTTTCACAGGGTTTCCCCCCCCCCAAGAGTTGCCTCCGCCACCATCCTCTCTCCCTTTTTGAAATGGTCAGCCCTACACTGAACATTCCCTTAAAATGCACTATTTGTAAATAGCAAGATTGGGAAGATTGTTTTGAGCATAATAGCTACCCCGGAAGAAAGAGAATAGATCGAATGGGAAAGCATTTGCTCAAAGAAAAGCCAATCAGGATCAGATTTCCACCCTCGGTACACACCGAAAAAGACCTGAAAGGCCAGCTTGTCAGCAAATGTTTAACTACAATGAAATTCATGCCTGCCTACAGGATTCTAATTGGATATTTCAGCATAATTTCGCTCTGGGAAATTCCACAGGGTAATCTTAGAGCAGGCTTGCATCTCGAACTGGAGCCTGGTTATAATTAATAGTCTCTGAACCTTGAGGGTGTCACCCTTACCGGAAGATTCTCTGGTTGGAGGGGGCAGGGAGCAGAGAGAAAGAAAGTAGTGAAGTGGGTTTAACTTTGGAAGCAGTTCATAAAATATGACATGAAGAACCAAGCACTCGTTGGGCCCGTAAAGAAAAAATAAACGGGGGACAAATTACCATAAAGCAGAAAAGCTACATTGAAGTGAATTACCTTCATGAAAATTTAATGCAAATGACAGAGGAGCAAAGCAATGCTTTATGTTCTGGTGTTGAAAGGAAGCTGGTAGAATTACAATTTATGAAACATTCTCTCTGTCATGCTTAACGTAGATCATACTAGTGAAAACAAAGAAGCTTCTCCCTGCCTTATTACTTTTGCAATATATGTAAGCTATTTACCAGTAAAATATTTTCATTGCATTTGTTATTTGCTTATATTTTACCCCTGCAATATTCTATAGTCTCTTACAGCCAGTGTATTTTCCTTTTGCCTCAAAGAGGCCCGTGGAGCACAAGAAGTTGGATTTTATTTTATTTGCTTCTTTTCCAGATAAAATTCCAACACTGGGATTAGTAGTTTTAAATCTCTAATTAAAGGTGATTGCATTGTTCAGAAATAGCTCTCTTCTCTTCAATCTCTTCAACTCCAGAGAATGAGTCTGGCAAGAAAAATCTATGCCTGCTACTGGCCAGAAATGAGGTTTACTGACTGCAGCAAGAATTCCACATGGCAAGCAGCTGAGCTGTGCTCTGCAATGGGATGATGCCACTAAAAGGTGTGGCTGGTGCCGGCATAAAGCTTTATGACTAGCAAATGGAATGAGAAATGCCATAGGTCACTGTTAGAACACATATGTTGCATCGAAAAAGTCTTAGGATCAATTCCATACACCTCCAGTTTTAAAAAGGCATTTCAGATACCATGGCTGGGGAAAACATCTCTGCCTAAGACCTTGATGAGCTGCAGAACACTAGGGATTGCTAAACCTGGGCACACATGTACCCAGAAAGGACTCCCTGGCTCAGCAGGGTCCCTTCCCCTCGCTGAAATTAGGCTTGAAGGACACATTTTATTATCGCCAATAGAATAGGTTGTGCTGTCTGCATGGTGCCTACAACAATATCTCCAGTTTGGAAATGGGCCCCCAAAAGGCAGTTGACCTCTGTAGTACACAAAACATGGAAAGAGACTTCAGGAGATCCATAAGTAAAGGGCAGCTCTATACATTAATAATTCTGTTTTGGTTGCCATTAGGAGACAGCTAAATGAATATATTAAGATGTTTACGGGTTTTCCCATTAAGAACAAATATTTATTTATTTCATAAAATTTATACACCGCTTGGTTTTTTTAAAAAAAAAAACCAAACAAACATCAAAGCTGTTTACAAAAGCTAAAACAGTAAAATAAAGAAAAAAATTACAACCCTACTTCAATTTTCTAAATATATTGTCTTTAAAGACTAGTTCTAATGTCTGTCCTCCCTCCTAAGATCTGTAGTGATTGTAGTAATTTAGAGACAGGAGAAACTGGACTGGGAATTTTGAGATGCTCCTTGGAGAATGGGTTTCTGAGATGGAGCCAGATCCTCTGAAGACGATCCAGCAGAAAACTAGTTGTTGTTAATTAATACGACACTGTTAACTCTTACTTCAACCTCACCTTATTACTGTGCTGTCCTCCTTCCTCCTCTTTGCATGTTGAAGCTGCCACCACATGGCCATGTGAGATTTCAGGTCTCTCCCTCTTGAACTTTTTGGCATTTTTAAAGGGGCAGTAGCACTGTGATAGATCACATCATTTGCATGAAAATCTCCAGGCAGGACTGAGAATAATCCTATTTGAAGCCTGAAATTCTGTTGCTAATCAGTATATGCCAGGTAGGTAGCCGTGTTGGTCTGATGCAGTTGAAATAAATTTTAAAAAATCTAAAAAATTGTCCAGTAGCACCTTAGAGACAAACTAAAGTTTGATCTCTAGATCAGGGGTGGAGAGCCTATGGCCCTTGACCCTCCAGATGTTGTAGGACTGCAACTCCCATCAGCCCCAGCTTGGCTAGTGGTCAGAGATTATGGGAGTTGCAGGTCAACAACCTCTGGAAGGCCACACATTGCCTGCCTGTGGACTAGACTGTACTGAGCTAGGTGGACAAATGATCTAACTTAGCTTGAGGCAGCCTCCTATGACACCTGCCTTGAAAGAAGACCTTCCGGAAGAAGTTTAGACACACTGGTGTTCAGCAAGGACAGGCACAAGTGGAAAAGTAGAAAAATGGGAGGAGGAGGAGCTGAAAAGTATGGAGCTGAAAAGAAACAAGCTGCTTGTTCAGTCCATTTATTTTAACTAATCGAAGCTAAAGTACCTAAAGACAGCTTTGCAATATGAAACATGACTTTGTTTACTTTTGGCTGTGTATTCATTAGAATGGCTGGTTTTATTTATATTAAACTTATCAAGATATCATTTTGTCTCTTTACTTATTAAATGCCCCTATTCCCCTGCTGCTCAGAGTTTCATCTCCTTAATTCAGCCTCCAAAGACTCTTTAGTTAATGTATATTTGAGGTATCACTCTGCTTACAATGAACTGCGTTGAAAAGTATCATCAAGCCTTTAGCACAGAAAGAAATCAATCTAGTGACGGTAAATGGTCTGTGGTCTCACAGGGATAGGCTCATCTGTTAAAACTTTAAAGCCATACAAATCAAATATCCCTTCCCTTTGTAGAGAGCTTTATCTGGAATTAATGTTTGTTAACCCTTTGAACACCAGTTCCCAGATTGCCATTCTGGCATCTAAAGTCTTGAAGTTAATCTTTATAAGCAAGATGATTTATAAGACTTTTAAAAAACCAGTTGCATTTTAGGGATCTTTTAAATATCTGCTTTCCACAACTATTTGCATTTCACCATGTGTTTGAAATATTACAAATTCTCTTAATCCATCAAAGAAAGTCTGAAATATTCATTACAGGATGTATGAATTATGTGTGTGTTTTTTTGATTCTGTAACAAAAGACACTCTTTTCTTTTGATTTGGGGAGCAGTTTGCATACTGTCACTTCGGACTTCTTGGAACCAAAATAAATTGGTATGATCCCTCCTTGCAAAGCTGAACTTGTTTGTCCTAGACAAATCCCATGGCGATCAAAGGGACTACTCCAGAGCAAGTGGATCAAAGCAGTTTGCAATACCATTTTATATATGTATATATGTATCCAGAAATATCCCCCCCCCAAGTTCGATGGTAAAAAGGTAAAGGTATCCCTGCCCGTACGGGCCAATTGTGACGGGCGAGCGCTCATCTTGCTCAAGAGGCCAGGAGCTGGCGCCGTCCGAAGACACTTCCGGGTCACGTGGCCAGCGTGACGAAGCTGCAACTGGTGAGCCAGCACCAGTGCCACACATGGAAACGCCGTTTACCTTCCCACTATAAAGCAGTACCTATTTATCTACTTGCACTTAAGGGTGCTTTCGAACTGCTAGGTGGGCAGGAGCTGGGACCGAACGATCGGAGCTTACCCCGCCGCTGGGATTCGAACTGCCGACCTTATGATCAGCAAGTCCTAGGCACTGAGGTTTTACCCACAGCACCACCCACGTCCCTAGTTCAATGGTAGATACTCCTATTTAAGTGTATGTCAGATTAACCATTTTGCTAAAACCATAGTAGTTCCTGGGGCATACCATCACAATCCCAAATAATGCCATTGCCCAGGGGACATCTGTTCAGTTGAATGGGAAGAGCAGCTTACACCACAGAGATGTTCCTTTTTCTGCATGCCAGACAATGACTTTCTGTGCTTTCTACAGAGAGTTGCTGTCAAACAATGCACATGAGTCCCGGGCACCCAAAATTATCAAACAGTAATATGCAAGGGGGATGATGAAACACTGCCCAAACCCTCACCCGGTATTTACCTGACAGTTCCCACTGCCAGGTACTGCTTCTGGGTCCCTAGCTGCCTCTGTTTGGAGACTTACAATTATTCCAAAAAAGTTAATCAGATACAGAAATTGTAAATAGCTCTACCCTATCCGTGTTTACTCAGAATCCTATAAACTTACTCTTAAGTTAGTGGCATAGTATTGGGACCTCTGAAAACAACAATAACGGTCATTAGCCAATATGCGTTGTGCTACATGCTTAGTTAAAGCTATGGTTTTCCCAGTAGTAATGTATGGAAGTGAAAGCTGGACCATAAAGAAGGCTGATCGTTGAAGAATTGATGCTTTTAAATTATGGTGCTGAAGGAGACTCTTGAGAGTCCCATGGACTGCAAGAAGATCAAACCTATCCATTCTTAAGGAAATCGGCCCTGAGTGCTCACTGGAAGGACAGATCCTGAAGCTGAGGCTCCAATACTTTGGCCACCTCATGAGAAGAGAAGACGCCCTGGAAAAGACCCTGATGTTGGGAAAGATGGAGGGCCCAAGGAGAAGGGGACGACAGAGGACGAGATGGTCGGACAGTGTTCTCGAAGCTACAAACATGAGTGACCAAACTGTGGGAAGCAGTAGAAGACATGAGTGCCTGGCGTGCTCTGGTCCATGGGGTCATGAAGAGGCAGACACGACTAAACGGCTAAACAATAACAACACATGCTTAGATGATGAATTTGTATTTTCTCTTGAGGAAGAAAACCTCTCAATTTAAGGTCATAAGGACCTAAAAAGAGCCTGCTGGATCAGGCTAATGGCCCATTTTGTGCAGCATCCTGTTCACACAGTGGCCAGCCAGATAAATGCCTGTTGAAAGTGCAAGAGCCCTCTCTGCTCCTGCAGTTTCCAGCAACTGGCATTCACAAGCATTACTTCCTCCAACTGTGCAAACTCCCATTGATGGCATGAAGAACAGAAGGCCTGGAATTTTGCTTGAGTAGTAATTAAAGATCCAACTGTATGTTTTAAAGAGATCAAAAGTGGGGAAACAGTACAAATGAAATTAGTAGAGGAGGCCTAGAGTTTCTCTTGTAAACAGCTTCATCTCCATTATGAAGGCAGAGTGCCATCAGCATTTTAAAAAGAAAGTGAGGTGCACCAAAAACAGGAAAACCCCTTAAATCGATTAGGCAGAATGGGATTTTTGATGTCAAGTCTTGTGGGACTCAGTGTGTTTTTCATTATTTAAGCCATAAAACATTTCAAATTAAGGGAGTGGTTGTCATGGATGGGCTTATTATAAAGCACTAAAGCCCAGGATTGAATTAGTTTATGATAACCACATATCCTAGAATAACCTTTTGCCGTTATAATAAAAAAAGAAATCTTTATAGTGTGGGCAAAGTATGTATTTTTTGTGTTTGGAGAATTTAAACTGGCAGTTCAAAATGTTTAATAGCAGTTCCAGCTGAGCTGTGTGGTTTATGCGGATTAAACTGCCTACTTAGAATGACAATGAGACAACCAATTCAAATTATCCTTCAGTCTAAGCAGTTTTTTTAGATTAAAAAAGTCTAGTATAATGAAGACCAGATTGGGGGGAAATTCAAAAACCCATCTTCACATCCACCACCCCAATTTACCATATTATTTTCCACAACTGCATTGTGTTAATTTATTTTCAGGATTCCGCTGCAGCATTAGGAACTTATCAACACTTACCTGGGAGTACCGGTAGGTCACAATTAACTCAGTGGGATTTACTTCTGAGTAGAAGTACATAGGATTAGGCTGCCAGAACCTTGAAGCATATTGAACAACAAGCCAATTAAAAGAGTGTATGCCTTCAGGCAGTGCTATTTTTCCTAGAAAAAAAGGTGCTAGAACTCACCCGTGAGTGCCTTGTTTACTTATAATGCCAATGGCACTCACCTGATAGGTGCTGGACCTAAGTTCTGGCGAGTTCTGGCTTTTTTAAAAAAAAAACCCCTGCCTTCAAGCATAGGAGCAACTATCTGTAACTGTACATACTGTAGCAAATTTGCATGATCTCACAGCCATCTTTCAGAATGCAGCCCTTGTAGAAGCTGGGTTGTTATTATTATTATTATTATTATTTGAGTCCATATCTTGGTATAAATTTCAGTGTTCTAATAAGCATGATAAAGGAAGTGAGCTCAAAGCTCATTTCAATTATGGTTTCTCAATGATAAGGCCATGGTTTCTCAGACAGCCAGAGTGCTGTCGTGCAATCGTGACTAGGGCAGGAGGCCAAAAAAGCAGGTGGAGCAGGAGCTAATGATAAGTCAACTAATTGTTTTGTTCTCAGCTTTTTTTCTTTCTACTTCTGCAGCACTATGACTGAGAAGAAAGAAGGTGACAGCAGGTACCAACCCTTGTATTGGCTGTAAGTAGGAAAGCAGGCAGGTAAGGGCTGGCTGACCACAAGCTGAGGTTGGTGAGGCAGTGTCTCCTTTGCTGTAAAGGACTAGCTTCTAATGATTAGAGTGTTGGACTAGGACCTGGGTTCAAAGTGCAAGTCAGCCATTAGGTTCACTGGGTGATGTTGGGTCAGTCATCTTCTCTCTGACAGAACCTAAAATGGGAGACCGAACCTCAAGCTGCTTAGAGGAAAGGTAGGAAATAATATTAATCCTAATGATGTAATAATAATAGGCAAGCATATGTGGTTCAAATAATCCAAGGCTGGTTCAAATAATCAGTGCTTGGTGCTTCCTACTTGTTCCTTTCCTCCCTGACATAGCTGCAACTGCTGCTGCTGCCTCCTCCTGCTCCTCTTCATTGTCTGACAGGGGAAGGTTAATAAAGCACTCTAAAGCTCGGAAACTGATATGACTGAGGCACCATCTCCTTCCATGATAGACACTTGGCTGCAGGCTGGTTTAGTAGCTTCCGCCAGTCGTCAGAGGAGAGGAAGCTGCACTGGATGAGGAAGGGAAATGGCAGCTAGTTGAACCAGTGTTTGATTTGCCAGCATGAAATTTGTCTATTTTCACTCTCTACCCCACCCCCAAAAAATGAATTAGCAGTACCAAGCCCTAGGATTGCAATGGTGCAAACCAAATATAATGGGCCAAACCTATGAACAACTTTATCAAAGCTGCAAACAGAGGTGTGTGTGTGTGTGTGTGTGTGTGTGTGTGTGTAATTGCAGTGTTGGAAAGGGCCATGAGGATCATCTGTTTGAATCCCCTGCAATGCAGGAATCTTTTCCTCAACATGGGGCTCAAACCCCCAACCCGGAGATTAAGAGTCTCGTGCTCTACTGCCTGAGCTATCCCAGGTAAACAGAATCTTGTGTTACTACCAGGAAGATGCCACAACTTAATGAACCCTACTTCAAACTGCTTCTTTCTGTTTCTTTGACATACAAGACTACTGTAACTGCAATTAGAACAAGAAGATGCAGGGTCCCTCCAACCCCAATATGGACCCCTTTTTTTTTGGTCAAAATGTGTGCTGGATTCTTACAGAAGGGCCAGAGATGAGTGGCAGTGACTTCCTGGCCAGCAAAGCAGAGCCATTTACAGTGGTACCTCAGGTTACATATGCTTCAGGTTACATACGCTTCAGGTTACATACTCCGCTAACCCAGAAATAGTACCTTGGGTTAAGAACTTTGCTTCAGGATGAGAACAGAAATCGTTCAGCGGCAGCGCAGCAGCAGGAGGAGGAGGCCCCATTAGCTAAAGTGGTGCTTCAGGTTAAGAACAGTTTCAGGTCAAGAACAGACCTCCGGAACGAATTAAGTACTTAACCCGAGGTACCACTGTAGTTGTTTCAACTAACAACCAGTTGCTGGTTGTTTCAATAGGATATTATTCCACTATGGTATGGTTGTGACTGCAGCCCTACTTGGAAATGCAGTCTGGTGAAATCTGAGACACAGAGCTGACCGGGTACACAGTCACATGTAAAAACAATGTGCACTGAGATGCACATGGAGAAAACAACAGCACCAGTTTACATAATTGCTGTGATTGGCAAATATGTTTCCTTATACTTCTGGTTCATGGCAACATTTCCCCACAAGCAAACTGGATGTGTGCTTGTGGCTAAGGAGAGGCTTTGGATATTAATGCGTAGAGGAAATTGCCTGCGTGAGCCGGTACTTACTTTCAAGTAAATGTATTTAGAATTCAGATTCCCAAGATGCTCTTACCTCTCCAAGCAGATTATATCAATTTAATGTGCAATCTTGCTTGTTAGACAGTAGCTTCATGTATTGTGCTTGTACTATTTTTAATTGGTTGAGCAACTTAATATTTCATGAAACAGGATGGGGAAAATGTATGTGTGATTTTTAATTCGAAACTATCCCTGCAAGTGCCCTGTCTAGGCACAAATCTCTCTTTTCTCTGCTTCTTCCATTTTTTTTTTTAATAAATAAAAATGTTTGCTTAAAACTCACATCTGCATGGCACCTTTAAAATAAAAAGGGTAAAGAGTCTTCGTGGTCCAAGAACATTTACTAATATGGAAGAGTGTGTGATCATGCCCCCTCCACTGAGTTTTGCATCTGTTGTCCATCTTCCTAACATCTGGGATGATGAATGTTCCACTAAACAGTGTAATTGGTGGTTAGAACTGGAAGGAACTTTTCGTCTCCACTAGACTCCTAAAATATTGGGGAAATGTCAGACGTTTTACTGAAATTAACATATAAGGAAATTAAAAGGAGCTGTCTGGTATGGCCGTCATGGTGAAGGTGGTTAACTAAAAAACATTGTAAGGACTCAGGCTGTTAATGTTCAATGGGACAAAAAAGGGAAGGTGGAGAAGAAGGCCCACAATGACTGAAGTGAGCAAAGTTGCAGTGGGCCTGAATAAGGCTTGTCATAGCTTTGTCTCTATTCATTCACCAGTTGTATCTCTTGGACAATGAGTGTTCTTCTCTTTTCTTCTTCTTTAAACAGTATCAAATAGCTGATCATGAAAAGGCAAGGATGATGTAACAGTCTGTTATTTATATGGAAGTTCAGCCTTAATAGGAACTATTCAGAAGCTAACATTTTGGCATCAAGTTACCAAAGAAATGTCCGAAGGAGTCCTGATTTTAATGAAACATGCAGCTAATGGGACCTTGCTTGCATTTAAAGAGAGAGGCTATGCTGCACTGAAGTCTGTGACTGGTGGAAACCACTGATGATGCTGACACAGTTGCTGATCAAAATTAAACCGACCCAGAAAACACATGTTTGACTGTGCTGGGAAAACTCAACCTTGCGGCTCAAGAGAAGCTCTGAAGTTTGAAAAATGCAAATTCCATTTTTTTCCTCTTTATATGGAATCAAGGGGGGTGGGTGGGTTGTCTAGTCCACAATCTGACACTTCCAAACTTGCTTTCAGATTGGACTGCAACTCCAGGTCAGATAATGTACTGCTCCAAATTTTGTCCAAAAATAAATGACATAAAAGATGTGTGCAAATGCATATTCTACTGCTGAATGCATTGGAAATGGATGAAATGTCTATGGGTTTTAAAGTAAAAAAATGCACACAAAATGGATACAGCAGAACAGGACAGCATATGCCTAGTTGCCAGGAAGATCCAAATGGTCTTAAATGCTCAGCCCATCTCATAACTGATATATAATATTAAGAGACATTTCAGTTGCCATGATGGCTAGTATGCCGTGATCAGATTTTGTGCAGGAGGTGCAGGATGCTGCTTCTTGGGGAGGTGGGAATAAGTCTAGCCAAACAGTCATGGGTCAAAACAAGACACAACTTTGTTTACAGCAGGTAATTGTGGTTGGCATGGCAGTAGAGCAAAGGATCTGACCTTCATTCTGATAGCCCCTGCTGCTGGAATCCTTGACCCAGCTGGGTAGCCTCCTTGTGAATTGGCCAGTGTAAGACCCCATTATGATACAGCCCAAGCTTCTAGGATCCCTCTGGGAAACCAGGGGAGTGATCAGTATCATGTCTGGCTCCTCCTCCGCTTGTGGTGTGGCCTGCACAAATCCTCCAAGAACCTTATGGGGGCTACCCTTATGTTTTAGATTCTGCCCAATGTCATGTCTACCCCATGTTATGACCAAATGGAATGTTGCCATCTGTCTGTCTCAAGAGACAATGGAGTGCACCTCCAGGGGTGAAGTCCGGGGGCGAAAGCCTCAACAGTGGGTATAGAGGTCCTAGGCAGCCCAGATGATAAGACCCCTCTCCTCTCAGCCTCACTGATGTGGTCCAAAGGAAAGCACATCAATATGTCTGGCACCAGCTTGGCTGCAGGAGTTGCCAGAAGGAGGAGTACAAGACGCCATCCAACTGTCTTGGGAGCTCCACTCTGGATTTGTGTACAGTTTTCTCCTTAGCCTTTTCTACTTCTGAAGATATCCTGCAAGGCAGCAGAGGATTAGCATCAGAGTTTTCCTTCCCCTAGATGGGCTACCTTCGCAGGTTGATGAGCCCCATTTGCCTCTCACTTCCCTCTACAGCACGTGCAGAAGCCTCCTTCTTAACCATTGGACCCACTATTGGTCTTGTTCTCTCAGTCTGCTAGAGCCTGTCTTCACATGCAGGGTGTGGCTGCTGTGGCTTGCTGACAGCTTCTAAGAGCCACAGTGAGAGCTGAGTGAAAGGTAGGGACCAGAGATGGGCAAACTACCCCAGAAGCAGCGTGATGTGTCCCCCACCAGAGCTAACACCCCTTCCACCCCACCAAATGGATTCCAAATGGATACAATATATAATGCCTAAGAGCAAGGATGTTGCCAATTTTGCATTGAACCAGTTTGTTTCTCTTGAGCAACAGTTGTCAGTTTTGTATTTGTACACCATTTGCAATGTGTTTCTCTCTGTAGTAGCAGTTAATATATTTGATGAATAAAAAAATGTCCCGGCTCCATTCTATTAGCTCCCCAATGCCAGGGGACAACAGTGGTGTCCAAGCAAATTTAAGGCTTGAGCATTTTTTGTCTCTCATTATATGTTTCAAGCTGTTGATTCTTTTTCTGTGGTTCTACAACTTTTATGTTTTATTGTCTCATTTGTAGCTATTTTGTTGTGCTTGTTTTTATTGCGGAATGTTAGCTGCCTGGGAGGTGCTGTCCCATATGTGGACTGAAAGGCAGAGTAGATGTATTTTTATAAGTAAAAGAAAATCCTAATTCTGAGAGTGGTTTGCAATTAGCATGGGCTATCGGTTGCATTTGAGCTACTGCCATGATATGGTGGGGGGTGTTACTCAGTGGGGTGCAAAAAGTGCAATCTGTGCTCAAATAACTGGTTTACCATTATCATTTTATACCAGGCTGAAAGCAAGTCTGCTGACTATAGGCACAAAGGTCACGTGACTTTGCCCTCAGAGTCTGCATTAAAACAAATCTGAAGCAAAATGCCATGAGCTAAGCCATCCTCCAAACCTGGCGGAGTCAGATCAATAGTGATTTTCTTCTTGATGTCTGCCATAGTTTCACCGTCTGTTGTACAGAGTCTTAGATGGAAGAAATCCCTGTATATGTTATTAGGCAGAGTTCTCCCACACCCACATGAAGCCATCCTTAATTATCTGCTGAAACTCATAAAAGAGAAACCACATCAGATCCTCCTTAGTGCATAACTCCTTATTAAGTACAAAACCCCAAATACCACAAAACTTGAAAAGAAAGCCAGCAAAATGACACAATGGTAATGTACTGTGAATGTGAATGTTACAACATATGGAGAGCAAGTATATAAAACAGCAAGACTTGCAGATCTAAAATTAACACACTTCGGACTCCTGCAGAGATCAGAGTGGACTTCAGAAAAAACACACTGATTAAGCTAAAAGGCTCTAATGAACACTGCGGACACACAAACAAACACTGTGTTGCTAACATGCTGAAGAGCAAAAGGTCTTTAGTTTAATCTCACTCTGGTGTACAACGGAAGCAATTTCAGGGAAAGTTCACCAGCACAGAAGAGAGCAGGTTCAAACTCTGGTCTAGAAATTTAGAGAGCATTTCAGGACATAGTAAAATGGCTTTCCATGAATGAGACCATCTGGCTCAGTAGGGTCTACACAATGGCAAGCATCACCTCTCCAGGATTTCTGACAGAGGTCTTTCCCAGTTGTATCTGGAGGTACTGGGGACTGAACTGGGAATCCTTGGTATTGCCTATAGTCAAGCATTTTGAGAGTACATTTGCAAAGAATGATCGACAACCCCAAAGCGCCATAACAATGCGACCCCATTATAAACTTGCAGTATCTAATGGCATAGTTGCTTCTGGGCCTCCACAGTCAAATGATGGGTGGAGGGAACAGGGCAAACAGAGAAATGGAAATGTCCTTTCTTCTCTTATCCATTGTCAGGCCTTTCCCCCTCCCTTTTTCTCTCTACCTTTCTTCGCACACATACTTTGTCCGTCAAATTCTGTCCCACAAACAAACATGCCCTTGCATACAGTCACAGCTTGTGGCAAGAAGCACTTTCCTGCAGAATCAGAGCTTCTGAGGATTCCCAGGAGACATTTCCTGACCCCAGTGGTGGAGAACTTGTGCCTCTCTAGATGCTCCTGAATTACAACTCTTCACACCCCCTATATGCCATTGGCTAGGGTTTCTCTTCTCTCCTCTCCCCAGCTCTCTTTGGAAAGTTTGAGGGAAACCCAGAACAAAAGTAGGGGTTGTGTGGAAAGAGAAGGAAGAGGAGTTCCACTGCACAGCAAAACAAAACAAAAACCCTTGTACTAGTCGTTGTAAACTGTCCTATGCATCTGTCACCCCACATTCAAATAATGTCCATTTAAAATTATATGCGTCATTATTTCAGTTCAAAAAAGTACATACACAGAGTACAGGAGTCACATATTTGGGTTACACACTGGTGCACAGGAAAACTATCATTCCTGACAGCATCTGTACTTTCAGTTATGTCCTCTGCTGCTGCACATGCTGCACTAACCATATATAGTCTTTGAATTGGCGTGTTGGCTGAAGGTGTGGCACTTAATGGCACTCTTTTGCCTTCTGAAATGGTAGCTAAGAGGTCTTGAACAACAAGTAAGAGGGCTGAGCCCCCTCTGCCCTTTCCCCATAATTTGAGCCCTGTCTGCATGACATGACATGTTTGTACACTACTTGTCATGCATGGGTCTTAGCAAGTGCACCATAGAATACACTTGGGTACTGAAAATGTAACCTATCCCCATAGTTGTTATGAATTATGAGGAGGGCAGCTGCCTTCACAATTGCTTGTCCTGCTGTTTCTGCAAAGACGCTGCTCCTGCCGGAGCTCAATTATGCTTCTTTTAGTGCATGTCCACTACTCGTTAGCCTTTTAATGAGAGTCAGCAGAGTAACTAATCCTTGTGATATATATTAGCTGCAGTTGGTTTGCTTTCTGGCTATCCTCCTGTCTCCTTCCGTTATTATGTTTTTCCCTAAGCTGCATTTGCCTTTGTGAGCTTGAGCAAAGAGTGCAGAGAAACACAGCCAGTCATCCCAGAATATCAGATGATTGAAGCACCATGTTGTCACTGCTGGAAATTGCTTGGATGAAAATACTCAGCATCCAAACACGGGTAAACCAACAGGAAGCAAAAGCTATCCCCAAAAAACTGAGGGTCAATAGCTTGATAGGTTCTGTTGATGTGTCTCCTTGGGAGCTAAGGGCCAAATTATTTTAATTACATCATTTGCCCATGACAGCAGAATTTTTCTTGAAGAAATAGCCTGTGCAAGGGACTCCAATCACACCAGGACCCTGTTGAGGGCTTCATAGGCATATGGAATTATTTATCATTTTTTGTTACACAAATTTATAGGCATCTTTATGGCATAAAGCCAATGAAAAGGTGCAGCATATTTGTGATGGCAAGCAGCATTTCAGCTAGTGCCACCATCCCTTCCTGGGCCACAAATCATGCAGCAGACCAACAGAAAATCTTCACCATGGAGGCCAAGTTAAAGACAATGGGCCTTTCTGGTGTACAGGAGATATTCTCCATTCCACGTTTCTTTCCACTGCTTGATTACCACCCAATTTTGTGCCAGCCACAAAAATCACAGCATACACTTATCTTTGCAACCATCTTTGTGTTAGAAGCATTTACATATAACAGTCTGACCATGTGCAGCAGCAACCAAACCATGGTTCCAGACAACAGTGCAGAAATATGCATTTGTGAGATGCCATTAACTTGTGTCCACCAACATGGTAAACCTGGAAAGGGTGCTAAGGGAGACAGGAGAACCAGCCAAGTCATCTTAGAAATCCCAAATAGAACTGGGGATTGGGGGGTGGTGTCAGTGGGAGTAAGGCACATATCCATCATCTGGATGAATCATCTGTTGCTCAATGTTTGTGTTGTGGACCATTTCAAGACAACCGTCTGCTTCAAAGTGCTTATATTCTCAACCCTTCTATTATTGCTAGCATCAGCAACAATCAAACCAAACGTGATCCTACCCTAAACAAAAGGCCTCTAATAATAATATAAAACCCCTCGGATTCAAAGAGCTCTTCAGACTTATTTCTCACTAAATGACTTGAAACTAAATTTGAGCTGACTCAGAACTTCTGGAAGTTGCAAGAAGAAAGAAGGCTGATCATTATAAACAGACTATTTACCCTGGACTTTTTGCAATGCGTAATATATTCCCAGCTGGGATAATCATTTCATTGCTATTTTCTAATATTTATTTGGTTGCTATTGTGGGGGGATTGTCCATGTAGAAAAATGAAGAGTTAACATGCTACTCCTCCAGATGATGTTGGATTTTAACTTTTTGTTAGCCCCAACCAGGGATGAAGAGAGTTGTAGTCTAACAACCTCTGGAAGGCAACACAGCTACCCCTGATAATTCTTAGTCATATGCACACCACGATGTGTTTGCAGCAACTAAGGTTCATTTGTTAGACCACAGAACATGCACAGCTGCAGTTTGAATGAGGATGCCTCACTGCTTATACTCAGATATGCTCTCATTGAACACATGACACGATTCTCCCTCCATCTTTATACTGAGAGAAAGAGAGACATATAGATGAATATTCACCGTAATTCAAATACACAATTTCAAATTCACATTTACAGGTTCGAATGTGCATTCTTTCTTTATATGAACTCTGCAGTTTTGCAACTGTTTGTCAAATTTTGAAGGGGATTCCATCAAGTGCTATTTACATTATATGGGTTACTAAGCAACCCCACATTGCAATCCTTTGCCCACTTTCCTGGGAATAAGGTAAAGGTAAAGGGACCCCTGACCATTAGGTCTAGTCGTGACCGACTCTGGGGTTGCAGCGCTCATCTCGCTTTATTGGCCGAGGGAGCCGGCGTATAGCTTCCGGGTCATGTGGCCAGCATGACTAAGCCGCTTCTGGTGAACCAGAACAGCGCACGGAAACACCGTTTATCTTCCTGCAGGAGCAGTACCTCTTTATCTACTTGCACTGGCGTGCTTTCGAACTGCTAGGTTGGCAGGAGCTGGGACAGAGCAACAGGAGCTCACCCCATTGCGGGGATTCAAACCACCAACCTTCTTTTTTTTTATAAAATTTTTATTGGTTTTACAAAATTTTAGAAAACAAACAAACACTTAAAAGGACAAACATACATGTATAATTTCATAACATATTTTCATAAACCTCTTTTCTCGGACTTCCCCATACCCCCCCTTTCTGCATCCCAATGTCCATAGTTTTATAGCAACTCCCAATTGTTACTTTCCAACCTCTGTCATCTTAGTCATCTCTATATTCTGACCTTATATCACTGTATCCCTTTGTTTCTGAGAACCACAACACTTTAACATTCATTAAGTTTATAATAGTCCTTAAGATAACTTTTAAATTTTCTCCATTCTTCTTCCACCGTCTCTTTTCCTTGGTCACGGATTCTGCCTGTCATCTCGGCCAATGTCATATAGTCCATCACTTTCATCTGCCATTCTTCCAGAGTGGGTAGATCTTGTGTCTTCCAATACTTCGCGATAAGTATTCTTGCTGCTGTTGTAGCGTACATAAAAAAAGTTCTATCCCTCTTTGGCACCAATTGGCCGACAATGCCCAAGAGAAAGGCCTCTGGTTTTTTAGGAAAAGTACATTTAAGTACCTTTTTCATTTCATTATAGATCATTTCCCAGAAAGCCTTAATCTTCGGGCATGTCCACCAAAGGTGATAGAAGGTACCTTCAGTCTCTTTACATTTCCAACATTTGTTATCGGGCAGATGATAAATTTTTGCCAGCTTGACTGGGGTCATGTACCACCTATAGACCATTTTCATAATGTTTTCCTTTAAGGCATTACATGCCGTGAATTTAATACCGGTGTTCCATAACCATTCCCAGTCAGCTGACATAATGTTATGACCAACATCCTGTGCCCACTTAATCATAACCGATTTGACTGTTTCGTCCTGTGTATTCCATTTCAGCAACAAGTTATACATTCTGGATAAGTTCTTAGTATTGGGTTCTAACAATTCAGTCTCCAGTTTTGATTTTTCCATCTGAAAGCCAATTTTCCTGTCCTGTTTAAAGAACTCCATTATTTGATGATACTGAAACCAGTTTTGTACTTTATGTTTCAATTTCTCATGACTTTGTAATTTCAACTTATCTCCATCCTGTTCCAAAATTTCCCAATACTTCGGCCATCCGACCTCCATATTGAGTTTCTTCACTGCCTTAGCCTCCACTGGTGATACCCATCTAGGGGTTTTGTTTTCCAACAAATCTTTATATCTTATCCAAACATTAAACAATGCTTTTCTAACAATATGATTTTTAAAGGCACTATGCAGCTTGATTTTGTCATACCATAGATATGCATGCCAACCGAAAGCATTATTAAAACCTTCCAGATCCAAAATGTCTGTGTTCTCGAGGAGCATCCATTCTTTCAGCCAGCAGAAAGCTGCTGCCTCATAGTACAATTTTAAGTCCGGCAGGGCAAAACCCCCTCTTTCTTTAGCGTCTGTCAGTATTTTAAATTTAATTCTGGGCTTTTTGCCCTGCCAGACAAATTTCGAAATATCTTTCTGCCACCTCTTGAAACATTCCATTTTATCAAGAATCTGCAAGGTCTGAAACAAAAATAACATTCTAGGCAATACATTCATTTTAATCACTGCAATTCGGCCTAACATTGACAATTTCAAATTTGACCATATTTCTAGATCTTTTTTAATCTCTGACCAACATTTTTCATAGTTGTCCTTATACAAATTCACATTTTTAGATGTCAAATAAACCCCTAGGTATTTCACCTTCTTGACCACCGTCAACCCTGTCTCCTCTTGGAATTTCTCTTTTTCCGTATCTGTTAAATTTTTTCCTAAAACTTTGGTTTTTTGTTTGTTCAATTTAAAACCAGCTACCTGGCCAAACTGTTGGATTATTTCTAGAACCCTTTTCGTACTAGTGTTTGGCTCTTGCAAAGTCAATACTAGGTCATCTGCAAATGCTCTTAACTTGTAATGTTTAGCTCCGACCTGCACTCCCTTAACCTGCTGGTCATTCCTAATCATATTCAGCAACACCTCCAGAACTGAAATGAAGAGTAATGGGGAAATTGGGCACCCCTGTCGTGTTCCTTTTTCTATCTTAAGTTCCTCAGTTACTGCATTATTTACAATCAATTTAGCTTTTTGTTCAGAATATATTGCAGCCATACCATTCTCAAAACCTTGGCCTACCCCCATCCCATGAAGATTCTTTGTCATAAAACTCCAAGAAATATTGTCAAAGGCTTTCTCCGCGTCCACAAAAATCAGTACTGCTTTAGTATTTATATTCACCTCTAGCTTTTCCAAAATGTCTATTATGTTCCTTACATTATCTGCTAGGTGTCTTTTTGGGAGAAAGCCTGCTTGGTCCCTATGAATCATCTCCATCAGCACTTTTTTAAATCTTTTTGCCAGAATGTCTGCAAAAATTTTGTAATCCACGTTAAGTAACGATATTGGGCGGTAGTTCTTCAGTTGAGTCTTTTCAGTCTCTGTCTTTGGTATGAGTGAAATATATGCTTCTTTCCACGATTCAGGTGCCTTTTTTCCCTCAAGAATCTCATTACAAACTTCTTTTAATGGTTGAGTCAACCATTCCTTCAGCGATTTGTAGTATCTGGAAGTTAGTCCATCTGGTCCTGGAGATTTGCCCAATTGCATATTCTGAATGGCAGCCTCTATCTCTTGTTCTGTTATTCTCTGGTTCAGATCCATCTTGCTTTGATGAGAGATTTTTTGTAATCCGTATTTATCAAGGAATTTGTCTATGTCTTCTTCATTTTGCGGGCCTTGAGTATAGAGTTTTTTAAAATAACTCAAGAAACAATTTCTAATTTCATTAGGTTTAGATATATTCTTTCCATCCACTTCTAGGCTTGTAACTGTATTTAATTTCTGCCTTTTCTTCAATTGCCATGCCAGAAGTTTGCCACATTTATTTGCTGATTCAAATGTCTTTTGTTTCATTTGCTTTATCTTCCATTCAATCTCTTGGTTCATCAATTCCATATATTGTGTTTGGTATAACTTGATCTCTCTTAGGATCTCCTGGGACTTTGGTTTTACTCTTAATTTTTTCTCTCCTTCCTTTATCTTTTCCAAAATCTTTTCTTTTTTCTCATTTTGTTTTTTCCTCTTTATTGAATTTTGTTGAATCAAGAAGCCTCGCATCACCGCTTTACTTGCGTCCCAGATCACTCTTTTCTCCACGTCAGCCCTCAAATTTATTTCAAAATAGTCTTTTAAGGTTTTTTGGGCCTTGATAAGGATCTCCTTGTCTCGAAAGAGGGTGTCATTCATTCTCCATCTAAATTGACCAGTTGTTGTAAGTTTCATTTCCATCTTCACGGCGTTATGGTCGGAGCAAGTTTTTGGGCAGATTTCTACCTTCTTAATCTTTGGAGCCATGCCACTAGTAATCCAGATTTGATCAATTCTGGTCCAGGTCATCATTGCTTGGGAGAAAAAGGTTCCCTCTCTCTCCAGAGGGTTCCTTGTTCTCCATATATCTATCAAGTCCATGTTTTCCATCATTTCAAAAAAGGTCCTAGGAAGTCTCCCTTCCTTGGTAACTGTTAGTCTTTGTGCCTTGTCCATGTTGGTGGAGACCACACCATTCATGTCTCCCATGATTATCATGTTGTAATCCAAATAGTCCGTCAGAGTTTCATGAAGTCTCTTGAAGAAGTCAGATTTACCTTCGTTTGGTGCATAGATTCCAACAACTAAAAGTTTTTCTCCTTGTACTTGTATCTCCACTGCCAGATATCTCCCTTGCTCATCTTTGAACATCATTTTTGGGGCCCATTTCTCTTTCACATATATCACAACTCCTCTTTTTTTAACTTTGTCTGATGAAATAAATTCTTGTCCTAGTCTTTTGTTTATAAGTAATCTCCTGTGAGCTCTGGTTATGTGGGTTTCTTGTAAACATATCAAGTCCAGTTGTTCTCTGTTCAAAATGTGAAATACTTGTCTTCTCTTCAAAGGCCCATTGAGCCCATTACAATTCCAGCTAAGGAATTGCAGAGCCATCTTGTTATTTTTCTGACACTCCTCCAACAGCTCCAAGTTGTTGCTCTTCTTCTGATGGTGGTGGTTTTTGTCCAAGCGAGAAATTCAGAATGTCTAATGCTCTCCTCTGTTCTGCAATTGGGTCCACAGTCCCCTTCTGCAGGTCCTCCTGATTTCTTCCCAAAAATTTGTCTTTGTCTTGAATTGTCTTTATTTTCACCTTCTTTCCGTTGTAGTCAAAAGACAGTCCTTGTGGGAATTCCCACCTGAAGCGGATGGAGTTTTTCTTTAACAGAAGAGCTAAATCCTTGTAGAAGTTTCTTAAATCCAAGATATATTTTGGGATGTCTTTAAAGATCTGTACAGCTGAGTTTCCAATTTGCAAAGCCTTTTCAAAGTGTAGTCCTAATATTTTGTCTCTTTCCTCCTTAGATCTAAATGTAATCAGGCAGTCTCTCGGAGTCTTTCTGTCCTGCTTTTTGCCCAGTCTAAAAGCTGTTGTAATTTTGAATTCGTCTTCCTCCAGATCCCAGCAGTCAACAAACTCCCGTGTCAAGTACTCCGCAAGATTGTCTCTTTCATTCTCTGGAATCAATCTCAATTTCAAATTTCTCTCTTTTCTCTGTAATTCCCACAGAGCCAAAGTTGCGTCATGCTCATGGACCTTCTTGGCAATCGGCTCTAAATTCTCTTGTGTCTCTCCAGCAATAGCTTTCGCTTCTTCGGCAATTTTACGTGTAGTAGAATTTTCCTCCACCAATTTATTTATAGATTCTGTATTCTGGTTGAGTCTTACTGATATTTCTGTTAATTTTTGTGTATTTTCTGAAGTCTGTTTTGTCAGAGACTCCAGAGATTGATTTACCTTGAGCAGGGCTTCTGTCACGGCTTCCATAGAAACAGCTGTCCCTTTTTCTTGTCCTGTTGTTCCTGCAAGTCCGGCAGTTACGCCTGAAATTCAGCCTCTTTTCTTTGTCTGTTGTTGCTGCAGCTGTTGTTGTTGTTGTTGCTTGGTCTTGGCTCTTGTGACTATCTCCTCTTGTGAGCCACTCATGTCAAGGTCGTTTCCCACGGGAGCTGTTCCCCACTGGAAAATTCCACTGTCTTAAGCCGTGCCAACTTTTACTTTACCCTCTAGGGGGAGCAAATCAAAATGGCCAAATATAAAATGTCCAAATGCAGAGACAAAGAGAATATCCAAAGACGTAGAGAAATTAAAGCAATTAAAGCAAATATAGCTGGAGGCTTGTAGCTGCAAATTGCCACAGTTTTCCAGTAGATACTGTTTCGTCTTACTCTGATGTACTGTAGCCAAACAATACAGAAACTTTGTATCACAGTGTAACTTTTACAGGAAAAAGTCAGTTCAGTGTCCTATTGTCCTAAAAGGCAGACCGTTTCGTGCTCTTAAGTAACTGAGACAGCAGAGGATTTTTCTTTTAAATAAATCATGCAGTTACCAAAGTCTCTTTCACCTCCCCTCTGCCCTGCTAGCTAGAGGGGAGATCTAAGGTCCAAGTGTCAGGTTTAATTAAATAAAAACAAAGTTTTGACGGATGCAGCTTTAAAGTTCCGTTGCTTTCACTTTCATGCAGTCGGGGGGAGGCAGACTTCCTTGATTTTAACCTCCCCGCTTTCAGCCAAATCTCCGAATTTTAGATCCAAATAAAAGTTCCGTTTTACTCACGGGTTTTTTCTGTCCGTAATTTACAGGAAGGAATCGGCGCTCTCCACTAATAGCGACGCGGCTTCACCCTGCGGGCTGGGTAGCGATTCTCAGCACCGCGCTCCCCCGATGTCGTTCCAGAGCCTTTAAAAAGGCTCTTTCTGCGGTAAAGGGGGGCGCTTTAGGTGCCCACCGAATCTCCTCGTTCACAGGCTTCCGCGCCTGTGATTTTAGGGGTCCCCCGCTTGCCGTAGCGGGGCAGACCCGAACTCGCAGGGCAGTCCTTCCCCGGAGCTCGGAAAAAGGACCGCCATTAGCGCTGGCGCCGACCGGAAGTCCTCCTTCAAACCACCAACCTTCTGATCAGCAAGCCCTAGGCTCTGTGGTTTAACCCACAGTGTCAATATGCCCCATTAAATTCAATGGGACTTAGTTTTGAGTAGACATGTTTAAGGTTTCACTGTGATTCATACTGAAGCTAAAAGGAATTTGAAGGGAAACATTTCAAGCCAATTCTCAAATTTGCTTTCAGAATTGTATTACAGATTATTTTATGAATTATATTATATATATGATTTTTTATTTAGTTATATATATGAATTTTTATTTAGTTGCTTTATATCTTAATTGTGATAAAAAGATGAATGATGCAAACTATCCAGAGTTTACGAGGAGGCAATGAATATACTCTGGGGGTTTATTTTAGTAGTATTGGGCATGAAGGAATAATGTAAGCATTTAAGTACCATTGAATTGAACAGCAGAAATTTAAATTTATAATTAACTCAAGATGGTGGTTTCTGCATTAATAATTTCAAAAGCAGTTTTAATGTTTAAAGGCTTTGCTCATGTGCACATAAATGGAGACATTGTGGATTGATAACTAACCTGGGAAAACCGTGTTCAAATGTTTTTATCAGCCATTAACTTTGAATGAGCTCTTTTATAAAATGGAAAGTATTAATGACTGGGGTTTCAATCCTAAGCACACTTACTATGGAGTAAGTAGCACTGACCACAATGGGGCTTACTTCCAAGCAAACACATACAAGATTGTGCTGTAACTCTCCATTTTACAAATGAGCTCATTCAAAACATTCCATTAAGTTTATGGGTAATAAAACATTTCAGCACAGTTTTCCCAGGTGAGCTGTCACCCTACATTGTGCATCAAATCTGACTGCATTCTGAAGACTTTGGACTTGATATTTTCTTCAAACGTTTCCTCCACGCAGAACACTGACATTTTATACCTCAGGCTACATGATGTACAATTTTGGTATCTCATCCAGTATTCTTTTATCCCCCCACCATAAAATATCAAGTTACATGTTAGTAGAAATTATCTGATTGAATGTAAAGTTGGCAATAGCCATTCTGATAAATTATAACTAAAACACACACTTATAAACTGAATCATAAACACTCCAACATTTATACACCGTAAATAATTTTTTAGAGCTAATATTACCTATCTTAAAAAACATTAACGATTAATTTAGAATGTATGGCTTCTGATCAAGAGGGGTTTTAACTGATGACATTCCAAAGGACTTACTGTGACCTAAAGCTGTATGCTACTTCATGAGTACACAGACAGTACTTCTGAAACATGGCTGATAGTAATCCATTTTATACGTTTAGGACCATTTAAAATGTGCTTAGCCCTTTGTCAGCAAAAGTGGCAGCACACAAGAGCCAGTTTCATAATTGTGACACATTTATCATTCAAAATATCTGGGGGACAGTATTTCAAATTGACAGCTATGGTTTATTTGTCCATTATAACACCTGCTCTGAGCCACTTAGACATAGAATCATAGAATTATAGAGTTAGAAGGGATCATGAGGGCCATCTAGTCCGACTCCCTTCAGTGCAGAAATCTGAGCACGCTGTTCCCCATCTAGTTTGAAACATGGAAGCTACTTATATCTTAATTGACAGTAAATGAAAGTCCCTTCCAAAATTCACTCTACTTCTTTGACTCAAGACTATTTTTCTGTATCTCCCTAACAAAGCTGTGTGCTCATTCACAAGTTCTATATTCACCCTGAACTGTCTCTGGAGGCATAACATTCCTTGAAAATTTGGTGCCATTTAGTGAAGAATGGGGGAAGCTGAGCAAACATATTTTTGAGCAGGGATCAGCAACCTAAGGCCCATGGGCCACAAGTGGCCCACGGGGGCATTTAATCGGCCCACAAGCTGCCCCCGAACCAAGCTGCCCACTCAACAAGTCCCCGCACTGCGCTGCACCAAACCGGTGCAGCGCAGTGCGGGGACTCGCTTCTGCAGTACCGAAAATCATGTCTGCACCTGCACAGACACTGAAAATCACATCTGCGTGGACACTGATGCAGGAAATCATGTCTGCGAAGAAGCAGGTGCCAGAAATCACGGGCGTAATCCAGCCCGCGGAGGGTGTGAACCGGCCCAGGCGAGGTAAACCTTGCCAACCCTTGTTTTTGAGGGAAATCAATCTATATACGATACTTACTTCTTGATCCAACCTAAACTTATTTTACTCCTTTAACAAAAAATTCATCATTTATAACATTATAAGCATATAATAAAATTGTATTTTTAGGCATATCTATAAAAACCACAGAGCAATCCTATGCATGTTTATTGAGCAGTAAGAAACACCCTGTTTAGTGAGCTTACTCTCATGTCTCCCCTTTAGAAAGATGCTGTCTCTGTGATTCTGGTCAAATTGAAACTGTAGAACATGTGCTTCTTTTATAGAGAGTTACGCTCTGACCTTATTCTGCCAATGCTCCAGAAATATACTGGAAGTTCTGTACAGTTTCTTGCCACTCTGCTGCTCCTAGATAATAATCCTGGTATAACATACAAGGTAGCCAAATTTTGTGCAGCAGCAATTAAAATACAACATGCAATGACTAGCACCCAGGACTGGTGTAATATATAAACCGATGGACATTCCTAAGTCAGAAGGGCTTTCTTTCTGGCCACGCAGAACTGCTTTTTTTAGGTATATGTGATTTTACATTATTTTGTTTTGAGATTTTAAATTTTGTAATTGGTGTTTTTAGCTTGATACTGCTCATTGACCATAATAAAACAACTTGACTACTCTCATGTCAGCATGCATAGGATTGCATCTCAATACCCTAGTTTTGTACACACAAAATTATGAATATAACCAGCACTAGAGAGAGAGAGAGCTGCAAACTGTCACATCCTACGCCACTTAGGCACACCAATGGTGTATCTTGTTGCTTTCTGCCTTACTAAATGGATAGCTACCACTATTCATTCCATGGTGGCAGGGGGAGGGAAACAAAACGTTACTCTTCGGAAGAATGTTGCAGTGAGGACAAAGAAAAGACCTTCTTCCTTGGCAGTAGTGCTCTACCTACACTGATTGAGACTCTTAAGTGACCATGTACACAAAGAGGACACAGGCACATGTAGCTAGCCCCACTATGGGTCTTTGCAATATACAGGCCTTCCCATAATCACGTTCTATCGCAAAGAAATGGCAAAATAAAGCACAATATAATTTCCCCTCATTTGCTGTCAAGTGCTTCCTAAACAGAGACAAACAACTTAGGCACCCAATTTTGTCAATGTTTTTTAACCTTTGGATAATTGTGGCCTGTGCCGTGTGATTTCTTATCTCCTAGCAACCGATTATCACCTGTCACGCCCTTTGATGTTTCATTTCATATGACATCTTACATATGCCAAGTCAGTCATAGTTTTAAAGAATGTTCTGAAATATTCCTTTTGACAACCAACTGTACTGCTTCTTTGAACAACCCGACTTAGGCCCACAATGACCTTTTCACTCCTGCCCACTTTGAAAAGTGAATTTAGAAATGAACTTGTACTCTTAAAATCCTGAGAAGAACTTCGTGTAGCACTAAATTAAAATCCCTTGATGGTGTGCTGGGTGCACTGGCAAAATGGCTTGCTCAAGAGAAGGTGCAGGAAGCTTCTGCTACTGCAACTGTTGTGCTGGATTTCATATTGTACAACCATTATTCTCACCCTTACACTAGCAGAAGAACCCTGGCAGTCAAAGACTGAATCCTGATCCAAAGTGCTTCCTGCTCTGGTAGGCATGTACATACACACTCTGTCCACTTGGCATTCATCTCTTATTGCTCCCTTTCCCATCTGGGAAGCACAGAATGACCTCAATTGTAGGGAAAAACTTTGCAGTCCAGAATATGAAGGGAAGCAATTCCAAAAGGGAGAAAATGAGGTGGCCTCAAAAGTTGACACAACTTTCATACTTCATACTAAATAGAACTTTTTTTAAAAAAATGTGGTTATATAGTCAAACCTCGGTTGTCAAATGTAATCTGTTCCGGAAGCCTGTTCGGCTTCCAAAACGTTCGACAACCGAAGTGCGACTTCTGATTGATTGCAAGAGCTTCCTGCACTCAAGCAGAAGCCATGGCAGACATTCAGCTTCTGAAGAACATTTGAAAACTGGAGCATTTACTTCTGAGTTTTCAGCTTTCAGGAGCCAAAATGTTCAAAAACAGAGCCGTTCAGAAACCAAGGTTTGACTGTATGAATATAGCCTTGTCATGGAAAGCAAAGAAATGAATATTATGAATTTGCAGAAACAGACAACCAATGGCTCATGCAATTTGATGCACTAAAACCTGGGGTAAGAGGGACTAAATAAAAGTTCACTATATAAAAGGGTTCTCTAAAAGAACTAAATTATTATTAATATTATAGCAGACTCTAAAATCAGTCCTGGCATAGTCCAGAACCTACATGCTTTCCCTTGATATGGACATTCTTCTTCTCATTCCTGGCAACATGAATGTTAGGAGAGGGGGGGAAAGATTTGTAATTTGTATTTAAACAGTGGGCCTCCAGAAATCAGTCCCTAGTTGATGGTCCAGGCAGAAGCAGTTGCTTTTAAGAAATCTGCTATTGTTCATAGCTCCTTGCCATCGTTTCCCATAATTTGTTAACAGCCATCACCTATAGAAATATTGTTAGATTGCACCCTTCTAATTCCTGGGTGCAAGACATGTATGCTAAAAATACAAGCAAGGAGCCAGCCTGATGATGGCCGTTTAGGACGAGTCTTTAGCTGGGCCAAAGGGAGTGGCTCTGTACTAGAGGGGAAATTGGAAGGGACACGATCTCAACTCAGAATCAGTTAGGAAGAGCAAAGCCTATGAAGTAGAGTTTTAAAGTTTTGCTGTGCTGTGAGCTGGGGTAAAAATGGGGGCCGTGTGCAAAACACTGCCAGCTTCAGAGGCTCAGAGAACCATGGCAGATTTCTTTTTGAATCCTGGGTTGTGCATATGGAGGAACCAAGGCCCTCTTGGAGTGTAATGCTTTCAACCACTCCATCACAGCTTCAAGTTGTATATGTGTGCATAAATACACTACATATCCAAATGATACCACAATCCCCACTGTGCCTCATTTCCAAAAGTGTCCTGAACGCCTGAGCCTACCTGGAAGCATGTCAGTATGCCAAGTTCAAAGTCCAGAGGTTCATCCACACAAGCAAAGTCAGGAAACACAGTCCAGGTAGCCAAGTCTGAAGTCCAGCAGTTAAGATACAGTCCAGAGTCAAACCTGAAGCACAGTCCTGTGGAGGTCCAGGAGCATCCAAGTCAAGGTCCATCAAAACTGAGCAGACTTAGCACCTCAGCTCTGCTTCCCTTTTGTCCTTTTCATGCTGACTGCAGCACCTGGGCTTGATGAGGCTTGTGACCGTCACCTGTTCTGAACCTACTCTGGTTGAGAAATGACACATCTCCTCCCATAGAGAGCTGGGCTATGGGCCCTTGTCTGCTTCAGCTTCCTAGAATGCTCCTGCTGCTGCTCTCTATCCCTCAAAGCCCACCATGAGCACCTGTAACACCTAGAACAGTGATGGCCAAACTTGGCCCTCCAGCTGTTTAGGGACTACAACTCCTATCATCCCTAGCTAACAGGACCAGTGGTCAGGGATGATGGGAATTGTAGTCCCAAAACAGCTGGAGGGCCAAGTTTGGCCATCACTGCCCTAGAATTTTACATAGCTGCAGAGATTGGGTTCGTGTGTATTCTATAGCTATTTATTGGGCGATAGGTGTTGTTCGCCTGTTTTCTTTCTTTCTTTCTTTCTTTCTTTCTTTCTTTCTTTCTTTCTTTCTTTCTCTGACCAACAGTAACAATGAAAGTGTCTTTGTCAAGAAAAGTGCCCTTTTTATAGCCTAATGGAAATAATATTGGGGATATCTCAGTATCTGTGGAATTACGGACAATCCATAGTTATATGTGAGATTGGAATCTCTAGATTTTAATGACAGAATGTAAACACTCACTGAGAGAGAACACCTGTCCCAATTAAAAATACCCTTCCTATTAAAATAATGTGGGACACAGTGTGTTCATCCTTAATTGATACTGATCTGGGACATGAAGTTTCAGTGTAATATTCCACAATTAGCTTCACAGATCTCTTTGCTAGCTCCGCGCCGTGAATACCTTTGGTGAGTTAAACCTTTAAGAAGTCATTCAGAGGGGATTCAGGCATTATTCTTTAATGAGTACTAAAAGTGAAGTCTATAGTGAAGGGGAGAAAACAGTACTAAAGCTAATCACACTCAGAGTCTCAAAGGGAGTCTTCATTTGTGAATTTCCCAAAAGAAGGATGGCACAGCTGTCACGGGTTCATGACTCCCCAAATGCATTTCTTTTTCTCTTCATTAATCTGTCACTAATTCAATCTATCATGCCTGTGTTATAATCATATCTTACATTTCTCTCCATTACAGTGGAACAAATTACAACATTCCTCATTTCAAAAAGTCTCTGCTATTATTTCTGCTGTCGATACCATGTTCATGTTAAGGTGGGTTTCCCCCCGCCGCACTCTCTCTCCTGCTTAGGTAAATATATGAGGGCTATTATAATGAAGCTCAATGTAGTTGAGATGGAAGTGTCAGTGATGGGTGGTTTAGCTGACCCTGAAGATGGTGTGCAAGCTGCTTTTGTGAAGGTTGCATTCCTTCTTAAGGATCAGGATTTGCAGTTTGGAGGTGTTTCTGGATGGCATCCTGGATGCCTGTGGCCTCATTCATCAACCTCAGTTGGTATGCAAGCTATGTCTCCCCCTTCGGAAGAAAGGTATCATGACCACCATCCATGCCTTACTAGCTTCCAGGTTTTGTGGAGCTGCACTTGAAAGGGATTTGGAAGCTACTGCATGTCAAAATGTGATTAAAGGTAAAGGTAAAGGGACCCCTGACCATTAGGTCCAGTTGCGGATGACTCTGGGGTTGCGGCTCTCATCTCGCTTCACTGGCTGAGGGAGCCGGCGTACAGCTTCCGGGTCATGTGGATAGTATGACTAAGCTGCCTCTGGTGAACCAGAGCAGCACATGGAAACGCCGTTTACCTTCCCACTGGAGCGGTACCTATTTATCTACTTACTCTTTGATGGACTTTCGAACTGCTAGGTTGGCAGGAGCAGGGACCAAGCAATGGGAGCTCACCCCGTTGCGGGTATTCAAACCACTGACCTTCTGATTGGCAAGCCGTAGGCTCAGCACCACCCACGTCCCTACAGCGCCACCGGCGTATTAATCAGGACATGGAATATATTATTCTGGTCTGAGAAATCTGCATTCCATCTCAGTCTGATTTTAGGCACAATTGAAAGTGTTCCTAATTAATAATAAACACCTTCCTTTGGTGACAAAGATATCTGAAGGATTACTTTCTCCTGTATGAACTTCCTGTGATCTTTTATCTTGGACCTTTTTGCAGGCACACCCTGCCATCAAATGTATATGGGTATCAGCAAGGGAGGGACAGGGTCTTCTAAGTGATGGTACCCAAGATATGGAGATGTTTGTCCTGGAACTGGAAAGTTAAAGCTGTTTATTCAGTGAAGCATTTAGAAAGTATAAATTACTGATTTACTTTATTTAAGTCAACTATTTATATTTGAATCTGTATTTGTTTTGAGATATCTTGTTAGCTGCCTTGCATAATTTCAGCTAAGAGGTGTGATATATACTAAAAAAAATTCTTTGAGGGTTCAGTATTATCAAGAAGCATTAAAAAATTGTAATGAAAAGCTGAGATTTAAAACAGAATCTGCATATGTGACATAATGGGCCATAGATTTGTTCAAAAGAAAATACAAGTGGGATGGTGAGATAGGTAGATAGATATAATCTTCAGTTCTTGATATTCAGTGGGCTTGCCACCTATATTCAGGGCATATGGAATTAATGGTCCCCATATTTCTTCAATAGTGGAAGAAGGACCTTTGGAAGGGAGAATTCTGTGCCTGCATACACACCATACATTTGAAGCACATGACTTCTCTGAAGAATCCTGAAGTGCTATTTTTCTAGAAAAAGAGGTGCCAGATCCCTTGTTCTCTTCTAATGGCAATGGCACCCACCTAAGAGGTGCTAGAACTGAGTACCAGCCAGTTTCAGCTGGGGGGGGAGCTTTGATTAAGGGTGCTAGTTCTGCGAGACTAAACTGCAGTCCCAGGATTCTTTGGGGAAAGCCATGTACAGCTGGTGCACAGCTTAGGTGTCCCAGCAAACTAGACCTAGTATACAGATCACATTCATATCCTGCCTACAGTTTGAGCCCACTCCTATGTAGCTTTAGGTGCAAGGTATGGATGTTTGAAAATAGTTTTCCAGTTATATGACAGAGATGTCAATATAAAGCTGAGGTCATAATGGATTTGTCAATGCCCATGTATCACAGCAGTAATATCACCCACTCCCACTTAATAATCTCTTGCCAAACTTCCCAAAGATCTTATTCATCTTTTATCTCTGGAGTAAATTATTTGTGAATCGTTGCCTAATGGCTTCATTCTTAAACTTGCTGAATGTGCAAATGAGTTGAATTAGCTTCTGTAGTCATTCAAGTATCTCATTTGTATCCTTCCATTCAACAATATCAGGATAGTGAGCATGGAATTCTTCTGTGTTATCATCAAGCCAACCCTGTGAATTAGATGTGTAGGCTGAGAAATCATGATTTACCCAAAGCTCACACACTTTCCCCCCTTCGCTTTCTCCCTCTAGTGCTTCCAGTTTCAATGAACCTCAGTTTACTGTTATATTCAGACCCCAAACTGTGGTTAATATAAATATGGTTTGTTGCCTTGTTTTAAACAAACTAAATCTATAATCATAATTTGTCAGGCTTGGATGACATAATGAGTTGTGGTTAATTGAAAACAGAAGCAAAAGTTTCCAAATTCCTTTTGGCTCTTCCAGAAGAAAATGGAGAAGGTGGGAAGTGTGCAAGCCTAGGGAAGCAGTGTCTAGGCTCATGCCTGTCATGATAAATCATTGTTTACTGTGATGACTGAACACAACCAATCACATGCATTGAAAAGACGAAAACCTTCTTTTCTTTATGTTGAATGCAAACCACCACATAACAGCACAGCAGAACTTCAAAGAACTGCAAGCATTTTATCTATGTGCAATGTCTTCCCAGCTTTGCTTGAGTAAGTAGAAGCATCCTGCTGGCTCCTGATCTGTTCGCTTTCCCAAAATGATGACCAGAGATGCAAGCAGCATGGCAAACTAAAGCTCTTGGGGGCCTATCAGAATGAGGCTTAGCAGCCCAGCATCCATATAAATCCTAATGTCTCAATGCAACATTTGTTTTTCCCTTTTTTGCTTTGAGCAGTTAGCTGAACATAAGACAAACACGCTTCTGAGTCCGCACCATTAGCTTTATCCACATAAATGTCCTCACAGGCTATTCAGCCAATCATTAGTTAGCATCTTCCTTTTGTACGATATGTGAATATTCCACACAGTTATGCCTCTCCTATTACTCTAAAGTCTCTCACTGTAACCATTCCTTTAGGGGGAGAAATGCCTCTTTTTTACAAAGTTGCTTCCCTTTTTCTAACAGAAAGTTACTGGAAAACTACTGCCTGGAGTTTAGCACACACATACACTGTTTTTAAAATCATCAATATTTGCTTTGAAATTGCAGCCATATATATACTGGGCAGCTAACTTAATAATTTTTAATTCAATTAATTGTTTTTCTTTCAGCCAATCAGCCAACTCAATAAAGTAAATAAATCAGTCACAATATGTGACTTTATGAGAATGTTGTCATTATTATTCAAATGGAAATACGGGGAAATCGTTGTTTAGAAAATAAATGCATTTCCTGATCAAAAGTTATAAATAGCTGCTTACAATATCTGTATTAAACTATGATTAATGCAGTAACTGATCAATTGCATTGAACAATTCAACCATGACTGAATTATTATTACTATTTCTTCTTAATGTAATTGGTCCAGATAAAGTTATTCCATTTGTAGGTGATTTTAAAAAGTTTACTTTTAAGTGTGATGTTTTACAAAAGTCAGTATTAAATGAAGCATGGGCTGTTTTTAGAAAGGGACTTCAAGCTTACAGCTGTCACATAACATTTTCCAGATCTGCCTTAATCCCGGGGCTAAAGTCTTTTTCTTTTTTTTTAATTCAGAGAAAGCTGCTGTTTTAATTAATTAGCAGCTGGGGCTTTAAGGGGATGGCTGAAATCAAAAGCACCTTAGTAAAGCTAGAAGAATGTTCAAGTTTGTACTGGAGAACATGAGGTCTTCTTTTCTTGTTTTGTGTGCCTACTGATCCAAATTGATTTAAGAGTTTATTTATTATCATCAGCCATGTCTAACCCAATGTTGTGGCACTCTCAGTGATCTGCTACCTCAGTGCAGCTGCTCACAGCATCTAGTTGACAGAGATTAAGAGATCTGAGAGCCATTCTAATTAGGAGCTACTGATGAAAATTCTGAAGTTTTGTGCATTCTTATGTCTACAAGGTTAGACACGTTTGCCTTCCTGTGGATGAGAATGCATATTTCCTCTTCCGATCTTGCAGCTATTGGGCAGGGGAGGAAAGCTGTGACCAGTGGGACTTTCTAGTGAACATTGAGTGATGTTCCCTAAAGTGTTCTGTCCAGAAAGTGGCTCTGTGTTTCCACTATTGCAAGGCAGAAAGACGAGCAGTGGAAACACTCATGCTTGCTCAGAAATAACACCCATGGAATTCAGTGGGACTTATTTTGTAGGTAAGAAGACAGCTGGTCAACCCAGGGATGAAATTAGGTAGGCAAAAAACTTATTTCCAGTAGCTCATCCTGATTTATCTTCCTTGTTAAGTGCAACATCCAATACAGATATTTATCTTGGGATTTCAGTCACACCCATTATCCTCAAGGGTATTTAGATGTGTTTGTTTTCTTTTGCTTCTGACTCCAAAGCAGATAGGTTCAATATTCTTCTTACATCAGCTGACAGTAATGGCTGTTCAACCATGGAACAGACTCCCTCAGGAGACTGCAAACTCTCATTCATTGGAGGTTTTTAAGTAGAGGTTGGGTGGCTATCTGTTCTGGATGTTTTAGTTGAGATTCCAGCATTGCAGGGGGTTAGACTATATGGCCCTTGGGGTCCCATCCAACTCTATGGTTCCATATAAAAGTTAGATGTGTTGTATCTCTTTCTTGTTACTGTTAATTTTAACCATTTTTGAATGCTTTAAAACACCAGTTTTTAACAGTTCTCCATCAATGATTTTAATATTTTGTATCATATTTTTGTAACCACTTAGTTTTCTTACAATTATGAGGTATATATATATTGTTAAATAAATAAAGTAAATAAGCATTGTCCTATTCTCTTCCTCATCCTGGCACCCCAGTCAGTCTCTGGCTCATTCACAAGAATGCTCCACATATTTTCTGTTCAGTACTATTTCTTCCACATTGTTAACGCTGAAATTCTTTCATCTGCAGTATTCCATTTGAATTTGTTCTCTTTTTTTAAGGAGCAACATCTCCAACTGAGAACTTTTATTCCACTTAAAAAAAGCATTAGCTGAAAATTATGAATTAGCATATCCTAAACTTTTCCACGTTGCAATATAAAACCTCTAAAGCAGTCTAATGTTCAGTCTTACCAGGATTGGCGTCATCCTGGCAAGTAGCTTGCAGAAACAGAAATGTTTCATACTCTAAGTAGTCAAATAAATATGCAAACACTCAGTGCTGGAAGAATCCTCACAGGATAATTCTCTTCCTGACAAACTGCAAAGATAAGATTCTTTCCAGCTACTTACTATTGTAATTAAAACATAGGGTGCATTATAGAATCCATATCAAGGCTGAGAACCAAAACGGAATGGGTCGCAGGCAGCAAATTAATTAGTTATTATCTGGTTTCCAGATCACAAGGGAAACTCTGTTCTTCAAGCTATCATTTGTGACATGCCAACCTTGTGTTTGCAAAAGGTATCACTTTGGGCCATGTTACTGAATAACGGGTGAGACATACAAGATGACAGCTTGATAAGTCAGCTTGATATCTCCCTTCCTACATAACAAAAGCGAGAGATTCCTTAAGGGGGAAATTTGTGGGGTTGGGGGAGAGATGCTTGTCCAGGAAATCAGGTTGAGGCATTCCAGTATAAAGCCTCTGAGCACTTTATCCCCTACCCTTACATACAAACAAGTCTGTGAATCACTTTCTATCAATCAGCAGAGAACTGGAATTTTTAGAAGCTGTCGTAAAGTGAGCTGCATAAGACCTTTTGGGATAGATTAAATTTGTGTCTCCTTCTGGATTTTTCCATATGTCTGGGCACTTTTAGATTGTTAAGCGCTTCCATACCGTCCAGCAAGACCCATTTTACAATAACATCTCATAAATACATAACTCTTTGCTCTCTCCCTCCCTATATATATAAGCTTTTATAAGAATAATATTAAAATAATAAGGAGAAAAAACTTTTAACATATCCATATATGAGATTATCTGACTTCCCCCCGTCCCCTGCATAGGTCCTTAAAATATTTTTTCTAAAACTACATATCATTATGTTCTCTAGTTTTGTCTCTCTAAATTATCCGTATCTTTCATTTCTTTAGAAGTTATTTTTAAAGTCCAGCTAACGTTTTTATTTGTTTACAATGGTCTCCTAAGTAAGTGATAAATTTTCCCCATTCTTTTTAAAAGTCGTTATCTACTTGATTCCTGAGTCTCCCAGTCAGTTTGCTCTTTGCTCTTGCTGCGTAGTAAATTTGTACTCAGTGCTTGAATTTGTCTAAGTATTTGCCCTGCCATAACACAAAATGGCTGCCGCGGAGGTGTGGCATAACATCAAATTGCTGCCACATCCAAAAGAGCGGGAAAAGAAACAGGACAAAATGCAGTAGGCCTGCCGTCCTGTCCTGCTCATAGAGAAGCTCTTTGCACCTCTCCACTGTTCATAATGGATGGAAAGCTACGTATCCAATCCTGGCAGCCAATGAAATGTGGCCATGTTTAAGAAGGTATGCCCAGTGTAGGAAAGGCTAAAGCAGTATTGAGGGAACTGAGTGAGAACAGCAGTCTTTTCTTCATTGTAGATTTGTGAGTGGATAGTTGCTGAGATTTTTGCAGACTCCATTGGAGGCCTTGGTGGGTACACTGGTTTTGGTGTGTGCCTTTGGCAACCTCTGGTGTATACCTCCATGCACACATTGGTGTGCAGAGAAAAATGTAAGCAATGAGGCTTTAGGGCAGGGGTCAGCAACCCGCGGCTCCGAAGCCGCATGTGGCTCTTTTGCACCTTTGCCGCAGCTCCGAGGCGGATACTAGCGAGGGGAGGAGGCGCATTGTGCGCCCCGACACTCCCCACTGTGGCGGGCGCTGTACTGGCTGTGACGTTGCATGGGGGCGGTGCGTGCGTTAGTCACGCACCGTCCCGTCACCTTCCCGCCCGCTGTCAGATTGGAGGGCAGCGGCGCGCATGCTTTAAATGTCGCAATGGTTTTACGGCTCCCAGTTTTTTTTTCCTTCGGAAACGGGTCCAAGTGGCTCTTTTTGTCTTAAAGGTTGCAGACCCCTGCTTTAGGGAAATGAAATACAAAAAGAAATGCAGACTGCGATAGCAGTCTTAAAGCTTATGTAAAATAATTATGGTGACCGTTCACAAAACAATATTGATAATAATATAGATATTCTGGCACTGGCAAACCAAGAGACACCTATAGCATACCCATTATCTAAACTGAGGCCACATATGATAGAACTGAACTTCTTGATAAGTTGTAATTCAACAGATCCTGCTGGAGTCTCTTTCTGAAATTCCTTTATTCAATGATGGCTACCTTCAAGTCAGTAACAGAACACCAAATGCTCTCCTACTGATTTCTGAATATTGCCTTTATTGTCTGAGATTTGTCTGCATTTCTTCTTTTGTGTAGAAATGAAACTGTTTGCCCTGTCTGTAGAATCCAGAAGGGAAGTAATTATTTTTCGGAAAGTGCTCCTAAGAAATTTTAAGTATGTTTCTTTTTAAAAGGAAAACTTTCAAACTTTTTACGTAGTCATTTAACTTTTCTGAGGTACATCCTCAAAGCAGTGCTTCATCATTTATTTACACTACTCTAGCTAGAAAATGAACCCATTAACAACCCTTAGACATGAAGAAGGGCTAGGCTTTTTGATCATCATACGGTGGTTTCCCATTCCATCCTGCCAGTCTACTAATCATGGCATTAAATAATGTTCTGGCTAAACTGTACATTTGTCACTCCAGCAACTGTCCTGGGGTGGTCTCCTTAAAAATTAAAAAACACCTCTATATCTTTATTCATTTCCATATATAGGGCAATCTGTGACATTCCATCAGTATAAGGATTATTGTTTGAGCAACAGAGTTGCGGGGTAATTGGGTTTTTTCTTCTCATTATTATTATGTATTTTGTGTTCTTATTTTGTATTTTTATGCTGTGAACAGCCCTGTGGTCTTTGGTGAAGGGTGGTAAAAGAAAGAAAGAAAGAAAGAAAGAAAGAAAGAAAGAAAGAAAGAAAGAAAGAAAGAAAGAAAGAAAGAGGTATGTGTTATAACAGGAAATAACATGAATGGCCAAGCCAAAAGCATGAAAGCCAACAGGGGTATAACCCATCCAGACTGCTTGCTAAAGACTTTTTACAGTGCTAAATGGGAGCGATAGATTTGTTTCCAGAAGCCTTTAGAAATGTTAATCCTAATTGCAAAGTAATAACCATTTTCTGTCTCTAGACAGGTGTATGCCCTCCCTCAATTTTTTAAACAACATAATTGTTCATCTACCCCTGCAGTGTTATTGCCAAAAGAAATACAGAAACAGGCACAACACACACTGAATGTATTATATTATAAATTGACAACATCCCTAGAGTTATCATGCACCTTCGTTCCGAAGCTAATGGCATGTTATTGTTCTGCCAGAAACAAAGTCTCTTCTGAACCTACATGTGAATATTCTGCATCTTACATTATTTCACATGAACACCCTGCCGTCTGGAACTGCTTGCTGCAGAAAGCCCATTAGGATGTGACTTCAAAACACACAGTCAGGACTCGTGGTTGTTTCAGTTAAACATTCTTTAACATTTTACAAAATAAACATAAATGAAAAAGCGGAGGAAGAAGCAGCCCTCCAGGGATTATTTTCTCTTCATGATTTTAGCTTCTTCTTTTAATTGTTTTATTATAGGTCTTTAATGCAATCCTCTAAACTAAAGGCGTATTTAAATATCAGCTTAGAGATAGGAAGGCCTTGAGAATGACAGCATAAACATTCAGGTTTCCTGGTCTTCTAGTGCATAAAAGCAGAAGCGATTTTATTGGCCAGCAAGAGGGCAATCCTTTGTGTAACCCTCATCGAGGAAAATTTAAATGAAAATAAGAGGTGACCGCTGGATCAGGCCAATGGTCCATATAGTCCAGCATCCTGTTCTCACAGTAGCCAATGAGATGCCTGTGGGAAACCGGCAAGCAGGATTTGAGCATAGGAGCAGTCTCCGCTCCTGCGGTTTCCACAGCAACTGGTACCCAGAAGCTTACTGCAGAGCAGAGCAACCATAACTAGCTGCCATTGATTGCTTTGTGTTCAATGAATTTGCCCAATCCTCTTTCAAAGCCATTTTGAAAGAGGCTTTTAATGGCTCTTGTAGATGCAAGTTCCACAGTTTAACTACACGCGGCATTAAGTACTTCCTTTTATCTGTTCGGAACCTTCCAAAATTCTGATTTATTATATTTGCAGCTTTCCTCCAGGGAGCTTAAGGTGGACTGCATAGTTCTCCCTACTGTATCCTCACAGCAACCCTGTGAGGTAGGTTAGGTGGAGAGTGAGTGATCGGCCCAAGGTCACCCAGTGAACTTCCTGGCAAGTTGGGATTTGAACTCTGGTCTCCCAGGTGCTTGTCCAACACGTTAACCACAACGTTAACCATGGCGAAGGGGCTTGAATAACTCAGAGAAGCTATGAACTATGCCGAGCAGGGCACCCAAGATGAACAGGTCATAGTGGAGAGTTTTGACCAAACGTGATCTACCTGGAGGAGGAACCGGCAATCTACTCCAGTATCCCTGCCAAGAAAACTCCATGGACAAACACAACAGGCATATAAAAAACAACTTTGGTATACTGAACACAAATGACAATTTTCTGAGAGTGCTATTACAGCGGCAATCAATGTCTAATTTCCCCTCTCTCAGCCTAAGCATCCTATTGATGCTACAACTGTAGCATATTCACTGTACTCTCTTTGGTGCCTGCTAAAAACATTTCTGTTCGGATAAACCTCTCCAGATGTTTAGGAAGTTGAGGAAATGTTAATCTGTTTTAATCTGTATGTTTTAAAGTATGGTTGCATTTTTGGTTATTCTATTGTTTTCTCTTCTTGTAAACCGCTTTAAGCTTCTTCTTCTTTTACAACCAATCGTTGCATAAATTTTATGAAATAAACTAAACTCTGTTTCGGTGCAGAGGAGATGTCAGAGGAAATCCAGCCTTGGATTTCACTGTCTTTCCAGCTCTTTGTCTTTGAAAATATTTGAGACTGACAGGTCAGAAATGCTAATAACATATTCTGAAAAATGCTACGGCTTACTTGAGCCTGAATTAATGCCAGCATATTCACGTTAGCACCGACCTCCTCAAATTACAAAGATAAGTCATATTTCTTTTCTGTCTCCTGCCATTGTTGATGCCAAAGATTGTACATCTGAAGGAGGGGAAGTGGGGAGGGGGGCAGAAACACCCTCCACATGACACTTTATATGTGCAGCAGGGAAGATAGTCAGACCATGACTTCTAAACTGTTCTTCACATTAGGGAGCTGAAAGGACGGTTCTGTCTGTGCTCACCCGAGTCTGGGAGTTCATTTCTCCAGTAACAGTGACACAACGATGGCTCCAATTCCTAAAGATGACAATCCAAGGCCAAATGACAGGAGTGAACAATGGTGGACTTTTAACACACAACAAACCTGATGAGGTCTCAATAGAAGGGATTCCTCCCCCCCTCCTTTTTGCTCAGCAGTACACCTTTTTTACAAAAGGAGAACAAGCCATATCTTGTCTCCCTGGCATCAGAACAATGTATTCAAAACAGAAGAAATCTCTAATTGGTTTTCTTTGCTCTAAGGGTCACTGTACTTATTAAAGAAAGAGTATATTGGGCCATTTCTGTAATGACATAGAGCATTAAACTAAACCAACCAAATAAAATAGCTAGTTAGAGCAATGAAAAGGTGTGTGGGAAATAAGAAACCACATCTACCTTTTCTCCAAGGGCTCCACCGGGGAACCTATTTACTGAGCTGCTGTCCTGATATGTCTGCAAAACCCTAACGCAAAGGTTAGATTATGTCCAAATTTTACCAAGCAGCCATTTGGTATTTGCTTGTGTGGAGGTTATACAACAATGCGCATTCCTACTGCGTTTATCCTGATTTGCTTGCATGCAGTGGCATGTGGTGAAATTTTTCGTAGGAGAATAGTTGGGACCAGAGGAGCCAGCTTGTAAGGGCAATGGGGGGGGGGGGAGCATAGCGACATCCCACGTGTGAGCATTGCTCCTTCCTAAGCCAGGCAGAAGCTTCCCAGGCTTTGGTTAAGCAGGCGCCAGACTTTAATACTTTAATACTCTAATTTACCATGAACATTATATAATAATAATAATAATAATAATAATAATAATAATAATAATAATAATAATAATAATAATAATAATTAATTAATTAATTTATACCTCACTCATCTGGCTGGGCTTCCTCAGCCACTCTGGGCGGCTTCCAAAAAAATATTAAAATACTGTAATACATCAAACATTAAAAGCTTCCCTAAACAGGGCTGCCTTCACATGTCTTCTAAAAGTCTGGTAGTTGTTATCTTTGACATCTGGTGGGAGGGCGTGTTGTTATCATTGACATCTGGTGTGACACAAGGCGGGTGCTGCTACTGAGAAGGCCCTCTGCCTGGTTCCCTGTAACTTGGCTTCTCGCAGTGAGGGAACCGCCAGAAGGCCCTTGGTGCTGGACCTCAGTGTCCGGGTAGAACGATGGAGGTGGAGACGCTCCTTCAGATATACTGGACCGAGGCCGTTTAAGGAACATTTAAGGAACTAGCTTGGTCCCTGTAGTCCACTGACTGCACACCACTGCTTGCATGGTAGATACGGCTATGAATGGCTACTAGTCGCAATGGCTATGGTCTGCCTCCACAGTCAGGCTCCTTCTTATGGTGTTGATACACCATCCTGTTAATTATTCCTTCATTCAACCCTTTTCAATATATATTTCCCATCACTTCCTAACACATTGTGGCTGGGCTTCAGAGTCTGTAGCATGGTTCCAAAGGACCCCATGCCACTCTAGTCACTGAACTCTGTGGCTTGCCCTGCTGATGTCTGTCTTCTCCTTCTCATTGCGGCAGTGACTCATTTGCAGTGGGAAGGTACACAATCTCTTTCTGAAGGCCAGCAAGCATCATGCAGCACATCTAGGGAGGCTGGAGACTGCAGATGTGGTCCACAGGCCACAGGTTGCCCACCTCTGAACTGGTCCTACTCAATGCAGGAAATCCAGAGCTAGTTTATCCCCAGTAAACCTCCATCTTCCCCCTCTGAAGATTTCCATCAACAGACAGTGCACTATCCCTCTACTTAAAATACTTTATAATTAAATCAGAACATCTAATGTCTAGATTTTTAGTAGACGCCTCTAAATTAGTAGCTTACATTTGACATCAGTGATGGAAATCATACTTTAATTTATCAAGGGCATTATCCAGAGGATTTGGGGAACAATTAAAGCCAACAAAAACTCAACTGTGCCTTTGCCAAGCAATAACACTAATATTGGCCACCAGGAAAGTTCATGACATGGGAATTTGAAATACACATTGCAGCATACAGGGTGCTTTGATCACAGTTACAATCTATAGTCTATGGGGGTTTTTTATGAATGAAGTCTTCATAGGCACACATCAACGAAAGTGTACTTTTTTGGCTTGCCAAAGTAAAAGAGTTCTGAAATGGTTTCTGTTTTAACTATTGCCTACAGACTGGAAAAAGCCTCTCACAGAATTCCACCAGGGTGTATTTGCCTAACTGTGAATCTCTAATTCTAAAGCATTTGACAATCTCATTGGGCCTCATGCTGAGGAGAGCCTTCCCTAAGTGCAGTATGTAACCTCTGCCAAGATATTCTGTGAAGCGCCCTGAGACCTTCGGGTATAGGGTGGTATATAAATTCTTCTTCCTCTTCTTCTTCTTCTTCTTATTTGTGGAGCCCTTAATACAGTGGTGCCCCGCAAGACGAATGCCTCGCAAGACGGAAAACTCGCTAGACGAAAGGGTTTTCCGTTTTTGAGCTGCTTCGCAAGACGAATTTTGCTTCGCAAGATGAAAACGTCTTGCAAGTTTGTTTCCTTTTTCTTAACACCGTTAATACAGTTGCGACTTGACTTCGAGGAGCAACTCATAGAACGCAGTGTACATAGTAGCCTTTTTTGAGGTTTTTAAAGACTTTGGTGATTTTTGAAGCTTTTCCAAAACTTCTTTTGCAGCCATTTGGTAAGTTAAGCTTTTAAAACTTTCTTGGGGGTTTTTGGATTTTGGGTTGGGGTGTTTGGAATTCAAGGACTTTGTGTTGGGAAGGGGTTTGCAAGAATCTGGAAGCTTGTGTGTGTGTTTTCTGCATTTTTATGATTTTCTATTACCATTGGGCAACTCTGCTGTTTTTTTAAAAAAAATCTGGATTTGAATTTCTGTGTGCTGGGTGGCTGGGGGAACAGTTGGGGAGGGGTTTGCAAGAATCTGGAAGCTTGTGGTGTTTTTTCCTGCATTTTTATGATTTTCTGTGACCATTGGGCCACTCTGCTGTTTTTTAAAAAAAATTCTGGATTTGAATTTTGAAATGCTCTTTACAGTATGTCTGACTTTAAAGAGCACTTAATAAACTCTTGTTGTACCAAATTTGGCTTTGTTTGGACTTTTTTTGACCATAGGAACGCATTAATTGATTTTCAATGCATTCCTATGGGAAACAGTGCTTCGCAAGACGAAAAATTCGCTAGACGAAAAAATTCACGGAACGAATTAATTTCGTCTTGCGAGGCACTACTGTATACCTTCACTTGGAACTTGGCATTTTCCACCTAGTGCAAAAGTTGAGTTCGGCCCTTTATTATGCTAGTTGAAGGGGAAAGCGACACATTTATGGACAGTGTTAAACATCTGTTGGTACGTTCTTGCCTTTGCGGTATTTTTCATCCCACTTCCATTACCAAAAGATCTTGCGCTAAGGAGGAAAGCACCACTTGGCTGCCAATTTTGTATGACTTTTGAAACCTCAACTCCTTTACTTTTGCCTGCAGCTAAGTGGTTGCAGTAAACACAGCCTCCTGGATGATAAACTCAGAGTTTTATTCATCCCCTGTGTTGTCCTACACACTGAATGAAACCCACAGCTGTAGCTCTGTTTTACCATATTATTTTGTGCTGGTTTCTTTTTTTAAAAAAAGTAGATCAGAAGCCAACAGCTTAGCATCCTGGAAAACTTAGTTTCTCAGATTGTTATGGCTCTCCAGTTCTTAAACCATTAGATACTGAGTGTGTCATACAGATGGTGTATTCATTCCCTGTGGAGTGATGTTGCTGTCAGAAGCACTGTACCAGATGTACAACTAAGGAGCACAAGTGTTCGTGGCTGGAATAGAAATTCTATGAAGAAGCAAGGAATGAGATAAGAAAATTAAATGACTCAGTTCTTAATGGTATCATGACTGGTTTTCCACTATTGCAATTAAACACTTAATTGATGCTAAATATTTTGATCACATATGCATTTGTTTGTGTAGGGTATTTTGCATATAAATACAAAGCAAGTAAATTAGCATAATATATGGAGCAACTCCTGTCGGTTTATGAGCGAGAAGGATTTTGAATAAAACAGGAGCCTGGGTTTGACTAGACGACCCTTGTCAACCCTTCCAGCTCTACAATTCTGTTCTTACAATTCTATTCTTACAATTTTTCTAAGCAGAAGGGAAAGGTAGTTAGACACAGCGATATAGATGTAAAGCTAAACTTCTGTCCTCTATCACTTCCCTCACTGCGAAAATTGAAGAAACGGGGAAACAGTCAGAAGGCCTTCTCAGTAGTGGCACCCACCTTGTGGAACACCCTCCCATCAGATGTCAAACAGATTAACAACTATATGACTTTTAGAAGACATCTGAAGGCACCTCTGTATAGGGAAGTTTTTAATGTTTGATGTTTTATTATGTTGTTATATATGTTGGAAGCTGCCTAGAGTGGCTGGGGCAACCCAGCAAATGGGTGGGGTATTATTAGTAAAAGGTAAAGGGATTATTATTATTATTATTATTATTATTATTATTATCATTATTATTATTTAGTATAATATAAATTCTGTTAAATAAATATATAAATAAGATGTTGCATAAGTCTAGGAATAGTCTAAAACTTCAATTCTCATGGATGAAAATTACAGCAGAATTGAGGTGCAGAATATACAAGTTTATTGTGTCTATCTTCTCCCGCTACCTAAAAAACACAGTGGAAAAGCTAGATGATGCCGATGTGGATCTCCCATGCCTAAAATGAAATCTGCATAATTTATGAAAAATGAGAAATGAATGCCATGATGAGAATATAATTGTTTTACCACTCATGTAGTTTGAATCCCACTCTTTAAATTGACCCTTGCCACTCATTGCGGAAAGCAGTGGCAAACAGTAATTTTACTGACAATGAAACTGTCAGCCAGAAAGGAACATTTGTGAATGTGCTTGACATCTTAATCCAGCAGCTTATGGAGACACTTTAAAATAGTATTAATGAGTTCAGCTATAATTTCCAAAGAACATACAGGAAATTGTTCCCTGTTAGAAAAGAAAATATGAAGGCACATGTGTGAGGGTTTTACCAAACATGGCAGAAAATGAAGAACAGAAAAGTGTGGATTCAAACCCAGATACAGAGAGGCATTATTTTTCTCCATTAAACTGAATTCATTCTCCATTAAACTGGATCCATAAGTACATCCTTAGTTTTACAAAATTTAAATTCACTCTAGGTGCAATTCAGCCACATTGTTGGGAACCAGGACGTGATTTCACTGATTCGATAGCAAAATCTGAAGACTCAATAGAATACCAGTGAGATTTGCTGGTATGGGACCAGTCATCTGAGCTACTTTTTGACTTCAGAGCTCAGATATGTTTGATGGGTACAATGAGTTGTGATTTATTAGACCTTTATATAATGGAACAAATAACTATCTATTTTCATTTAATTAATATTTGTAGTTATGATTAATGTACGTCTTGTCGAAAGCAGTTCTGTGGGGGAAATTTCTAGTCTATAATAAAATACATTTTATTTAGTTTCTTTTGAAAATGGGTAAAAACCTTTATTTATTTAGACTTATTATTTCCTCATAGAAAGGCTCTGATGTCAGACTGCTAACAGAAGTCCTCCCCACTCCCCTTCAAAAAAATATGGCTTAGGATAGACATGAGTAAAACCATTTATTCAGAACAAGTCACTTAAAGCTGAAGCTCAAGCCTAAGATAACATTCACAGTATACATTTAAAACAATATGTTACCACTTATTTTGCACCTCAGAACTGTCTCATCATGACAAGGACTCATAATGTTAATGCAGACCCTCCAAGTGTCCCTATTTTCCAAGGACGTCCCTGATTTAGAGGAGCAGTCCTGATTTCTGATTTGATCCCAGAATGTCCCACTTTTCTTTAGGATGTCCCTATTTTCATTGGAAAAATGTTGGAGGGTATAAAGTTATCCAACCCCCGAGCCGTCTGAAAACTATCCTTTATAGGAAAGTTGTTTAATGTTTAATTATGTTTTTATATACCGTATTTTTCGCACCATAGGATGCACTTTTTTACTCTTAAAAAGTAAGGGAAAATGTCTGTGCGTCCTATGGAGCGAATGTGTGGTCCCTGGAGCCAAATTGCCGGAGTGCGGCATGCTCTTGGACTGCTCTTTGGTGGTGGTGGTGGAGCCGCGCTCTTCTGCCGGCAGCCTCGGCTTCCCCCTGCAGCCCCGGGAAGCTTTGGAGCAATGGAAGGGCTGTGCGCCCATCCCCCATGCTCCTGGGCTGCTGAATGGGGGTTGGGGGTGCTGCTCTGCCAGCAGCCTGCCCTTCCCCTCAAGCTTTGGAGCAGTGGGCAGGCTGTTCGCTGAGAGAGGGGAGGAAGAGGGCGGAGAGGTGGGGGACCAAGAAGCTGGGTGAAGGGAGAGGAGGTACCATAGGTTGCCGTGAGTGGAGAGTGATGGTAGAAGGCAAAGGAGAGGGAGCAGTGAAGGGGAGAAATTGCAGACGTCACCTAAGGAGTTTGGGTGAAAGGGATGGAGAGGAGGAGGCTGGAAAAGGGGACTGTGCTGCTTGGGGAGGGGGAGAAAAAAGTGGGGAGAAGGAAAGCCTCCCAAGCCCGCAGCTGAGAGGCTCTGCTCAGCTGTTTCTTGACTGTAATTCAAGTAAAGGGAATGTTTGCGAGCAGCAGGCTGAGATAGGGGAGGAAGAGGACTGAGAGGAAAAAATGTGGCATTAGCAATGCTTTGGATGGAAACGAAGATGGTATTTTACATGAAGATAGCGAAGAAAGTGATGTCAGTGATTGTGAGCAACTGAGCTTCATAAATTCTGACTCTAGCAGTGATGAGTTCTTGGGGTTCACAGAAGACAGGAAGAATACTCAAACCTTAAAGTCTCTCTTCATTTGTTAATGACAGTGATGATGGTTCTTAATGCCATTGTTGACTGCTGTTCACTTTACATGGCTGTAATATGATTCTGATATACCGGTTGTTTATTAAATACAGTCGCTTATACAACATTTGATTCAGAATATTTTTTCCTTGTTTTCCTCCTCTAAAAACTAGGTGCGCCCTATGGTCGGGTGCGTCCTATAGAGCGAAAAATACGGTATGTTGGAAGCTGCCCAGAGTGGCTGGGGCAGCCCAATAAGGTGTGTGGGGTATAAATAGTAAAATTATCATTATGGAACGGGACGTCCTATTTTCATCAGAGAAATGTTGGAGGGTATGTTAATAGGGCCATTACATTATGGGGGCATGCTAGAGACATCTGCTAGAATAGTTTCTGCCTGTATTATGGTACACCAATATATTTCTTTGGCAGGTTGTAAAATATTTTATTTTAGATGATCACTGCACCAGGACATGTCCCAGCACATATGAGAAACAGGTGGCAGAGAAAATTTACCCCTTATCCTGATAATAATAATAATAATAATAATAATTTATTATTTATACCCCGCCCATCTGGCTGGGCCTCCCCAGCCACTCTGGGCGGCTTCCATAAAAACCAAAAATACAGTAAAATGTCACACGTTAAAAACTTCCCTGAACAGGGCTGCCTTAAGATGTCTCCTGAATGTCAGATAGTTGTTTATCGCTTTGACATCTGCTGGAAGGGTGTTCCACAGGGCGGGCGCCACTACCGAGAAGGCCCTCTGCCTGGTTCCCTGTAGCTTTGCTTCTCGCAGTGAGGGAACCGCCAGAAGGCCCTCGGCGCTGGACCTCAGCGTCCGGGCAGACTGATGGGGGTGGAGACGCTCCTTCAGGTATACTGGACCGAGGCCGTTTAGGGCTTTAAAGGTCAGCACCAACACTTTGAATTGTGCTCGGAAACGTACTGGGAGCCAATGCAGGTCTTTCAAGACCGGTGTTATATGGTCTCGGCGGCCGCTCCCAGTCACCAGTCTAGCTGCCGCATTCTGGATTAGTTGTAGTTTCCGCGTCACCTTCAAAGGTAGCCCCACGTAGAGCGCATTGCAGTAGTCCAAGCGGGAGATAACCAGAGCATGCACCACTCTGGCGAGACAGTCCGCAGGCAGATAGGGTCTCAGCCTACGTACCAGATGGAGCTGGTAAACAGCTGCCCTGGACACAGATTTGACCTGTGCCTCCATGGACAGCCGTGAGTCCAAAAAGACTCCCAGGCTGCGCACCTGGTCCTTCAGGGGCACAGTTACCCCATTCAGGACCAGGGAATCCTCCACACCTGCCCGCCTCCTGTCCCCCAAAAACAGTACTTCTGTCTTGTCAGGATTCAACCTCAATCTGTTAGCCGCCATCCATCCTCCAACCGCCTCCAGACACTCACACAGGACCTTCACCGCCTTCACTGGTTCTGATTTAAAAGAGAGGTAGAGCTGGGTGTCATCCGCATACTGATGAACACCCAGCCCAAACCTCCTGATGATCTCTCCCAGCGGCTTCATATAGATGTTAAAAAGCATGGGGGAGAGGACAGAACCCTGAGGCACCCCACAAGTGAGGGCCCAAGGGTCTGAACACTCATCCCCCACCACCACTTTCTGAACACGGCCCAGGAGGAAGGAGCGGAACCACTGTATAACAGTGCCCCCAGCTCCCAGCCCCTCAAGACGGTCCAGAAGGATGCTATGGTCGATGGTATCAAACGCCGCTGAGAGATCCAGCAGAACTAGGAAACAGCTCTCACCTTTGTCCCTAGCCCGCCGGAGATCATCAACCAGTGCGACCAAGGCAGTTTCAGTCCCATGATGAGGCCTGAATCCCGACTGGAAGGGATCCAAATGGTCCGCTTCTTCCAGGCGTGCCTGGAGTTGTTCAGCAACCACTCGCTCAATCACCTTGCCCAGGAATGGAAGATTTGAGACTGGGCGATAGTTGGCCATCGTGGCCGCATCTAAAGATGGTTTTTTAAGAAGCGGTTTAATAACCGCCTCTTTCAGCGGGTCTGGGAAGGCTCCCTCACGGAGGGAAGCATTCACCACCCCACGAAGCCCATCGCCCAGTCCTTCCCGGCTAGCTTTTATAAGCCAGGATGGGCAAGGATCCAGGAGACAGGTGGTTGGTTTCACTCGTCCAAGCAGCCTGTCCACATCCTCGGAGGTAACAGATTGAAATTGATCCCACTCAACTTGACTAGACAGAACTCTAGCACTCTCCCGCCCCGGCCCTGCTCCCACGGTGGAGTCTACTTCTTCCCGAATCTGGGCGATTTTATCTGCAAAAAACTTTGCAAAATCATTGCAGGAGAACATGTGGCCCGTACTGGGCCCCGATGTTGCAGGTGGTTCCGCTAAATTGTGAACCACCTGAAAAAGTCTCCTGCTGCTGTTTTCTGCAGATGCAATAGAGGCGGTGAAGAAATTCTTCTTCGCCGTCGCTATCGCCACTTGGTAGGCTCGACGTTGAGCTCTAACCTGTGTCCGGTCAGATTCGGAATGAGTTATCCGCCACCGGCGCTCTAGCCGTCTCAACGATTGTTTCATTGCCCTCAGATCCGTGGAAAACCACGGGGCTGTCCGGGCTCCATGCAATCGGAGAGGGCGCTTCGGAGCCAAACAGTCAATAGCCCTGGTTAACTCCACATTCCAGCGGGCCACCAGGGAATCGGCTGAAAGGCCATCAACATGGGATAAAGCATCCCCTACCACTCTCTGGAAACCATTTGGATCCATTAAGTGGCGGGGGCGGACCATCCGAATTGGTCCCACCTCCCTGCAGAGGGGATGGGTCGCAGAGAAGTCCAGTTGCACCAGGAAGTGATCTGACCATGGCACTTCTTTCATTTCGCTTTTACTTAGTGTCAGATCACCAACATCCATAGAGGTAAACACCAGGTCCAAGGCATGTCCACGGCTATGGGTTGGGCCAGACTTATTCAGGGACAGCCCCATGGAGGCCATGCTTTCCACGAAGTCCCGAGCGGCCCCTTGTAAGGTCGTGTCGGCATGGATGTTAAAATCCCCTAGGACGACCAGGCTAGGTGTCTCCAGGAGAACATCCGCCACGACCTGGAGCAGCTCGGGCAGGGAATCCTTGGTGCAGCGGGGAGGTCGGTACACCAAAAGGAATCCTGTACTGCCCCTATTGCCCAACTTCCAGAACATGCACTCAGAAAACTGGGTCTTCCCAATAGGACGCCTGGTGCAAACTAATGACTTCCTAAAAATCACTGCAACCCCCCCTCCCCGCCCACGTGACCTGGGTTGCTGTGCGTAAGAGAAACCTGGTGGACAAGCAGCGGCAAGGACAGGCCCATCTGCTTCATCCAACCAAGTCTCTGTTACACATGCCAGGTCAAATCCTCCATCCATGATCAAGTCATGGATGGCAGTGGTCTTACGAATCATTGACCTGGCATTGCACAGCAGCACCTTCAGGTCACGTGGGTATCCCTTGCTGATTCTAGTATCCATCCGGACAGGACCAGACCTGGAGGCAGGAATAGTCCTCAGACAACGACTAAACCTGCCTCCTCTGTAATGACATGGTCTGGTCTTAGCGTAACTCCTCCTCCTACCCGTGATCACTGAGATCGGTTGTCCCAGTGCATCCCCCCCTGTGGAACATGCCCCAGCCATTTTGTGGGCTGGGGCCCACTCCCCGGCAGCCCTGAACCCTCCCCCTAAAAACAAAATAACACCTTAAACAAACAAACAAAACCAATAAAACAATACAAACAAAAAAATGTAAAAATTACAAAAACATCAAAATAAAAAAAATAATAATTCCCCAAGCCCAACCAAACATCCATCCCACCCCCACCCCCCACATACAAAAAATCCAAAGAAAATTTTTAAAAAACATTTTAAAAACACTCTGTGCCTCTCTGGCAATAACAACTGTCCTAGTGAGGCCTGTCAGGCCCCGCCCCGGGCCAGGTGGTAAGTGGCAGGGAGGAGCAGGGCCCTCAGGCACTCACTCAGGGGAGTCTTCCTGGGCAGCAGGCAGCAAGCAGCAGGCAGTCCTTGTGAGGCCCCAGGCCCCGCCCCAGGCCAGATGGTAAGTGGCAGGGAGGAGCAGGGCCCTCAGGCACTCACTCAGGGGAGTCTTCCTGGGCAGCAGGCCGCAAGCAGCACGCAGTCCTTATGAGGCTTCAGGCCCCGCCCCAGGCCAGATGGTAAGTGGCAAGAGCAGGGCCCTCAAGCACTCACTCAGGGAGTCTTCCTGGGCAGCAGGCTGCAAGCAGCACGCAGTCCTTATGAGGCCCCAGGCCCCGCCCCAAGCCAGATGGTAAGTGGCAAAAGCAGGGCCCACAAGCACTCACTCAGGGAGTCTTCCTGGGCAGCAGGCAGCAAGCAGCACGCAGTCCTTATGAGGCCCCAGGCCCCGCCCCAAGCCAGATGGTAAGTGGCAAAAGCAGGGCCCACAAGCACTCACTCAGGGAGTCTTCCTGGGCAGCAGGCAGCAAGCAGCACGCAGTCCTTGTGAGGCCCCAGGCCCCGCCCCAAGCCAGATGGTAAGTGGCAAAAGCAGGGCCCACAAGCACTCACTCAGGGAGTCTTCCTGGGCAGCAGGCCGCAAGCAGCACGCAGTCCTTATGAGGCCCCAGGCCCCGCCCCAAGCCAGATGGTAAGTGGCAAAAGCAGGGCCCACAAGCACTCACTCAGGGAGTCTTCCTGGGCAGTAGGCCGCAAGCAGCACGCAGTCCTTGTGAGGCCCCAGGCCCCGCCCCAAGCCAGATGGTAAGTGGCAAAAGCAGGGCCCACAAGCACTCACTCAGGGAGTCCTCCTGGGCAGCCTGATGTGACTTTAATGGGGGTCTACTAGAATTTTATTTGAGGTTCTGAGGTGCTCAAGAACCTAGCACAAAAGAGCTCTTGCTTCTTCCAGAGATGATGTGATCTCTGTGGGGAAGTTCCTAATGTGTTTTCCCCACATTTCTCATATCCAGATTTTATTCTGCTGCCTTTCCTTTGCTCCAGGACCGCCTATCCCAGATTCTTCTTGTTGTTGTTCTTCTTTCCTTTCATGGCCTCACCTACATATTAAGAAAGCCACTTCTTCTTCCTTCCCTGCATGCCACTACTATCAAGCTCTAAACTTATGGACGACCTTCTGAGGGCCACCAGTCATTGGCAAGGAATCATGCAGAAAAGTATGGGTTGCCAGAGACAGAAAAGTAGATGCTTCAAATGAATCTCATTTGTGCCTTTCTACAGTAGGCTACATCCTAGCCACACAAAAACCAGAAGTTTGCGCACACATGCGGGAACACACACACACACACACACACACACACACACACACACACTGTGCTCTTCATCTTTCAACAAGGGAAGTAAGACTTATCATCACAGTTCAAGGGCACACTCCAGCCAGGCAAAAGCACTTGAGGGTATGGCGCAGGACCAGTGAGGAAAGGTGAAGCCCAGGGAGGAGTCATGGCTTGTGGAGCCTCCTAAGGCTTGGAAAGAGGACATCATTTGGCCTCCACAACTGAGGTTCAATACCTCTGCTCTGGACTCTTAGAGTATAATGATCCCTGCATCAGGGATACTAGAATGATGCTCATTTGTGTTCTGTGTGAATGAACCATCCCTCAGGACAGGAATATTCCTTTTACAGCATCTTCCAGATATTATGGTAGCAATCTTTTTCTTCAATAACACACTTTTATCTGAGCGCATTTGTCCACCCCTGATTTAGCACATGTCCATGTTTTACGTGAATACCCACAGCATGAACCAGGATATGCTCTTCAGATTGATGGGAAATTCTTGCATGTGTTAATGTACTGTGCATTGCACACATAAATTAATCCTCGGTGCGTCTTGGAAACATAAACCCATGGGTTTTTTATTATAAAAATGCACTTTGGTTTTCACACCTCATTTGTATACTCCCTGTGATGATGCTACGATCTTCAGGTTCCCTCCAGCAAAACTTAAATCGAAATACATTTCATGTGGCAGGCCTCAGCAAGATGTGCGGCACCTGTTTTGAGGCACAGGGCACAAGAAAATAATGGAACGTTAAACATTTTCTATAAGTAGACAAGCAGATAAAAGCCTAAGTTTGTGTCTTAAAGCTTTCCTGAGATGCATATGGTATGTATTTTGGATACTATTTTAATGTTGCACTAATGTGGCTTTGTATACATAATGGCATCAAGGAGCCATTGTACATAAAGGGAGAAGTACTCTCCATTAATCTTTAGTTTATAATGCTGCCATTGACTTTTACAGAAATGAATATGCTTCCAGAGAAAGGTCTCCGTAAAATGAACACATGATAATGTACAAGCCCAGAGATTATAGGTTAATCACAGGCTCCTAAATTTGCAGCTTCTGTTAGTTGGCCAATAAGCAAACAAAAAACAACAACACATCATTATTATTTTGCCATCTTTTCTGACTTTTAAATACATTTGTGCAGTGCTTTTTTCTGGGGGGGGGGGACACAGGGGTACGCATACCCCGAAACATTTTGTGAATCTTTGTCCTTTTTTCCATTTGCTGTATTTATTTTTCCTGATTTGAACTATAAAATGGTGATTTTCTTGAGTCAAAATGAGAGTGCCCCTAAACATTTATATATATATATATATATATATATATATATATATATATATATATATATATGCAGGTTTTGGTGTCTTCGGGTGTCTTCCCGTGTAAGAGTTGGGGTGTCTAGGCGACGTTTCGACGAGGTCTCACTCGTCATCTTCAGGCTGGTGCTTTCGGCTTCTTGTTACTGGAACAGAGCAGGATCTCAGTGTTTGAGTTCCTATAAATACTGTTGAGGGGGTGTGGTGTATAGCCTCCAACGTTCTGGGCAGAGAGGAAGTTCCCAGGTTAGTGTGTCTTTTCTTCTTTTGTTCATTAATTACTTGAGGGATATCTTGAGTGATTTCTTGAGTGATATTCTGAGTACCACTTAGGAGGGTCATTAGGTGTGGATTAGTTGCTAAAGCTTTCGTGTCTTGACCTCTTGACCTTGTGAAGAGTTTTTTCTGAGAAGATGGCTGTACTGCACTTAGTTGTGCTCTGGCTTGGCTTCGTGTATAGGGGCGAGCTGTGGTTTTGTGCCCTGTGCCAGCCAGATCTGTGTAGGGATTGCAGGGGGGTGCAGCATCCGGAGGTGCCACTATGGTTTGGCTACTGGATGGTGTCTGTAATTTATCTGTGGAGAGGGTCTGGGTTTGGGTCTGGTGTGGTTGATTGGAGATGGCGTTCTGTGTGCCTCTGGTTCTGGTGTCGGTTTTTGTGGGGAGGGCTATTTTCCAGATGTCTGGCAGGCGGGACGTATCGTCACGCTTGTTCATGTTGTGAGGGTGTTTCTCTATCTCGATGGCTTCCATGATTATTCTCTTGTGGTGGTGTTCCATGTTAAAGAGCAATTTGGAATCTGAAAAATTAATTTCGTGTCCTGTTTCTTTCATGTGTTGGTAAAGAGAGGATCAACCACACCAGACCCAAACCCAGACTCCTTCCAGTTCATAGAAACAATAAAGAAGCAAAACCTACATCCCGACGACCTACTTGTGAGCTTCGATGTTGTATCTCTCTTCACACAAGTGCCCATTAATGAAGCCTTGACAGCCATTCAAAACAAATACAATCCCCCCGAATACATCCTGGACCTGACCAACCACTGCCTAACCAACACGTACTTCATCCACAATGGACAAAGATATAAACAGATAGAAGGAGCACCTATGGGATCACCCCTCTCACCGGTCATCGCAAATCTGTACATGGAACACTTTGAAACCAATGCTTTAGACAAGTCAGAACACAAACCCAAACTTTGGCTCAGATATGTTGACGACACCTTTGTAATTTGGCCACACGGGAAGGAAAAACTAGATAGCTTCCTCACACATCTCAACAGCCTACACCCCAAAATACAATTCACTATGGAAATAGAAGCCAACAACCAACTTCCCTTCCTTGACGTCCTAATCTACAAAAAACCTGATGGCTCCCTAGGACACACTATCTACCGGAAAAAAACACACACCAACCGCTACTTACATGCACAATCACACCACCACCCTGCACAAATAAACTCCGTAGCCAAGACTCTCATCTCCAGAACCAAACGCCTGGCTGACAAGGACCACTTGACAACTGAGTTACAGAATCTCTCAAATGTGTTAATCGCCAACGGATACCAACAAAACAGGGTTACGAAGCTAATCCAAAAAGAAACACCCCCCAAAAACCAAGACACAGAAGAAAACAATGGCATGGCCCTCCTTCCTTATATCAAGGGCACTACAGATAAAATTAGCAAAATCCTCCATAAACACAATATCAAAACAGCCTTTTGCACCAACCAAAAAATAGCCAATATCCTCAGAAACCCAAAAGATAAAATCCAGTTAGAAAACCAAGGGGTCTATGAAATACCCTGCAAAGTCTGCCCAGCCACGTACATTGGACAAACAAACAGACGAATAAATGCACGTATCGCAGAACACAAGAATGCCGTCAAAAAAGAAGAAAAAACTTCCTCTCTTTACCAACACATGAAAGAAACAGGACACGAAATTAATTTTGCAGATTCCAAATTGCTCTTTAACATGGAACATCACCACAAGAGAATAATCATGGAAGCCATCGAGATAGAGAAACACCCTCACAACATGAACAAGCGTGACGACACGTCCCGCCTGCCAGACATCTGGAAATTAGCCCTCCCCACAAAAACCGACACCAGAACCAGAGACACACAGAACGCCATCTCCAATCAACCACACCAGACCCAAACCCAGACCCTCTCCACAGATAAAGTACAGACACCATCCAGTAGCCAAACCATAGTGGCACCTCCGGATGCTGCACCCCCCTGCAATCCCTACACAGATCTGGCTGGCACAGGGCACAAAACCACAGCTCGCCCCTATACACGAAGCCAAGCCAGAGCACAACTAAGTGCAGTACAGCCATCTTCTCAGAAAAACTTTTCACAAGCTCAAGAGGTCAAGACACGAAAGCTTTAGCAACTAATCCACACCTAATGACCCTCCTAAGTGGTACTCAGAATATCACTCAAGAAATCACTCAAGATATCCCTCAAGTAATTAAGGAACAAAAGAAGAAAAGGCACACTAACCTGGGAACTCCCTCTCTGCCCAGAACGTTGGAGGCTATACACCACACCCCCTCAACAGTATTTATAGGAACTCAAACACTGAGATCCTGCTCTGTTCTAGTAACAAGAAGCCGAAAGCACCAGCCTGAAGATGACGAGTGAGACCTCGTCGAAACGTCGCCTAGACACCCCAACTCTTACACGGGAAGACACCCGAAGACACCAAAACCTGCATATATATATATATATATATATATATATATATATATATATATATGAGCACTGCACTTGTGTACATTGTTTTTATGCTCCCATGAAATACTATCCCCACAGTGGTAATCCAAAATGGAACATTCAGTTCATTCAACTCCTAAAATAATTTAGGAATTTCAGCACTATTAATCAGTAAATTGTGCAGCTAGGAAAAACCACCACAATGCTGTCGCAATACTCTTGTTATTTTGTCTATAGGACACATGCTTACTGAACAAACAAAGGTGTTTTTACATGCAAACAGTTTGGGGCTGAACCTAGAAAAGTGGGTGAAAATGTTTTAATTAGGAAAATGAAGTTGAAAACAACTATGCTACCACCCTTATTTCACTGAGCGTTCCCTTCGTTGGATTTTTTATTTTTTATTTTTAGCAAATGTGACCTGAAACAAAATATAAAATAACATTGCAAAACTCTGAACTGAAAATTGTGTTTTTCACAGGCATTTGAATCTCAGGACAAGCAAGCAAGGCTACTTAGATAAGCCTCACCTGAAAGAAGAAGGATCAGGGGAAAGGAATAACTGCTTTCCCTCTTATCTCCACATTTGTATGCACCGCAAGTCTCAGCCTAAAGCACGTTAAACTGATTAGCTATGTTTATTGACATAATAGTTTGTAGGCTAGGACACATGTTGAGAAATATTATCTAACTTATTAATAGGACTTATGACTTGTGAGCTGTCATAAATGCTTACAAAGGAAAAGCACCACAATTTGCTTTTCTATTACTTTAGCAGTATGCCAAATCTTACATTTATAAAATGATATCTATTTACACAGAAGCTGTTAGAAGATTTTAACTCTGTTATTAACAGCTGCTTCTTTTCTTATTGGTAAATTGAAGAGCAAAGTAGAAACAGAGCAATATTAAGGAAGCCACATACTATTCTGAATTAAATCCTAGATTTATCTTCTAAAACAGCAGGTGTAATAATAATAATAATAATAATAATAATAATAATAATAATAATGATGATGATGATGATGATGATGATGCAACTTATATATAATTTAAGAGGCTCTTTATGTGGTCAAGCCAGTCTTTTTGGTAAGTTACGGTTCTAGCCAAGTCTGTTAAGTAGCTCTTTTCATGACTAAAAACTACAGAAACCACTAACTCGAGATGATTCAAGGCAGTTTTCCCTAATAATAATAACAACAACAATAGTAGTAGTAGTAGTAGTAGTAGTAGTAGTAGTACTATCCCATCCATCTTATTGGGTTGCCCCAGCCACTCTAGGTGGCTTCCAACATATATAAAAACATATTAAACATTAGAAACTTCCCTATACACTGCTACTTTTAGATGACTTCTAAAGGTTGTATAGTTATCTCCTTGACATCTGATGGGAGGTCGTTCCACAGGGTTGGTGCCACTACTGAGAAGGCCCTCTAGTTCCCTGTAGCTTCACTTCTGGCAGTGAGGGAACCTCCAGAAGCCCTCGGTGCTGGGCTGAAACCTATAGCCATCATAGCTTTACAGTCTCTCATTGGTGATTAGAGACTCCTGTTTTCCCCAAAACAATACCATTTTCCAAGTGTACTCCTTGATGAACTACCACCCTTCATCCTTTCCAGTTGTCAGTCATGACCCTGTAAACCCCTGCCTCCCCCCACGCCTTCCACTCCTTTTGAGAAGTTTCTTCAACAGCAGAACAGCAGGAACTTAACTCAGTTGGTAGATCATGAGACTCTTAATCTCAGAGTCATGGTTTGAGGCCCACATTGGGCAAAAGGTTCTTGCATTTCAGGGAATTGTACTAGATGACCATCCTGGTCTCTTCCAATTCTGCAATTCTATGGTTCTTCTACATTAAGAAAATGATCATCTTTCCGCCCTTCTGGTTGCGCAATTATCACCTATCAACTCCCACCCAAATAAAAGTCACATTCAGAAGCAATGTTGCTGGGTATTCAACATCTGAATGTTCCTTGAATTATTGCTACCCAAACTCATAGCTGTCAACTTTTCCCTTTTCTTGCGAGGAATCCTATTCGGAAAAAGGGAATTTCCCTTTTAAAAAGGGAAACGTTGACAGTTATGCCCAAACTGCATTTCCCACTTCGACTTGTTTCATATGGATTCTAGTGGCTGAGCTCTGGATATTGATCATACTGTGTTTTTTATTAAAACGTGAAACTTTTTTTCCCTTTTCTAAATTACTTTGTCATGGTTCTGCTTTCTCTCTGAAATCTTTATTCTATTTAAGCCTTTCTTCCTTTAAAATATAACTTCCTTTTGATCTTGCATACATAGGATACTAACGGATATTTCAGAGGATTAATTTTTCTCTCTCTTTCTTGTGTAAAGCTTTGACTGTTTATCATTTTCAATTATTACCATAAATGAGATATGAAAGAGGGGAACAAAATAAATCTAAAGGAAAGAATGTTGACCAAGAATATTTACCACAACATGCCGTGTCTCTTTAAAGTGTTTTATGATTGACATATGAAAGCTCTTGGGAAAAGTTGCACTTCTGATTTATTATAGATACTCTGCATGTGGTAAAATAAAAAGTGGCACCATTTCAGAAATAGTCTAAAAATTAATGATAACCTGCAAACCAAATTTACATTACTGTTTCCCAGAAGGGGCAGCTATTGTTTGACAAATTATATCCAGTTTATCAATATAAGCCCCATTCCGTGCCGAATAAGCATGGGACGCCTTTGCCTGGCGGTACTATGGCCCATAGATTGCAGAAAAATACTGGGCAAGGTTTTGCCCAGTATCTTCCCTGTTTGATGGACTCAGGGGGAAAAGCTATCCCATGAGCCCTTGCTGAAGAGGGGAGGGGAAAGCCTATATAAGGCTGCTTCCCCTGGAGCTCACAGCCATTTTTGTTTGAGAGCTTCCCACCCGCCAACCCTCAGGTTAGAGCCTTCACTGAGCAATTTTGGGTCACTGGTTGACAGGGCCAGAAATGATTTTTTCTCTCTCAACCTAATTGGCACTTGGTTGTTTTTTTTACACCCCCCCCTTCCCTCAGTGAAATTATTGCTTTCCTTTGTTAAGTGGAAGAACATTGTTTGTATGAGGGTGGAAATGGCATTGGTCAGGATCAACATAGTATAGGGGAGATCCCCATAAGGGGCCTGAGGAGAGGATTGACCACAGCAAACCCAAGCCTGGTCCTCCAGTGAGATCTTGCTTGCTTGGCTTGCACCACAGCAAGGTTCAACATTGGCTGACTCCCATCATACAGGTTTAGAGAGATCCAAACCCAGTTGATCCATTCCATCAACATGGGGCTTGTGGAATGATGAACTGATCCTGGGACCCAATGCCATGCCAACCCTTGCCCTGCCTGCTGCTGTCAAAAAAGATTTGGCCTGATTTTATCCCATCACCATTGAACAGTCTGATTATTTTGCTGCTCTCATGGGTTATGTAATGTGCCTCCCTGGGCAATAGAAATTTCTGAGATCTCCCCTCTGCCTGCAACAAAAGAGAAAAAATATCACAGACTGCACATACCTATAGTAGAAATCACATTTAAATTCCATGACCAAAAGGATATGTCTGGATAACATCTTATTGCTAACATTACACTGAAAACAGTAACCAGTGTGCTTAATTGCAATAAACTCATCATAGAGCAGATATTACTTCCTGATATTACTTCAATATAGCTCAAGGCTAGTTTTGACATTATGGTTTCTGTGCTTTCATTTTAAGATGCCAATCTAGAATTGGGTGAAGACTGGATATACCAGCTTTCATTGTGCTGGGGTCTGAGGTGGGTTGAAACCTATGTGACACTGACCTCCTCAAGCAGCTCCATCAAGTTCAGGCACACCCATTTTTCTAACATAAGGAGGACTTTGGTCTTTTCATGCTCACAGGAATGTCTTCCACTATTTTCACTGTATAAAGCACCGTGTTCTCATATGTCACTATTTAATAATTATGTAGGCATCCCCACACTTACGCGCATTCAACTTGTGCACATTCAGCTCTAAGTGCTTGATAAATAAATAAATAAATAAATAAATAAATAAATAAATAAATAAATAGATAGGGGTGGAATGCAGTTGGGCATCCAGGATTTTTTTCCCCCAATCCCACCCACCATTGAACCCAGTGGTGCTTTGACTATACACAATTTCACATATACGCATGGTACCCAGGAACATAACCCTGCAGATACCTGTAAAAATAATTTTAAGCTAGAGTTTTCCCTTTTCTTTCACAGTTATTCCTTGTTTCAGTTTACAGTCACAATACATGTATGCAGGAACTGTTAGAATTCCTGCTCCATGATTGCAGTCATGGGATTGTTGTCTTTCACATGACGCTGTATGTTTTGACTCCACAGAGTGGGAAGTGACGGAGACAGGATGTTTGTGTTACTGTGTTCCGTGAAGTGGGACTATTGTTCTTTGTTTTTTCTCTCTGCTGTCTGATGCTAGAGAGAGAGGGAGCCATGTTGCAGTGCTCCATGTGTGTTTATATGTAAATAAAGTAGATTAGCCAAAATGCTGAGATGCTGAGGTCTGTTACACACGATGCACAGACTCTGCGGATCCCTAAATGTGCTGGTGTCTGTTGGCATATAAATACAGACACGATTCCTGATTGAAAATGCATTTGAATACACATAGATTCGTGGAAACAGTTACACTCCAGCTCCCATATGTTTGTTTGGAGTCTAAGTCTTATATTCATAGGAACCTTCATTCCCAGAATATAGAAATGCCACCTGTAAATGAGAGTCACGACTGACAGGCAGGCCTTTGCTGAAGACTTTGGGTGAGAGTCAGCATAGGAAGAGCAGGTATCTGCTCATTCAATAGGGTTTCTATTTTCTCTCCTCCCCTCCCCACCTCATTCTCTGTTTACCCCCAAAATCTGCTCTGGGGGATCTTTGGGACAGATTTAGAGGGCATGCAAAGGGATGGAGAAAGAGAAATGGGAAGCCCTGTTTCATAAGTGAATTTCCATTACACAAATAGGTGGGCATCACTGTTTTTCTTTCCAATGGGATTAATCAGGCCACCTTCTGAATGGTGCCCAACTTATGATCCCAAGTTCAATATGCATAATGGTAAAAAGGAAGGTGTGAAATAGCCAGGCAGCATGAATTTTAAAATATTACATATTCCATCGGGGGGGGGGGAATAGAACATTAATTTATCCTGAGTAAGTCTAGCACATCCATCACAACTGCCCTTGGAAGCTGTGATATCATTTGTACTGAGAAATAAAGTGGGAGCCTCACACATATTTCTCACACCCGTACTCTAAAAATCAGGAGAGTAAATTAAAATATGTCACCAGAATCAGTAAAATGTTTGACAGGAACAAGGGCAGATTTTGCACAATGAAGACGGGGTTGGGGGGGTTGGGAGGGAGGAATACAGCAGTTTTCACAATTTGGAGATGCAGACAGGTGACCAGGGGCCATTTGGCAGCCACTTTAACATTTTTACGAGTGTTCATTGTAACTACAAAGAATGTGGTTGTCTTACAACTCTCTGCAGTGACTCAGAAACCTGTGGAAGTGGGAGACACAGCCATAGGCCAGAGAAATCCAATGCTCTGCATGGCGAGCCACTCACCTTTTCATGTTACATCTACAATAGATCTTATCTACCTAAATTGCCTATGCCAACATAAGAAGGATTCCTTCCTTTCCACTACCTAGCCTGCCAATAATATACATGGATTCTTAAATTTTGGCAGACTTCCACTTCTCTTGTGTATCTAATATCTTCACTGGGTGAACACAAATGCACATGACTATTAACAAACAGACACACACACACAAAGTCACACCCTATAGATAATATATATTGAATCAAATGAACTTTCTCTCAGTTTCTTCTAACTCAAGATGGCAGGAAATAGCTAGTTACAGGTAGGTATCCATATTGGTCTGCCATAGTCAAAACAAAATTTTAAAATTAAAAATTCATTCCAGTAGCACCTTAGAGACCAACTAAGTTTGTTATTGGTATGAGCTTTTGTGTGCATGTACACTTCTTCAGATAAGAAGGAAATAGCTAGTTTTCTTGAGCAATTTTACCTGTCAGCACTTATAACTCAGAAAGACCAGTAAGTGCCACATGCTACCAAATGCAATTTCAGTGTATGGACTGCGTGACTTCTTGTCAGTTCTATTTCTTTGAGTCTATTTTAAACTTTGATGGGGGGGGGGGTTGTTTTGTTTCTAAAAGTTCCTCAGCTGAAGAATCCGAGATCTAAGCTCATCTCTAGGACACATTTGCAAATAACTGAGTTGGCTGATTGGGATGCATCTGTGTCACTGCTACCTGCCAGGAACACTGCAGCCTTAGATACAATGTTTAGCTGATGCCGTGGGGTCATTTCCAGATGTACATCTAAATGACAGCTTAGCTTGCCAAACAGCTTTGGCATTCCCAGGGGGTATGTAGATTTCACTGCAGGTAGTGGGTACTTTGTTTTCAGTATATCCCTCGGTGCCAAGTCGTATTCCCATTATTCTTCTTGAAATATTTCCAGTGGTGCTTCTTGTCCATCACAAGTGATCCTTAAATAAAAATGCCATTGTTCTTTCAGAACTCTTTAGTGCCTCAGACGGAAAGAAAAAGATCCAGCCTAGATATTAGTTATAATGACTGTTATATATTTTGGACGTTCAAGACATGAAAGGGAAAACATTAGGATAAATTACATATTAAGAGTCATTTTACTCCTCTCTTATGGATGAAATATCTCTTCATAGCTATTCAGTTCCTGCTACCTCTGCACAGAGCTGACTTTATTAAACAGTAGGGGTTTCTCAATACGAAGGGGAAAACGATGCTGCTAAGCAGATTGAGAATGACTGAAGAAATGGAATTTATATAGGCTGAATTTATCCTCAAAGTAGGTATGCCCAAACCTTTCAAGGACTGCAAATTATCTGCTTTCATCGCAGACGCTGCTTTTTCAACACCTATAGCTCTCTGATATGAGACATTCAGGATAACATTATATCGAAAATAAATCCAGTCAGTTAATGTCTGTCACCCTGATCTACCTAAGGAAATTTATATGCATCAATAGGCTTATGCTTGCTGGACTGAGAACCACAGGTCACAGGTAAGTCAAAGAAGCCTTCAGATGAACATGAAGGTGCACACCTGAGGAAACATGTATTCCAGCCCATCCAGAATTGCCAGTGGACAGGAATGATGGGAGTTGTGGTCCAAATCCGCTGAAGGTCACCATGATGGGGAAGGCTGATACAGTGGTACCTCGAGTTACAGACGCTTCAGGTTACAGACTCCGCTAACCCAGAAATAGTACCTCAGGTTAAGAACTTTGCTTCAGGATGTGAACAGAAATCGTGCGGCAGTGGTGCGGTGGCAGTGGGAGGCCCCATTAGCTAAAGTGGCGCCTCAGGTTAAGAACAGTTTCAGGTTAAGAACGGACCTCCGGAACGAATTACGTTCCTAACCCGAGGTGCCACTGTATAGGCTATCTACACATCATTGATTCAAATGCATCCTGATGTTCACTCCAACAAGCATCCCCATCTCTGCCACGTTAACTACTTAGTCCTTAGTCAGTCGTCAGAGCTGGATTTCTTAAAATGAAATGTGCCCAGCAGAATTTGTTCTATGGGGAGTTTTATTTTATCATCTTATTCTGTTACAGTTGATGTTTTCTTATTTTAATATGTAATCCACCTTGGAGAAAATTTTATCTGGAAAGGCAGCGTTATAACCTTTTTTTTAAAAAAAAAAAAAAACCAAATCCAGGCCAACATTATCTACACCAGTATTTCAGTAACAACAAAACTCAGTCAGGTGTCACTAGGTTTCTTCAGTCTCTTTGTTCAAATATTCTTAAGGTGGGTACAATCAGCTTGCAGAGAAGGGATGAGAGTGTGGTGGAAGGTACAACTGTAGCTTCCGTGCACTGATCACTTTTTGTGCACAGAACCAGATTACATGCCTGCAGTTGTGTGCAGGAAGGAAAGATTGGCATGTGGAGTTGCGGACAGCTCTCTTCTTCTATATACTGTTATACTCATGTATTTCCCGGCCTTCCTCGTTCTGCTGCATAATGAAATGTCCGCTCTATAGCCCTTAACTTTCCAAACTTCGTCTCAGTCCCTGAAATGCTCAGTAGAAACAACAGGACTGTAGGCCAGTGCTGGCAAAGTAATTTGCACTGGCTGCTGCACATAACAGGTGTTAATAAATTACATTTACACAGAAAAGGATGGCAAGGTAATACTTCATTCTGCATCATTCACAAATCACTTTCTCAGACTCAGGCACCCTGCAGTGCAGCAGAATTTGTGTGAGAAGAGGCAAGCATGCATAGAAACACATTTGAATGACTATAGAGAAGAAGCAAAAAAATAAATGTGATAACAAGGGGGGTGGGCAGAGATGAAATGGCTCCTATGCCACTGAAAGGTTTACGTTTTTATAGGCAAACATGTTTTTTATGTTTTCCAATAGTCATTAAAATTCCACAGTGAAAATAAAACTTCAGGATCGTAGAAACTCTCATATATTGAATCAGACTACTGCTCCATCTTAATTCAGTATTGTCTACTCAGACTGGCAGCATCTCTCCAGGGTTTCAGAAAAGTGATGCTGTGTATTGTACCTGAGGCCTTTTTCATACAAAGCATGTGCTCCAAATGACTGCATCAGTGCAGTAGGTCATAGGAGCCATTAGTAGAATTTCCACATGGGTGACAGTGTTCCTAAATAAGGTAAAAAGGTAAAGGACCCCTGGACGGTTAAGTCCAGTCAAAGGTGACTATGGGGTTGTGGCACTCATCTTATTTGCAGGCTGAGGGAGCCAGCATTTGTCCACAGGCAGCTTTCTGTGTCATGTGGCCAGCATGACTAAACCGCTTCTGGTGCAACGGATCACTGTGACGGAAACCAGAGCACACAGAAATGCTGTTTATGGTACCTATTTATCTACTTGCACTGGTGTGCTTTTGAACTGCTGGGCTGGCAGGAGCTGGGACAGAGTAACAGGAGTTAACCCCATCACAGGGATTTGAACCACCAACCTTCTGATCGGCAAGCCCAAGAGACTCAGTGGATTAGACCACAGCGCCACCCACATCCCTAAGTAGTCCTGAATTAGGGCCAGGATCCATCTCCAGCCTCACCAGCAATGAAAGACAATAATGGGCCGTACTCCACAAAAGCTGTTCTGTGTCCTGGCTACAATATGGCTACACCAAGAATGGTCATTGAGCCAAAGTGGTAGTGCCTGCCAGAATGGTGATGGGAAGCGGGGTTCCAAATGGCATGCATAGCTTTATGTTGAATGTTAGCCTTCTTCCATATTGCAATATAAAGTTCACTCATTGCTAAAGCCCACTATTTGATAGGAAGCTATGATTCACGAATTGAGAGATTTGGACCTGGGGTCACTGTGTCTGCATATACTTTAGTAAAGTTACCTCAGTGACTTATGGATCACACATTTTATGACCTATGAAGCAAACCATTGTGAAACCTGAAGAACTGTGTGGTTTTCTGATACTGCGGGACATAATTTGTACTTTGCAAATGAAATCCTCTGGATAAAGCTAGCCACGCTTCATTTGCAATATCTAACATCCAAGACTTGATCTAAAGAACCACAGGTGGAAGGCAGGAAAAATGGACTTTTTCCATTCCCTACTTCCTGTACACCTTCAAAGTTCTTCCAGGGGGTGAGAAGACCCTCCTAAACAGTGTGAGATAGGTCACAGTCAGGCACGCAGAAGGAATAGTCAAAATCAGATAGTGGTTGTTTTTTTTAATGATATTTATTAGACGTTTAAAAATTACAGAAAAAAGAAGAAAAGAAAACAACAAAAATTTATAACAAGACATACATTACAATACATTAAAAAAAGGAAAAAAAGGAAAAAAACATAAAAACCAATACAACAATACAGCAAAAAAGAACAATAACATTAAAACACACATCCAATATTCCATATCTTTATCTTTCATTTACTTGTTTCATCGACCTCCTCACACCTCCCTTTTTGTATTCTAGTTTAATTAATTATTTCAGCAAATTCTTTCCATCTTTCTCAATTTTTGTTAAATAATTTATCTTAATGGTCTAACCTATTAATTAACTCAGCAAATCCTTTCCATGTTTCTATATTCTGTCATTCAATTTACCTTAATTTATTTTAACCTTATCTTACCATAAAATACCTTAAAACTTAAAACTTAATACCTATTTATACATAACTCCTTGATATAAGGAGTTAGAAATGATATATTTCTACTAAAGCCAAATAGTTTCATTCCAACATTTTTCCTAATACTCATTAATTTTACACTAATTCTCAAAATATTTTTTTTTTTTAAACTTTCTTCCAATCCTCATCCAACGTCTCTTCTTCCTGGTCTCGGGTTAAGTCAGTCCTTACTGTCCATTCCATCTAGTCCATCAACCTGGTGATCTTATGTCCGAGGCTCTTAAGTCTTTTCCATGTCCCTTCTGCAGATCTTCTTCTTGTTTGTACCTGCACTTTACCTTGTCTTTTGTTGATCTTTTTCTTAATTTCTTTCCTTTCTCATTGAGGAGTAGGTCTCGGGGAGACTCCACCCCAACAATATCTCCGTGTCTCCTCAACAGATCAGCCCATTCTCCACAGTCAGCACTGTAGTCCAGAAAGTATTTAAAAGCATGTTTCAAAGTCCCTCCAAAGTTAAGAGCCCCCGCAACTCCAGACCCCCCCTGGCCCAAAACCAAACCTGCCTAGGGGGATCCATCCAACTTCCCATCTCCCAACCAAACGATACTCCCTCTCTCCATATCTGACTTTCTCCAGGTTCAGTCTTCAAAAACAGCAGCTTATGCTCCTGCAGGGCCTCGGGTTTCTCCATTTGTGTTACTTGAGGTTCAACAGCAACCTCCTCCATTATCTTCTACCCTTGCACTTGCCCTGTCAAAACAGATTCCTGGGCTGGTTCCTGAATGGTTTCTATATGAGTATTCACTGTTTGTCCAAAGTTTTTGACTGCAACAGTCATCAAATCCATCTTCTCATGCAGCTGCTCCAACAAAGCGCTTGTCTTGCAAAAAGCAAGCACCAAAACTTCTTCTAAACACATTTTTATCCAAGGTCAGAGTCTGGTCTCACGATCCTTAATCTCCACAGCTGTGAAATCCCCAGATCGACTCCAGCAACAGTTTAACAAGCTCCCTCTAGAGGAGACAATTTCTATTTGTATCCATCTTTTGAAAGCAGGTCCAGCAAAAGAAAGTTACTTTCATTTTTCAAATATTTTGTTTCTTTTGAATGCAAAAGGCAACATTGGAATCAATATGTTTCTCTTTTTTAACTATCTGTCAAAAGACGTTCCATTCACAGTCAATGAACTTCCCCCAAAATTTCTGTCTCTGACACCCCGTTCCCAGGTTTGAGACGGTGGAAATTTATCTTTCTTTAATCTTGGAACAAGATGGAGATAAGCTCAAATTGCAAAGTTACGAGAAACTGAAGCACAAGATACAAAATTGGTTTCAATACCATCAAATAATGGAATTTTTCAAACAGGATAGGAAAATTGGCTTCCAGATGGAAAAATCAAAATTAGAAACTGAATTGTTAGAACCCAGTACTAAGAATTTATCTAGAATGTATAATTTGTTGCTGAAATGGAATACACAGGATGAAACAGTCAAATCAGCTATGATTAAGTGGGCACAGGATGTTGGTCATAACATCATGTCAGATGACTGGGAATGGTTATGGAACACCGGTACCAAATTTACGGCGTGTAATGCCTTAAAGGAAAATATTATGAAAATGGTATACAGGTGGTACATGACCCCAGTCAAGCTGGCAAAAATTTATCATCTGCCCGATAACAAATGTTGGAAATGTAAAGAGACTGAAGGTACCTTCTACCACCTTTGGTGGACATGCCCGAAGATTAAGGCTTTCTGGGAAATGATCTATAATGAAATGAAAAAGGTACTTAAATGTACTTTTTCCAAAAAACCAGAGGCCTTTCTCCTGGGCATTGTCGGCCAATTGGTGCCAAAGAGGGATAGAACTTTCTTTATGTATGCTACTACAGCAGCAAGAATACTCATCGCGAAGTATTGGAAGACACCGAATTTGCCCACTCTGGAAGAATGGCAGATGAAAGTGATGGACTATATGACATTGGCCGAGATGACAGGCAGAATCCGCGACCAAGGAAAAGAGACGGCGGAAGAAGAATGGAGAAAATTCAAAAGTTATCTTAAGGACTATTATAAACTCAACGAATGTTAAAGTGTTGGGGTTTTCAGAAACAAAGGGATACAGTGATATAAGGTCAGAATATAGAGATGACTAAGATGACAGAGCTTGGAAAGTAACAACTGGGAGTTGCTATAAAATTATGGACATTGGGATGCAGAAAGGGGGGGTATGGGGAAGTCCTAGAAAAGAGGTTGATGAAAATACGCTATGAAATTATACATGTATGTTTGTCTTTTTAAGTGTTTGTCTGTTTTCTAAAATTCTGTAAAACCAATAAAAATTTTATAAAAAAAAAAGGAAATTTATCTTTCTTTACTCTCTCTCCTGCAGGCTTGAACAATCTAAGATTTTCCCCCCTCTTCTCCTGCTTCCAAGAGTGGTTTTGATGGTTATAACTGAAGGAAACTTAGTCCTTTATATACGACTTTCCTGACTTTAGCTTGCAAAGTTTTGCTTCAGTCTATTTACAAAAGCGGAAGGCGGACTTCCTGTTTAGAACCTTCCCGCTTCGGTGCCAAATTAAAATGTTTCGTAGTCCAATTTTCCGTTCTATTCACGGGTACAGTGGTGCCTCACAAGGCGAAAAGAATCCGTTCTGTGATTCTGTTCGTCTAGCAGTTTTTTCGTCTTGCGAAGCAAGCCCATTGACGGATTGGCGGATTAGCGCTATTAGCGCTATTAGCGGCTTTTAGCGGCTTTTAGCGGCTTATCTGCTGATCGGATCAGCTGATAAGTGGCTTAGAGGCTTAGAAAAAGGGGGGAAAGGGAAAAAAACCAGCAGGAACTCGCAAGACATTGTCGTCTTGCGAAGCAAGCCCATAGGAAATTCATTTGGCGAAGCACCTCCAAAACGGAAAACTCTTTCGTCTAGCGAGTTTTCCGTCTTGCGAGGCATTCGTCTTGCGGGGCACCACTGTACTTGTTTAGAGTCCAATTGCCCACAGGAAAAAGGTCAGCGCTCTCCGGCAACGGCTGTGCGGCTTCACTCCGTAAAAGTAGCAGTCGGTTCAAAACACCGCGCCGCTCACCCCACATCACTTCGGATCCCCAAAAAGGGGTTTCCCTGCGAGTAGGGGAGGCGCTCTTGGTGTCAGCCGAATCCCACGGTCCCAGGCTTCCTCCGCCTGGGATCTTTGAGGGGTCTCCGCCTTTGCCGCGGCGGCAAGACCCGATTTTCACAGAGCAGGTTCCTCTCGGTCAGAGGAACTCCGCCATTGCCGATGGCGCTAACCCGGAAGTCCCATCAAAATCAGATAGTGGCACCTTTCACCGTTACCTCCAATGTGGTCCAGATATGTCTGAAGTGTACCTTTTTTACCTTACACAATAATTGGACTAGGGTTTCCTGTTTAAACAGATGTTTTATTAGTTTAAGCCTCCTCACCAGTTGAGGTTATCGTGCAGTGTTTTTTATTCTGCAATTTTGTTACTTTTCAAAGAAGTAGTGTAAGCAGGTCTGCAATTATTTTTAGTCAGAAAGGGTAAGAAGTAAACAAACCAACTATGGTTTGGCACTGCAGTTGCATGGTACAGGTTTGGTTTGCAAGAAAATGATAGGCTTCATTCCACTCTGTATGGAAGGGATTTGCACCAAACATCAATGCATAGCAATCTCCTTTTTCTAAATACTCCACTGCAAGCTTATTCAGTTTGCTACCTATGTCGTGAATGTATAGATTTGGAAAACCAGCACCTATGTGATATGGGTTGAATCTACTGCTAAAATGGAGAACTAGGCTTGGAATGATTAGCTGTACAATTAGTTATCAGCCCCTTTTCTTCTTGGAGTCTGAACAATCTATCCATCACGCATCTTACTTTTGTATTGTTTGTTGACCTTCTCTTGATCTCCAAATTAATTAGACTTTAGTTGCCATCTCCTGAAGGCTGGGCATCTATTCAGGTGTGTTGTCTTTTGAAATGTGATCAATGCTGACAGGATTTATCTCAAACAAAATGTAGGACAACAGTTATGCCTGGTGTAATTCCCATGAAGTAAAGCCTGTTACACCTTGGTGGGATTTGGTCCAATATATGGATGCAATATATTGTGTAATAAATGAAAGAATACAGCTTTATGAGATGCCATATTTTGCCATGATATAAAAATATCTTGTAATAGGGTGACAGACTTTATTACCTTCCATAAAGATTTAGGGCCTTCTCCAGTGAACATCCTGTTAGCTGTGTAAATTAATGTTGAGTCATCCTAGTGAGAAGACTCAATTACCTTCAATATTGAAATTTAGAATACCATTCAGGGGAGAAAAGGAAAGGGATGGACGTCAAGCCAGCAAGGGGACAATAAAGAGAAGGAGAGAGGTTTTATGATGCATATTGAGTCAATAATGTACTTAAAGTCCAGAAAACCCACAAAACCATTCAAAATATGGGCCTAAGTTTCCAAAAGAACCAAGCACCCTCAAGGGGAAATGGGCATTAGTAACAGTTCAAGTCCTGTTTATTCAGCGATGTGGAGGAAAGAAGTGCTTAGCCAAAAAGAAGAAAAGAGAAAGAAATCCGTTTAGCACCTAAAAGGGAGTGGTTTGCAAATCTAGGAGGGACAGCAAGAAAGGGGAGGGGAGGAAACCAACTGTGGATTTGGATGGATGAAAAGGATGATTCACTCATAATCATGGGTTAAGCATGTGCTCAGAAATGCTGCTGGCCTTTGAGAGGAAACAAAGAACTCAGTGGCCAGAGAAAGGCACACTTTGCATGTGCTGCAGTACTTTCATACCTGGAAACAGGGGGAGAGAGCTAGAGAGTCCATGCGGCTCATGAGGAGACCCTCCCTGGAGTCTGAAGAGAATGTCATTGAGGGTGAAGGAAGCCCCAAAGAGGCCACAGATTTCACTTATGCACATAGTATCCTGGAACGTAACCCCAACATAAGTGGGGAGTTGCCTGTATGTTTAGGGTTGTTGGCCAAATACTGAATCCTCACAAAAGAAGATGTACACCCAAAACAAAATGTGAATCCTTACGTTTTGTTTTATGTGCATGCGTTACGATTTGCACTAGATTTTAAGAGTTTTGGACTGAAGGTTTGTTTTACTGTTACTGCTATTTTAAAAGATAGCAGGTCCCCATCACCACCACTGGTGCTCCTCGCTGCCAATAGAGGTTGGCAGAGGGGGAGACTGCATTCTACCCTAACCCCGCCATCAGTATCGGCTTTAAAGGTTGCCTAAAATATTTTAAGGGTTGTATTAAAAGCAGTGCTAAGTTCCGCTTGCACAATGGGATTTCCCCCTTCTCCTCCTACAGTGCAGTCCCTAAATGTGTCCCATAGATTCTCCCAACCCCCCAGAGCAGATCTGGGGAGGTGCAAAATTATAGTTTGGGAAAGAAAGGGGGAAACCCCATTGCACATGCAGAAACTGTTGTGCTGATAGGATACATACATACAGCTCTAGATAAATACCATAAAATTGTGGGGGGCATGTTTGAGAATTAACAAGCACTTCATAATAATAAAATATCCCTCTTTGCTTGTTTCTCAATTCTACAGAATATGCACAAATTACTATTTTTAAAAAAAGAGAAATGGGAAGAACACTGATTTGCTCAACATAACAGCTCCCAGTAACAGCCACAAAATGCCTTTCATTCATAATTATTCCCGAAAACAATCTGGTTTGGAGAAAGAAAATGATATGGCACTCTTTGTCCAGATGAGCAAAGAGGGAATTGCACTAGATGGCAGCTGGACGGTTGCTCTATACGGAGATTCTCTTAGGGGAGTCGAAGATGATTTCAGCTTATTAAAGAAAGCTAAATTACATCTTGTGTACTGACCATATGGATGGCGAAACACAAGCCCTGATTGACCAGCGAAAATCCTGTCACTTGGCTATGCTAACAGGGATGTCATTCAGCAATATACTGGAAGCATTCATTATGCTAATTTGGATAAATAGATGGAGGGAAACATCCCTGACGCATTTCTCTTTGCAGACAGGTGTGACAATGGGAAACCTTATCAGGCGAGCGCTACAGCTTTTAGAGGATGCTTTCTAGAAGAGAGAGGAAGGCATTAAGGGCAGCAGAATGGTAATTTGAGAGGTAATTTGATTTTGTGAACTCCATGTGACTTTTGAAACTCCGCATGAAATTTTGATGAGTGTCCACAGCTAATCTGGGAGGTCAGGCAGGCATGCTACCTGCTGAATGTCCTTTCTTTCCTACAGGCTCAAGATACATTCAATCAAGGTGTGTGTTTCTCGTTGAATTGCAACCTAATACCTAAAATAATGTTTGAGGCGGTGTGCATTAACATTTGTCAACTTTAATTTGTCACCGCTTTATGCACAAGCAGTTTGAAGAAGTGATTTGGTTACAATCTCTATCCTTGATTCTTTCAGGAGGGGGGAAAAATAAAACAGAGAGGTTTCGAGAAAGAGAAAGGGGGTGGAAAGGAGGCATGGGGGGAGTAATAAAAGAGTTGCAAGCTAAATGACTAAAGGATTTGAGGGAGAGAGAAGTATGGCTGCAAAAGTTAATGCAAAAAAATAATAATGAAAGAGATCTGATGACTAAGCACTGCATGAGTTTGTTCAAAGAATGCTGTAGGATTTAGAAAGAGAGGTGAATTCAATCAGCAAAGGAGAATCTTTTTGCAGTAAGAGTTCCAGAGAGTCTTCCTCAGCAGAGGTATGTTTTGATAATTGCTTAAGACTTTTTCTAAGCAGTAGCAGGAGCTTTTTTAAGAGAGAGAGAGAGAGAGAGAGAGAGAGAGAGAGAGAGAGAGAGAGAAAGGAATTGCATTATACAGTTAAACACATTATTCTTCAGCATGCTATTACAGTTTATGCAAGAACCACTTTAATCTGTTCTGTGCTCTTGCTTGCACCATTTTGGAAAAAGGAAATCGAATGCAGGACCCTTTACTTTCATCCCTCCATTCATCCCATTGTCTGTTTTTGTCTGTACTTTCCACTAAGAAGAAATGTTTGTTCTTTTCTTTTCTTTCCCTTTTTTGGTAAATCAAATATCATTGTTATTAGGATTAGATAAAAATGGTCATTTTTTTTTTTACTCCTGTTCGCAACAAAATTTGCAGAAATGTACCAATATGCTACATCGCCAGTGCAATTAACTATGCCTTCCTTTCAGTGTGCTGTGATACGGCCTTGACACACACATCAGACAACAACCTGAGTTTTACTCCACATATTTGTCTTACAATAGATGGCATTTTAAGTCCTTCTTTATGTACGGAGAATAGGCTGCTCATTGAAAAGATCTCAACAAATAGTCCATAATGTTAAATCATGAAATGGCCTTACTCCCTCTTTCCCAACTATTTTATTTGGATATATCATTCCAGGTTTTCACAGTTAAATATATCCATATAGTGTTTTTAGAACATATCTTTGTTGTAACCTACCAGAGAACTTTAGGTTACAGGGTGGTATATGAACATTGTTAATAAATCCTAAGCACACTTATTTGAAAGGAAGTTCAGCTTAACACAGTGGTGCTTACTTCTGTGTAAAACCTCTGAGTAAATGCAGATTACTGGGTTGTAAGTTGTGATTTGGGTTCAGTCCGGAGCCTCACATACACTGAGATTTCCTAGGTGCACAGAAGTTGCCTTATCCCTAGCCAGACCATTGATTCGTCTAGCTCAGTCTAGACTGACTAGCAGCAGCTCTCAAGAGTTTTAGACCAGCATCTTTTTCAGCCCTCTCTAGAGATGCCAAGTGTCAAACCTGGGAACGTCTGCATGCAAATCATCAGCTCTACCACTAAGCTATGGCCCTTCCTTTGAGGATAAGAAAAGAAAAGTGAATGCATGCATCAAAATTGTTACAGCCCCAACAAATCACAGTGTTTGGAGAGATTGTTTCTGCAGCAAGAGAGAAACACTTCTACAGTTCCCCTGTTTCTTCCTTTGGGCCAAATATTGATTTTAAAAATCCAAGCGCAAGGGGGAAAAACAGGAAGAATCATTACCTTTGTCTGTGTCAGTGAATGAAATGTGCATACCAGACAATAATATATATTATTTTCTGACCCCCCCCTGAATCTGCAGTTAGAAAATAAGCATTTCATGAGTGTGTATTGCACTCTCTGATTCATTCTCTCTTAATTAAAACAAACGTACAAAGCAACACAAAAAAGCTTACTAAACAGTCCATATGTACAAGGGGACAAAAAGCACCTCTTCTCTTTTGTTTTGGCAGGAAAATCATTAATACGTGTGGTGTAGTTTGGATAGCAAACACTGCATTTTCATTATAAATTCTTTAGGAGTTAAGCTACACAGTAACATAGAGTTTGTTGCCTTTGATTTCTTCAGCAAGCCTCTGAATTGTTCCACCTTTGTTTCAAAAATAATTTGCAAGGCCTTTTTTCTTGGACATAATAGAAAAAGCTGGATTAATATTTCACTAATTATAAGCACTGAACTGAAGAAAAAATAGGCATGCAAAGCTAGCATTTAACAAATTCTAACATCATTACGTTGAACTGAAGGCATTATACAACTGTGACTTGTGTATAATTAAAATAAAGCTCCTTCACCCTGGTCTCAGCAGAGTTTGCAAATTCTTGCAGTGAATTTTTAAACACCAAGCTAAAAATATGCAGTCAGTTTGGATGCTATAAAACGGTGAAGTTCAAGTCAAAACTAGAAACCATGCAAATTTCAATGACATCCCACATAAAAATGCATATTTCATGACAGCTCACCTAGAAGTAGACATTCCATGATTAAATATATGTATTTTGCTTGTGGAGAAAAATAAGATTGTGGCACTGATAAATCTGGGATGACCATAAATTGAATACATATATATATGCTGGTGCCCCTTGAGACCTGTATATGCTATTCTTCTACATTTGTAATCTTCCCAGTAGATAATTTCTTAAAATATGGATGCTGTGGTTGACTTAAAACCATTTGCCATCACCCAATTCACATCACAGGACTAAGGACCAAGGTGTCCTGACAGGGAAGAGAAAGAGAGAGAGTTGGTCTACCATCTGTAATGTTTCTGGGTTCATAGTGGAGGTGTTGAAATGGTGCCTCCATGTGCTGTTGAACTCCATCCCTCACCAGCCCCAGCTGATGGTCAAGGATTATTGGGAATTCTAGTTGGCTGCTGTGGGAAAGAGGATGCAGGTCTGAACAAACATTTGGTCTGATCCAGCATGACTCTTCATAACGCTCTTCTGACTGTAAGCCCACTAGCTAGTGCAATTTCTGTATTGTTGCCCCTAAAACAGGTGCTGAGTAACAATAGCAACTTCCAGTACATAAAAAAATAAATAAATTGGGAACCACAGTTGGGAAATGTTAGAAGAAATCAAGAAACTAAGCCAGGAAACACCACAATGGTGACCTCTTGACATTATTGGACTCCAAGTCCCATCAGGCCCAGCCACCATCATCAGTGGTCAGGGGTGGTGGCAAGTATATTCCATTAACACCCGGAGGTCACAACAAAGGCTTCTAATGAACTAGACATCCTATCAAGGCTCTTATTTCCATCTGGAACTCACTGGAACTCAGTTCTGGCACCTCTCAGGTGGGCGCCATTGCCATTATAAGAGAACAAGGGTGGGTTCATGGTGAGTTCCAGCACCTTTTTCTAGAAAAAAAATAGCACTGCATACTCTAATATATCATATAGGGAATGCCTCGGAGAGCATATTTGGGGTACTAGCAGTGTCTACTGTTTAAGGCTTATCAGCACTGACAGGGTGCACCATTTGCAAACAATCAATCAGGAGTTAACCAACTGTTCCTTTGTGGTCACATCCATGACTGACATCAGGTGTGGTGCAGGTGGGTATAGATTGTGGAGAAAGCTTCATGAGCCAAACTGGAATTTATTCCAGGCCTAATTAGCTAATTTATGCTAAAACTTAAATGTTTATTGCCAGGGAGAAGAGAATTTTATGTTGAACAAGGTTAGACTTTGGGACTGTGTAACTAATACAACCAGCCATTTTATTTTTGTATGTTTGTTTTTGAATTGTTGATTTTTTTAATTAAAGATTTCTTCGTTTACAAAAATACGTGCATTGTCTCTTTTTTCAAGTTGTGTTTTCTACAGATTAGTTTCATTTGTTGTGAGACATTAGTGTTGCATACAGTATAAGGTTGGGAAGAAAAAAGGGGGGAAGAGGATTGGGTTGGGTTGGGTTGGGTTGGTAATGCTTCTATTCATCTACTTAGTGTATGTTTGGGATTTTCTGTCAGCGTCACTTGTGTGGGTTCTCTTTCTGTTCGCTTGTTATATTTCCTTGGTGGTGAGAAAAGTTGGGAGTAGCCTATGGTTTGGTTGGTTGTCTTTGGTTGGGTGTGGTGAGATTTCAATCAGCCATTTTATGAGTAAAATAATATCAAAAGATTAACAAAGGGAAGTATACCAGAAGGGGGGTGGAGAGGCAGAGAGAGAGAGCCAGCATGGTGTAGTGGTCAAGAGTGGTGGACTCGTATTCTGGTGAACCGGGTTCGCTTCCCCGCTCCTCCACATGCACCTGCTGGGTGATCTTGGGCTAGTCACACTTCTCTGACGTCTCTCAGCCTCACTCACTTCACAGGGTGTTTGTTGTGAGGGAGGAAGGGAAAATAGATTCTTAGCCGCATTGAGACTCTTTAAGGGGAGTGAAAGGCAGGCTATCAAGTCCAAACTCCTCCTCCTCCTCCTCCTCCTCCTCCTCCTCCTCCTCTTCTTCCTCCTTCTCCTCTTCCTCCTCCTCCTCTTCTTCTGTATCTATATATCTAGAATGCACACAGAAAATCAATGTCTTCTATTTTTTAGATAACAGACTTAAAACTGAAAACAAGTTTGGGTAGTTTTACTTTTTAATAGCCATCTTACTTTGGCTTGGAACTACTCAACTGTAAAAGGTAAATCTGTGAATCACTGGGTAAGTAGCTTCACATTAAGGTCTGATTGTGATCCTCTGGGTAGGGCAGTTCCATGTCAGATCTAATCCCTGTCTTCTGGCCACACTGCGCAAAAAGCAACATGCCAAGATTAAATCATATACTACTTCAAGCCTGTGAAGTAATGTGCTACCCAATCAATCTAGACACCTGAATCTCATTTTCAGGATGCCAAAGGTTCTTTCGGTGATGGATCTGCTGGCTAGATGCATTGCATTATAATTTTCCTCTGAGGAAACAGAGGGATTAGCAACAGGATTCATGAACCATGCCCTTAAGGAATGTCTCCTGGAACATAAAAGTATATTATTCGTATGAAGGCCTGTCCTGAATAGTAATTGAGATAATGATGATAATGATGACAAATAATGTAATTATGCACTATATTTAGCCAGAAGTCTCACTCACTGAAGCAATCTGTTCCGAAACTCAAGTGCCAGCTCATATCTCCCGAGAATGCCTCACCATTATATGGGTTTCCTGGGACCATCTCTCTTGTACAGAACAATATTGCATGTTTATTGAGCTCAGGACCATTTTGTTTTCCTGGAAGCCTTCTCTTCATCCTACTGGGCCATATAAATGTGTTTAATAATTTGACTCCACTCAAACTCTTTTATAGATGTCATCACTGTACCCTCTGGGGTCTTTAAGATGGACGCAATCCATCATCCCTGCCAGATCCTTCAGAGTTTCTCAAAAGCTGCAGGCTACTCTGTTCCAGATTTTACACTACTCTAGAAAACCAGAGAGTACTCTTTGAAGAATGAGTGTATGGTTTGGCTATGTTTGTTTTTATATATGACCCACCTTTCCATGGGAAAACTCTCAAGGCACCTTACATTGAGAGATGTTAAAATGCCAATCAAATATAACAAATTACAACACTTTATTTCCACTTACCATTGAACTCAGTGGGACTTAGAAATAAGACCCTCCATGTGTCCCTATTTTCCAGAGACAGTCCTGGATTTACAGAAGCTGTCCTGGTTTCTGATTTGATCATGGAATGGCCCACATTTCTTTAGAATGACCCTATTTTCATCAGATAAATGTTGGAGAGTATGGCGTTATGCAACCCCCTAAACCAAGGAGATAAGTAACTATACAACCTTTAGAAGACACCTGAAGGCAGCCTTGTACAGTATAGGGAAGTTTTTTATGCTTTATGCTTTATTGTGTTTTTATATATGTTGGAAGACACCCAGAGTGACTGGGACAAATTATTTTTATTATGGAATAGGATGCCCCTATTTTCATCGGAGATATGTTGGAGGGTATGCATGTATAAGATAGAGCTCTCAATGTACTGAAATGTATATAGAATTGGTGTAGTAGCTTCCCTGATCCATCTCCTATTTTGCACTCTAAGAATCATATTTTGTGCACAGAGAAAAAACTCCACTCCACTTCCAAATCTGATGTTCTTTTAGAATGAGGCAGAACTTATAAAAACCTGAGAGAAAGGATCTTAAGCAAAGCCAGTGCTTTATTTCTGGGGGTATTCAAGGAAACACAGTACAGGCACCACCCCCCCATGTTAAAAGTGTGTCACTTACTGTAACAACTTCATGGTGAGTACTGACACCTTTTCTTTTTAAAAAAGCACGGGGCAAAGCATATATGCATATGGAACCAGGGGTGGAATCCAACATAGCAGTAAGTGAATACATCCATGCAAAGATTTCTGCTTGCACAACGGAACATTATCCCTCCTTCTTGGGGTTCCCCCAACACTTTGGAGCAGATCTGGGGAGGGTTCACAGGATAGGGTAGGTCCTGCTGTACAAGCAGAAATCCTTGCATTGACAGGATGTGTTACTTGACTACCATCCCATATGTTTTAGAATAGTAAATATTGACAGGTAGCTTAAATACAGCTGAGGTGCCTATTTTTGGATACAAATTTATTTCTAAAGCTTCTGACTTGCCTTTCCAGCCCCCTTGGAACATTTATAGTGATGTACGAAAAATTTAAAATCAATATAATAAACTTTGCATCCAGCTCCTGAAGAACTAGATGCCAGTTTAAGGAACTGAAGCCAAGTCCCCAACTTTTGTAATATTTTAGCTCTCAGTAGAGCTACAGCAAGTACGTATGAATTTGTTCTAACCTGTTGACGAATACTGATAGCATCACAGGCCACCTAATCTGAAGAAAGACATTCCTGTTCAACCTTGACTAATATCAGTCCAAAAACGAGACAGCAAAGACAGCACAAAATAATCCAAAACACCTAACCGGAGACAGACTATAACAAAGTATAGTTGGCAGGCACACGGAATAATGCATGATGTCAACAAATCCTGTCAACCAAGTAAACAGTTAGGACTGGCATCAAATTGGAACTAAGGGAGCTGGCTTTGGCTTTTTTGCGATACAACCAATCCAATCTCCAAACCGATTAAAAAAAGTCTTTTAAAAATCATAAGACTGAAGAGACAAGCAAGCAATGGTCAGAGAGATAAGAGCCAAATCAATCAAGGGAAATATCTCTAAGCTGGAAGGTAGACTTCAGCAGACACACTACTAGCCCAAGATATATTGCAAGATTTCCCCCCGCTCCAATGTACCAAATTCTCCTTTCCCAAAATGGCTTCGTGTTAAAGCTAGGAGAACAAACTCCTAACAATAAAATGCAAAATCAGTGTTATTTATGTTAATTCATTTCATTTATATCCCTCTGTTCCTCCCAAAGGAAGCCAGGGTGGCATATTGTGGAATGGATGACTGTCAATGCAATCAAAATAAATTAAAAAATTGTCCAGTAGAATCTTACAGACCAACTAAGTTTGTTCTGGGTATAAGCTTTCTTGTGCACGCACACTTTTCAGATACACATGTTAATGCAATGTAATCCTCTGAGGAAAGATTTCAAAGGTTAGTGAAACAGCTAGTATGAGGAAGCATGTTTTTTAGGTTTATGTTCTTTTCACTGTATTTTACTCATCCTTTGTTCGCTCAGTAGATTCTACTTGCTATTGTAAACAATTTCAGGAATGGAACATAATAGCCTTGCATTATTTATCAGCTGGGTTATCTCTGCAATTATTCAGAAATTATGTTTAAATAACTTTACCCTTGATTGGCAAAGCAGGGGTTCCAATGAAGAACTGAAGTATAGAAGATTAATATTGATTATTACTATTGTAAGGTTCTCTAACAGCAACTGGCTTTTATTTTTTGTGCTTTTATAAATATTTCACTTGGTTTGTATGTCACATTAACTGTGATGTGGTTATGATAGTTAAAATCCAGTGCAACAATTAAGGACTTGCCTTATTTCAGTTATAATGTATCTATGTAACATTTCTTGAATAAAATGTAATGTATGCTTCAAGCTAATCCCGTAATTTTCTATGTTTCCTACCTGGGTCTAGTTCATGGGGTCACACTTGTATACTTCCAAGTGGACGAAGGAGATCGAAGATGAAGACCATATGCTGTGAAAGACAAATGGCCTGCATGATATTATCAGTTCCCCTCAGAAAACCAGGCCCACTTCTCCCTTTACTTTTGGTATTGTTTTGAGTTGCTCTTCCTGCCTAAATCCCAGAACGAAAGCTTCTACTCACAGTGGACCAGTTTGCACATAATGCCAGGTCAAACCATGAGTAAGTATGAACACGTAAGCCTGTGGGTACTTGACAGACCATGTTTACAACTTATGATTTGCCTAGGTTCAGATGCAATGCTAACCCAAACCATAGTTTAGCTCGAGTTGTTTAAGAAGCAAGAGACCTGGAAGAGGAGCGAAGTGTCTGCAATTTTTACTGTGAGCGCCTGCACAATCATGTGTCCCTGTTTAGCCAAGCGTTGGTTTAGTGTGAACATGTGGACCATGCCAATTTGTGTGGTAAAAGTTATCAGTGTGATACAAAGAGTGGAAGAAGATAGTATTGAAAGCAATTGTTACCATCAATGTTCTTAATCAATGGCTAGTCAAACAAAGTCAATGGCTGGTCAATAAAGGTATAATTGTGTGTATCACCTATAAAATTCACACATATAAATGCAGGTTATTAAGGAAAGCAAAAGCCCTGAGAATATGTGAATATTAATATTTTAAAAAATGGCATGGTTGAAAATCATACGGAATAAAGGGAAAGAACAATTCATGTGTTTCAACTATTATAACATTGCTTTTGCAGCAACAACAAAATCAGCCTAATTGTCAAGAGTGGTTGACAAATGAATTGGCAAGAAAATGAACTGGGTCTCTGAGCCAGGTTTTCTCCCAGAAGAGGAAAAGAATGAATCTATTTATTCAATCTCTTTGAGGAAAGCCAAGCAAATAAGATGTAAGAGAGTAATCTGATATTTCACAAGTCAAAACTGGTCCATCAGATGCAGAAAGTAATCTATTAAGATCCTAAATAAATACTCAGCAGTATCTGTTCAGACATGCCACCATCATGAAGAATATTCCTATGGTCAGTGGAGTTCATTGTTTCCATATTGAGATCTAGCTTGTATAAAAACATTCTGGGAGCAAACTGAATCATTTTATAAAGAGATAGAAGTTTATGGATTTCAAATTTGTTGTGTCAAGAGTCATGATAAATTCACATTGGCCTTGATCCACAACCCAACTGTGCAGGGCTCAATAAATGCACAAAGAGGCTGCCATGTTCGGGTATCTTGCTCTTTCCAATGTCACCATCTTAGACTGGAAAAACAGTGGCAATAACCCTAAGCAAAGAACTGTAAGCCACATTGTGCAGCTGAGATCCTACGAACGAATTCTTTCCACATAGTAGTGGTATTTATGAAACACAAAAGACACAACATACAGCAATAAAATGACCAAGTGTGTGTGTGTGTGTGTGTGTGTACATTTTATGCTTTGATTACTTCATCAAGAGGCAACTTTATTACTCACTTTTATGATTGTGGGAGGTGGTTTCATTTGACGTCGCCAAGAAGCTTCTAGGGAGTCATTGCAAATGGGCATAATGTAGAAATAGGTGAAAGCAAGCTGCTATAAGGCTATATCATAAAAAGGAATAATAATAATAATAATAATAATAATAATAATAATAATAATAATAATAATAATAATAATAATATCTTTATTGTCATTGCCCCCTTCGGGGACAACGAAATTACTTGACTGCTCCATAAAAACACTAATTAAACAATACAGTATAATACAGCAAGGGAGATTAGATGACTTTCAAAGTCCGGGCTTCCCATTCAGGGCCGAGATCGCTCTGGAGAAGAAGCTGTTCTTAAGATGGCTCGTTCTTGTCTTTATTGTCCTGTATCTCCGTCCCGACGGCAAGAGCTCGAAGAGACAGTGACCAGGATGTAATGGATCTTTTACTATGTCCAGTGCCTTCCTATGGCACCTTGTGGCATAAATCTGCTCTAAGGTGGAGAGTGGGCAGCCAACAATGCTCTCTGCTGCCTTAACAACCCCATCCTGTCCTGGGCAGTACAGCTTCCGTACCACACACATAAGCCATAAGTGAGCATGCTCTCAATGGCACAGTGATAGAAGGCAAGCAGCAGTTTCTGCAGAAGATGGTTTTTCCTTAGTATTCTCAAAAAATACAGTCTCTGCTGCGCCTTCTTCACAAGCCCCCTTGTGTTGACACAATGGGTATTGGGCAAAAGCCTCCAGCCCATCCTATCTCAGATTAATTTTTCTGCGCTTCAGTCATCTGATATCCAGTGAATCTGATACAAGTCTACAAAATGTATGCTAGATAATTTGTGTATTTGTTTCAATCATTGATTTACCGTATTTTTCGCCTCATAAGACGCACTTTTTCCCCTCCAAAAATGAAGGGGAAATCGGGGTGCGTCTTATGGGGCGAATGCCTGCAAGCCTCGCGCGCCCGGCAGGTGGTCCCACCGGGTGCGCGAGGCTTGGGGCGGCAGCCTGTCGCCCGAAGCACGGGGAGCCCTCGGGAGGGCTCCCCCTGCTTCGGGCGAGTGTCTGCAAGCCTCGCGCACCCGGCAGGAGGTCCCACCGGGTGCGCGAGGCTTGGGGCGGCAGCGGACTGCTTGCGCGCACGCAGAAGCTTGGGGCGCGCTGAGCTCAGCACGCCCCAAGCTCCTGGTGTAGCGCAGCGATCCGCTAGCCCTGGGAGAGCCCCGCGGCTCTCCCAAGGCTAGCGGACTGCTTGTGCGCACCTAGAAGCTTGGGGCGCGCTGAGCTCAGCACGCCCCAAGCTCCTGGTGTAGCGCAGCGATCCGCTAGCCCTGGGAGAGCCCCGCGGCTCTCCCAAGGCTAGCGGACTGCTTGCGTGCACCTTGAAGCTTGGGGCGCGCTGAGCTCAGCACGCCCCAAGCTTCTAGGTGCGCGCAAGCAGTCCGCTGCCGCCCCAAGCCTCGCGCACCCGGTGGGACCTCCTGCCGGGTGCGCGAGGCTTGGGGCGGCAGCGGACTGCTTGCGCGCACCTAGAAGCTTGGGGCGCGCTGAGCTCAGCACGCCCCAAGCTTCTGCGTGCGCGCAAGCAGTCCGCTAGCCCTGGGAGAGCCCCGCGGCTCTCCCAAGGCTAGCGGACTGCTTGCGCGCACGCAGAAGCTTGGGGCGCGCTGAGCTCAGCACGCCCCAAGCTCCTGGTGTAGCGCAGCGATCCGCTAGCCCTGGGAGAGCCCCGCGGCTCTCCCAGGGCTAGCGGACTGCTTGCCGGCACGCAGAAGCTTGGGGCGCGCTGAGCTCAGCACGCCCCAAGCTCCTGGTGTAGCGCAGCGCACCTGGGGGGGGGGAAATAATTTTTTTTCCTTTATTTCCCCCCAAAAATCTAGGTGCGTCTTATGGGCCGGTGCGTCTTATGGGGCGAAAAATACGGTAATTCTGTTATTTATCTTTTGTAGCACATCACTCTGAGCTTTGTTGAAGGAAGTGTGATTCGTAAACACGAATAGTAATCAATCATCATCATCATCATCACATGGAGAACTGTAGCTCCTGGCCACTCAACTACCAGCCCTCTGAGCCCATCTTGTCTAAGTTCAGAGAGCTGTTTGTGTACATAAATGCTTATGCAACATTTGACTCACAATTATCTTCAGAGGACTTAATAAATATTAATGAATCAATGTTCATAATGCTACTAAGATCTAAGACAGGATTGTGTGTAGTATGCTTCCCCTGTGTTGAAAAAAATGTTTTTTTAAAGAAATCCCACAACACTCCATGCTATCTATATACCCGCAGGCATATGCCCTAGTCTTTTATTTTAACACACCATCAGCTTTAACATTGTCAAAGGTTAGAACATGAATTAGTGTTTCTGCTAAGAGAATGACTTGTTTCTTATGTGGTGGAGTTAAATTGGATTTAACCACCAACCCTTCATATATAATGCATCTCATATCCCCTCCCCCACAACACACGCTCTAAATTTAATTAAAATAACTGAAATGAAACTAGAGATAATTTGTTTTTTAAATAGACTGCCACATGCTCCATTTACATAAAACCCATTAGTTTGCATTAAATACAAATTAGCTGCTGATATGAATTAAATCACGTATAAATAGTTCAGAATAGCCTCAATTCTGCACATTTTAATTAATATAACAGTTAACCAGATTTATTTGTAAGGTAATCAAGACTCTTACTCATTCATCCTTCAGCACAATAGGCCAGACAGTGAAGGGGTTGCCCGGTAACATTTGGCAATTTTTAACAGCCACAACAGAGGCCCAGACGGCTGATGGATTCTATAATTTACAAAGAAATCTGAAGCAAAGCCAGGGAAAGTTGGTCTCGAAAGGTCCCAACTGAGGTGTTACCTTTTAACCTGGCAAATTATTAACAGCCTAGCCATCCGCTGTAACAGTCAGGGAATAGAAACAGGACAACAAGGGGGTTGTTACAGCAGCAGTAAAATCGTGGGCATCAAATCACAATGTATTCACAATTACACAGAGAGTTTGCAAACAGGACACTTCTATGTAATGGTCATTATAGTCTCTTATTTTCCTCTTCCACAGCCATTTCAATTTTCTGTATGATATCTGCATAACAAAAGAAATAATCACAAATAATACTCTGAATCATATTTCAGCAAAGTAGCATGCTCTTGCAAGCTTTGTTATTTTAAAAGCATACTTGAAGCTACTGATTCCAGGTTTTTCTTCTCCAACAGACAATTTTGAAACTGGATGTACTGGCTAAGATAAAATGAATCTATCAAGATTATGAACATTTCAAAACTCTTAAGTCCCAATCATCTCAATGGAACATGGGATGCAATCATCTACTGTGAATTCAACTGGGTTTATTTCTGAATATGCATGGACAGTGTCACGCTGCTAATCATTGGCCTATGTACTCCATTCTTCCTGAATTCAGTAAATCAGATCAGGCCTACATCTTCTTCTTGGTGATCACTTGTAGCTGAGTAAGATTGTCTTCCATAAACACGGTTTTAACAATGGGCCTATAAGTGACTGTGGAGGCCAATTCTGGATCCACACTTCCTTCCACAGTGGAGACATTGGTTTCTGGGTGGGAGTTGATCACGGTGAGGGTTTGCCAAGTGTGCCTTCCTCTTAGCACGTTTCTCTCTTGCGTCCTGAGTTTGAGTGTCTTCAAAGCCCATTACACCTTTGGTAAAGGCTGTTCTCCAACTGGAACGCTCGCAGGCCAGTGTTTCCCAGTTGTCAGTGTTTATACTACATTTTTAAAGATTTGCCTTGAGACAGTCTTTAAACCTCTTTTGTTGACCACCAGCATTATGCTTTCCATTTTTAAATTCGGAATAGAGTAGTTGCTTTGGAAGACGATCATCAGGCATCTGCACAACATGACCAGTCCAACAAAGTTGATGTTGAAGAACCATTGCTTCAACACTGGTGATCTTTGCTTCTTCCAGTACACTGATATTAGTTCACCTGTCTTCCCAAGTGATGTGTAAAAATTTTCGGAGACACTGCTGATGGAATCTTTTGAGGAGTTGGAGATGGTGTTTATAAGTGGTCCATGTTTCACAAGTGTATAGTAAGGTTGGTAGCACAATAGCTTTGCAAACAAGCATTTTGGTTTCCCTGCAAATGTCCCGGTCCTCAAACACTCTGCACTTCAATAGGGGGAAAGCCGCACTCTCAGAGCTCAGTGATGCTGGATTTCAACATCAATGTTGGCCCTTGTGGAAAGATAACTGCCTAGGTAGGAGAAATGATCCCCTTTTTCCAACATTACACCACTAAGTTGGATTTGTGGTGCTGTAGAGGGGTTATTTTGTATTTGTTGGTGCAGCACATAGTGTGGAATTATCCCCTCAAGCCTCAGTATTTAGTACATCTGACACAGTATGAGAAAGTCACAACTGCACATACCTTTGCTTCCATTCCTGACCACAGTGACAAAGGCATCTGAAACCATTTCTATAATTTCCAAATTATGTGAAATGGGGATGCACACACCAGTTTGAGCACACATGTTTTCAAACCAATGGAACATTCTTCATGTGCTTAAACTCCAGCTAAATTACATCATTGTTGGTTTTATCACAGATTCTATTCTAATAATCTATAGAGTCTGGCTAAAACCGTAAGAAATTGGTTCACAGACAGACAGACGTTCCAGCTGCATTCCTCCCACCAAATTCTATGTTCCTTATACTGCAGGTTTCCTCCCTATTTCTTCATTTCTGTTTTGAGTGACATCCATTGCAAAGTAATCAGTCTTCACCTTCTCTTGATAAATCTGCATGAGTAATTCTATTAATCATTGCTGAAACAAGGATTCACAATCTTTTTTTATATTGCCAGGCATTTTGGTTCCTCAGTGTTCATGAGATCAAAATCCAAGGGTTTTGTTGAATCTTTATATGTTCCCTTGCAGTAATTCTCAAACTTGGGTCCTCAGCTGTTGTTGGACTACAACTCCCATCACCCCTGACCACTGGTCCTGCTAGCTAGGCATCATGGGAATTGTAGTTCAACAACAGTTGGGGACCCAAGTTTGAGAAACACTGCATTAGAGCATGACTTAGCGGTCAGCCATACTTCCTATTGTGCTGCTTCTTTCTCCTGGGGGAAAACCACTCTTTAGTGCTCAGTTGGAGCAAATGGCAATTCGGGTTTTCTGCAGATAGCCCTATGTTCCAATTTATCACTAAAGATAAATTTCCCTGGGGGAAAAGCAAGGCATGGGGAAAACCACCCAGATCCATGCCTAGAAAGCACAGGTGAAGCAGAAAGCTGCTCAGACCCATGCTTTCTATGTGTGGGATATGGGGAAGTTTGGATGAGCCCTTACTTGTGCAGACATCCGGCCCAGGGGCAGTGGCCTCTGAGTTGACTTTCAGGGTATGGATTTCCCAATGGTTTGCTGTGGGATTTGACAGATTTATCTGTCATCTGCATCCCTTAGGAATGGGTGTCGCATGTATAATTATATTTATTATTATTATTTAGTGTGTTATGTATTATGTGGTTGTAGAATGTTGTAATTCATAAATGAGACATTGGTTGTAGACTGCTTGTGGATGGGAGCCAGGAGAAAGGTGAAAGAAAGGTTGCTTTGCATTCTTTGGCATCTCATAGGTACTGCGATTTAGACTGGTGATTTCACTAATTGGGTTCTTTGATTTCTCTGCAGTTTATAATGAATGAACGTGAGCTCTCCATTTCTTTAAAGCCTTCAATTATTACATTATCTATATTTTTAACATCAGTTATTTATTTATTAGTAATTTTATTTATGAGCAATTGCCACAAGGTTGCACTTCCCTGAATTTTAAAACTGTGTATTTATAACTCTATCAACTATTTTTAGCTAGTTATTCAGTTTTCAGAAATTTTCTGCTAATATCAACTATTGCTTGGCTGCACTTAGTGTGTCTGGGAGATATGGTATTAAGGAAGGACAGGGCACCCAGTTTGTAGTACCAGGTGGCACAAAACCCCATAAATTGCTGCCCCTCTGAGTTGGCCTCTGGGTCCTGCTGCCTCTGCCATACACTTGTCAGAGCCCTGCCAGTCCCTGCCAGAAAATGGTATAAGATTCATGAATAGGATGCAGCACATGTAAGAACTCTTTATTGAGCCTACTCTGCAGCAATGGAGATGGTGAAGAAGCAATACTTCTCTGTCGCAATTCTATCTTTGGAAAGCCATCCAAGAGTTTATTAAGCATTCTGAGACTTGTTCCAGCAGGAGTCGCACCATTTTCATTTAAATGCCAGATGGGTACATGTTTGTTTATGTTAATAATAACAATAATAACAATAACAATAACAGTAATAGTAGTAATAATAATAATAATAATAATAATAATAATAATAATAATAATAATTTATTTGTACCCTGCCCATCTGGCGGGGTTTCCCCAGCCACTCTGGGTGGCTTCCAACAAAGATTAAGAATACATTAAAATGTCACACATTAAAAACTTTCCTAAACAGGGCTGCCTTCAGAGGTCTTCTAAATGTCAGGTCATTGTTTATCTCGTTGACATCTGATGGGAGGGTGTTCCACTACCAGGTGGTGGGTGCCACTACCAAGAAGGCCCTCTGCCTTCTTCCCTGTAGCTTTGCTTCTCGCAGTGAGGGAACCACCAGAAGGCCCTCAGCGCTGGACCTCAGTGTTCTTTATTTGGATTTCTTGCATAACATGTTTCATCGGGTATGACCTCAAAAGGGTTTATATCATATAAATCTAAAATACAATTAAAAGCCAATAGTAAAATCAGTATAAAAAAAAAAGACAAGAGGCCGGGGGAAGGGGGAATTAAACATGGCCTCCAAAGGCTTGGGGAAATAGATAATGCTTCACCATTCATCAGAAGCCTGACACTTTCATGGCCATTCATGCCTCCAAGTCTGAAGCTGTGCGACAATTGAGGTGCCACCACAGAAAAAGCCCTGCTCCACAGTCTGGGGCCCCTGACTCTTGTTCAGTAATGGTGGGCACCCTCCCCAGACCCTGTGGATGCTTTCTCCACAGGAGGGACAGATGAAAGCAGGATTCCCACCTTCCCATTCAGAGCTGCTAGATTCTGGGGAAGTGGGGAACAGGACTCATCTGTTCCATTGTGACAGGCCCACTATCCGATCCTTCTCTTCACCTTCCACCCCAGGCCTGAGCCCGATTGCACCTTGGGACTAATGACAGTGGCCCAGAAGCGTCGTCTTCACTGTTACTGTAGCTCTGAAAGAGCTGCTAGAATGCATTTTCACAACAGAGCCAGACCTCCTTGACATGCAGGGTCACAGATTTGAACAATATTCTTTTGACACAATAAAACCGGCGGCATGTGTTATATGAGGAAACTGGTTTCGTTTTTGAAAAGGAGAATTTGGACTCTAAAGCCAGGAGATATTAGTGCTGTTATATCTTTGGCAGTGCTGACAGCAAGTGAAGTGGCACTAATGCAAAAATCTTACAACTGCTACAGGTTTAGTACATGAAATGAAGTCAAGGTTGCAGCTGTTCTCAATGATTCACGTAATTCAGATACTGCTCCTCTAACTACTCGATAGAATAAATCCCAGACTGGCTACACAGGACTTGTCAAGATATTGGCAACTAGACTTTCCTATCCTGAAGGTTCAGAGCACAAGATGAAATAAATCAAATGCCTTCGCTGCTTGGTAGGGTAAGAAGAAGGGAAATAGGTGTTGCGTATATTTTGCAGACAGAAGTTCCTGGGTTCAATATTTGGCATCTTTAGGCAGACTCAACACTGTGAGAGAGAAGGGAGATGAGCAAGCCAGCCAAACCAATTACTTTTTTTTTTTGCTTTTTTCGTAAACTGCACCACCACCACATAGATAAGAAGTGGTTCATCCTCCCCACCAACACTTTGGGGTTGTTCTGCCTGCCCATTTTGTCAGATCATCCCCTCCCCACAAAAAAAAAAAAAGCCACACCTCAATTGGGATTTGTCATTTTCAAGTTTATTTGAATTTAATCATTCTCTAAAAGCTACCTGATTAATCAATTAAAAGCATCTTTAGCCAATTGGCAGCCACGTCTTAGTCGTCAATCACAAGAGAAACAAGCAGTGGGATAAAGAAGATGTTGTGCTTCTAGGAAAGGGATTTCAGAAGACTATTCTAGGTGCCTCGTGAATTTTATTTATTTATTATTTTTTGTAACATAGCTCACATTTTGCTGTGTTAGTAACAGCAGTGTCATGCTCCATCATGATTTATCCCAATACATGACTGACAGGTTGAAGGTTTATCACAGTGACGGGAGGAAGGAATGAAAGAGGGTAGGAAATTAGTATTTAAAATTTACAAAGAGCACGAATAAAGGGAAGCTGTGTATTCTGTGGTGCCTTTTAAAGCTATGTATTCTGTAGTGCCTTCACACAAAATGAAGCACAGCACTGAAAACGCCCCAAAAATGTGCAATGAGGATATTAAATTTCTCTCTCATTCCTTTTTGTGTGTAGAGCAGTAACACCCTATTCTTACGTCAAGCTCTGGTGTGTGTGTGTTTTTAACTAGATCAAAATCATGCCATATGCTGCACTTCGTATAGGAGTGAAATTAAAAGTTCCAATTCTGTTCCGGAAGTCTGTTCTTAAACCAAGGCGTGCTTTCCCATAGCATCAGGGGACTCAATTTACAAAGGGAACACACTGAACAGTAAGCAAAACATCTTCTTATTCCAAGGCAAAATTCACAAACCAAAACACCTACTTCCAGGTTTGCAGCATTGTTAATCCATGTTGTTCATAAACTAAGCTGTTCTTAAACCAAGGTACCACTGTATTAGCATTTTGGATCTGAAATAACCATGCATGTGCATGGAACATGCCTCTAACACTCATTGGTAACATGCATAGGTAACAGACATTGGTATGAACCTTAAAGGAGTAGCATGGAGCTGCTTCAATAAGTGCTTTTGCCAATGAGTGGGATTAAATCCTGCTGCCTTGACTGCATGGTCCTGTTCTCTGCTGGGACCAGGGTACATAGCTAAGGCAGAATGTAGCCCTGTTCTCCCACCCATCCACTGACATCACCAGTCACATAATAGGCAGGTGGGTGCAGTTGGGGGGAAATGACATAGCTTTGCAGAGTATTCCCACATGGAAGATTATAAACTGAATGCCATGCCCTTTCCTGATTTTGCACATCCCTCACATTGCAAGCAACCTGATAGTGTTTTGTATCATAATAGGGTCTATGCTGCAGCAGAGGTGGATTTGGGGCAGCGTGACTGGTGCTGCAGCACTAGGCGCTGAGCCTAGGAGGCGCCACAGAGCATCACAACTCTGACATGGTGAATTGAGCAGAACAGAAAGCACAGGGCACCTCTGAAATGTGAAAGACAAAAGTCCTTCCCTGGCTGCAGAATCACCTGGAAGCTACAGCATTGGTGGGTCAGATTTACAAACTGGAGGCAGTACTCAGACATGCAACATACTTGCTGCAGCAAAGCTTAGTTGTGATTGAGTGCCTGAAAGGAACAGAACTTAATTTGTGGAGTTTGTCCGTTCCAAAGTTGAACTTCAGCTCAATAATATATGGCAGCTGCAGGCACGTGCGTTCAAACTTGGGCATACTCCAATCACATGTGAAATTGTAATGTCACTAAAGTTCATCCTCACCTGGCTCAGAACATGTATTTATCCAGCTCATAATGTTCAGATGCATTATAAAGTGAGTGCTATTTATTGCAAAGCACTTTTCCAGCTCTGTTTTCAGTCCAAGCCAATGTGACTCCCTCCCTGATGACTTGAATGCTGCAACAGGGCTTTATGGCACATAGAGAAACAATAAAGAAAGAGGCAGGCAGAGGCAAAAACCATTAGAGAGCTTGCTGTAGCTGTACAATCTCTCTTGCACACATACACACACAAACACACTCAGAGGACCATATATCATAAACTTTCCTGTGGAAAGGATTCCAGAAAAGAGAGGGAGACAGGCAGTGAGCATCTCAGAGGCTACTCCTGTTGGACGTATATACATGCATACATTCCTTCATACATGCATGGATGGATGGATTGAATGTGTATACTGCCCTATACCTGCAGATCTCAGGGCAGTTACAACATAAAATCGCAATAGAAAAATACAAAATACATAATAAAAACAAAAACAACCCAGTACACCCCCTACCCTCTTCCACTTACAGAGCTTTACTATGATCAATTGCTTCTACAACCTATTAAAAACATTTTAAAAACAAAATCAGCAATATACTAAGAAACCATCAAAACACATTAACGTCTGGATAGGCTTGCTTCAACAAAAACATTTGAAGATGAAGAGCACTGAAGAGAATGCTGTGAAGGTGTCAGCTGGTGTCAGCTGGAAGGGAATTCCCAAGTTTAGCTGTTGCTCGACTAAAATGACTGTTTCTTACAACAGCAGAATGAGTATTGTGTGGCACTCGCAAAAGACAGATCACAGTGGTCAAATGGTCTCTACATATGATGGGGAAGGTGATCCCACAAGTAAACTAGCCCCAAGCTCTTTGAGGTAATACATGCCCTGAACCTTGCCCAAATGTACACATTGTAAATATGGTAGATTAACCAAATGTTAGTATGGTATGGTAGAGTTACCAAATGATAGCTTTTACACAGGTAAGACTAAAAGTCCTTCCATTAGCAGACAGGATGGGCCGACATAAACGAGTTCCTAAGAAGGACAGAGTTTGCAGCTCCAACTTTGTATCAGTAGAAGACACATTGTAAAAATGTAAGCATTGTCTATCTAAGACCATTAAACAGGGTGCTGTTTATTGCTCAGCGTTCTTCATCATGATGCAGTATTCCCAGAAAACCTGTCAGAGGGACACGTAGATGTAGGACACAATTTGAAAGTGCACCTCTCTCATTCTAAGAACACCAGGGCAGTTTTTTAAATGACAGCAACTGACCTGCTGTGCTCCCCCTCCCCCCCCCCAGAATCTAATCATTCTTCCTTTGCAGACACATTGCCCTTCATGAGATCTGGTGTCAGTTTTCCCTTGCTCTTTTGCGATAAGCGGAGTGAGATGGCTCAGTTGTCAGAGAGACAGAGCACCTGACACCATCAACGAGGGCGTCAGCCTGCCTTCTCCTCTGCATAATGGAGGGAGACAAAAGACAAATAATGAGGAGATAGTTTGGGGGAAAGGACTAGATGGAAGCTCCGTCCAGTCTGTTTTAAGTTAAGAATGCCTTTGCTTTTTAAAAAATCCAATCCCCTGCTCTTTCCGGTGATCCTGAATTAGAAGTACAATGTAGGCCTCAATGTGTGAAACAGACTGGTGTAACAAAGATTGCCACCACCCAGGGCTGGCCCAAGACACACTACTGCCTGAGACAAACCAGAAAATGCTATATCGCCCGCCCGCCCCCAAATTGTAGTTTGTTTAAGAGTGTTGAGTTAGAGCATGGATAGGGAATATCAGGCTCATGGAGGCTGAATCTGCTTCTCCTCCCAGCTTTGAGCCTGCTGCCCTGGGGCAACTGCTTCACCTTGCCTCCTGAGCAGGCCAGCCCTGCCACCTTTCTTCTATTGGTGGTTGTTCCTGGTGAACAAATCAGGTAAGTTGTTGCCATGGACAGAAGCTATGGTTCTATTTGCATTGTAAATCACCTCAACTAGGAGTAGAGCAGTGGCATGCAAGAGTCAACAGCAAATGACCTTATCACCCATTCACCTTATCACCTCATCACCTACTTCAGAGTAGGAGAATACATTGAGCAGAAGTGTAGGGGGCACGGTCATCATGAAAAAATACAGTCAGGGGTTTCAGCCCTCAGCTTTCCATATACAGTGGTACCTCAGGTTACAGACCCTTCAGGTTACAGACTCCGCTAACCCAGGAATAGTGCCTCAGGTTAAGAACTTTGCTTCAGGATGAGAACAGAAATCGTGCAGCAGCGGCTCGGTGGCAGCTGGAGGCCCCATTAGCTAAAGTGGTGCTTCAGGTTAAGAACAGTTTCAGGTTAAGAACAGACCTCCAGAACGAACTAAGTTCTTAACCCGAGGTACCACTGTAGATTTGGAGGCTTGCTTTGATTCCAGTCCTATTCCCATTCCACTAAGTTATTTACAGACTGTTGGTCCTCAGCTTAAAAAACATGGCTTTCTGATAGATGCCAATGACATCACAACCACTCTGAATTCCTGGAAGCCCTCACTCATTGAAACTTTCAGATATGGGATGTTGGTTCCAGATCAGATTTGGTATACACTAGGATCAGAGGTAAGATCCCTGTGACAACCAGTTTCTGGAGAACAAACAGCAAGAGTGGGCTATTGCCCTGGTGTCCTGCATTTGATTGTCTAATGGGCTATGGAATGACGGACTAGATCAACCATTGGTCTAGCAAGGGTCTTCTAAGTTTCCATTGAAATGGACTTGAGGTTTTCATGACCAGCAATTCACATTGATTTCAGTGGGACTTAATCTGGATGCAGCCAGGTGTATGACAGAAGTCTCACAAGTACACTGAAGTACTTAAATGACTGTTTTGGATTGAACCCTTTATGAAACCAAACAAGGCCGGAGAAATAGATGGGACCATGAATATTTCCCCTCCTGATTTGTTCTCAAGACATCCATTCATGTCAGCTCACTCCTTGTGCAAGAGCTCCAGTGCTGAACTCTTCATTCTCTGAGGTTGACTGCTTAAACTTCCTTCGGCTTATGGCTTCCTCAGAACCAGTTTGCTTGATCAGCCCAAATACCTGCTCAAAGGAAGAAGTCTGCTCAGATTGGAAATGGCAGTTCTCCATCCGTTTCTTGCATGCTGTTTCTTCCATGCACAGGATATGAGAAATCCCTTTTCATCAAAGTAGCTGCAGCAATTTTCCACAAGTGCCTTCTTCAACATAAGTGGATGCCTCATGTGAGCTTGTATTTGCGCTTAATCAGCTAACTGTAACAATATCTGAACTGCTTCTTAGTCATCTGTTTGTAACCAGCCCTGTTATGTGAGTTTTCAGTTATCTGGGCCTTAATCCCTGCCTTCCTGTAAACCATCCTGGTGTGTCAGCTTCTGTTATCTCTTGCCCAAATCCCTCTGCAGCCCTATAGATGTCAGTCATAGATCAAACAGGATACCTGCTTCCTATATACAAACTCTACACATGCATCGCAAGCATACAATGTGTGAACGGATCTCGTTTTAAAAGCTGCTTATCAATGATCCCAGAAACAGTCACTCTACAGAGAGCAGGTTGCCATTCCCAGGACTGTCAGCAAACAAGTTCCCTCTCTGAAGCATTCATAAAACTCATTTGCACATGAATCCAGGGATGGGAATCAATGCAAAGATCACCCCTGTGACTGAAAGCATGTTGAATGAATGGGTTCCTTAGAGTAAGAATAGGTTGGCTGACAACTCGGAGTTGCTCTTTAAAGCCCCTGGTTTATGCCCACACAGCAGTCAGGTCAAAGTTGCTGTCAAGATAAATGCCTAATTTTAGGCATTTATGCTATCTTTAAATAATGCTGTCATTATATTTTTAAATAACCTATTGACTGTGGCACCCGTATGTTGAAACCTCTGCTTTCATAATTAGTTTCACATTTAGGAGGCCATGATTGCAAATCACCCTTGCCCACAGATTAGGTCTTTTGCCTGTTTCAAATATATGCTGTTCACCTATTTTATGTAAAGCTTATTTTCACTGCACAAGCAGAACATATCATCCTCAAATCTATCTATCTATCTGTCTGTCTGTCTGTCTATCTATCTATCTATCTATCTATCTATCTATCTATCTGTATGAATTAATGAAGCATGATAACAATAATTCATTTAAGCATACTTCAGTTAAGAGTGTCTGGGGTAAGCCAGTCAGATGGGTGGGGTACAAATAAATTATTATTATTATTATTATTATTATTATTATTATTATTATTATTACTATTACTATTATTATTATTAATTACTACTACTACTACTTACAGAGGACACATTTGTGTTTTAGTGCAGGGGAGTCACAGGTCAGCAGAAGCTTTACCTTCAGTTTAATGTATCCTTTTGTGTAACTACTGTTTGTACTATAGAAAATTTTAAATTAAAAGTAGTAATAGTGGTAATTACATAGAGAAATGTATCCACCATCTATTATCAGGAATTGGTAATTTTTTCGGCATGCTAAGAGATTAGACTGGAAAATTTTCAGACAGGATTGATGGAAGTAAAAAAGAAATCGAATAAGATGTAAAAGTATGTTTAATTACTGTTGAAAATGATATGTTAAAAAACTAATAAAAAGTTTTTATATATATAAAGGAATTGATAATTTTGGAGTATTTAGCTGAGATTTTAAAGCTAAAGCTAAAGTTGCCTGATTTACTCAATGGTGGTATCACGGGAATTGGGGTTGCTTGTGTGTAAACCTCTAGCTGTTCCAAACTGCTTAGGGGCGGTTGTGTCTTTCCCTGACTGAGCAGCTTGGGTGCTGCCGCTCAGTCGCTCGAAGAATCCGTGAGTGGGTGTCTCCTAAATTTCCTCCAGCATAAGAATTCCTTAACGGACAACCTTCGCCTCGCCTCTCTGCGCGGAAGCCTTCTGCGCAGAGTGGGCGTGCCTAGTGGTGGTCCTCCACCCTCCTCACTGACTTCACTGGAAGAGTCTCGGAGCCTCACCTCCGAGATGCTCTCTGCCTCTCCCTTCTTCCTGGTGTCACCTGGACTTCCTTCCCCAGATGACGTTCTCTCTCTACCCTTACTCGTTCCCTCTCCTGCAGAATCTGGAAGCCTCGCCTCCCCCCTCTGCTCTGATGTCAGTTCCCTGACAGGTGGCTATCTAGGTTTTTATATATTGTATATGTTTGTATGTATTTGGATGACTTTGTATGATTTTATGATTCTGTTGTTTAAACTTATGCCAATAAAGGCCAGTAACAATAACTACATACAAATGACATTAATCGTGTGCAACTACAGCACTAAAATTAGTTGCAGCTCATAATACATTCCCAGAAACATCTCCAGTGATGAACTAATCCTCCGAACACAGCACACATTGACAGAAGGTACCTGGTTCTGTTTCTTTGCTTCATTGTTATCAGCGCTTTTAAAGCTGCTCGGGTTACACTGAAGCTTTGTAGAACAGTGTAGAAGGTACACTTTCCTGGTTGTTGAACAGCAGTTACAATGCAATTAGTGCCAGTTAATGGAAAACATTACCAAGGTGCATATTGTTATCAATCATATCCCAGTATAAAGCTGGCTGCAGTATTAATGGCTGTAATTATGGACTGATGAACTGTTCAGCTGAAAACTGGCCTTAGCCAAAATTTATTTATTTCTCCTCTTTCTTTCTTTTCCTCAAGAAATGAAGTTCGTAGAATTTAACACTGCCTTACTCATTGCATTTCTGTGATCTGAATCCAGCCCAGGGGAGGAGGGGGGGGGTTAAGTTATAAATGAAAGATTAAATAGCCTTGGAATGCATAATTTTGACATAGGAAGTGGGGTGGGTTTTCCACCTTTTCAAAGCGAGTTTTAACGTTTCTGTAGAAACAGTTCCCCAACTAACATCTGTCAATAGGGAATTTTGGTCTCCTGGCCCCAAAATTCATCTAAGTCACCTTCCGTTCTCTTCAAATGCAAAAAGGTACTTAAGGTGGCTTCCTGAGAGAGAGAGAGAGAGAGAGAGAGAGAGAGAGAGAGAGAGAGAGAGAGAAGAGGACCTGACCAAGTGGCTTTGATACCCCAGCAGGCAGAGGTCACCCCCTCAAGACAGGGGAGAGGGCCTGCAGCTGTGTTCCTAAGGCAGATTTAGGGAAGCATGACTGACCCAGTCACAATGGGAATGGAGCCTTGAGGACACCCCCCAGGGACACCACAACTATTATTTACAATGGAGGATGAGAGGTGGGGGCACCAAATTTTGGTTTTGCACTGAAATCTGAGACCCCAAGACTGTGTATTCTCACCTCACAAGTAGGGATCCAGGCAGCAGGAAACTGACAGTCTATTCTGCCTACTCGTAAGTAAACTGAGATCCCTGTGTTCTCATTGCATAATTAGGATGATGTAAGTTTTGAACTCATCTGTCTCTTCTTAGCTTTTAATATTTTTGTCAGACCTTATTGCCCTCTTCCTTATAGACTCTTAATAAAGTTTCATAATTGGACTGGTGGAGTTTGTGTGTGTTTGCCAGTCTCAGGACTGGGGAATCCCCAAGTGCTTAGATTGCTTTGGGTTCCATGCTTTTGCAAGCCCAGAATCAGAGTTACAGTGGTACCTCGGGTTAAGTACTTAATTCGTTCTGGAGGTCTGTTCTTAACCTGAAATTGTTCTTAACCTGAAGCACCACTTTAGCTAATGGGGCCTCCTGCTGCCGCTGCGCCGCCACTATACGATTTCTGTTCTCATCCTGAAGCAAAGTTCTTAACCCAAGGTACTATTTCTGGGTTAGCAGAGTCTGTAATCTGAAGCGTATGTAACCTGAAGCGTATGTAACCCGAGGTACCACTGTACTTAAACTTGCCCTGTTCTCAGGGAGAAACAAGAGAGCTGGAAAGCTTGTTCTGTGTTCTGTGTAAATTTCAAAGCATTGGCTAGAGACACAAGATGCACCAATCTGCAATCCCAGAATTTAACAATCAATCGTACACCCCCCGTTTCCCCCCATTATTTCTGAGGCTGTAGGCGACTGAAAAGAGTGGTGGCACAAACTATCAGAGATTAAAACTTGCTGGCAACACTGCAGGGCTGTTGTGTTGTAGTTGGACAAGGAAGGTGGAGGCTCCCCTGACAGTCTAACCATTTTCCACAAAAAAGTTTTATTTTGCTAATATATTTGCTTCATTAAAGCCAAAATATATGTAAGGTAGCATTGACTTGCTTTTGAAGTAAATCTACATTAAGAAGTGCTACTAAGATCACCACTAACTATAGATACTGTTAGTAACTAGTATTATCAGCAGTGCAAAAAATATCGAAAAAATGCAAACAATATGGAGGAATGTATTGGTTTGCACCCATCCCCCCCATTTGTAATGTTAATCATGCCACACAGTATGGGAAACTGCTATTTGAATGTGAGTACAGAACTTTTTACAAAGATAGAAAACATGTCAAAGACAATAAACAATCTGATTTTACCCTAAATACTATTCTCTCCTCATATAACCATTCACTTCCAACTTAAAAGTGCTGGAAGCTACAAATATAGCATATTCCAAACTCAGTCCTCTGGCATGAAATACAACACTTCTACAAAATTAATATAGATCATATGAAACGCAAACACTGTCAACTGATTCACATATGGCTAATAAAATGAATGTATCTGCTGACTCCAGTGTTCTGTTATTGCATTCTTATTTTTGAATCAAAACTTTTTTTTAAAAAAAAAACACCTCTCTTCTAATTTGTACTGCTTTGGAGACCATAACTGGTTCTACAAGGCTAGGCTTTTGTCCTACGAGATTGCACACTGAGCTCTAGTACTGCATTTTGATTTAAGAGAGAGCGGATTTTGAAGCACAGCATTGGCCCAGCTAAGGTTAGACTGAATTTGTCCCTGCCTCCCAACAGCCTCTCTCTCACAGATTTTTTTGGTGGAACTATTTGTCTCCCATAAAAGTAAGGTTGCTATTGATTACTTTGGGAGGTGGAGATGGTGGTCTTACCATAACATCTTAGAGTTTCTTCTTTCTTACTTCTTTAAGAAGCAGCTTAGCTTCCATCAGTAGCCTGGTGGTGTTTCTTAGCAATTAGGGACAAAATGTCTTCAGACAGCATTGCTTTGGCATCATTTTTAGGAGGCAGGAACATTCTTGAGCAGGGGAATGGTTGGCCCCAGTGGCCAATGGCAGTCATCTCCCACCACAAAAAGGGGGGAGGGAATGCCCCTATGTAGGGTTATACTCCAATGCATATAAAAGCCCTGAATGACTTTTGGGACTTTTATAAGGCAACAACCGTATACTCAGGCCTTTTCAACTGGAACTCAGTTGATTGTTCTTAACTAATGAGCTAGTGAAGTACCTTGGCCATTAGAGGCAGATTTGTGCTAGATTCTGAGCTCCACAACATATTAGAAGAAAGCCTTTAAGCCTGAAATGCAAGTCCTCAGCTCTGTGTAGGACAAAGGTATTAGACACCTCAGCTAAAGACTTTTTTCCTTGTTTTCCAGCGACAAAGGCTTGTTTTCCACTGACAAAGAGATCTCACCCACCAGAGCTGATTCTGTACCCCTCAAAACATTGGAATGGAAGGCACGTTCTCTAGCTCTTTGACACCTCTCTGGAAAATATGAAATGTTACAGCCTTCTGAAATGTGATCCACTGAAATCTAATTAAATATTGGCTATTCAAATTACAGATATGGCAAGGCAAAGGGCCCTGAGGCTGGACTGGCAAAACTCACACATTGACTATTTTCACTATTGGCCTCCTGATGAAAAGCAAACCTGAAAGCTGCCAGTTTAGATATTTGTATTTAACAAGTGAATTTTAACAGAGTCAATAGGAAGACTAGGGGAAAGAAAAAGAATGAGTTTTATATTTGGGTTACAAAACCTGCTGCCTTTTGTGCTTCATCTTTTTTTATTTGACAGATACACATTTTTTAAAAAACAACACACCACACATTAAAAATATTTTGATTTGTATTTTAATTTATTTGGAACCAACAGTATTTCCCATTTTATGCTGTTTATCTCTCACATGTGTTGGTTAAGAAATAAGCGAATGGTAGCAGTAAAAAGGAGATGGGGGGAGATGAACAAGTCAGGGTTTTCCAAATGTCACTCACAAAGTTGAAAAATATTAAAATATATTGTTATATCTTCTAAAAACATCCATTTACAGAAGGCAGTGAACAGTGGAAATGAGCTCTTCAGGGCACAGACATAAAGGCAGTGCTATTTTTCCAGAGAAAGAGGTGCTGGAACTCACCATGAACACCTCCCTTGTTCTCTTATAATGGCAATGGCACCCACCTGAGAAGTTCCGGAACTGAGTTCTGGCAAGTTCTGGCTAGGGGGAAAAAAACCCTGCATAAAGTTATGATCCAGATGGCACTTTGCAACCCAAAGATGGCCCTTGAGTAATTATTTGAGGTTTGGCTCTCAGTTTGGAGGGACTGGATGAAGTGGTGTCCCTCTTCTGTCTTTGACCATCCTCCATCAGTGAACCCTGGCAGACTTCCCTTGTGGAAACAGTGGGCAACAGCATTGGGTCTAGCAGCCATATTTATTTACCACAACAGCCCAAAGAGGGACAGCACTGGGGCTAGTGGAGAAAATTAAACTGGTGGCTAGACTCAGCTACTGGCGCTTGTCAGAATGCCAGTCCAAGAAAACTATCCAAAATGGGGACCAGGACATGTGAGCCCTGTTGAGGGGCCTTGGCAGTTGCTCAGTGATGTCCTGTGCTGTCTTCAGCCCTGATTAAAAATAATAACTACGTTCTCCTTTTTTAAAGCAAATTATAGGTTTATATCCAACAAATAACTTTAATTGGCAACATAGAAAAATGATCTCTGGCTCACAGGTTTAGAAATAGGACACATTCTCAGCTAATTAGTTGTGGCTTTACTTATAACAAGGATTTGGCTTCTGATACAGTATGTGACCCAAATAAAATTAGCCGCTTCCTAAAAAAAACCCCTGGAACTCCAATCCCTACCCCCCGTTTTGATTTGTATCCCCCTCCCCAATAATTTCCCTGATTTTGTTTTTGTTTCATTATCAGCTTAATTTCTCTGTATTTTTCAATGTGTGATCTCTAAACATAGTAAGTTATTGTGGATTGCTACTTATTCAACCAGCACATATTTCAACTATGGAACTCGTTCCCACAGGAAACAGTGATGGCTACCAACCTAGATGGCTTTAACAGAGGATCGGACAAATTCGTGGAGGAAAGAGCCATTTATGGCTATGTTGTGCATCCACAGTTGGAGGGAGTAAGCTTCCGAATGCCAGTTTTTGGAAACCACAGAAGGAGAGAGTGCTATTGTGCCCAAATTCTGCTTGCAGGCTTTCCACAAGCATCCGGTTGGCCCCTGTGAGAGCAGGATCCTGGACAAGATGGGTCATTGGCCTGATCCAGCAGGTTCTTCTCATGTTCTTATGATAATCAACAACAAAAAACAAGAAAATATAGGGAGTTGGAACAGATAAGTGTGACACACTTTTGCTATATCTGCTACCAAGCTGTAAGGTAAGGTGCTCCCTCCACAGAATGTATAACACCAATGCTATAAGCAAAATCTAAGCTAGAGCCTTCCTTGGTACGCTAGATTAATATGTATAGGGAGTGTTCAGGATGAATTGGGAATGATCTGCACAACTTGAAAAGGGGAAAGAAAGAATTGTGAGTTGAATGAATGTATATCTGTTTGGTAAGAGTAATGGAGTAATCATTTGATAGCTTTGCTGCATACCCATGTTCCGATTTTTCAATATGGCTGGCATTTTACCATTCTACTGCAGAGCACTTCTTAGAAGCTGTTGCAAAATTGAAGCAATTTATCTGCCCACAATCCAGCCTTCTCCCAGGGTTATGTGAATCAGGGCTCATTTGATGGCTAATGCATGAGGCGGCCCAGCCGTTGATGGGATCCAGCAGCCCCTGCACTTACATTCTTAATCATCGAAGAGACAGTACCATGCGGTGCACACTGTAAACATGTGGGAATTCAAAATAGGAAAATGAGGCTATCAAATAATACGTTCCTGGTCTAACCAAAAAGGCATTTCCAGAATTTAGCTCATGTCTTAGCATTTAACATACATGTTCATGATTTATGGGCTTCACAAAGTTTCCTACATGTTGACAGTGAGACTAAGGTTCCCCCAGATGTGTATATTATTGACAGTGAAGTTATTTTGTTATGCCTCTTTTCAAAAATTTTGCCATTACTGAGTAACTGGGAAATGAAAAATACAGAATAGGACGGTGTGGTTGTTTATCTACTGCTTCATCATTTCCCTTCTTTCTTTCTACATCTAGCATTCCAATTATTGGCTAAAAGCAAAGACAATGGCTGGAGTCAATCTGAGCATCGGCAGGTGGTGTCAAGTTGCCTCCATGCTGCTCTGCCAAAGCATCTTAGTTCTGTGATTCAGCAGCATCCTTCATAAGGCAGACATGTTCCAAAACCTTTTGGAATCAGTGGACATCTTTTAATGGATGCCCGTAGATTTGGATATTGCCTATATTCTCTGGCTTGAAATGATTAGTGATTGCCAAGTTCTCTAAAATCTATCAAAATGTGTGTCAGTTTTATGATGTAGATTAATGAGTTCCTGAGTGTGGTTCTGAGTTACTTTCACCTGAAACCTTGCAAAAGAAAGCCGCCAATTGCATCCATGAAAGCAGTCCCATTTGCTTTATTCCAAGCAATTCATTACACCTCTGCAATAAGCACCAATCCTAACCGACAAGACTAGACTGAATTAAAACAAAGTTTACGACTTTCACAAAATACCTATTTCCGTGTTAAGATCCCAAGACCTCCCCCAATAAATAAAGACACAACTGACAAGGAATTTAGTTTAAGGTTATTGGCCAAAACTATTGGCATAGTTTTGGCCACACCTTTATTGATTACAGATCGTGAGTGGTTTGCTTAGGCATTGGTTCCCGACTAGCCGCACCTGACCTCAGCAGGGCAGCACTGACGCCTGGACTCCAGCAGACGTCAGTAAGGGAAAACATTGTGGGGGAGCATTAGACCAGGTTCAGACTCAAACTCACCCCAAATGCTCCCAGGAGCTCTGGCGTGGCCCTAACCCCTGGAAGGGGATTGGAAAATAGCAAGGCGAGCCCCTGCATTCCTTTAACAGAATACCCTAGCATTGGAGGGGCAAGCACAGCCTATCCACATCCCCACCACCACCATTGAACCAATGCCTAACCGCCAAACCTTACAATGTTGTGATGATTTGCTATGCGGCAGGTGAAACCCGAGTGGCACCAGCCAATCAGCCAAATGGGAAAATTCCTACCGGGCCCCATCCCGAAAACAGATGACCCACGATAGCATAGCAAGGTCATAATGAACCCTAAATATAGGGAAAGGGTGGGCGGGTGATCCGGTGCACGAGGCGAAAAGAAGAAGCTCAATGCAACATGCAGCGGTATATATGTGTCCCTCGGTTAATGCATGAAACGATCCCATTGGCCAGATTTACCCCAGCAACCGAGGGACCGCCAAACGGGTTGTTGTGGCTATCCAATTGCTTCCACCCACAACAGCAGTGAGGTCAGTCTCAATGATCTCACCGCAACGCATGGTTTCTGGGAGGAGGACACGATTTCACAGAAGAAAAACTGGTGATCAGGCCTCACACACAAAAATAATAGTAGGGAAAACATCTACAGTCCCCTCAAACAGATAAAACACAGGCATGAAAGCAAGCCAACCCCCCTCTCAAGGCAACTACAACAAACGTTCATTACATTATGCTGCCTGCACGCAAGTCGTCCAAAAGCATGGTCTCTGGTGAATAATTATTCAAGTGTATGACATTCTACAACATACCCTCCAACTTCTCTCCAAAGAAAATAAGGGTGCAGTATTCCATTATTATTATTATTATTATTATTATTATTATTATTATTATTATTATTATTCCATAGTCATTCTGGGCAGCTGCCAACATATATAAAAACATAATAAAACATTAAACATTTGAAAACTTCCCTATACATGGCTGCCCTCAGATGTCTTCTAAAGGTTGTATAGTTACTTATCACTTGACTCGGGGCTCACAAAACTCCATACACACAAACAGTGCTTTTTTTCTTTAAAGAAATGTTTAGGGGTGCTCTCATTGTGACTCAAGGACATCACCATTTTACAGTTCAAAATTGGGAAAAATAAAAATACAGTAAATGGACAAAAGTACAAAGATTCACAAAATGTTTTGGGGGGATGCGTACCCCTGCGCCCCCCCCCCAGGAAAGAAAGCATTGCCCTCCAACATTTCTTTGATTAAAATAGCGAAAAGTGGGTCGTTCCTGGATCAAATCAGAAACCAGGATGGCTTCTGTAAATCCGAGGCTGTCCCTGGAAAACCGGGACACTTTGAGGGTCTGCTACAATATGGGTTGAGTGGAACATTAGGACAGCCCCACAGCTTTCCTGGAGGCTGCAAACCATAAGCCACATTTGGTACAGTGCCTCCAGCATGAATGCCATAGTCTGCAAAACAATGCAGGCTAATCTATACTTGCCTTTGCTTTCCATTTCTACATACAGTGGTGCCTCGCAAGACGAAATTAATTCGTTCCGCAATTCTCTTCGTCTTGCGGTTTTTTCGTCTTGCGATGCACGGTTTCCCATAGGAATGCATTGAAAATCAATTAATGCGTTCCTAGGGAAACCGACTTCAGACCAGGTCCGGGGACAGTCTGTCCCCGGACCTCTTCTGAAGGCTGGGGGGGGGACAAGGGCTTTTCTTCCCACCCCCAGCATTTTAAAAAACCCTGGGACAGCGGAGGACTTCTCCGCTGTGCGGGGCTATCTTAAAATGCTGGCGGGCGGCATTTTAAAATCGCTCCGGACAGCGGAGGACTTCTCCGCTGTCCGGGGCGATTTAAAAGCCCCTGGGAAGGCAGGCAGGGGGGACAAAGACTTTCGCCCCCTGCCCGCCTTCAGAAGGTGTTCCCGCCCCCCTCCCCACTTCGGAAGAGCTTTCCGAAGTGGGGCGGCGGGGCCAGGTGTTCCCGCCCGCCCTCCCCACTTCGGAAGAGCTTTCCGAAGTGGGGCGGCGGGGCCAGGTGTTCCCGCCCCCCCTCCCCACTTCGGAAGAGCTTTCCGAAGTGGGGCGGCGGGGCCAGGTGTTCCCGCCCCCCCTCCCCACTTCGGAAGAGCTTTCCGAAGTGGGGCGGCGGGGCCAGGTGTCCCCGCCCCCCGCCCCACTTCGGAACAGCTTTCCGAAGTGGGGCGGCGGGGCCAGGTGTTCCCGCCCCCCCTCCCCACTTCGGAAGAGCTTTCCGAAGTGGGGCGGCGGGGCCAGGTGTTCCCGCCCCCCTCCCCACTTCGGAAGAGCTTTCCGAAGTGGGGCGGCGGGGCCAGGTGTCCCCGCCCCCCCCGCCCCACTTCGGAAGAGCTTTCCGAAGTGGGGCGGCGGGGGCAGGTGTCCCCGCCCCCACTCCCCACTTCGGAACAGCGTTTTAAAATGCTGGGGGTCGGGAGCGAAGCGCTGCCGACCCCCAGCATTTTAAAATCTCCCCGTGTCCCGGGGAGGTTTTAAAATGCTGGGGGTCGGCAGCGCTTCGCTCCCGACCCCCAGCATTTTAAAATCTTCCCAGGACACGGGGAGATTTTAAAATGCTGGGGGTCTGCAGCGCTTCGCTCCCGACCCCCAGCATTTTAAAATCTTCCCAGGACACGGGGAGATTTTAAAATGCTGGGGGTCTGCAGCGCTTCGCTCCCGACCCCCAGCATTTTAAAATCTTCCCAGGACACGGGGAGATTTTAAAATGCTGGGGGTCTGCAGCGCTTCGCTCCCGACCCCCAGCATTTTAAAATCTTCCCAGGACACGGGGAGATTTTAAAATGCTGGGGGTCTGCAGCGCTTCGCTCCCGACCCCCAGCATTTTAAAATCTTCCCAGGACACGGGGAGATTTTAAAATGCTGGGGGTCTGCAGCGCTTCGCTCCCGACCCCCAGCATTTTAAAATCTCCCCGTGTCCCGGGGAGGTTTTAAAATGCTGGGGGTCGGCAGCGCTTCGCTCCCGACCCCCAGCATTTTAAAATCTTCCCAGGACACGGGGAGATTTTAAAATGCTGGGGGTCGGCAGTGAACGCTTCGCTCCCGCCCGCCAGCATTTTAAGATCGCCCGGGGCAGGTGGGGGGGAGGCAGGCGGGGGGGGAGCAAAGACTTTTGCCCCCCGCCGGCCTTCAGAAGAGGTCCTCTTCTGAAGGCCGGCTGTGGGCGAAAGTCTTTGCTCCTGACCGCCAGCATTTCCCTATGGGCTTTCGTCTTGCGATGCAAGCCCATAGGGAAATTCGTCTTGCGAAGCGCCTCCAAAACAGAAAACCCTTTCGTCTTGCGGGTTTTCCGTCTTGCGAGGCATTCGTCTTGCGGGGTACCACTGTACAACTAATCCAGAATGCGGCAGCTAGACTGGTGACTGGGGGCGGCCGCCGAGACCATATAACACCGGTCTTGAAAGACCTACATTGGCTCCCAGTACGTTTCCGAGCACAATTCAAAGTGTTGGTGCTGACCTTTAAAGCCCTAAACGGCCTCGGTCCAGTATACCTGAAGGAGCGTCTCCACCCCCATCATCCTGCCCGGATGCTGAGGTCCAGCGCCGAGGGCCTTCTGGCGGTTCCCTCATTGCGAGAAGCAAAGCTACAGGGAACCAGGCAGAGGGCCTTCTTGGTAGTGGCGCCCGCCCTGTGGAACGCCCTTCCAGCAGATGTCAAAGCGATAAACAACTTCCTGACATTCAGAAGACATCTTAAGGCAGCCCTGTTCAGGGAAGTTTTTAACGTGTGATATTTTACTGTATTTTTGGTTTTTATGGAAGCCACCCAGAGTGGCTGGGGAGGCCCAGCCAGATGGGTGGGGTATAAATAATAAATTATTATTATTATTATTATTATTATTATTATTATTATTATTATATAGGTCCGTGCTTTCCATGGCTGTGTCTGAGTGTTGTTGCTTTTTCAGTGCTCTCCCTGGGAAAGTGCCCACATTTACTGCTGAATCAGAGCAAATGCCAATTGGGTTTTCCATGGATCGCCATTTGCTCCAGTTCAGCGGTAAAACATGGGTTTTCCTAGGGAAGGCGCTGGAACAAAACAAAAAAACACTGCTCAGACACGGGCCTGGAAAGTCCAGACCTGTTTCTAGAAAGGATGGAACTAGAGTAATTGTGGCTTACCCCAAAGTCTAGGGCAGTGTTTCCCAACCTTTTTTGGGCAAAGGCACACTTGTTTCATGAAAAAAATCTCGAGGCACACCACCATTACAGCCCCGTGACGTCAGCGCGCAGCGTCACGCCGGGAGGGACATGAATTGCTAGCAAATTACATAATCACCTCCTTGAGGGCTGGCTCATATTCTCCGAAGGCAGAACCCCATTAATTAACAGGACAGACTCACACCATAGCCAAGATGAGGGGGGAAAACCTCAGTCATGCACAGTCATGCACATGTGGGGGCTAAATGAGGACGAAGACCGGGCAGAGAGCAGGGTTCAAATCACCCCACCTGGCCAGGACAATCCCTGGGTGTTCCCTTGGGCCACTCGCCTGACCCACCTCGCAGGGCTGTTGTTGCGAGGATAACACAGGGAGAACCACGCGCGCCCCCGGGAGCTCCTTGGAGGAGAAAGCGGGCGATGAATGCAATGCACGAAATATATGAGAGGCGACCAGGTTTTGCAGGTGAGGGGGCCCCGCCAGCCTCCGCTTCCAACACCCGGCGCAACGACACCGAAGTTTCCCCCCGGGCTCGGCTCGGGGAGCAGCGCTGCTCCCCCCCGGCTCCCCTTCGCCCTCCCGGCTCTCTCTGCCGCCCACTGGGGACCCCCCTCACCTGCCAAGTCCGGAGCGCCGGTGGAAGTTGCATGCATGCATGCAGGGTGCCGCGTTGCCATTGCATTGCACTGCACTCCATGCAACGCCTGCACGCATGCATTGCCTTGCACGCCCGCCAAGGGGTCTCCCCGCGGTCCGATGCGTCCCCTCCGGCGCGGATGCAGCATTGCAAAAATAAAAAAACCCCGACGCAGCCCTACCTGGGGGGCAGCCTCCGCCTCCGCCGCTCCGCCTCCGCGGGGATCCCCGGGCTCCATCCTGCCGCCTGATCTCCGCGGGGGCGCAGGCAGGCTGCGCGGGGTCTGTGCGGAAGAGCCCCTGCCCGCCCGGCCGCCGCCGCTGCGCTCATTCCATGGCCGGGAGAAGAGCGCTTCAAACAAAACGCCCGGCCCGCCAGGCCACGCTGGGAAACGTAGTTTGCGCACCCCGCGCGGGCGCGGAGCCCAAGGGTGAGGGGACTACGGATCCCGGCAGCCCCCACGCCGGGGATGGAGGGGGAGAGGCCGGGTGCAGGGATGGAGGGACGGGTGGGCGAGCGAGTGAGTGAGTGGCAGCCGCCAAGCCTTGGCCGAGAGCCAGGAAGGGCCTCCCCGGAGGAGGAGGAGGGAGGCGCAGAGCGGGAGGGAGGGAGGGAACCCCAGGGGTCATCTAGTGACGGCGCCCCAATCGAAAATTTGACTTTTAAAAAAATATATATATATTTCGAATTTTTTAATTTTTCCCGCGGCACACCAGGCAACATCTCGCGGCACACTAGTGTGCCGTGGAACAGTGGTTGGGAAACACTGGTCTAGGGGACCTCAGTGGCTAGGCTCTGAGAACTGCCCTGAGACCTCTGAGTATAGGGAGGCATATAAATTCAATAATAACAACAACAACAACAACAACAACAATAATAATAATAGATGGCAGTATGAACAGCACCCAGAACATACCTAGTTATTCACTCATGCCCAATTGATCTTGATGGCATCATTGCTCTTTTCTTTTTCTTTATTCTTTCTACCTTTCTCTATTGATCGCTTCAGAATTTCTCCTGAAAAACGCATTTTATTTGGAACACCACATACAGAAGCTATTTAGGTTAGACTCACTTTTTTGCAAGGAAAGAGATTTCCCTATCTTGTACAGCCTTGGCATCAAATCAGCTGTTGGTTCAATAAAGGGCTGCAATGCTGATGGATGTTAACAAAAGATCTTTATCACCTCAAAAGATAAGTGCAAGACCATTCCTGCATGGGGGGGGGGGGAGTGACTCACTTGTTTGTTTGCATGATAAGTCTCCATTCAAAAGGTCTCAGTGCTCTCCTGTGTCTTTTTTTCCATTTTCCCACTTTCTCTAAAGGCCATTTGAAAAATCATCGTGGAGCAAAATTAAATTATTTTGAAAACTAATCTTATTAATAACAGCATGACATAGGAAATCAATTTGCAGTCCTGTAATGAACTGTGATGTTGTGAGCAGAGGTTGCTGATGAGGAAAGAAAGGAGAAGATGAAAATGTTCACATTCTAACTACTCAGGAAACTTATCTCATTATGAAAAAATAAAAATGAAAAGCCTGCTTAAAGTCATAACATAAATCTCCTGAAACAAAGTATTACACACCCTCAATTTCTGTCAGGAATAAGCGATGCCCATTTCACCAGATTCCTTGTTGTCTACAGTGAACAGGACTGAAGGATGTTCTTCATAAACAGACAATCACATGGCCCCTTTGCTTATTCTCTTCCAATTATTTCCTGTATACTTGTAATTAAAGACAGTCTAGGTCTCCATGTCAGCCTTGACTTGTAGAGATCAATACTATGGTTTAGCAAAAGGAAAGGAGACGATTTCCATCATTAGTAGTGTTTGCTTGTACTTACAAATGAGATTAGAAACAACATGTATAGCAAACTGCAAGTGCAGGGGATTTCCCCAATAAGTCCTTCATTATTTTGAAACGTGTATATTAAAAAAAAAAATGCCTGTCCCACTGAATATTTCTGCTTGGTACCATCACATGCCATTGAAGATCTGAGTTCTGCTAGTACAACACCAGGCAAACTGGTGTTGAAAGTGCTCAATGTGAGAGAACTATGTGTCTTCTTCTTCTTCTTCTTCTTCTTCTTCTTCTTCTTCTTCTTCTTCTTCTTCTTCTTCTTCTTCCAACATAACAGGTTTTGCATGGCAAGCAACCCAGGGCTTTTAACATAGGGCTGGGAAACCTGTGGCCCTACAGATGTGGCTGGACTCCAGATCCTATCATCCTTGGCCACTGACTACGCTGATTCATCTAAGGTATCATCTACCCATTGATCGGTTGGATGGGATACTAGGGAAATTCCATGGTTTTTCTAGTGACAATAAGCCCATAATTGATGGCAGTAGAGGCCAACAAGTGTACTTGAAGAACACCGCTATAGAACAAACTGAACAAAATGTCTGGTGGCATGAGTGGATTTTGCTGAAAAAGAAAAGAACAGCATTTAATTTGCACACCAGTATCTGAGCCATAACCTTGACTTTTAAGCTGTATATCATCAAAACAAATATTATTGAAAATGCATGTTTGAAGCAATGTGAAGCATTTATATATGGCTGCAAGCAAAGTATATGTTGCATCGCAAGCTAAGAACTCCTCAGAATTCTCAATATTCTACCCCCTGCATTTCTGGACATCTCTTTTTCCAGCCCCCCCCCCCAAAAAAAAGTCCTATGGGAGATAGAATTTAAGTTATGACTCTAAAAACAATCCATTGTACTTTCTATGCCAAAAATTTGAGAAATTGTTGTTTGCAATGTGCTGTCATACGTTTGCATGGCAGGGGGTCACCACCAAACACACATTTCCAAAACTTTACTGAGTTTTACAAAAATGAATGTTTACCCCATAAAAATGTCAAAAAAATTAAAAAGTAGCTTATTAAAGGATAGAAGCAAGATACTAATATTATATAAAGTGAAACAAAATTAGAGGGCATAGAAAGGGCATTTATTCTGCTGCAATAATCAATACGAGACTTTTACCTCACCCCAGTTGGCACTAGTCAACTAACTATAACTAGTGTGTTCAGCTTCAGAATGTCAGTGGACTGTCTGTGATACTGTGTGTGATTGATAAAAGGAAATTCAGCTGTTCAGAACTTGTTGTTAGGAAGATGATGGTTCTGACTCCTGCAAACACCCCGTAGTTTTCCAAGATGAAGCACCACATTTTGTTTATTTGAAGAAATGGAAAACAATCAGAAAAGAATTGTGGTGTGTGTTTTCCCCCAAATAGAAACTAAAACGCTCATTCGTTTTTACTGATTCTTTTCTTATGTTGGCAAAGGTATATGATATATAATTTCATTTTGAAATGAACACATTGGTTTCTTTTCCTAACAGGCTTCTTAAAGTCTCATGCCTTGCAATCATTGCAATCACGCTGAAAGTCCCCTGCGGAGCTTTGAGTGGCTTCTGTATATACCATAACACACTGTCATAAGCAAATGTCACTTCTTTTTTGCTTTCAGGTGTTTGCAATAATTTGGGCTCTACTTTAAAGGCAGAAGTAAATCTGTTACTAAACCTGACTTCAAAATAGCAAATCAGATTTTGTGTGTGTGTGGGGGAGAGAGAGAGAGAGAGAGAGAGAGAGAGAGAGAGAGAGAGAGAGAGAAGTGGGTCATGTGTTTCTTTGCAACTTTTTGTTTTGTGCCAGAAAAGGCAGAACCAGAAAGTAGTCTGAAATTTTTAACCCATCCATCCACTGGAGGAATTAAACTCTACAGATTGTCAGCAGTGGGTTGCAGGTTGTAGTACTGCATGAATCTCAGTCTGGTACAGATGCTCTTTTTTAATCATGTTCCCACGCTGGATTTAGGTTTGATGAGGCCCTAAGCTACTGAAGGTAATCGGGTCCTTTATATGTCCAGCTCTCCTTTGTCAACAACAAATTGTCACTGTTTTTGTGTGTTGAATATATGCTATATGGTCATTTATGGACCTAATAGGTATCTAAAGCCATTTGCACATAACAAAATATGTGTCCCTAAGATACAGCTTATTTATCTTATACGTAAATCCGGCACTGCATGTTCCACATTCCAATATACTGGTACCTCGGGTTAAGAACTTAATTCATTCTGGAGGTCTGTTCTTAACCTGAAACTGTTCTTAACCTGAGGTACCACTTTAGCTAATGGGGCCTCCCACTGCCGCTGTGCCGTCGGAGCACAATTTCTGTTCTCATCCTGAAGCAAAGTTTTTAACCCGAGGTACTATTTCTGGGTTAGCGGAGTCTGTAACCGGAAGCATCTGTAACCTGAAGCGTCTGTAACCCAAGATGCCACTGTACATGGAAGAGGACTGTCTGCTGTGACTAGCCCCATTGCATCTGCGAAGGTCCTCTATGTCTCTTAGAACCATGGAAAATGAGGGTTCCGAATGTGGAGCGAGCCTCCACAGATGCAAAAGGCTTTCTCTGTAGATGGTCACCTTCCATTCATTTGAAGGTGATAAACACTATGACAGAGCAGGAGTGTAGCTAGTCCATTCATCCTCCCCCTACCTCTTTCACATGTTTCCTTCTTGGTCTTTCATACCCTCTAACATTTCTCCAGTGAAAATAGGGACGTCCCATTCCATAATGGTGATTTTACTATTTATACCCTACAAATCTTACTGGGTTGCCCAGATGCCCACTCTGGGCAGCTTCCAACATATATAAAAACACAATAAAACATTAAACATTACCAAAAAAACCCAACCCTTCCCTATACAGAATTGCCTTCAGATGGCTCAAGAGTTGGATACCGTATTTTTCGCTCTATAAGACGCAACAGACCATAAGATGCACCTAGTTTTTGGAGAAAACAAGAAAAAAATATATATTCTGAATCCCAGAACCCAGAACAGCAAGAGGGATCGCTGTGCATTGAAAACAATGATCCCTCTTGCTGTTCTGGCTTCTGGGATAGCTGTGCAGCCTGCATTCGCTCCATAAGACGCACACAAATTTCCCCTTACTTTTTAGGAGGGAAAAAGTGAGTCTTATAGAGCAAAAAATACGGTAATTCTGTATCCTCTAGCATTTCTCCAATGAAAATAGGGACATCCTAAGGAAAAGTGGGACATTCCAGAATCAAATTAGAAACCAGGACAGCTTCTCTAAATCAGGGACATCCCTGGAAAATAGGGACACTTGGAGGGTCTGGTATTTGCAACACCCACAGAGGGCTAAAATCACGTCTCAAGCAGACTTAGTTAAGGATGTCCAATATTGGAAGCATAGTGTCCTAATTTTTAGGACACTTGCTTATCATTTATAAAGGAATGCCAGTCAGTCAAATTAAGGCACAACGGATTCATAAAGGCATGCTACTGCTCTGGCTTTAATCTTTACTTTTCTGGTCCTAATTTTTGAGCTGTTATATTATGGAAGCCGGGGCTCCAGCTGGTCGACTATGCCTGTGAGAATTTTTTTACTTTGACTGTGCAAATGCATTTCTGTTAGTAATTTCCTGACTATTTCAGTGAATAATTTTACTTACGTGTCAGTCTCAGCAGGACGGAGATACTCTGAGAAAGGGCTTCAGTGCGAGTTCCTCTCGAGCTAATGAGAAAGCACTGCTTCACCTTTCTAGACAAAAATTGGCGCAGGGAGACTGTTTAAAAAGAACAATAAAATAAAATAATAAATTGCAGTTGAAAAGCATGGATGAAGACGTTTGGTTAATTTGTGCAGCTAATGAATATTTCATTCTAAATGCTTTGCCGTGCCATTGTGCAAAGTGTTGCCTTATATAAGTCTCTATGATTAAATGGCAACAGATAGCATTTGAATTGGTTTCTGGAAAGCTTCTTTTCCATTTTTCAGAATGTTAGGAGAGGAAGCATTAGATCTGTTGCCTGACCTTTAGGTAATATATTGTAGTCCATAATGAAATGTAGCAGAAGACTTGCTTTCAGATATTAGCATTTGAAAGTTGCTTCACTTTATTTCTCTTGATCGTGTCATATAAGAACAAACATACTTTGTAAGAGATTATAATAATGCATGCTTCCTTCTTCCGCAACCAAAAACTGTACAGATGTCCACACTGCAGTACTGTGGATTTTCATTGTCATTGGGTACATTTTCTTTTATTTTTTTTGTCAAACATCTTAAACTTCTGCACCAAGAAAACCAAAATAAAAGTCAAAATTTATAAATTAAACATCAGTTTTTATGAAATTTATTCATTTCAGTCTTCAAGAACTTGACCAAAGAAAGGAAGTGTTCCATAGTTAATTAGAACCCAGTCCAGTCATAGGAAACAGGGACACTTTAGGAAGACATGGGAGAAAGTCTAGGGACATGGAGTGCTGGTTTCTTAGCAAAATTTGACTGTTTGCTAGCTTGTTCCCTTGCTTGCTTGCAGAAATAAGCACACATTTTATTTTATTTTATTACTTTTATTTTATTTTATTTGAGAGGGCAAATTTCAATAGTGCAGAAAGTAGATTGATGGCAGAGTTCAAAAGACCGCTGTTTGATGTATTCAAAATAACACTGGAAAAAAGTAGTATATTTTAAGAGCATTGGTTATCCTTGTTTTCTTTTTACAGCTATAGACACGGTACTGAGACTGCCTTTTTGAATATCTGCCCACTTGCCTCTTAAGGTTGTTGTTGTAAATTAAATTCCTATCTTGCCCTTCCTCTCAAAGGAGCCCAGGGCAGCAAACAGCAAAAAAGGAAAGCAATATAATTAAGACAGACCTTGGCAGCTGTTCAATTTTTGATGAGCCAGTCACCTCAACGATTATCTGATTTTTAAAAATATAGGTAGGTAGACAAGGTTTTATGATTTATAGTGTGTGCCATCTTGATATTTTATGACATGGCAGTATATAAATACTTCTGCAAATAAACAATATAGAATAAAATAAAAAACATTTTAAAACATCAAAAATATTTTAAAACTGTCAAGAACTACTAAGAACATGTAAAAATGTTTCCTGCTTTTTTATCTGGCACGAGTCAGCTGGCTCCCACAAGAGTTTACCAAGAAACAAAACATCTCTATTTTGATCAATGGAATATTGGAGGATGGGCAATGACACCCCCCCCCCCCCGCGCAGGCTCTTTGCCCTGCAGGAAAGTTGCTCTCTTTTCTGATGTTGGGGAGGAAGAGCTTAGCCCCCACACTTCCTGTATGCTGCCTTTACAGTGAGAATTGGCTTCCCCCACTTATGTGGAAGTCATATGATACAGAGGGCTCCTCAATATCTCTTTATTGCGCATTCATCCTGAATACGTCCTGACTGCACAAAGCATACACAGAAATTACCCTATACAGTTGTACCTTGGCTCTCGAACGCCTTGGGAATGGAATGTTTTGGCGGACTAAAACCTGGAAGTGAGTATTCCGGTTTTCGAATGTTCTTTTGGAGCTTCTACAGCTTCCGAGTGGCTGCAGGAGCTTCCTGAAGCCAATCAGAAGCCGTGCTTTGGTTTTTGAACATTTTGGAAGTCAAACAGACTTCTGGAACGGATTCTGTTCGACTTGTGAGGTGCAACTGGATCCAGTCTTTTTAGAGCATTTGTTCTTATTTGCTTGCAGGGCAGTTTTTATACATCTTTTGGTTAATCATGCATTAATCCCTCACAGTGCATTTCCCCATTACTTTCCTAACTGCAAAAGCTCTGTGTGTTTTTTAAGTGGATTTGTTATGCTAGGGCTCTAGGGTGCTTTAATCCACTTTAATTGCAGAAACCTAACTTTATGGTATGCTCTTGAATCTTTCCCACAAAATAGTTGCAGTCTGGAGGTGTTCAGAATGCAAGTAGATAATATATTTAAGCTTGGTGGGAATGTGTTAGAGCTCTGAACATTCAGTCTCCGTAAGATAGTTGCTTGTATAGTTTCTACTTACTCTTGGGAAGGCCCTACTTTCAGCCCTTAAGTGTCTCAAACTTACATTATTTACTGATGGGCTTCAGTCAGGTATGGTTTTAGGAGCCTGTTTTTTGGTGACTCAGGGATGGGCAGAAATGCTTCTACATGAGCAATAGCTTTAACAAAGGCAGCCAAATTGCGGATGTGATATGTTAATTTAATTTTATGCTGTTAGCTGATGAAATCAGATCTCATGAACTGTCACCAGTAAAAACACTGTAATTGTAGCTGGTCGTATTTCGAAGCAAAAATACAGCGATTGTTTTTCTTCCTTCCATATTTATACCAAACCTCCCATCAGATGGAGTGGAGCTGGGGGTGGGAAATCTTTAAGCCTCATGAAATCCTTTGTTACGTTTCAAAGCACAAGGCAAAACCGAGTCCATGCAGGGAGACCTGTTTGACTTGGATCACATTTTGGCCAGACTTAATTTGCTCAAATACTGTGAATATAAAACAAACTTCTAATGTTTACAAATATCTTCCATTCGCAGACTGCTGCAGTCAGACGATACCGAATGATTAGTGAACCCAACAACTGTGACTCAAAGCTTTGAGAGAATGTTGGCCACTAGAGCACTTAATGGCTGGCAGATGCTCAATACTAATTGCACACACTCCCTGCTACAATTAAATCCTAGCATCCTCCAACCTAGAAATGGACACAAATTATGTCCTGATGGGGACTAAGCACAAAAAATAATGCAAGCAGGTCGACAGATGCAAAATGACTGGTGTGTTCACGCTTTAAAAAAAATAAATGTGTGTGATATTGGATTGAAGGCAACGATGTACATTTTATCATCCAGACACATGCTGCCACACAGAGCTCTATTGAATCAGAAGAGTAGTCATGGGTGTGCTGTGATCTTCTAGCTGCTTTGGCTATTCAACACAGGATATGCCAGCAGCCAGCAGGCTCCACTGAAAAAGAAAATTTGAGGAACGTCATACGGATCTAAAGGATAAGATTGTAACCCCTGGAATTCTGCTTAGTATCATTTCAGAAAGACCCTTTGCAAGTTGCAATGCATTAGTTGCAACCTGCATTGACTAAGATATGTCAGTGTAAAGCAGCCACTGATTCCTTAAGGGCTGCTGTCAATACAATTGACAGTCAAAACAAAACAAAACACACCAGGATTATCTCCAAATTTTCATTAGCATGTTCTTCTTTGTGCCTGCCTTTGGCTGATTAATATTCTACAGCCTTTTAAACGTGTCTGTGGGAAGAGGGGGGTTTTGTTTTTATTTACTTGTTTTTATTCTATATTTTAGTCTGCGAACCACCCTGAGAGCTTACGATGAAAGGCAGTATGTAAATCTAATAAATAAATAAATAAACCAATAATAATACTGCTCTTGTTAGAAAGGAATATACTCTGCAACATATTGTTGCAGATCTCGTTTATATGCCAGCTCTCTGATCTCCACATGCCAAACACCACAATTTCTTCCAGATGGCAGGTTCCCATCCTGCTCATTTCAGCATTATAGTCTACAAAACATGCCGACGTAAAGACAGGTTTGCTACCTTTTATCCCATGATGCAACGCTAAAGTGAGCATGCATGACAAACTACTCGTGCAGGTTACAGAGCCCATTCTGTTCTCTTGCCCATCTTTGTGCTATTTTGCTACTTGTAAATGGCTAACAAATCGAGGTACCCTTTATTTATTACAGCAGTAGCAGGGCAGGGGCCTCTCTTACTCAACTTGGTTCTGTGGCTGTAATATTTAATTATCCAACATCCCTTGGTGTAGCCAACTATGTGGGTGTTTCCTTCCAATTGTTGCATCCAGTACTTCTCAGGCAACAACTGTATGGCAAGGGCCTTATGTGATTAGTCCTACCAGGTCTTTAAGGAGTACAGGAATGCTGTTGTATGAAGCAATGGAAAAGCAGCCCCCACACCACTGTTAGTATCTGAAATTTCTACTACAGTGTGAATTGGGAGCATTGAAACCTCGACTCTGGACCTCCAAAGTAAAACCATCTGGATGAGCCCCAAGAAGGCTGCACTATATAAGCATGAACTTTCCATATAAGCAGCCAAACTTGAGGAAACCAGCTGTGCTGGTTAATATGCATGCCACCATGCTGCTTAGAAACCTTCCATAAGCAGCCTGGTGATTAAGAAATGTATTTACCATCTCACTACGACTGGCTGTATCAGCAGATCTCTTCCGTCGAAATGAAAAAGGGGTTTTGCCTTTTAATTCAAGGGATTTGAATCAAAACACCCAAAGAGGTGAAGCAGAAGGAATATCACAAGCAGAAGCAGTGCAGGCATCGCCATGGTAAATTGTGACCCATCTATATTATCTAGAATGGGGCCCAGACAGCATGTAATTTCCAGACAGGGAACGCCACATAAACTGACTAGCAAGACCGCTTATATTCATTATGTGGTCTCCAAGGTATGATTGTAGGATGGAGGGAAAACAGAAAAGGCAGCAAAGTGGGGAGGGGGGAGAAGGTGAATTTGTTTGTGCACAGACCAGGCATACAAATAGACATGGCAAAGTAGAAGCATGGAAGTGATGTGAGATTGACCAAGGAAACATGGGTTCAAATCTCAGCTCTTCCATAAAGTTCTTTGTGCAGCACCGAGCAAATAATTCACTAACTCGTATTCTTATTCTCAAAGAGTGCCTATGAGGATAAAGTGAAATGAGTCCATGTATGCATTTGGAATTCCTTGGAATCAGTAAAGAATGGGCATGTGACAATATAAGAAATTATAACCATTTGACTAATGTATGTAGAATGTTTCTCCTGTGCCAGACAAAAGGCATTCCAACTACACTTAAGTATCAGACATCTCTCATTAGATATCACTGGCCATCTCAAGCAGGAAGGAAACTTGCCAAAGTGTTTTAATTGTAAATTGCTCCTTTATTTGGGTGTGCCAATTTAAATCAGCATATAAACTTAACATAGTTCAATGCTGTCAGAGCTGCTTCAAGATCCTAGCTCACAGAGGATCACGCTAGCCAGCGGTCATTAAGTAAAAGTCTTTATTGAATTACAGTTTCCATTCTCACGCTGCTGTCTGCAACTCTACGTCTACTAGCTAGATCGGCGAGGCTCCGTCTGAGTCTCCGCCCCGTGCGCACCAACTTAATATCCTAGCCTTGCTCCACCTTTTCCTCCTGACTGTCCTCCTCTGGGTCCCTCTACCCCCCGGGGCTTCTTCCTTCCGGGATTCTTCTGACGCTGACCCGGACCCTTCTGCCTCCTTGCGCCGGGCTTTAGGACCTGGTTCCCTTTCGGGGCTGCTCACTGCGCCGCCTTCCTCTGCATTTGAACTTGGCGCGCGCGCCCAACCTTCCACTTTCCTCTTAACCGTTTCTTCGCTCCCCGATGGAGGTGTGGCCACTCCTGACTCCTGCCCTCCCTCCTGTGGTGAGCTGCCAGCGCTTCCCCCCTGGCTCCTTTCCTCTTCCCTGCTTCCTGGCGGTGACGCTGGTCCCGATTTCCAGCTGCTCCCCCCTGAGTCTCCTCTGGCTCTATCTTCCTGGGGTGCCTCTCTAGATTCCCCCCTTGCCCTGGCCACTGGTGCTCCTTTCTGTGAATCCTCTGATTCACTGGAAAGACTGGGAGATCTCGGGTCGTCGTCATCACTCATCCTTTCCTCTGTCTCCTCCCCTTCGCTCTCTGTTTCCTCCCTTGCCCGTGCCTCTGCACCTAAACCCCTGACATCCATCCCCCCCTCGAAGCCCCCCAGTCCCCCCTCCCCTCCTTCCGGTGCTGGAGCTGGGGGCTGCTGTTGCAAAGGGACGAACGTCGGATATCGGTCGCTTCCCGTGGCAGGCCTCCATCGGAACTCTTCCGGGTCTTCCTCCCTGCTCTCGTTGACGACAGTCACCTCCTCTTCCATCTCTGTGCCGCCGTGCTCGAAACCAGGGTCGTCCCCGAAAATGTCCATGTCCGTCTCTCCCGCACTTCCTCCAGGCGGCGTTGCTCGGCCGGAACAGTCCAGCCACTTCCTGCGGAACTGCTCCTCCGGCCTATCGTCCCACCAATACGAGGATTCTGAGACAGATCCCGAGGGTGACCCCTCCGGGGAACGGACGTCTCGTGTCGGTTCCTCGTCCGAGTCGAACCCCCTGAACGTGCTGTCCGAAAGCGTGGGCGTGAAAAGCCAGTCGTCGAAAAAGTCCGCTGGCATAGGTCTATGTGGGAAGAGAGCATGAAACTCGTCTTTGAGCAGAGGTTCGTCTAAAGCGTAGCCCGGCACCCAGCTGTTCGCACTGGCCGGGGTGCCCTCCCTGGCGAGAAAGTATTCTACTCCCTCTTCCCCCCATCTGGAGTCCAAAATCTCCGTGACTTCGTTGATGCGCTCCTCCTGTGCCACTCCCGCGTGCCCCGTTCCTTCTCTGAGCGGACTCGGCGCCGTTCCGGGTTCCTGGAACCTGTGCGGTGCCTTGTAGGGAGTGAGCACCGATCTGTGGAACACCGGATGCATTCTGGAACCCTCCGGAAGCGCCAGCCTGAAAGCCACCGGGTTGACCTGCTCTTCGACTTGGTAGGGCCCCAGTTGTTTATGCCCTAGTTTCTTCTTGGCCAACGACCTGGCCGGCACTGCGTGGGCTGCTAACCAGACCCAGTCTCCCACGTGGAGCTCTTCGCCAACCCTTCTGTGTTTGTCCGCTTGTACCTTGTATGCGTGTTTAGCCAGCTCCAGGTGGCGCCGCAGCTGATCGTGGACTTCCTGCAGCTCCGACGCGAACGCATCTGCTGACTGCGGCTCCCCTTCTCCCCTGCATTCCAGTCCCGGGAAGGTTCTAGGGTGCCGCCCGTTGTTGGCGAAGAACGGCGTGACGCCCGTGGATACGTGCTTCGTGTTGTTGTAGGCAAACTCTGCAAGCGGCAGGTAATCCACCCACGTCGCAGGCTGTTGGTTCGCATAACATCTCAGGTACTGCTGCATGATGGCATTGGCTCGCTCCGCTTGCCCGTTGGTCTGCGGGTGTCTCGCCGACGCCAGATTGATCTTGACGTTTAGGAAGCCCATCAGCTTCTGCCAGAAGTTCGAGATGAACTGCCGCCCGCGGTCGGACAGAATAGACCGTGGCAGACCGTGAACCTTGAACACGTGGTCTATGAACAGTTTGGCGGTTTGCTCTGCCGTGGCCACCTTAGCACACGGAATGAAATGCGCCATCTTGGAGAACAGGTCCACCACCACCAACACTGCCGTCTTGCCCCTTGAGCTGGGCAGATCCGTGACAAAGTCCAGAGCCACCCTTTCCCAAGGTTCGACCGGAGTTTGCAGCGGCTCCAACAGTCCAGCCGGCGGTTTGTGCACCGTCTTTGCCCTCTGGCAAGTGTCACACCTCGCCACGTAGTCTGCGACCTCCCCTCTCATTCCAGGCCACCAGAAATCCCTGGCTACTAATTCCACCGTCTTCTCCTTGCCAAAGTGCCCGGCCGTGGGTGCGTCGTGCAGCTGCTGTAGCACCTTGGCTCGAAGTTCGTCACCCGGCACGTAGATGGCCCCTTTACGGATGAGCAATCCATCTCGTAGCTGGAAACCGTCGGCCGCTGCCTTGCCCCCTCGCACCTCTGCCATCTTCGTTTGTGCGAAGGAGTCCCCCTGCAACGCTCGCCGCACCGCCTCTAGGTCCACGGTCGCCGCGGCGCACGCCCACACTGTCGGTGCAAAGATGTGCATGGCGGCCGCTGGTGTTGCGTCCTCCAGATACTGTGGCTTGCGGGAGAGAGCGTCTGCCATGATGTTGGTGTCCCCCGGGACATACTCTATTCGGAAGTCGAAGTCCGCAAAGAACTCAGCCCAACGTATCTGCCTCTGGTTCAGGAACTGTGCCGTGCGCCAGTGTTCCAGATTCTTGTGGTCCGTGCAAACCTGCACCGTGTGCTTGGCGCCGATCAGAAAGTGCCTCCACGCCTTGAACGCTGCATGAATGGCCAGCAACTCCCTGTCCCATATGGTGTAGTTCTGCTCGGACTTGCTGAGCTTCCTGGAGTAAAACGCTCCCGGCCGCCACACGCCCTGCTGGTCCTTCTGCAGCAGGACCGCCCCCACTGCTCTGTCCGAAGCGTCTGTCTCCACCCTCATCGGCATGCTGGGGTTGACATGAAGCAGCTGCTCTTCCGACGCGAAGAGACGCTTGAGGGCCTGAAAGGACTGCTCCGCCTGCTCTGTCCAGATGAACTTCTTCTTCTTGGAGCTAAGGGTGTCAGTGATGGCCGCCGTCTGCATCGCGAAGCCCTTGATAAACTTGCGATAGAAGTTCGCAAAGCCGACAAACCGTTGGACCTCCTTCCGGTTGCGTGGGCTCTTCCAATCCAACACTGCTCGAACCTTGGCGCTGTCCATGGCGAGCCCCTTGTCAGACAGCTTGTAGCCCAGAAAATCCACCTCCGGCACGTCAAATTGGCACTTCTCCAGCTTGGCGTAGAGCCTGTGTTGCTTTAGCCTGCCCAGCACTTCCTTGACGTGCTTGTCATGTTCTTGCTGCGACTCCGAAAAGATCAGGATGTCATCCAAGAAACAGACGCACGTCTTGTAGAGAAGTCCCGCCAACACGTGATGCATAAATGCTTGAAAAACGTGAGCGCCATTTTGCAGTCCAAAAGGCATAACTCTGTATTCGTAGGTACCCAGTGGCGTGAACATGGCTGTCTTCCACTCATCACCCTCCCGCATGCGAATGAGGTTGTACGCCCCCCGCAGGTCCAACTTGGTGAACACCTTTCCCTTCCGTACCTTCGCCAGGAGGTCGTCGATGCGGGGCATGGGGAAGTCCGACGGCTTGGTCACACTGTTCAAAATCCTGTAATCCACTACGAGTCTTTTTTGGGGCGTGTCTCGCTTCTTAACAAAGAATACAGGACTGCCCCCCGCTGCCTTAGACTCTCGGATGAAACCGCGCTCCAAATTATGATCGATGAAGTCTTTGAGTTCCTGCAGTTCGTCCTCAGACATGGAATACAGCTTCCCTTTAGGCAGCGCCGCCCCCGGCAGCAGGTCAATTTTGCAGTCATATGGTCTGTGAGGGGGTAGCCTGTCCGCCTCCTTCTCGCAGAAAACTTCCAGAAATTCTGCGTACTTGTGGGGAATCGCTTGCAGCGTGCCTAGCAGCAGCTGTGACTCCTCTTCCTCTCCTTCCTGCCTGGGTACGATGCAGTGTTCAGCACAAAAGGAAGAGCCGAAAACCAGCTGCCTCTGGAACCAAGCCATCGTTGGGCTGTGCTTGTCCAGCCAACTCATGCCCAATACAATGGGCGTGTCAGACAGTTGAGTGACGTTGAAGCTGATGACTTCCCTGTGATTTCCAAGTCGCATCACCATTGGTGGCGTCTGCTTCACCACTTGCCCCCCTAGCAGCTCCCTGCCATCCACAGTGACAACCTGCAGGGGCAGTGTGGCCGGCAGCAACTGCACAGCGTGCCTGTCGACAAATTCCTGCCCTATAAAGTCCGCGTTGCTGCCGGAGTCGATGGTGATTGGCACGTCCATGGTGATTCCAGTGGGCAGCTGGAGAGATGCTGTGAGCCTCACTACTGGTTTGGGCGGGAGGGGGTTCACTGGCTGTAAAATCTCTGGGGACTGCGTCACTAACACGTCTGGCTGGGCCCCAGTGCCTCTTCCTCCAGCCAGACATCGTCGTTTCCCTGCTGTGGTCCTCCCTGCTGCGTTGCTGCAGTCACCATTGCTGAGGCTGCAGTAAGCTTGTGGGGCCTCTGGGGACACTCTTTCGCCATATGCCCTGGCTGCTCACAGACGTAACACTTCCTGGTCCCTCTAGGAGGCTTCGCCTTCACTGCTGCCGGTGCTAGGGCTCTGGTTGCTGACTGAGCCCTTGCACCTCCAACCTCCATAGGTTCGGCTCCTCCTCCTGGCGGAGGCGTGGATTGCGCCCGTGCTGCTTCTCTGGGAAAGAAGGAGGGGCCCCCGGCTGGTTCGCGCCCTCCACGTCCTTCGTCCTTGCTCCACGGACGTCCTTCCAGCCTCACCCCCACAGCCAGTGCCCTCTGAACGACCTCCTGGGTGGTTCGGGGTCTCTCCCCCCTCGCTATCTCATCTTTAATCGAGTTGTGCAGTCCCTCCCAAAAGAGGTCTCTTACAGGAGCCGAATCTCTGTCCCATTCCAGGGCGCTGACCAAGGCGAAAAAGCGGGCATGATACTGTCTGACGCTGGCCCTCCCTTGTCTCAGCCCATGCACCTCCTTCCGTGCAAGATCAATGTCAATACTTGATAAGAAACACCCATCCATCGCTTTAAGAAAGGCATCCGCATTCTGGAGCGCCGGATCGTTATCTCTCCATAAATTGCGCAACCATGCTTTCGCCTCCCCATGCAGATGGGACATGATGAACCCCACTCTCTCCTGTTCATCTCTAAAGTCTTTATGCAACAGTTGCAGTGCGCACAGTACGTCGGCTCTAAAGTTGGGATACTGTTGCAGGTTCCCATCGAAGTGAGAGAGCAGTCCGCCTGTCCGTCTCGCCAACCCAATTCCCTCCTGCCGGGGTGTTTGCTTTGCCAGTACGTCTAACCTGACCTGGAGATCCCTGCAGGCGGCAGCTGCCTCGTCCTCTCTCTTCCTGGATGCGAGAACCTCGGCGTTCAGTTGTGCCACTGCTTTTCTGAGGTCCTCTATCTGCTGCTCAGCCGTCATGTCTCCTGCCGTTCGTGAGCTCGCTAGTGGGCGCCTGTTTCTCTCCCCTCCTCGAGGCTGCAGATGCCCACAATGTGGGGACGGAGCCTACTGTCAGAGCTGCTTCAAGATCCTAGCTCACAGAGGATCACGCTAGCCAGCGGTCATTAAGTAAAAGTCTTTATTGAATTACAGTTTCCATTCTCACGCTGCTGTCTGCAACTCTACGTCTACTAGCTAGATCGGCGAGGCTCCGTCTGAGTCTCCGCCCCGTGCGCACCAACTTAATATCCTAGCCTTGCTCCACCTTTTCCTCCTGACTGTCCTCCTCTGGGTCCCTCTACCCCCCGGGGCTTCTTCCTTCCGGGATTCTTCTGACGCTGACCCGGACCCTTCTGCCTCCTTGCGCCGGGCTTTAGGACCTGGTTCCCTTTCGGGGCTGCTCACTGCGCCGCCTTCCTCTGCATTTGAACTTGGCGCGCGCGCCCAACCTTCCACTTTCCTCTTAACCGTTTCTTCGCTCCCCGATGGAGGTGTGGCCACTCCTGACTCCTGCCCTCCCTCCTGTGGTGAGCTGCCAGCGCTTCCCCCCTGGCTCCTTTCCTCTTCCCTGCTTCCTGGCGGTGACGCTGGTCCCGATTTCCAGCTGCTCCCCCCTGAGTCTCCTCTGGCTCTATCTTCCTGGGGTGCCTCTCTAGATTCCCCCCTTGCCCTGGCCACTGGTGCTCCTTTCTGTGAATCCTCTGATTCACTGGAAAGACTGGGAGATCTCGGGTCGTCGTCATCACTCATCCTTTCCTCTGTCTCCTCCCCTTCGCTCTCTGTTTCCTCCCTTGCCCGTGCCTCTGCACCTAAACCCCTGACAAATGCCTTTTAAAAAAAAACTAAATATGGCCAACTAGGCATTTTTCCAAGAATCTCATTTGTTAAAAATAACATTAATACAATCCCTCACTTGAATACAGTGGTACCTCGGGTGAAGTACTTAATTCGTTCCGGAGGTCCGTTCTTAACCTGAAACTGTTCTTAACCCGAAGCACCACTTTAGCTAATGGGGCCTCCTGCTGCCGCCGCACCGCTGGAGCACGATTTCTGTTCTCATCCTGAAGCAAAATTCTTAACCTGAAGCACTATTTCTGCGTTAGCGGAGTCTGTAACCTGAAGCTTATGTAACCTGAAGTGTCTGTAACCCGAGGTACCACTGTGATGGTATGTCTTGGGCCAAGAGACAAGCTATACATGTATTTGGGCATTGTTTCCATTGAAAACCATGAAATAGCCTGGGATAACTCAGCTGGTAGAGCATGAGACTTAATCTCAGGGTTGTGGATTCAAACCCCATGTTAGGCAAAATATTCCTGCATTGCAGGCGACTGGATTAGATGACCCTCGTGGTCCCTTCCAATTCTACAACTCAATGATCCCATGATTCTAAAGTGTTTAGAATTAAAGCACCAACACATGGTGCATATACTGCAGCACCAATAGACTTAAGCACATTTAACTATGCACTGGATTGTAGCCAATGTGTTCAGCCATGCCAAAGAAAAATCGTGTAGTGAGTGTGTATGACACAAGCAATCACAGCACTTTAGGGATACATATACTGAATCGGAATTTGAGAAATTCCTATAAATATGCATGTGTGCTAAACTATATATTCCACTGCCTTTATGCTGCTATCTAATTTCCATTTATCCTGAATAAACACCAAGGAGATCCTGTTGATAACTAATAAGATTGTGAATGTCAAGACTTCTCTGATAAAGCATATGTAAAATGTAAAACGAAAGTCCATAGGAAGCTAACTGGATTCACATTTAAACCAATGTTCAGTAAAGCGGAACCTTGAGAGTTTGAATTAGTCAGTTTATCAGAATCACAGCAGTGATGGTATTAGATCATTAAACCAATGCAATCCTGTCAGTAGAAAATTCATATCCCAATAATCCACAGTAAAGGGAAAGAATACTGACAACATCATTATGCATTTTTTTAGGCCTGCCAAAAACCTTAAAATATATCATTGGGGCAACGTGTTATAAAATGAGCTTATTATTAAGGATAGCAAACACTTGCCTATTGCATTGCTTCACAAACTGAAAACTGATGTACATCTGCAAAGGACAGAAGCATTCCTTACAGATTATATTCCCCACAACCAGAGACATGAATGGAATAAAACAAAGGACTCCGACCCACCTACCCACAGTGGGGTTTTCCACTCACTTTGTATTCTACCATTCCCATAATTTTCAAAAATAATACCCAGAAAGACACAATTGTTTTCTTTTCCTTGTGATTTTTAGATCTAATTTCATTGGAAACATCTGCTGCCAGCCATCAACAAGGAGTCAGGAACTGCAAAACAACAAGGTGGGAGGGGGAAGTAGCAAGGAAGATCTTTGCCTGGAGGAGGTCAAGTTCAAGAAGTTGAGAGCTCCCCATTGAGGTTGCTGGAAGCAATTCTACTGGCTTCTATGAAAAAGAAACCACAAATTAGCCAATGGCCTGCCTGTCAATGCCAACTGAAATGTATTTTAAGGACTGTCAACCCCCCCCCCAAAAAAAGCATGAAATCTTCCATTGTAAGATGCAATCACTGTTTCTGAAAACATATTCAAAATATAATTTAACCAATAGACCTGCCGTTTTCCAGATACTTCCCAAATCATGCTCACAAGAGTAAAGATGTGAAAGGCAAGGCAGCAAATTCTGTTTGTATGACAAATATGGTGTGTCATCATTCCCCACCACCACCACCATTTTGGCCCATTTCTAATGGGATTTACTGGAAAGTTAACAGCTCTCTTTAATGCTGCATGAGCCTTCTTTTCCAACATTATCATAAAGAGTCTTGAGAATCAGTTCTATATTTTTCATGTACAAAAGTGATGTGTTATTTTTTTTTAGTGAAACATTACACAATTTTGAAATGAATATGAATGTTCACAAATGCAGTTCAATGGAAATTCTGCTAAACTGGCAGGTGCTGGCTATCATTCGAAAACCAGAAAAGAAAATTGTGCATGCTGGCTATCATGCCTTTACTTAGAGCATGCCCCCCCCCGTCTCCTATTGTGCAGTTCCCTTTGCACATACACACAGATCCCATTGTTTAAAACCCCAATTTCTGTCTGTGTCCCACAATCCCGGCTTTTCCCAAACCTCTGCTGTTGTTTAAAACTGCCGTTTGCCTATCAACGTGCCGCCGCCACCACTTTACCCTAACCTCTACCATTGTTTAAAACCGGCACCATTTTCCTCTCAGTGTTACTCCCTTCTCACAGTATTCAAACTTTCCCCTCTTCCACTCCACAGCTGCCTCATCTGAGATTGATACAGAGCACTGAAATATCCCATTATATGAAGGCACTTTACTCAAACCTCTAGTTTTGAGTAAATAGTCTTAAACCACCATTTTCCTCTCAGTTTCGTCAAACCTCTGTTGTTTTAAAGCACAGCTTTTCCCTGTCAGGGTGTCTCACTTCTCACTCCCATGCCATGGGCGCTGCTGTTGTACAATCTGCTTCCTCCTTTGCTCCCTTACGTACCCTGACTTTATAGAAATACAGGAATCTGATGAGGCATTACAAATTTTCAAATGGGGGCCACATTTTTATGTATATTGGAAGAAACAGGGAGGGGAAATATAGCAGACTGAAAGTAAGAAAGATTGAAACAGAGTTCAAGGTAGCCAATGGACTATTGGGGGAATTTAGGAGCACAGGAAGTTGCCATGTACTGAGTCAGACCATTGGTCCATCTAGTTCAGTATGGTTTACACTAACTGACAGCAGATCTCTGAAGTTTCAGACAGGAGCTTTGCCTGAAGATGCCAAAGACTTCTGCACACAATGCAGACACTCTACTACTGAGCTGTCGCATTTCCCCAAGATGATAGGGATTAAGAGATATGCCTGTCTGTAGTCCCCAATGGCTCGAGTTCGAAAGGTTGTAAGCAAAATAGACCAGCAGCAATGAAGGGTTTATTCAATATTTTATTTGCAGCATTCCACTGAGAATTATTTTGAGAAGAGATTCCTAAAATTCATTGGCTTCCTAGCCTGTATTTTTATCCTCAGCTCTGGGTTTAATATTACAATAAAGGCAATTGCAGTTTCTTCACTCCCAGGATCTCATCGGATCTTAATTAAAATGTTAAAAGGATTAAGGAGGTGTCATCCTGGAGGGAAAATTGACTTCTTGACTCTCTCCATCCTAATAACAATGGGAAGGGGAAGATTTTATATTAACATATGGCTGAATCCATTCCTGGCCAGGCAATTCCTCTTTAGAAGAAGACGCTCAGACATATTTGACCTTTAGTTAAGTGATATGGGTAGTGGCAGGATGCATGAGATTAAGCACAGAAGACACACAGGTAATGGATAGCTAGAAGGCACTGAAAGTGTGTAACAAGCTTTGAGGCTGCCGTGCAGTTTCTGAACCTTCATAATGGAAGATTCCACCTGCCCTTCAGGAACTGGAATGGAGGCCATGGTTGCATTTGGATGTGGGGGTTATTGTGCTGGTTTTACTGGTTATAATGCTAGCACTTCTGTCCTGATTTCTAATGTTCGCTTTACATGGCAGTGCATGCAGCGTTGTTTTTAACCAATATACCACCATGTCACCCTAAATTTTATATACCGGGGAAGAACTGTATGCCAGTATATATCTCCAAATTCTGTTCAGCACAAAACTACCACAATTTTTTGAGTTAGCAGGGTAACAAATCTTTCTTTCTGGAAGCAGTTAAAATAGAAACAAGTGCTAAAGTTGGCTAGATTCCACCAGATTTCTGGAAGTGGCTTATATGTCCTACGAAAATTGCAAAAATGCAGAAAATACCTGGAATGAAATATTGGGAAGAGGGAATAAAGCACGGTCTGAATACAGCCTTCCAGACCAAATCTGGTTCTGAAACAATGGTGGGAGTCTGCACACTAGGCAACACTCTCTCTGTGCTAGAGATGGGAGATACGAGAGAAAGTAAGTTATCTAAAAACCAAAAAGAAGCATCTAGGTGGACACGTGGATTATATTAGATTCATATCTATGAATACTATTGTGTATGTATTTTAGTTATATTTATAATAAAGGCATTCACAGCTAGAGAAATGCATGTTGCATGCATCCTTTCACCCCGATATACCTTGATCCATCTGCTCTATTATGTATTACAAACCAGATTTCATGAACGGACACGTTAATAATAATGCGGTCATTTGTATTCAAGCTCCAGCTTGCTCACCTTTAGGGACCCCTTGTCTCGAAGACTTGATTCATTATTAGTCTAGCTAACAAGGTTCCAGTTTCTCAACATCAGTCCCCTATTTAGTTCCAATTTGTAATATCACAACCTTTGCTTAACCTTGGCTGCAGAGACATTTCCCTGATTCTCTTTCAGACAGGGAGGCTCCATCAATTCTTGAGTGCTTCAGGATATCAGGAAAGGGGTGATGTGAAAAGCCCTTTGGTCAATTCTGCCTTCAAGATTTTGGGGGCTGTCAGGTAAAGCATCTTTCTTTAACCTGGAATAGGTGTAGTGGGCAAACTGAAGATTCTCTCACACTGTGTTTTGTTTTGTTTTGTTTTGTTTTGTTTTGTTTTGTTTTGTTTTGTTTTAGTGTTCCATGCTAAATAAGAAAACCAATAGTGAGAGCCCAGGAAATGTCTCATCACCATTTGTAATATCCTTACCTTTAGTATTGAGAAGGGGATGGGGAATGTATTTAACAGCAGCATCTGAAACCCTAAGTAGGCAACTTGTATACCTGAAGGAGCGTCTCCACCCCCATCGTTCAGCCCGGACACTGAGGTCCAGCGCCAAGGGCTTTCTGGCGGTTCCCTGCGAGAAGTGAGGTTACAGGGAACCAGGCAGAGGGCCTTCTCAGTAGTGGCACCTGCCCTGTGGAATGCCCTCCCATCAGATGTCAAGGAGATAAACAACTATCTGACTTTTAGAAGACATCTGATGGCAGCCCTGTTTAGGGAAGTTTTTAATGACTGATGCTTTATTGTGTTCTTAATATCCTGTTGGAAGCCTCCCAGAGTGGCTGGGGAGGCGTGGCCAGATGGGTGGGGTATTATTATTATTATTATTATTATTATTATTATTATTATTATCCCACTCCACACAGTGAACACATAGGGAGCACTACAGATTGTGGTACCTGCTTGTCATGCGCCATGATTCAGATATGTCCAGGGGGGTATGAACCCACCGAGTACACATTCAGTGGTATTTCAAAAGGCAGCCTATGTGCATGCCTTTGTACAACTTCATTTGAGCAGGAAACTTGCCAACCAGGTGTCTCACTACCACCTAGGGCAGAGCCTAGGACCAGTCTGTGGAGCATAAAACTTAATCTCAGGGTTATGGGTTCGAGCCCCACGTTGGGCAAATGATCCCTGTATTGCAAGAGGTTGCACTCAATTACCCTTGTGATCCCTTCCAACTCTACAACTCTATGATTCTATGCAGCTGTAGGGGGGGTGGTACAGCCACACACCCCTGGCATTTTTAGTGAACACAGGGAGTTATTTCCTGAACAGAAGAGCAGCTTCAGTGACATGGTGCAGCGAGACTGCTGGGTCTAGTGAATGCTTAGATTGTAAACTGCTTGGGAATCCTATGTATGGTGTCCTAAAGTACCATGATTTTATAAATGAAATAAGTAAATGAAATCTTGGCTGTATATAAGCTATAATTGAGGTGGTCAGATGTCACAAGTGGATTTGAGTGGGTGCAAAGATCTGAAACAAAGATGTGGTTTTCAACCGCATGCTGACACTGCAAGAGTATAAATGGGCAGTGAGAGGCAGTGGTTGAAGATAACAGAAAGCAATGGCTATGGAAAAGGCAACAGCTGAAGGTGATCCCCCCCCTCCCCGCACAGTAGTGCGATACCATAATGAACACTGACCTCCAATGTTTTTCATAGGCCGGAGCAAATTTGGCATTTGAAGCCACATCATTCCTTAGCTCTCGATCCCTCCAGAAAAATAACTCTAAGGGATATCTGGTTTTTTTATTTTTTAAAAATGGGAAGCTTGTCTAACTCCTTGGAAGATGTTTTTAAACCACAGTGACAGAGAAAACATAGGCAAGCTCATAGACTGGCCCAAGGCTTTGAAAACCCACACAAAAAAGTTTTCAGGCACTTATTAGCTTACTCATTACACTGCAAAATCCCTAAGTAAATCATAGGCCATGAAATCACTTTGTCAAAACAACTTGTGAAAGGCTATAATAATTTTGAAATTTGATATGAATTCTAGCTGCTATGAAAGGAGGCAATTTAAATATTGCATTTTCCCATTATTAGGTTATTTTCTGCAGCTGAGAGTTATGAGAATTCCTTACATGTCACAAGATCAAGTATGAAGAGGACCGTGGATGTGTGTTTGGTCTGGCAGGTTAAAAAACCGTAGAGCTACTTACATTTCAGATGAAGACTGAGAAGTACATGTGTGTGTGTGTGTGTGTGTGTGTAATATTTCCTGATACTAATTGTATGCACACAAACTATAATTCATTGTATTCAATTGTATTTTTCTGTTTTTCTTACTCATTTTAATCAATTTTATCCACTATCTGTTTTTCATAATTTGCATGTACACAGCTTAGAAACTCTGGTAATTAAGTAGTATATAAATAGCTGAAATATTAATAATAAAACATGAATTTAATCAAATCGAATCTGGATTGCAACCACACATGTTATTATCTCAACAAATTGTAAGGAGAATGTTACTTGTTCTTTGCTGAATAGAAAACTAAACCAACACTGAACACCCTAAAAATAGATCACACGTGAAACAGTAACCTAACTGAAAAACTCTCTAACCTTATTAATTGACAAGGCTTTTAAAAAACAGAATAGAAACCCTTTTGAAAAAGATCTCCTCAAAGTAAAGGTAAAGGTAAAGGGTCCAGTCGTGACCGACTCTGGGGTTGCGCGCTCATCTCGCTCTATAGGCCAAGAGAGCCAGGGTTTGTTCGCAGACAGCTTCCGGGTCATGTGGCCAGCATGACTAGGCCGCTTCTGGTGAACCAGAGCAGCACACGGAAACGCCGTTTACCTTCCCGCTGGAGCGGTCCCTATTTATCTACTTGCACTTTAACGTGCTTTCGAACTGCTAGGTTGGCAGGAGCAGGGACCGAGCAACGGGAGCTCACACCATCACGGGGATGTGAACCGACAACCTTCTGATCGGCAAGTCCTAGGCTTTGTGGTTTAACCCACAGCTCCACCTGCATCCCTTCTCCTCAAAGTAACTCATGATAAATCCTGTCAGCAGCATCCCCCTTAAAGTTGTTGAGCTTTTCTTGAGGGGAGGGCAAAGTTGTTGAGCTTGGCTCGCCATACGCCTAGGGTTATCCCGGACATTTTTTAAAGCAATTTTCAAAAACTCCACCCAGAATTTCCAAAGGACGAACCTTGGATATGTCCAGAAAGTTCTGGACATACAGTATGGCAGCCCTATCGTATTAGTTTCCTACTACAATAGAAATCTGGCAAGTTATTTCACTCTTCCAATTTAAATACAGGACTGTGAATATGAATGCCAGCCATCAGTGGGAGACCTCTCAAATTTCAGTAGCGCCCTGTGCGATGCCAAAATCTGGTACCCTCCTTCCACCTCTTGCCTTCCACTGGACTTCATAGTTGTGGCATCTGCTGCGGTGCCCTAGAAGCTTTGTGCCTGGCGCAACCGAACTGGTCACACTCCCCTACATCCACCTCTGCAGCTGTCAGGCTTCAGGGAATTGGATCCCTCCCCTGGCGGCAGTAATTAAGCAGAATCCATGAAGGGAGCATTCTTACCAGATAGGTTCTTTAAAAATCAGAGCGAGAGACAAGGAAGGCATATCATGCTAAAAAATGGTGCTGCTCCCAGTAAAGGCTCACCCCTTCTGTCCCCCTGCATCACTCCTATGTTGGGTAATCTGAGCTTGTTGCCGTTGCGCTTTCTATTCCATCACTCTCCAAGTCCGTCTAGTCTTAAGGGAAGAGGGGGCATCAGGAATGCTGTCCAAGGACACCAAATCATCCAGTTGTCTCTCTTCTAGTGTATGTTCTTCTAGCACATGGCTTGGCAAATTAAGGCCCATGGGCCGGATCAGGCCCAATTGCCTTCTAAATCCGGCCTGTGGACGGTCTGGGAATCACCACGTGGATCACCAGTGCATGGATCGCCAGCGCACACGTTCTTTCCCTCTCTCTCCCTCTCCCTCACACAGCGGCACCTCCTCCCTCCCTCCTCCTGGCTTCTCCCCGCCCTGCCTAGAGGAGGAAGGGGGGTGGGCTTTGTTGCTGCCAGCCCCTCTCCAGAGTCCTTTCGTGCGCTGCTCATCATCCCTCCACCACTGTTCTCCCCCCCCCCCCAAATATAGTCCGGCCCACCCACAAGGTCTGAGGGACAGTGGACCAGCTCCCTGCTGAAAAAGTTTGAGGATCCCTGTTCTAGCTGCTCCTCACCCAGTATTTCCCAGCTTCCCCCCTCTGGACTATGCCCTTCTGCAAGCCACTGTTCTAAATCAATACTGTCCTCCTGTCCTTGGGAAGGTTCAGGAAAAGGGGGGGGGGCTTCCACCATTCCTCCTTAGTCCAGTCCCTGAAAGCAGCAAAACAAAAGCAACCTTGAACTTTCACTGTAAAGGAAACATTTCGAGGTACATAGATGGCGCTCAACACTGATATTAAGCAATATAATTCCAAAAGTACATTAGTCTGTCACAGCAAGAAGGCAAAGTGTACAATCTGGAAAAAATAAACATGTCCAAATTCAAATCTCATTTAAACAAACATCCTTAATTGTAGCCTTTGGCTCCATATATACCAATGGAATCTCTGGCAGACTTTGGGCTCTCAAATTTCAGCAGCGCCCTGTGCAATGCTAAAATTTGGTCCCCCCCTGCCCCGCCTCTTGCATTCCATTCTACAGCACCCTTTGTTGTGGTGCCCACTGCAGCACAGCACCCAGTGCTGCCACCCTGGACGTTCCACCCTAAAACTGCTTCTGATGTGACTTGGGTATATTATTGAGACAAACTCAAAATTGGCCTCTCTGATCAGTGGATTCCTGGATCACACGCACTTTAAAGACAAATGACTGATTTAAACATGGATGTCCATCACTTTTTTGCCTAAGGACTCTTGGCTGAATGTGTGAACTTTCTTCATTCTGTTTTCATTGCCACTCAGCAATGAAGTTCTCGGTTGTATCCAGTGCTGTCCATTCACAAACAGCTCCTTGATTCAGCAGATGTTTTCATAACCAGAAGGGGGAGAATTTTGGTTTAATTCAGTGTGCACTCCCTCCACCAAATACTCAAAGGGCTGAGGAACCATCCAGAAGAGCCTAGGAGGTGGGGTTGGATGGCCACAGCAAAAAGTGAGAATTAAGAAAGAACGAAAGAAAGAAAGAAAGAAAGAAAGAAAGAAAGAAAGAAAGAAAGAAAGAAAGAAAGACTTTCCTTTTTTTTATAAAATTTTTATTGGTTTTACAAAATTTTAGAGAACAAACAAACACTTAAAAAGACAAACATACACGTATAATTTCATAACATATTTTCATAAACCTCTTTTCTGGGACTTCCCCATACCCCCCCTTTCTGCATCCCAATGTCCATAATTTTATAGCAACTCCCAATTGTTACTTTCCAACCTCTGTCATCTTAGTCATCTCTGTATTCTGACCTTATATCACTGTATCCCTTTGTTCCTGAAAACCACAACACTCTAACATTCATTAAGTTTATAATAGTCCTTAAGATAACTTTTGAATTTTCTCCATTCTTCTTCCGCCGTCTCTTTTCCTTGGTCACGGATTCTGCCTGTCATCTCGGCCAATGTCATATAGTCCATCACTTTCATCTGCCATTCTTCCAGAGTGGGTAGATCTTGTGTCTTCCAATACTTTGCGATGAGTATTCTTGCTGCTGTTGTAGCGTACATAAAAAAAGTTCTATCCCTCTTTGACACCAATTGGCCGACAATGCCCAAGAGAAAGGCCTCTGGTTTTTTAGGAAAAGTACATTTAAGTACCTTTTTCATTTCATTATAGATCATTTCCCAGAAAGCCAGAAAGAAAGACTTTCCTCTCCCTTCCTTTGGCAGAATCCTCCACTGGATCAAAGAACCTTCCATGATTTGGGGGGGGGGGGATTGGAAAAAAATAATTGGAACTGGGTGGCTATATTATCATTAATCTGTGATTAATCCAAGGCCCACCTGCAATCTATCAGTGATGCTGCAATCAAGAGCAATGAGTATTTAGTGTATCATCAAGAGTGAACTGATTTACCAACACATTAACTTTCTTACTGGAGCTTCATCAGATGCATCACCTGTAGAACTCTTTATAAAAGTTGTTCAAAAGAACCATAACGTAATAATGTTCACTTTATATGTTCATGCAGTCATTGTACTGAAGAGTCTGCCACTGATTCTAGCATACTTCATCATCTCATGTGTGCTAACATTGCCTTTGCCACTTGACAGGAGAAAGAAGAAGAAGAAGAGTTTGAATTTGATATCCCTCTTTATCACTACCCGAAGGAGTCTCAAAGCAGCTAACATTCTCCTTTCCCTTCCTCCCTCACAACAAACACTCTGTGAGGTAAGTGGGGCTGAGAGACTTCAGAGAAGTGTGACTGGCCCAAGGTCACCCAGCAGCTGCACGTGGAGGAGCGGGGAAGCGAACCCGGTTCACCAGATTACAAGTCCACTGCTCTTAACCACTACACCACAATAACCAAACAACCTGGAGTGAAATACTTATACCGAGGCAGGAACCTGTATTGCTTTTATGTTACAGTTTCTTTAGTCCCTCTCAGGATGATTACTCAGATTTATTTTGCATTCAAAATTATTTATCACGAACAAATTTAAATTACAAAGGAATGATCGTTATACACAAATATCCTTTGTATATCTTAACATAATTTATAACTCAAATCGCAAGCATAAGACATTTCTTCTCATCATACCCACTTTTATGGTCCTTTCATAAGTGAAAATAATAAAACTGTAACAATTTTGATAAAGCACATGAATTGTCTTCTTCTTTCAGTTCTGACAATAGTTTTGACATCGGAGCAAATTTGCATAGTTTTTAAACTATTCCCCTTTGCACATCTACACAAAGCATAATGCTTCGTATATTATTAAATTCCATGAACAAAAAAACCCTTCCATTTAAAATGTTGAGTTAAGGGCTTTCCATAATACTGGAAATTGCAGCAGTTGAGGATGACACCTTATTTAGGCAATATGGATATGGCATGGTATCCTATGTTGCGGTAAGTTCAAGCTGCAACACAACCTTAGAGTTGGATGGTTATCCGTGGCAGAAGGATGGATCTAAAACCAAATGTTATTTGTCCATTCAGCTGAATAGACTTATGGAGTCTGTTCCATGCTACAAGCGATTTATTTATTTTTAATAAATAAATTTACCAGTGATTTATTTATTTTTAAATGAGAAGCTAGTACTCCTAACTTGATAAAACTACAGTGAGTAACAGCACCAAATGGCTATTATTGGCAGTAGGAAAAAGAGGAGGTGTTATTGTGTAGCAGTGTGTACTATCACAAGAAATCACAAAAAAACACCTTTTAAATGTGTTATAACACTGTGACACCAGATGAAGCTGTGGCTTTCAATCTTTTGGCAACGTGGTTTCCCCTTTTGAGGTGTACAATGCATTTTTCTGAAATGTTGTTTTTGATGAGTCTAGATTCAGCCAAGTATCCAACTGGCAACCACTATACTCTACATAAAATGACAGAGTTGCAACAGGCTGAAGTTCCCCAACACCAGTGCTTTTTTTCCTGAAGGTACTCAAGGGTAAGGTAAAGGGTAAGGTAAAATCTCTGGGTTATTTGTGGGGCCTGCCTGGTGTTTTTACATGAGTAGAATGCGTGCTTTTATTTAAAATGCATCTCTGCGTTGTTTGTGGGGCATAGGAATTCATTCATTCCCCCCCAAAAAAATATAGTCCGCCCCCCCCCACAAGGTCTGAGGGACAGTGGACTGGCCCCCTGCTGAAAAAGTTTGCTAACCCCTGCTTTGGAACCTACCCCACCAGCTAATGGCAGAATACGATTTTTGCCTGCCTCTATAATTCACTAATCTCTCCAACAAAGACAGATTTTTAAATTTAAAAAAGTATACCTAGTCCAAATTATTTAAGCATTAGAAATAAAGGTCCCAAGATGGGGCACTCTGTCTCCTGGACCCAAAGCAATAAACCCAACAAGCCCTTACTCAAACAGTCTAGCACATTGCGTTTATTTTCAGTAAGACAAGCCATGACTAAAGTAGTGTTATATTGTAGTTTCATGTTAGGTGCCACTGAACCTTCTTTTTTCATTCTGCATTGTAATACTTTCAATCCTCACCTTTCTTTTTCTCCATATAAATGCCATTGATGTCTTTTGCCAGACAATTAGTTAGCTGAGATGAGGAACATTTTTAGTCCATGGGGCCACATTCCCTCATAGACAACCTTCCAGAGACTGCATTTCACCCTCCATCTAGGCAAGCAAGAAGGATGAGCACAGTTCACTCAATGACACATTACAGCCAGGTAAAATCGTCAGAGGAGCACACAAAGCACAGCCAATGAGGAGTGTGGCCTGAGGGATCATGGTTTGGACAGAGTCTTGTGGGTCAGATGAAGACACATAGAAGGCAGCATTTGGCCCTCGAGCTTGAGCTAAATACAATAGGTTAATTGGTTGCACTGCAATTTCCTGACACTTGCTACATTATAATTTAAGAGTGTGGCATATTGCCTGCATTGATTGTGTGTATAAGAGAGTGACTTCAGTGTTAAGGCACTGCTAGAACTTCACCTATCATCTCCCCACCATACATACAGACATAATGTACAAAATGTGCATATAAAGCATCCAGTCATATGAATTAGGATAGCAAAAAGAAAAAAAGAAAGAAATGTATGGAGAGCCCTACAATATGATTTTTATCATTTGGCATCGGATGCTTAAGCTGTCAGTTGTAACAGCAATTAAGGCTTTAAAAAACACCACATAACTACTGTCATCAGTCATGTAAACACATCCGTACAAAGCTTGAATAGGACATCTTTTCATAGGATGTCACACCTATTTGTTTAGTTTCCCAAGACTTTTGTTTCCCAAGTAACCAAGACTTTCACTGTTGAAGTCCAAGTTTTCAGGGGAAAGAGGTGAACCTTTGTAACAATTTGTCTGGCGGATCTTGCACAAAATGGAGTATCCACCATCTTCTCCAGAGACTGCTTTTCTGTCTTCACCATTCTCGTCTGCCTACTTAGAAATTATCCTTTTCTCAACTGTCAGTAGTCTTGGTGACAATTCTTAAAATTCAAGTGCCTACTGCAGTGTCCAAGTCTGGAGGCTCATACTGAGTTGTAAATTATTTTTCAGGATATCTATGCCAACTATTGTCTCCTTCATGAAATTCTATTCACATTATTTCACACTGACAAGAGGTGCAGAGAAGGCGCAAAAATATACGTCCCTAACATTTCAAAGCACTGCATCTTTGCTTTTGCTTCATAAATCCTATTAGAGAGAGAAAGAGAAGATGCAGGCAGTACTTGTACAGTTCTTTGTAAATGAGAACTTTCTTCTGAAATCTTTGTTACTGTATTTTTTACCACTGCTGAGAGAAATTCAAATAGTAGGAAAAAAACATACTGTGAGGATCATTTCAATCATTAATAAGTAGGGTTTTTTTATTTTGCTTTATCTGCATATGACTATTTCCGATTTGTCTGATTTGAATGTACGAAGGATGAAGTTCAAAGATAAACTCTATGTCATGAGAATGTGCAAAATCTTCACACACTTCCTGCTATGTCCCATCCCCTGACTCCACACCATTGCAAGCTTGCCATCAATCTGATGAGACGGACATATACACATGCACAGGGTTTCCTCCAAGATAAAAAGAATCTTGATTGTCCATGTGCCTATTTAGATAGATAGATTGTTGTTGTTGTTGTTGTTGTTGTTGTTCTTTAGTCGTTTAGTCGTGTCCGACTCTTCGTGACCCCATGGACCAGAGCACACCAGGCACTCCTGTTCTCCACTGCCTCCCGCAGTTTGGTCAAACTCATGCCAGCAGCTTTGAGAACACTGTCCAACCATCTCGTCCTCTGTTGTCCCCTTCTCCTTGTGCCCTCAGTCTTTCCCAACATCAGGGTCTTTTCCAGGCAGTGTTCTCTTCTCATGAGGTGGCCAAAGTATTGGAGCCTCAGCTTCAGGATCTGTCCTTCCAGTGAGCACTCAGGGCTGATTTCCTTAAGAATGGATAGGTTTGATCTTCTTACAGTCCATGGGACTCTCAAGAGTCTCCTCCAGCACCATAATTCAAAAGCATCAATTCTTTGGCGATCAGCCTTCATTATGGTCCAGCTCTCACTTCCATACATCACTACTGGGAAAACCATAGCTTTAACTATATGGATCTTTGTTGGCAAGGTGATGTCTCTGCTTTTTAAGATGCTGTCTAGGTTTGTCATTGCTTTTCTCCCAAGAAGCAGGTGTTTTTTATTTCGTGACTGCGGTCACCATCTGCAGTGATCATGGAGCCCAAGAAAGTAAAATCTCTCACTGCCTCCATTTCTTCCCCTTCTATTTGCCAGATAGATAGAGACAGATAGATAGATGATAGATAGATGATAGATAGATGATAGATAGATAGATGATAGATAGATAGATGATAGATAGATAGATGATAGATAGATGATAGATAGATAGATAGATAGATAGATAGATAGATAGATAGATAGATGATAGATAGATAGATGATAGATAGATAGATGATAGATAGATAGATAGATAGATAGATAGATAGATAGATATAGAGATAGATAGATAGATAGATAGATAGATAGATGATAGATAGATAGATAGATAGATAGATAGATGATAGATAGATGATAGATAGATAGATAGATAGATAGATAGATAGATGATAGATAGATAGATAGATAGATAGATAGATAGATAGATGATAGATAGATATAGATGATAGATAGATAGATGATAGATAGATAGATAGATAGATGATAGATAGATAGATAGATGATAGATAGATAGATAGATAGATAATTGATGATAGATAGATGATAGATAGATAGATAGATGATAGATAGATAGATAGATAGATAGAGAGAGAGAGAGATAGATAGATAGATAGACAGACAGATAGATAGATAGATGATAGATAGATAAATAGATAGATAGATAGATAGATAGATGATAGATAGATAGATGATAGATAGATGATAGATAGATAGATGATAGATAGATAGATAGATAGATAGATGATAGATAGATAGATAGATAGATAGATAGATAGATAGATGATAGATAGATAGATAATTGATGATAGATAGATGATAGATAGATAGATAGATAGATAGATAGATAGACAGACAGATAGATAGATAGATAGATGATAGATAGATAAATAGATAGATAGATAGATAGATAGATAGATGATAGATAGATAGATGATAGATAGATGATAGATAGATAGATAGATAGATAGATAGATAGATAGATAGAGATAGAGATAGATGATAGATGATAGATGATAGATGATAGATGATAGATAGATAGATAGATAGATAGATAGATAGATAGATAGATAGAGATAATTGTTCTGGAAGCACTGAATACATTGTTCTCTGTCTTCTTCTTTTTTTAAAAAAATGGTGTATCAGTGAGGCTGAACAGAACAGAGATCATGCTTTCAACATGCAAACAGTACAGTACCTGCACATGGAGGGATATTAATATGTTTCAATAGAATGCCTAGAAATATATTATTATAATTATTATTTACTCACACTACAACAACAGGTCCTAGGGCAACATAGATGCCGGCTCCCTGGGGCCCTGGGTGTCTGAGCACCCACAAAATTCCCCACAAAGGCACCCACAAAAACTCTCTGAAGGCAAATCTTTTTTAAAAAAATGTAGTATAAACACTGGCAATTTGGAAACACTGGCCTGTGTGTGTTCCAATTGGAGAACAGCCTTTTCCAAAGGTGTCATGGACTTTGAAGATGCTCGAACTCAGGACGAAAGGGAAAAATGTGCTAAGAGGAAGGCACGTTTGGCAAACCCTCACCATGATCAACTCCTGCCCAGAAACCTATGTCCCCACTGTGGAAGGACATGTGAATCCAGAATTGGCCTACACAGTCACCTATGGACACACGGTTAAGACCATGTTCATGGAAGGGAATCTTACTTGGCTATGAGTGATCACAGAAGAAGAGGGGGAGGAGGAGGAGGAGGAGGAGGAGGAGGAGGAGGAGGAAGAAGAAGAAGAAGAAGTTGAAGTTGAGTGTTGTGGGTCTTTCTCTCTTGATGAGCACCACATAGGCGCTAGGAAACATCATTTCAATATAGATCACCTGTTTAAGTTAAATTTCTCCTTCCTTGTCAATTTTAAATGGTACTATGCACATACTCAACAGATGTGGATAGTGTGGTCCAAGAATTAATGAATAGGCAGATTGGTAGAGAAATGGAGAAGTGGAGGGGGTGGATAACTTTATTTTTAAAGTACTCCTATTACTGTTCTGTTGTTCCACTCAGGTTGCCAGTGTAGATAGGCAGTGTAGCCTCTCTGAAAGTTCCAATTAGAATGGTTTCATTAAATATGTTCAGACCATTAAGCTGTTCAATTTTGCATTAAAGTCATTAGTATCTTAATGTAGCAAGAAAAAATGCTTGGCAAATAGTGATGGATATAGATGTAAAGCTACAGCAAATATAGATATATTCTTTTCTCTTTTGTGAAATTTGGTGGTAGTCATGACCACATTTATGTCTTTTTATATGTATAGAGAGGTGGGTTATTGGGGAAGGAAGATCTAGTATATTACTAAAAAAAAAAACCAAAATCAAAAACTGCTTCATAACCTGAGGAGTACCTGCCCCAAAATTCAATTTACTCTCAAGTAAGACAGTGCATTCCCACCCCGTCCCTCAGATCACAAAAAAATATTTATTTTTATTACCAAACTTCTTCTGAAGCTTGGTGCTACAGGATGAGTGCAACATGGGCTGGGTGACTTCCCCAATACCCCCATAATCCCCAAACTAATCCCACCTCACTTTCCTTTCCTAAAATCTTTCCTGATGGTGCTTCACATTACAAAACCATAATGGCATGGTCATCATCCTGAACCACTAGAACACTACTGTAGTGTCAGCCACCTTGTGAATTATAGTTCACAAGCCTACTGATGTCCCTTGTAAAGTCTGAAAACCCTGGGAACTACATTTTCATATGTTTTCAAAACCCAAGCGTTTGGTAGCACTTTGGCACTTGGCTGCTTTGGTAGCACACACAACATTTGCCCTGGTTTCCATGTCACTGCTTAAAGCTTTTTTTTACCTTTAAGCAAACATTTTAGAAAAAGAGGACTGGGGTAGTTTGAACCCTTTGCTGTCTGAAGTTCAGTAATACATGTTTGTGGAAGGGCAGATCGGGAGCTTGGTTTCTGAGAAGTAATCCCTCCCATTAGTTTCCTCGGTGACAAATGCACGTTACAGTTACGTAGTTGGGAGCAAGTGGGTGAAAGTAGGTTTATACCCCGCAGGGTGAGAGTCTGTTCAGGTATAAAACTGGGTCCATCTCTGTAAGAGATGAAAGTGGAGTACAGCAGTGGGTGTGATGCATGAAGCCATAAGTGCTTCAGAAATGGAGAGTGTTTTATGCATGCAGACTTGGCAGTGGTCCTTTGTATGTGAGTTTGTGGAATCATAGAATGGTAGAGTTGGGAGATATCCCCATCTCAGAGAGATGGACATCCAATCTCTGTTTAAAAACCTCCAATGAAGGGGATTCCACCTCCTTCCAAGGGAGCTTGTTCCACTCACCAGCTGCTCTTTCCATCAGAAAGTTCTTCCTAAGATTTAGTTGGAATCTAGCTGCAGTGGCTTATGTTTGAATAGCTGGTCAACAAATTGTTTGAAGTAGTGAATGATTGTAGTGATCATGTGCAATGCTGAGTCAGACAGTTGTACAAGTTATATTGCTATGCTGCCTTATTAATGTTCTCTGGTTTTATTGATATTGCTTATTGTTTTTGCATCTGTTCTACTATGCAAGTCACTAGGCATGGTTTTTATCATCATGTGTGCATAGTGTTTATCTGTTGTAAACTGTTTCGAGATCTTCTGATAGTAAGTGGTGTCTAAATGGAAATAATAATAAAAATGGATGTGCTGCGCCTGTTGAGCCAACAGCACTCTGGTGAGAGGTGGAAACCGTTGAAGGAAAACCACCGAGCCACATATAATACAAGTGTCCCATGAAATAATATTTTCTTGCATGAGAGCATGGCAGCCATTTGGGGTACTGCAATTTTGTGATTGCATGGCAAGATCTCATCCTGAAAAAAGCACTTGGGGGGCACAATCTCACGTGGTGCCCCCCCCAAATGTGTTTTAGGGTCCAGCCCTGAAAAAGTGTGTCTTTTGAGCTCCGTGATCTTGTGTAGGTCATGTGACTTGCATGGAAGCATGTGGGGGGAAACCCATGTCCCGATTTTGGGGTGTTGGAGGGAATGTAGCAATCATGTACATAAAAGGGCTTACCACATGGATCGGCCATTGTGATACAGAGGTAGTTTTGAGCGGCCTCCACTTGGCATCTATATTGTGAAAATCTGGACTTCCGGAGGCGGCGCGTTCAGCAATGGCGGTCCTCTTCAGTTGCTGAAGAGGGGCTCCGCGGAAAAGGGTCGTGCGCTGCGGCACAGCGACGACCCACTTAGAGAAACCACGGGTAGAGCGAGCCCGTGGCCATGGGGTTCGGCGGGCACCAGAAGCGACCTCGGAAACGCAGAAGAGACCCCGTAAGGGGTATCGGAACGTGGAGGGGGTAGCGGTGCTGTGAATCCATCGCTCTTTCCGCGGAAGCGAAGCCGCGCGGCTGCTGCTGATCAGCGCTGACCTTTCTTCCTTGAACAACTGAACTGAAACAACTTACTCGTGAGTAAGAAACCTGAGGCTTTATTTGAACCTAATTTGGCGAAATTTGGCTGAAAGCGGGAGACGCTAAAAAGGAAGTCAGTCTTCCGGCTCTGTTTAAAGTATCGAGCAAAGACTTTTCTAAAGCGGAAAAGATAAATAACAAGGGTGATAGGGGGCACCCCTGTCGTGTCCCTTTTTCAATTTTAAACTCCTCTGTCACCACACTGTTTACTATCAATTTAGCCTTTTGTTCTGAATAAATTGCTTCGATACCATTTTGAAACGCCCTTCCCACTCCCATCCCTTCCAAATTTTTCTTCATAAATTTCCAAGATATATTGTCGAAGGCCTTCTCCGCGTCTATGAAAATCAAGGCTGCTTTCGTATTCATATTTGTCTGTAGTAGCTCCAAAACATCAATAATATTCCTAGTGTTATCAGACAAATGCCTACCAGGGAGAAAGCCTGCTTGGTCCTTATGAATTACTTCATTCAAAACTTTTTTCAGTCTGTTTGCTAAAATATCAGCAAAAATTTTGTAATCCACATTTAGGAGTGAGATGGGACGATAATTCTTAAGTTGAGTCTTTTCAGATTCCAATTTTGGTATCAAAGTAATGAATGCCTCTTTCCACGATTCTGGTGCCCCCTTCCCTTCCAAAATCTGATTGCATACCTCCATTAGTGGCTGTATCAGATATTCCTTCTTATAATATTTGGAGGTAAGTCCATCTGGGCCTGGGGATTTGCCTATTTGCATGTTCTGAATGGCACTTTCAATTTCCTGTTGTGTTATTTTATAGTTCAGGGCTGTTTGTTTGTCTTGTGTTAACTTTTGCAGGCCATGACTTTTTAAAAAATTATTTATTTCAGTCTCTGCTTGGGGTCCTTGGGTATAGAGTTTTTTAAAATATCTCTGGAAACACTTTCTAATTTCTTCTGGTTTCTGAATACACTCTCCTTCAACCTCCAGATTGGTAACAAAGTTCAATTTTTGTCTCTTTTTCAGCTGCCATGCCAGCAGCTTCCCACATTTGTTTGCCGATTCAAATGATCTTTGTTTCATCTGTTTAATTTTCCATTCAATTTCTTGATTTATCAATTTCGTATATTGTGTTTGATAGAATTTTATTTCTCTTAAGACTTCTTTTGATTTTGGATTTAGTCTCAGCTTTTTCTCTCCATCTCTTATTTTGTCCAAAATCTTGTCCTTTTTACCATTCCAGAGTTTCTTCTTAATAGTGTTCTGTTGTATCAGGAACCCTCTCATAACAGCTTTGCTCGCGTCCCAGATTATTTTCTTTTCCACCGAAGTATTCAAATTTATTTCAAAATAGTCTTTCAACATTTTTTGGGCCTTCTTCACGATCTCCTGATCTCTAAACAAGTGGTCATTCATTCTCCATCTGAAGGATCCGGCTGGTGTGAGTCTCAAGTCCATTTTCAAAGCGTTATGGTCGGAACAAGTTTTGGGGCAGATCTCTATTTTTTTTGTCTTAGGTGCCAGTCCTCTAGATGTCCAGATTTGGTCGATTCTTGTCCAAGATAGGTGGGCCTCAGAAAAGAATGTTCCCTCCTTACCTAGAGGGTTCTTTGTCCTCCAAATATCAATCAAATCCATATTGTCTGTCAGTTCAAAAAAAGTCTTTGGAAGTCTGCCGTCCTTGTTCAAATTTTGGTTTTGTGACTTATCCATGTAAGTGGAGACTACCCCATTCATATCTCCCATCAAGATGATGTTAGTATAGTCAATGTGGTCCAGCATTATCTCATGCAGCCTCTTATAGAATTCTGATTTCCCATCGTTTGGTGCATATATTCCAACTATCAAAAAATTTTCTCCTTGTGATTGTATTTCAATCGCCAAAATTCTTCCTTGTTCATCTTTAAACACCAATTTTGGTACTAGGCTCTCCTTTGCGTAGATCACTACTCCTCTTTTTTTTACCTTGTCTGATGAAATAAATTCTTGGCCTAGTCTCTTATTAATTAGCACTCTCCTGTGGAGCCTAGTCACATGTGTTTCTTGAAGGCAAATGACGTCCAATTGTTCTTTTCTCAATATATGAAAGATTTTTTTCCTTTTCTCGGGAGAGTTTGCGCCATGAATATTCCAACTAAGAAGCTGCAGAGACATCCTGGATCAATTTATTTGTCAGTGGGAGTGTCTCCTTTGTCTTCTGTATCTGGAGGTGGAACCGGGTTGAGGCCAAACGAAGGAGGTGGCCAGGCTCCTGCTACTCCTTTCCGAAGGTCCTCCCCGTGGTCGTTTAGGAACTTTTCTTGCTCCTCTGCTGTTCTAATTCTTACCTTCCTTCCTTTCAAGGTAAAGGATAGTCCTTGAGGGAATTCCCACCTATAAGGGATTGTGTTGTTTCTCAATAAGCTTGCTAGGTCTTTATATGTAGCTCTTAACTCCAGTAGTTGTTTTGGTATGTCTCTGAAGATTTCTGCCGTCTTTCCCTGTATCACCAATGAATTTTTAAAGTGCAGGCCGAGTATGTTATCCTTTTCTTGCTTAGATCTCAAAATGACCAGGCAATCTCTTGGTTTATCCTTCTTGACCACTCTTCCTAATCTGAAGGCGGTGACGATCTTAAAGTCCTTCTCTTCTGCCAATCCCCAGAACTTGGATATTTCTGTTGTCAAGAAGCTAATCAAGTCCTCTTTTTCTAGTTCTGGAATATTTCTAAGCCTCAGATTGCTTTCCCTGTTTTTCAGTTCTGCCAGGGACAGGTACGCTTGCTGTTCAGTAACCTGTCTACTCAGTGGTCTTACCTCTCCTCTTAATTCCTCTATCCTCTTTTTATTTTCGTCTGCTTTTGTATTGACTTCCTCGACTAGTTTTCGATTTTCTGTTGTAGTCTTTTCAATATTACCTATTGCCTGTGTATTCTTCGTGACTTGGTCTGTCAATTTATTGATTGAAGCTGTCACCTGGTCAAATTTAGCAGCTTGTTCATCAAATCTAGCTGCCTGTTCATCAGCTTTCTTATTCAATGCTGCCAGTTGGTCCAATATTTCTTTGGAGACAGGATCTAACCCTCCAGCAGCCATCTCCCCAAGAGGTGGCTGTATAGGTTGTCCTTCTTGCAGACCTGTCACAATTGGAACAGACGATCTACGTAGCTGCACAGGCAAAGTTGTTTGCAAAAGTTCAGTTTGTTTTGCTTTCTTTCCAGCCCTTGTTTTTGCTGCGCCACTCATTCCACAGCTGTCCCTGAGTCAAGGTCAAATTGTAAATCCCATGGGAAACAATCCAAAAGATAGTAAACATCCAGATATAAAAAGTTCCAAGTCAACCAGCAGTTCTCAGAGACTAATAGTTCTGCAATCCAGTAGGGGGAGCTCCCAAAAAGTTAGGAAGGAAGGAAGGATGGAAAATTCCTACTATTAAGTCCCCCCCCCCAAAAAAAGGCCAAATAAAGTCCAAAACAGGGAACCCTCCACATTCAATTTTAACTGCAGAGAATAAAGGTTCTTGACAAAGGTGCATGCAACAGTTCCTTTTTTTTTTTTTGCCACTACAAAGTAGCCCAATATAACTTTGTATTTATATACAGTTACCGCAGTCCGATGTTACTTGTATCCAGGCAGCCCATCTTATGCTTAACCTGATTAGGAGGGATCAGCTGGTGGAAGGAATACAGGTCGGAGAAAAACAATACAAATTGAAGGCCTTTGCAGATGATTTGGTTTTGACATTACAGGAGCCAGAAACCAGTACAAAAAGAGCCTTAGAACTAATTTCTGAGTTTGGTCGGGTGGCGGGATTCAAGTTGAACAAACAATAAACTAAGGTTTTGGCAAAAAACTTGACACCATCAGAAATAGATGGGTTCCAGAAGGAAACAGAATTAAATGTGGTTACAAAAGTGAAATACCTGGGGGTTAACTTGACTGGGAGAAATTTGAATCTATTTAAAGATAACTATGAAAAATGCTGGTTGGAAATTAAAAAGGACTTAGAAACTTGGTCAAGATTGAAACTTTCCTTGTCGGGAAGAATTGCAGCAGTTAAGATGAATGTATTGCCAAGAATGTTGTTTCTGTTCCAAACCCTCCAGATCGTGGACAGAGTGGAATGTTTTGGAAAGTGGCAGAGGGATATCACGAAGTTTGTCTGGCAGGGCAAAAAGCCCCGAATAAAATTTAAGATACTAACAGATGCAAAGGAAAGAGGGGGGTTTGCCCTGCCGGACTTAAGATTGTATTATGAAGCTGCATCCTTCTGCTGGATGAAGGATTGGTTTCTGCTAGAAAACACTGATGTCCTAGATCTGGAAGGGCATAGTAATGCTTTTGGGTGGCATGCATATTTGTGGTACGACAAGGTAAAGCTTCATAAACTGTTTAAAAACCATATTGTCAGGAAAGCTCTATTCATTGTCTGGACTAAATATAAGGACTTACTTGAAAGTAAGACCCCGAGGTGGTTATCACCGACGGAGGCTAAAGCCATTAAACTACGTAACATGGGGAGTGGCTGGGCAAAATACTGTGAGTTAATTGAAAGAGATGGTGACACTTGGAGGTTGCAGAGCTTTGAAAAATTGAAGGGAAAGGTGCGAGATTGGTTCCATTATGCCCAAATTCTAGAGGTGTTTAAAAAGGATAAAAAAATTGGTTTCCAGGTGGAAAAATCAAAACTAGAGACAGAACTACTTGAACCTAAGACGAAGGTGCTTTCAAGAATGTATAACTTGTTGCTTAAATGGAATACTCAAGACGAGACAGTTAAATCAGCTATGATAAAATGGGCTCAGGACATTGGGTACAACATTATGTTTGAAGACTGGGAAAGGTTATGGACCACCGGTATGAAATTCACGGCATGTAGTGCCTTAAAAGAAAACATTATGAAAATGGTATACAGGTGGTACATGACCCCAGTTAAACTTGCAAAGATATACCATCTGTCTGACAATAAATGTTGGAAATGTAAGGAGGCTGAAGGAACATTCTTTCACCTCTGGTGGACATGCCCGAGGGTGAAGGCTTTTTGGGAAATGATTTATAATGAGTTGAAAAAGGTGTTTAAGTACACCTTTCACAAGAAACCAGAGGCCTTCCTCCTGGGCATTGTGGGCCAGAGAGTGTCAAAGAAAGATAGAACTTTCTTTTTATATGCAACTACAGCAGCAAGAATCCTTATAGCTAAATATTGGAAGGCACAGGAGTTACCCACGCTGGAAGAGTGGCATTCGCAGCTGATGGACTACATGGAATTAGCCGAAATGACAGGCAGAATCCGAGATCTGGGAGAAGAGGAAGTGGAAGAGGACTGGAAAAAATTTAAGGACTATTTGCAAAAACACTATAAGTTATATGAATGTTGAGAATTTGCTAAGCCTTTGGGAAAAACATGCTTCAGTATTGAGATTGGTAAATGATGGAAACCAAGTTATGATCTAGAAAAGTATAAATTGCAGACTATATAACCAAATGAAAGCACAAAAACATATGAAATAAGGTATTAATTTGCTGTTTATTTTTATTGTAAAGAAAGCAGGGGATGGAGGACGTGGGGAAGTCCGGTTGATCATGAAAATTGATTTGAAAAAGTGAATTTTCTTCTATAATTTCTTTTTTTCTTTCTGTAAAACCGCTTTTGTTGTGTTACTGACGATGTATTCTGACCTTGGAAAAAAAAGCAATAAAAAACTATTATAAAAAAATATATATATATTGTGAAAATCTGCCCTTTCAGAAAGAAAATATTGCAAAGAAATAAAAGAACAATCAGGTTCTGAACCAAACAAGGAAGTAATAACCTGTGTGTTTGTGTGTGTGTGTGTGTGTGTGTGTACACACACACACACACACACACACACAAGGCACATACCCATTTAATTACAGCTGTACAGGTTATATTATAAGCATCATTGTGGTGTGTCTAACAAATATATATTGAGATATGATACATGCGCCACCAACTTTCACAGCAATTAAAACAGTTATTAAAGATAAACAATTTTACCACGGAGGTAATTAAGTAAGGTCATGTACTGCCTTAGCACTTTAAAAGTTCCTATTAACTAATAATCCATCAAATCCGCACAGCAGCTCATGAATGAAATATTCAACTGAGTTCCCAACATAAATACTCCAGCAATCAAAAAGAGATTAATGGAAGTAATCTGCAATGTGTGTGGTTTAGGTTTTATCATTGCCAGCTGAGACTCCTCTTCTGCGTTTTGCTGTGTACAACTGTCCTCCTGCGCTTGTGTACACACTGGCTTTGCAACACAAAACAGTAGCGGGGACAAGGGACTGATGTCTTATTCGCAGACGTATCCATCACACGTTCACAAAAAAGGTCATCTATACTTGTAAAAAGAAAAGTCCCGCAGAACTTCAGCACACGGGGACATGCATTATTCAGTAATTTGTACTTTAAAAGGAGCTGCGTTCCATGCAATGCGTACATTTATCAAGATCCATTTATCATGATCTTAAAATGTGTTTCTCCTGCCTAGCAGAATACAGAATGGTTACTTGCAAGCATCTTAATTTACCCCCCCCCCCCGCAAACACACAACCAAAAATCCATATTATTTGATGGAGCATTCTCTCATCCCAGCTCACATGTTTATGTCTCTCATCTAGATGCAAAACCTGTGCATGAGAAGAGTTCTAAGAATTTATACCATAGACCATGCCTTAGAAATCTCTTGTGTTCTTGCAAAGATGCTTGCAGCAGAGGAGAAAGACTAATATTGCCATCCACCTCATTTTACATAATATATTGTTATCTACATCTGTGGGCAAGCAAGGTCTAATAATATATTCTGAACTATGAAGACTACGATAACTTATCTTCAGTTATTTGAAAAGAATGTTTCATATTCAGAATTGGACCGTGTTTATTTTTTTTATTTTAAAAATGATTTGAAACAATGACATGGTTCAAATATTTGTTAAAATCACAGTTCTGTTCATTTTTTTTTTTTCAATGGAAGACTGAGTTTGGGAGAAAGGGAAAGATTATTCTAAATTTCCCAGCAAAGTTCTGTATTGTGCATTACAGTGGAATTGTGGACTTCAATAAAGTACCACTATGATGGTTTGAGTTGTGTAATAGTCAAAGGTCAGTGATCTTCAGAAGGTCAATATATTTTAGTCACAGAAATAATGACCTCAAATGATCAATTTGTGTCATCAACACAATTAAAGATTGCATGGTAGAGCTTACAATGACTCACTAAATCAATGCTTCCCAAACTTGGGTCAACAGCTGTTTTTGGACTACATCTCCCATCATGCCTAGCTAGCAGGGATGATGGGGACTGTAGCCCCAAAACAGCTGGAGACCCAAGTTTGGGAAACACTGCACTAAATCCATCACTGGTAGAAAGTGGGGAAGCCATATCACTGGAGAAGACTAGAGCTCAATGTTAGAATATCTGCTTTGCATGCAAAATATTCGAGGTTCAATACCTGTCTTTTCCAGGTACTACCTGGAAAGATGTTTCTCTGACACCCTAGAGAGCCTCTGTCAGCCAGTGTAAAAAATATTAAGCTTGATGGATATCAAGCTTCCTGTGTTCTTATTTAGAACCCTAGCAGAGCATGGGCTGGCAACTATAGAGAGTTAAGTCATGCTTCTCAGCATGTATGAATGATTTTGCCTTCTTATTGCCAGTGGAAAACCTGTGCAAAATATGATTAACCTGAAGTTTTGAGGAAATGTATGTGTCATTCACTGAAGCTGGAATTTGTGTTTTGAGTATAGACAATAGTACATAAAAACGAGCACTGGTGATGCAGTCTTCATGACACATCATCATGCATTACAACAAACAGGTCCAGATAGCTATTGCCTTGGTTTTAGACCTTATACGAAGGCATCTGCATTGATAAACACAGAGAAAGCTACCAGGAAAATTGTGGTACTCACAGTGGTAACTGTAGGCTTTCGTACTTGTGAAAAACAGTTGACAGAGGCAAAATGATTTCAGCAACTCTGAAACAGCAAATATTTATCACTGAACAATGTGGTGGCACTCTGCAGAATCTGCTTCTGGTAGCTCAGGTTTGAATCCTATACACATTTATGTGGATTAAGTTTCACTGAACTCAGAGGGACTTACTTCTGAGTGGACATGAATAGGTATCCGTATTTCTGACTACCAATGCATACAAACCTCACAGCTTCTGACATGGTGTATGAACATCTGAAGTTGAGCTTATGTACTTTGGGAAAGAGAAAAAAGATAGTTCCCCAACATGCCTTGGGAACAACAGAATACTTTGCTACTCCATCCCTACCCTTGATGACAAGAACATCCCTTTCTGCAGTTTCAACATCACTAAAGAAACAATCAAAATGCTTATTCTTTTGCTGTCAGGAAGATTAGTTTGCTGAACTGAAAAAAACAATTCTTCTACTGAGATCAACTAGTGGAATAAAACTGCCTTTGACTTGACAAATGTTATACAGCATTATGATGAGGGATTCTGTTATAAAATCATGTCACAAGAGAGTGAGAGGCAACATAATACAGAGGAACAGCCTTAATCATTTTAAATGAAAATGATTTATGTCAGCTTCTATTATAACTATGAAAGCATACAGGATCATCCAAACTACTTCTACACAATTGCTGCATTTCACAAATTGTTGACTAAGGTTGCTCAAAAGAGAACAACTTATCATCAGGGTCACAATGGTATAAAGTTTAGAAAGCAATTGTGTTGACAATGCAGAGCTCTTTTTGTGCATTCTCATAATCTCATACTTTAATTACTAATTTATTTTTTTTACAAAAATAAAAAATGTGTTTGTTCTTGCCATCTGTTGCCGAGACTAAAACCCATGATTCTTTACTTTTTGGCATAGTCTCAAGATAACATAACAGAGATTCATAATCCTTTCATATTCACTAACATACCCCTTCAGTCACACAATCAGGAAAATTTTTCTTTCATTCTCATATTTATGGAAATGCTCTCCCAATTCTGTCCTAATCTGCATCATTTCTTTGAGATTTATTTGATTCACAAAATGCCTAACAAAGAGAATCACGGATTCTATTATTCTTTATCATGCTTTCATTACGGTGGCACTTCTGAAACAGCACTCTGACCAGTAGCACCAAAAAGGAAGTAACATCAAAGATGCAGGAGGATTTTGAGCTACATTTGTTGATCTGCTACAACAGTAGCTATGGCATCCACACTGATCCAACTCCATGTGAATTATTAGCACAGAGATTGTAATCCGCAGGTGGAACAGTCATTGGCAAGATGAATGTGTGGATTGTGGGTGACCCATCTTCTCCTTATCCATTAAACACATTTGGAATTGTCCTTACTTATCTATTACCACATGTTTCCATTCTGTGTTGCACATATAAAAGTAGTGATGAGAGACCTCATCTACCTTGATTTGAAACTGGCTCAGGCTTCCTAAGCTTTCTTGGAGAAGGTTTTGAGACAGTTTAGGCTTTTCTCCAAGATACTACAGAAAGGCCAAGTCCAGGGAAACTTCCTACCAGTGCCTGCCATCAATATCCCTTGTCCCACAATATATCAGATTTACATTAATAAAGATGACAGAACATGGTGGCAAGGAGGACTGGAACAGTTGAGGCTTGGATTCCTAGCACCCGAGCAGCAATGAAATCTCCCAATCACATTTAGAAGAATCACAGCCATCAGAAAGTGTCTCCATTTCTCCAGGCTCATTTCAGAGTCCTTCATTTCATACTGCTGTGAGGCTTCCCCAATGTCACCCCCTGCTTCTCAAGAGGAGGATTGGCTGACATTGGGTTAACCCACCAAAGTGAGTTCCAAACTGCACTAGGAATTTCAGCTTAGTTTGAAAAGGGCATGAGGAGTGTGTTTCACAAATTTACCTTTGCCTGCTTGTCAGATAGTTCCATCACTATGCACACTCATGGTGGATACATGTTGACATAGGGATTGTGGGCTGGATTCAAGTCCTGCTGGCACAACAGGACCTCTCCCCTCTTCTTCTCCTATGTGCCCCCATGTTCCCCAATTGGCTCCAGCAGGTCAGAAGACACCCTCCCAGAACAGTGTGCAGGGAAGGAAAGAGGAGATAGTTCCATCTGGCAACCAGAAATGCTTGCTCTGAGATTGCCTTGTTGCTGAATTCCACTCACTACTTCTAATTCACTTTAGTGATTGTGGGTATGTTGTTTTTATTGGGTGAACTTGTCTAAAATGTAATGATGTGAACATTTGCAATGCAAGTGTGTGTCCCAGATGTCAACTGACGCTGGATTGTATTTTTGAAAAAAGAAATAGAATATAGAATAAAGATTATTTTCTACTCTAACTTTCTATCAATCCAGTGTGCATTCACATCTGGGATACACACTTTGCAATCTACACCGAGATGCTTCTAATGTGCCCTTTGCAAGGACAGCCCAAGAAATTTTGATGCTCAAGGCAGAACAGCAAATGGTGCATAGCTCTCGCAGTCAACTTATTTTGGCACCTGGGGCACATCTCCCCTAACGTAGCAATGAAAATGCAATAATAAAAAAATTAATAACTAAGAATTTCCAGTTCTTCCATGATACTCACATGGAAATCATCCTGGCTGGTACTGATGGAAGTTGGAGTTCAGAAGCTTCTAGAGGGCATCATGTTAACTACTCCTTGGTTATAGGAACAACTCTCTGGCTCAGGCATCCCCAAACTCAGCCCTTTAGATCTTTTGGGACTACAACTCCCATCATCCCTAGCTAACAGGACCAGTGGTCAGGGATGATGGGAATTGTAGTCCCAAAACATCTGGAGGGCCGAGTTTGGGGATGCCTGCTCTAGCTCACGCATCCTTGCTCATAACCCACATAGTCTACCATGAAACCCAGGATACTCAGGTGGGTGAGACGTAAGTGGATGTACACGTAAACCTTGTATGTGTCCCAGGATATTTTATACATATATGGTAGGAAAGAGTGAATGAGCCTGAAGTTTGCTCTTTTAACTCATCAGGTAGCTGACCTGTCCACCTGGGCTGTGTGTTAACCAGTCTTCACAATCGACCAGTTTGATCTTCTCTTCCCTACATGATCAATTAATTAGATCCCACCCAACTAAGTGGGGTAGGAGACATTAGGTGCTTGATTCTGACAAACTTTGAAACTCAGTGTATTGACCATAATGGTTCCTATTACCTGAAAGTACTTCTAGTACTTCCCAATTAATGTTGGGAGACTTTAATCATGTAATCTCAATCGTGTTAGTCTTTCAGCACTTTTTATCTCACTGCATCATTCTGATATGTTTCCTGACCTGGGGGTCCGGAGTGTTCACTATTATCAGCCAATTAGTCGTCCTCGCTTCTGGCTCGCAGAAGACAGATTCACTATATTTCTTAGCACTTGACAGTTTCAATTCCTTAACCTCCAAATTCCCCTTGATATATGACTCTGTGTCTCACCCTTTATTTCAGCATTCCAGAATGCCCCCGTGGTCCTGCATGCTGAAATCAGCCACAGACAGTAGTCACAATGAGGTTATAATTTTCCTCTGACAACCAGCTTTTTAATGCCAACAATTTGTTGCTATTTCATCATAAATACATCAACTGACTGCATTTGTTATTTAAAAGATGATTCATTTACTTCATAATGTCTACCTCAGTAACCTGCCTAGATATTCATTATCTCACCATTTCAACCAGGAACTATGGTTGTCTGAACCTAGAGTCACTATGGAGCCGTTTATCAGAGTATCCCTGTAGGAGGCATGGCTAGGGAGCCTGCAAGCTGTGTTGACTGCCCGGCCTGGTGGTTCTGTAACCCTCTCCTCACCTAATTCCATCAAACCCAGGCCAGAAGCAGCTGGTCCAACAAGTTGGTGGCTTCTGCATTTCTAGACAGCCTGAAAGGTGCCCCATTCACCAACTCAGCAGAAGTGAAAGTAGCCACCCTTAGATGTCTCGGCACCATGTGCTCAGTGGTAGAACATCTGCTTTGCATGCAGAAGGTAATTTTTTATTAATTTTAACATATAAATTATAAAATGTACCACAAAGCTTATCACTTATACAATCTTTTTGGACTTCCATCAGCACCTCTGATGATCCATCGTTTTAACCACTTCTTATGCATTTCTTAACTTTAGATTGCCTTTACATCTCTTAACAAATCATCCTCCCCCTTGTCCATTTTTACAATACTTCTAATAATACTCCTCACAAAACTTCTTGCAACCCTACAAACATCATCTGTTCTTCACAATTACCGGTACTTTTCAAATAGTCCATAAATTTACTCCAGTCTTCCGTGAATTTCTGGTCTCGCCAGTTTCGAATCCTTCCTGTTAGTTTATCTAATTCTGCATAGTCCATTAGCTTCATCCTCCATTCTTCAATCGACGGTAACTCTTCTTGCTTCCATTTTTGGGCCAATAATATTCTTGCTGCTGTTGCAGAAGGTCCCAGATGCAATCCCCAACATCTTCAGGTAGGACTGGGAGACAACCTTGCCTGAAACCCTGGTGAGCTGCTGTCAGTCAGTGTAGACAATGCTGAGTTATATGGACCAATGGTCTGACTCAGTATAAGGCAGGTCTCTGTTGTGCTATGGCCTGTAGTCAAGGAGAATTTCCCAAAAATATCAAAAGCTTGCCCTGCAGCAACTCCAAGCAGGGTCGCTCCAATCAGTGTGGTTGCCCCTGTTCTGTGGAACAGCATTCCTGTCAACATATGACAGGTTCCCCGCTACCTCATTTGGCAACAGTACTGTTTTTAAACAGCCAATAAAGTGAGATGAGCGCCACAACCCCAGAGTCATCCGCAACTGGACTTAATGGTCAGGGGTCCCTTTACCTTTACCTTACTGTTTTTAAAACTATGTTCCATTGTTTTTTTACAATCTGTTTGCAAACTGCTGTGGCACACATGTGAAAGGAGATTCATAAAATGGCGATGATGACGGCGTCATTGTTTGGGAAAGGAAAACACCAGACGGTGATATGGAAACAAGGAAGAAAATAGCCCAAAATGAGAAAGAGGTTCTCAAAAGTGCCAGTTTTTGAGCTTTGTTACAGCTCAAAACATTTTGGGCCTGGGAGTACAGTGGCAGCCATAGTGGTGTCTAGCACCTGGAATAGACAGAACTCTGGTCTTATTCTTATATTCTTAGAGAACAGGCTACTTTCATTGTAAATACAAAGAGTCCTATATAAGGAAAGATTAGGGTTATGTACTGGAGCAAGTCCTGAGCATGGGAGCAGATGCATGCACCCACAACCCACCCACTCCCTTTTTGAAATGGAGGGACTGTATAAATAAGGTATACTTGCCTATGATGTGTAGATAATAGGCGTCAGGTTATGCAATATATTCCACACATGCTGGGGACCCTGTGCAAGCTCAGGATTCCCACAGCATGTAGAAACTACTAGCAAAGATACTTTGTGAGCAATGTAGGTTGCTCATTGGCACAGACGTCATAAACAGTGATGAAAGTCACTGTGATCCATCCTTAGTAGTGAGAGGGGAGTGTATTTGGTAAGTAGGGCATAGCAGCACAGCCATTAAAGTGTTTTTTTATGGGAATGGGATGCCCAGCACCAAAGTTTAAGTTGTCGCTTCTTTCAAAGTGATTAGGGTTTCAAAGATGCTGAAGGTAGGCAGCTTTCCTTGCTTGTTAAAGCTGAGTGTAGGGCTGTGGAACCTTTCATCGTTAGATGCACATCTTCCCAAATGATGAGAGTGATTTCTTTACTAATGCACTTGTCCTTCTGTTTACACAGGCAGTAACAGTGCCATAATTTGATTCATTGGGGAACTTTTACTAAACAAAGCCTAATGCTTTCAGTAAATAATGACACAGAATAAATTAGCAGAGGGAATTATAGATACACTTGAGGACCTTTCTACCTAGAAAAAAAAAGGAACTGAAATCTAGGACACTAACAATTAAAGTAATTAAACTAGCACTTAAGTCGCCTTGTGTCACAACAAAGTGGATTCTGGCTGAGTAGTTTTGCATAATCCATTTTCTATGTCTATATCCTCCCCCCACCCCAATCTTCTTAATGAAAAGTATTTTGATTTTGGTTTTGGGTTTTTTTAAAAAAAAAAATTTAGCGATCTCTCCTTTGAGGAGCCTAAATGCTTCTCATATGTTCCTGCACTTTAATTGAAAATATAAAGCACAATATTGCATGTTCATGTAAACATCCCACTTTAAGAGCAAAACAACCACTTTCATTTAAAAAGAAATCCTCTGTTGGAAATATCTGTGCCAAATATCACTAGCATGCCACTCACATAAACAAAATAACATACATTTTTAATACTGTGTGGTAGGGTGCCACCTGCAACATTATAGCACCTGTTTGTTCATAAACAAGGCAAATGTTTCTCTGCTTCGGTAAAGCTTTGCAATCTCAGGAAGAAACGGGGAATCTAATGCTTTCAAAATGTAGCAAAGAGTTCCCAATTTAAAAATGTATCCACTAACAGAAGAAGGCATCACTAAGGCTAAGATCCTAAGTACACTTAGTCCTGTTCTCCATGTTGCCAGAAATGGGGAAAGAGAAACGCATGATTTAATACAAAGCATTTCCGACTAAAAATGGCTGTGGTGACTGGAAGTCCCAAATATAGAAACTGGGATTTCAATGGCAAACATGTATTGATGAACATGGGCAACCTACCTTTGCCAAAGCTGGCCACTATGAAGAGAAAAGCAGGGCTTTTTTCAGCTAGAACTCACCGGACCTCAGTTCTGGCACCTCACAGACAGGTGCCATTGCCATTGTAAGAGAACAAGGGAGGCGTTCGTGGTAAGTTCCAGCACCTCTTTTTCTAGAAAAATAGCACTGCTCACCAGAATCAATAAATAGGCCTTTCCAAGGAACTACCAGCAGACTATTCAAAGCAACCTCATCTTGCTAATGGGTTCCATATTGAACCACCCTCACAAAGAGACAGACATATAAGGCATACTAGCCTCTATTTTAGGCAGGCAATTGATATGTTTTTATTCCGCCAGACTTTTTCATATAGTTTAAACTTGTTAGCTGTGTGAGTCTCTTTTTTATTATTAAAAAACTGTTTTATTTCAGCTTTTCATGCTTTATTTTACTGGGAGTCTTTAAGACCCATATGTACAGACACACATTACTTGCAATAACTTAGCACTATGTAATATGATATTGCAGCATTGTTGCAGCAACACTGAGATAGATCTAAGGTTCCCTTCCTCTGGCAGAGGGCTTTCCTCCATTAGAAGAAGGGGACTTTCAGATTCACCCAACCTGTTATGTTATCATCACGGGCAGATTTTGTGCTGCAATGTCTTAAAATTTGAGTGGCATTAATATGGACAATTTTTGATTCCTACTTGTGGACAGGCAGATCTCACTGAAGGATATTTTTAGATTCCGTTGCTGATTCCCTCCCACTTATTTCTATTTTCTTACCATTTTATAATCATCATTTGAAAAATGCCATAAAAATAAAGAAAGATATTGTGAGTTATAAATATTGCAGTATTTTATCACCATGTGGTTAAATTTAGTATGTTGTTATTATTGGGTGGACTCCTGCAACTTTTCTTTCCCATTCCTTTCAGTTTTTGTCCAATGGAATTCCATCACCGAGCTTATTCATTTGTTAGCCTATTCATAAAGTGAGCAGATTCTGTCATGCAATCCTGTATTCTGCCCAATTCTGCTGATGCATAGCGGGACCTCCTTGGTAGTGGCTCCATGTTTATGGAATGCCCTGCCAAGTAAAGTGCATCTGTCTCCATTATTATTAACACTCAGGAGGAATTTTTAAACATTCCTGTTCATACAGACTGAATAATACTGCTCCTGACAACCTTGAAATGATTAGCTGTCCTTGATGGCTGGTTTTGTTTTGTTTTTTTTAATTATCTAAATGCTTTATTTTTTAAGGAATATATTATTTGGCTGATTTTTTGTTTGCCAACCCAGGTTGCTTTGGGAGGAAGGGTGGATAGAAATTTAATGAATAAATAATAAAATGTCTGCTCAGAAGTAAGTCCCACTGAGCTCGATGGATCTTATTCTCAGATAAATAAGTATATGATTGCAGCCTCATTTATATAAAAAAGGTCTAACACAACCTACCAAAGATTGTGTAGCTAGTTTTAACCATAATTTGAATATTTCTATTACTCATAGGCTTTAATACCAAAATCTCTCTTGCAGTAGAAGAGCTGCACACTGGAACATCTAATGAACATAAAACCCCAAAGATTGAGAATTGTCTTTCTTTCAATCTTGAATTTGATTGGATAGCTGATCCATATTGTGTTCATAATTTAGTATGAGAACCTTTTGGTTCCCTGATTTTAAAAAAATCAGTCTATGTGCAATACTGAGATTTCTGTTTCACCATTATTATGAAACCTTTAAAGACATGCATCTGTACCCAGGACATCCTCCATAATGTAAGGGACACACACACTAAAATAAATAAGCCACATAGGGAAATCTAGCTGGTAGTCTTTTATGAACTGTACATAACAAAGGCACACCTATCCTTTGGGGCCTCTTTGCTGTTCCTCACTGAACCATAAGGAGTTTGGCAGTGCATTTTTTCCTAAATTAACTATGCTTTGGACAACTTCTTAAGCAGGTAGCATAAGAGAGTAATACCTCCTGGTTTTGACATTTTATTATCATACTCCTAGAGAATGTTTACATATTTTCCTTCAAGATTGAAGGGGACCAGCACTCATCATGCGCATGTGACAGCACACATGATGTGCTGCCCGCATTGCAGCTTCTCCAGAGCACTCAGCCTCCTCCAGACGATGTGACGTCGCATGCGCACAACGCACGGCACATGGGTGACATCGCACACATGCGCCACCTGCAGGGCCCTGTTCATCTTTGGGGCAACCTGAGAGGCAGTGACTGGCCCAAAGACACACCCAGTGAGCTTCTGACTGAATGGAGATTTGAACCCTGGTCTCTCAAATCCTTGTCTGACACTCCACAAATGGAGAGGGGAGGGGGCGGTGAAAGAAAATTCTAGAAAGGGACAGCAGGAACTAACAGCAAGGCTATGAATGCAAAACAAAAACAAAACAAAACAAAAAACCCAAAATGTGTTTTCACAAATATTGCATTTGAAATAAAAAATAAATGATAAATGCAAACCACCCAAATGTGCGTACACTTTCTTACATGTAGGCCTTTATTATTTGTTGCATCTTGGCAACTTTTTTCACCTGGAAGCCAGCAACTGGATTGTTGCTGTTGCTTTTTCATTTTAAGAGCAGGAGCGTATAAGACCGTCTTCCAGAAAAAGCCTAGAATAGATACCCTAATATTTTGCTGCAGTAGCTTAATGGGAAAAGCACTGCAGGGCCAAAAGGCATCTAGGAATGAAGCCCAACTCCCCCCCCCCCTGGGGGGGGGAGCTATTCCCATAACTATGTAAGCATTGTAAGGCAGTGAAATGCTTGAGATTTACTATATTAAGTATTAAAATGCAATGGCACATTACTATCTCAAAAACAAATTTTGTGAACAGAGATGAACCAAGAAAGCTTTTAGTCCATTTCCTGGGTCATAAACAAAGAGCTTCATATGCAGCTACTGGAAGAAGCATAAAGGGCACAGTACTATACGATCCTTATTGGATTACTCAGAGGTTTTAGCCATCACAAGCTACCATCACAGGCTTTATAAATCATTAAGGATGCTCCCCACTGAACAGCAATCGTGTTTTAAGCTGAGGCCGTCTTCATTCCCCAACCTTGTGCAGCAAAGTTTTCTTTAAGGTTCCATGGAACTTGTTTATAGAGCACATTTAAGAAATGATACTTATTTATTAATTACAGTTTATTATAAATAATGCACAGAAATACATTTGTGTCCCACCTTTCGTCCAAGAACTGGGAGCAGCATACATCAGACTATCTTGTTGCTGTTGCTGTTCTTCTTCTTCTTCTTCTTCTTCCTCCTCCTGCTCCTCTTCTTCTTCGGAGCAAAATTTTGAAGTAGTGTAGAAAAAGTGACTGACTCCTGATCTTCAGTGAGCTCCATATTTGAATACTGGGGTGCCAACTTGAATAAAATATTGTGTGTTTGTGTTCCAGATAAGCTCCACCACACATAATTGATCACATGACATGGCGCGCGCACACTCCATTTGAACAGGAATTCCTCTCACGTTGGGAAAGGGGAAGCCCTCTCAAATAGACCTCAGCCCCTAGGAATTGGCTCCTATGTTTGAACCCAAATATGAGCAAGCCTCAGGTGGCGCTGTGGGTTAAACCACAGAGCCTAGGACTTGCTGATCAGAAGGTCGGCGGTTCGAATCTCTGCAACGGGGTGAGCTCCTGTTGCTCAGTCCCTGCTCCTGCCAACCTAGCAGTTCAAAAGCACGTCAAAGTGCAAGTAGATAAATAGGTACCGCTCTGGCAGGAAGGTAAACGGCGTTTCCGTGCGCTGCTCTGGTTCGCCAGAAGCGGCTTAGTCATGCTGGCCACATGACCTGGAAGCTGTACACCGGCTCCCTCGGCCAATAAAGCAAGATGAGCACCGCAACCCCAGAGTCGGCCACGACTGGACCTAATGGTCAGGGGTCCCTTTACCTTTATGAGCAAGCCCCAAACTTCTACCCACTGCACCACACTGGCTTTCAGTTTCAGATGAGAAGTCTCACCTTTACAGAGAAGAACTCTTACAGTATCTGGGATAACCTTCCCCAACCTGACCCTCCTCAGATATTTTGGACAACATCTACCAGCTAGCACAGCTCTGATGGCTGGATCTGATGGGAGTTTTAGTCCAAAAGATCTGGAGAGGGGAAGGTTGAGGAATTCTACTTTGAGAGTATCTAGAGCAGTGTTTCCCAAACTTGGTCTCCAGCTGTTTTTAGACTACAACTCCCTTCATTGCTAGCTAGCAGGACCAGTGGTCAGGTATGATGGGAATTGTAGTTCAAAAACAGCTGGAGACCCAAGTTTGGGAAACCACTGATCTAAGACAATCTTCACTTCCTTCTTTGTGATCTTTATTGATGATTAGACCATTGGCACAGCTGGCTCGTTTCTATCATGTCACATCATGCCTAATAACTCTCCTTTTCAACTAAGTGCTAGCAAACATGTGAGATAATCAGGACAATGCTTTTATTTACATGCCATTTCTGGTTAATTAACCAGGGATTTAAAGCTGTTCTTCAATGCCAAGAGCTGAATTAGAGAGAGATGGTTTGAGAGATGGAAATAAAAGGTGCTTCTTTGTGATCAGTTCGGTTGTATTTACCCATGGTTATTTGTAGAGTTTGTGTGTGCGTCTTTGCATCTTTGTATTTAAAGTATTTCAAAGTGGTTCTCTGTAGATAGTGTTCATAAATAGGGGATATGTACAAATGGATACAGCACTATGCATTCAATAATGTAGCCTTGAACACTGAAGCTTATTTAAGTGAGCATGAAAATATGAAAGAAAACATCAAAGCCAGCCTCTACATTTTGAGGAGTGGATGTCAAGACAGAGCAGAAAAATAATCATTCCCATCTTCACTTATGGTGGGCTGTAAGGATTAATTAATGTTCACAAAGTACTTTGAAGCCTTTAAATGGAAAGTGTGTTTTGTTATTATTATCAGGTTGATGACTATGGCAAACCTGAAGATGTTATATGACATAACAACTTTACGTTACCTAGAGAGTGGATTCAATGTTTAAGTGGCTTGTTTACTTATTGTGCTGTGAAACTCAACAGAAAACCAAATCACCTTCTTCATATGCTTCTTCACATTTGATCATGGCAGCAGAAAGAGCATAAAAGGACCCTGTATACCAAGGAGTTTTTTTATCTGGATTTGCCAGTGTTTAATTTGTTCAGGGTTATTAAGGACTATATGTTACTCATATTCAGAGTAGACCCAGAGTAGAGAAAAAGAGTTAAATTAAACCCACTGAATTCAATGGGTCTGCCCTAATATGACTATTTATTTATTTATTTATTTATTTGTTTATTTATTGCTACATTTATATACCAACTTTTTCTTCCAACGAGCTCAAGGTGGTGGCCATGGTTCTCCTCCTCCCCATTTCATTCTCACAACAACAACCCTGTGAGGTAGGTTAGGCTGAGATCACCCAGAGAGCTTCATGGCTGAGTGGAAAATTGAACCCTGGTTTCTCAGGTCACGGTCCATCACTCTAACCATTACACCATATTGGCTCTCATGACCAATGTTGGCTATCACCCTGTGGATTGTTCCATACCCTTGCCAACTGAGGAGACCATATATGTGATAGAGAAGTACATGTGTATGCTCCCTACCAGATGAATGTCAGATGGGTGGGGTATAAATAAATTATTATTATTATTATTATTATTATTATTATTATTATTATTATCATCATCATCATCATCATCATCATCATACCTACCATACTTTTTCATGTATAAGACAAGCTTTTTTATTTACAAAATTATGATAAAAATTTGGAGTTGTCAGTGCGTAGGGTTGACATGGGATTGGTTGCCGTCGCGATCTAAAGATTGTCACCAGCTATTGTGCGTGTTATTGGTGGCTGTGGCAAGGGCTGTTGTTGATTGGCTGTCGCTGAGGCAATTGGGTGGACGATAGGTGGCTTTTGCAATGCATGTGAGTGGCAGCGTAGGTCATGCGGGTGAGCGATTTTCAGCAATCCTCCCTTTAAAAAGCTCAACAACTCATGGCAATCTTCCCCCATTTTCTGAATTTGGAGTCCCCCCAAATAGGGAGAAAATACGGTATATACATACCAATTTGTGCAGTCTCCCTTCTTTAACTGTAATATACTTTGGCACGCCAATGGGATGAGAACAGGGCAGCTTCCCCAGGCAAAATGAAAACAAAGACATGTTCAAAAACTAAGGTCCTGGGCTTTTTTAAAGGTTTTGTACACTCATACAGAGGAGTGATACCTATCTCACTGTTTTAAACAGAGAAGTAGTGTTTAAGAAGTGTCCTTTAAGAAGAAGTCCAGAGTTCTTGGCAGATAAAGTGATTCTTAATGGGAGAAGAAGTTTGATGCTTTAGATTCCTTACCGAGGACTGGCAAAATGCTGCCTTGCAACAACTGAGAAATAAATGCACATTTATTGTGCCATAAAATGATCCTCCGGAAAGGCCCCCAGCTGAATCATCCCAGGATTCTTAACTCTTGAACAGCGGGTAAATGAAACTTTTAATATGCTGAGCAATCCAAGATGATTCACATCGAAGACTGAAGGCAGAGGAACATAATTACATTATCATACTATATAGAATGGGACACGGGTGGTGCTGTGGGTTAAACCACAGAGCCTAGGGCTTGCCAATCAGAAGGTCGGCAGTTCAAATCCCCGGGACAGGGTGAGCTCCCGTTGCTCAGTCCCAGCTCCTGCCCACCTAGCAGTTCAAAAGCACATCAAAGTGCAAGTAGATAAATAGGTACCGCTCCGGCGGGAAGCTAAATGGCGTTTCCGTGCACTGCTCTGGTTCGCCAGAAGTGGCTTAGTCATGCTGGCCACATGACCCAGAAGTTGTACGCTGGCTCCCTCGGCCAATAAAGCAAGATGAGCACCGCAACCCCAGAGTCGTCCACGACTGGACCTAATGGTCACAGGTCCCTTTACCTTACTATATAGAATAGGCTGAAGTATAAGAAACGAAGTACAAATGTTTATAATTCCTTCTTTTTTACTGTCAAATATTAAATATTTTATTTTTCAATTTTTGCATTTTACAATATTTCAACAACAAAAATTAAATCTAACCAAATTCAACCTACATCTTCTTCAAATCCCCCCGCCCCCGTGATTTCTAATTTAAATTGCAATCTTACTACATAACCAATTCAAACCTATTTACAAATTTAATCTTTTTACTCCCTGTAAGTTATGTCATACATTTGACAATTTCCCCCCATTCTATTAAAAAAAAGTCTCTCATCTTGATCTCTTATTCTTCTAGCAAATTTAACTATCTCTGCATATTCCATCAGTTTTGATTGCCAAATGTTTATAATTCCAAGCAAAAGCCTTTTCAGAGAGAAATGCTGATTTTCTTCTTCATCTGCATTTGGAAAAGGAAGTTCAGGAAATTTTATAGGAACTTATACGGCAAGCATGGCCCTTAGACACTACTTTCTTGGTAGAATGTGGGGAGGGGAAAGAGACATAGAAAAATAGTAATGAATGGCAGGAAAATCCAGAGATCCAGTAATGGACTGCACTGAATTGCTTATATACAGTTAAGTGCAAACACTTCTCAATTTCCCCTTACACTGCAGCAACTGAGTTTCTACTCTTCTAATTTTTTATTTTTTTTACTCTAGGGTGGCATTTTTAGGATAGCTATATTACTAGAAGGAAATGTGATTTTGGACAGACACTGGTAAGGATATTATATTCAGCTCTACTTTCTTCTGTATTTACTCCTGGGGTAGCATTTATGAAAGGAAATATTACCAGTAGTAATATCTTCTGGATATTTACCAGGCATCCCATCAATATTCCCCCCCCTAAGTTGATTATGAATCTAAAATGCCTTTTTTGTCTGTAGTTTACATCCAAATTTCTTTACATGCTTTCTTTTTGAAAAAAATAAATAAATCTATTTTTGTTGTTTCAGATTATTTCGTTTGGCATCCTCACGCGACACAGATCAACAGGGGAGACTCGGTTCTATTAAAGGAGATCTTTAGAAGGAAGTCAGCTGTGGAATGTTTTACAAATGTGGTTCAATAAACCCCACATAATTTCAAATGAAAATGATGCCTACAAGAGGGTCTTGGGAATTAGCATAGAAACAGTATTTCACTTAGACTCAGGCCAGAAGGACCTTGGGGAGAAAAGGACTATTTTCAAATAGCCTGATGGGGGTGGCGGGTGGGGGGAGTGAATCTTTACCAGGGGTTGTAAAGAACAAAATTTGCATATTAATAGAAGATTAAAGTGCCCATCAAGTATTCTGTAGCAGTTACTTTCTCTTCCCTGTTTTGTTCTTCACAAAAACATTTTTCATAACAAAAAGAAACTTCTGTCTCTTCAGCTACAGCACTGAGTCTCCAAGGTTCCTGGTGACAATGGGCCACAGGATCTTTGTGTTTGAACACTGCGGCATTATTTATTCACACAGATATATGCCAAAAGGAACTTTTTTTAAAAAAAAAAGGAGAGGGAATGACATTTTAGTAGAACATTTTTTATAAAGGGAAGATGTAGCCAGATGGGAAAGGATTTCAAGGTTTCAGTTGCTATAGTAGGGTGACCACTTATTTACTGGCAAAAGAGAGAAAAATGCATCTCCACTTCCCCCCCACATAAAAAGGGGACAGGTTAGCATTAAAATTGACATATGGTAATTTTATGTATAGATGCGCATTTAGAAATTACTATAATTTAAATGTATTTTACTATAATGTTTTGCATGCCTGTTGAAAACCTTCCTGTTTCAGTGGGCCTTTTCAGACACATCTTTTTTAAAATGGTTTCAATGTTTTACGGTGTTTCGTTGTGGTTCTTTTTCAAAAAAAAGTTTTATATGATTTTAATTTTTTAAAAAAATATTTTAAATAGGTTTGCTTTTGTTTTTAATGGCCTTGTCTTTTCACAGGTGTGTTTGCTGCCCTTGGCTCCTTTGGGAGGAAGGGCCGAGTGTAAATTTAATAAACAAAATAGATTTTTTTAAAAAATGAATGAATGAAATAGAAGCACAATACGTCTCACCATAGTGGGGGATTCTGTAACCAGGTGATCTGTGTGCAGCCTCAAGGTCTCCCTCTTTCCTAGTATTAGTTTCCTAATTTAGGCATTCTTTCAACTGTGAAGATAGGCATCTTTCTTCTGGCTGCTTGAGATTGTGATGGTTCTTATTCACATGCTAAACAACTGAAATGACAAGCAAAGCTCAGTAGTTTGTGTGACAAGGCCGTGGACCCCTAGCTCCCCACGAAATAAATCCGCCAACACAAGTATATTTGGTTAATGGGATAAATAAGGCCACAACTTTATTGGTTACAAAATGTGAGCGGTTTGGCTTAGGCAACTGGGTGAAGCAAGACTATATCCTGACTCCTGCTTGTCTTCAGGAAGTCTCTAAAGGGTCAACCACTGGAAGGGGGAGCCCTATGATGTACATCAATTGAGCACCATAGGCGCCGACTCCATGGGGCTTGAGGGGGCTCCCCCAAGTGTGATCACACAGGGTCCCCGGACGTTTAACGTTCTATTGATCCCTGTGCCACCACTGTGCTTGCTTCCCCGCTGCCACCAACCCATTACTCTCTGGTAAAACACTGAGTCCAGACAGTTGTTAAAAGTGAACAAAACAAAAAAGTAAGTTTATTTTACAAACATTAACAAGTTTATGGTTTGTCAGATAATATTCCTGTCAGTATCTTAACTTTAGTTTCTTTACCGGCCTCTACCTTCCTAATACCTTCTGACTGATTATCTCAACTGTTTGACTAGCTCCTCTTAACAAATTCTCTCACTGTCTCACACCAGACTAGCCCAACCCACAGACTTATCGTCTCTGTCTCTTCTATCTCCAGACTGTCTTCTCAACCACCCTAACTCTAACTCTCTCAAAAAACCCTCTGTGCTTAAACCTTATACACAGTTAACTCTGCCCCTTGGGTTCCCATTGGTTAGTCATTTTACAATTAGTTAACCCTTTCCTTATGAACCCAGTATGATGTCACACACCTAGGAGGGCAAACGCCACACCAGGGTCACTGTTGGGGTTGTGGCATTGCCCACGCCCAGGCTTCAGACAGGAACCAAACACCCGGATCCCTTTAACGGGGTACCCTTAATGTGGAGGGGCAGGCGGAGGCACAACCTCCCCTCCCATAAAAAGGCTTACCCAATGCCTAACTGCTAATCGAGCCAAAGGCTCGCCGCCAACACCCTCACACCTGCAGCCAACACTTAATGCCCTCCATGATACCAGGAACCCCAAAATCAATGTCCATGTCCGAAAGGTGAATGCCATCGTTCACCTTTCATCCTCCGTCCACTCCCAGGTCACTGCTGGGACCCGGATACCTGCCCGCAAAGCAGCCCCTCCTAAAAGAGGGAGCTGACTTACCATCCCCCAACTGGTACTCTCTTGTTCTTCCAGTGTTGCAGGAGGATGCCACGGACTGAACCTGAGACATTTTGCATGGAAAGTAGATATGTTAACACTGGCCTATTGGCTTTCCCTAGAGCTGTTAGTGACCCCGTTTTGTTCACTTGCAGAGGTGATTCGAATCCAAACTGTGCCTGCAAATGGGCCTCTGAACTTCAAAAGGTGAAAGGACTGAGGAGCAAGTATCCAATCCATCAGCCGGATCTAGTTGCCTACCCTAGACTAAGAATGATCCACGTTACGTGATCCACACCATACAAGGGAATTTTTCTACTCAGCAGCATCGCCTGGTGATCCTACAAATGTTGCAGTAACCTTATTCCCATTTTTATCCTCGCTCTTTTGTTGGTATTATATTTTTGTCTCTTGGCATAAAAGGTAATGCAGTATTCCAGCTGAATTCTCTACCAGGCTAATGTAAGAATCAAAAGTATGAAAAGCTCGCCTTCCATGCTATTTTGAGAACAAAGGTAGAACTTGCCTGAATTCAGTGAGTCCTAGGTCCATTCCCCAAACATTCCACCCCAGTTAGAGCCCAGGGCTACAACCAGGATATCAAATTGTGCTTTAATTCTGGCCCCTCTCATTTTTAGAAGACAGATTACTCACAGACATTTCTGGGAAACTTTAGCATGCATGAGAAAAATACTGAGGGGTTTTTGTTTTTTGCTATTGTGAAAATAATAAGATCAAGCATTTCCATTTGTCTTCAATAACTTAAAGCTAAGTGGTGGCAACATCCTGAGTATATAGTCTTAACTTTAAATCTATGCACAATCACATAGTGGAGGCAAGTCATCATTATTTCTTCTGAAATAAAGTACAGAGTATGTGTTTTTCCTGTTGCCTTTCAAATTGGTTCAATTTCTGTCTTGTCCTTGCCGAAACTTGCTACGTTCTACGTGTGATATTTTAGGGGAAATGATCTACCACAGGAGATTGTATAGTGGGTGTTTCTTTTTCTGCCAGCCTCTTAAAATGACTATATTAAACGAAACATTTTGAAATCAGATTGGAGTCTTGAATAACATGCCATGTATGCCACCACTCTAAATGACTGCTCTGGTCTCTCAGCCTGAGGTGAAACCATTTTAGGCCTATTCCTCAAGGCCTGCATAATTACATCAAGTTATTCTGGAGATTCAGCAGTAAATTATCACCTTTAAATACTGTTAACAAATTTCCACTATTTTTTATGAATCGGAAAACATGGTGAGAAAAAGTTACAGTAAAAATAAATCATTTTTATTATAATTATATAGTATATGCAGAGCTACGAAGATTAGCATACAGAGGTTGTTTCGGTTCCTTAAAATAAATACGAGGAAAGCTGACACTTCAGCGTTAAAGTGAATCTCAAACACTATGTTTTTCATCAGACTTCTCCTATGTGGTGACCTCCAGATTTGGGGGCTATAAGCCCTATTGGCCCTGGCCAGTACAGCTGTGGTGGCTGGGGCTGTTGAGAGTTGTAGTCCAAAACATCTCAAAGGCACTACATTAGGGGATGCTGTTTTACAGTATTAATCCATATCTAACATATACTGAAGAGAACGTAACAGTGACAGCTTATTTGGAGCTCTTGGCTTGCACATTTGTTCATAAATTGTGTCTTCCAAATCATCCTGTGGTGAGATCAGCAAACTGCCTTCTTGTTGCTGGGGTGGGCCCATTTGGATGACCTCCTTGCCTCATTGGTTGCCCCTTTGTTACTGGGGAAAATCGAAGTACTTCCTCTTTCACATCGTGCAGCGGATCTCCTGCCCTCCCTCCCTATAATTTTAGGTTGTGTTTTTGACCTTGCTATGCCTGTCTAGGGGTCATCTGTTTTTGGAGCAGGGGCCCGGTAGGAATTTTGCCACTTGGCTGATTGGCTGGTGCCATTTGGTTTTTGCCTACCGTGTAGCAAATCGTCACAACTTTGTAAGGTTGGCGGTTAGGCATTAGTTCATTCTTTGGTGGAGGGGATTATGGATTGTCTGTGCCTGCCCCTCATTTTTATTGCTGCTGCTAGGGAATTCCGTTAAAGGAATCCAGGGGCTCAATTTGCTCTGTCCGATCCCCTCTCATGGGTAGGGCCATGCCAGAGTTCCTGGGAGCATCTGGGGTGAACTAAGAGGTGGAAATCTACCTCTGTGCGCCCCCAGTATGTTTTCTCTTACTGACCTCTGGAGGTACCAGTTAGTTGTCAGTCCTGTTCCTGCCGGTGTAGGTTCAGTAGTCTGAACCAATGCCTAAGCAACCACTCACATGCTGTAATCAATAAAGTTGTGGCCAAATTAATGCCAAAAATCTTAAACAAATATTCTGTTTCCTGTGTGATTTATTTTGGAGGGGGTTTGGGGGTCTTCACACACAACTCTTTCTGTGGGTCAAATTGTACCTTAGGTTAGTCCTGTCTGTTTTTAAAAGCACGTTTAAACCAGACACTCTCCTTTTGGAGAGGGGGACTTTGCAGATTAACCACTGTCTGGTTAATCTCCACTTGTCTCTTTCCCAAGTAGCCACAAGCCTCAGACCATGTTACACAAAGGCTCCCCAACCTATTTGGGCCTACGAGCAACTATCACAAACACCAAAAATACAAAAGTATTACTTTTGCACCAGGCGGGCTGACACCAAAAAAGTGGGCACGCATCTTTTTTGGATGTATGCAAAACACTAAGGCTTCCTGACTTGATTATAAAGCACATGTCTCTGTTGCATATGAATCCTTTCACATACACATATTCGGAACAATAATGGCATGAGTCCTGGAAGCATTAAGAAATAGAATGTGCGCCTGTGGATCAAGAGAAAAAGGAAAACCAAAGTAAATGGGAAGCATCCCTTGAACAGGAGGGGTCTTCCTAACCTCAAAATGTTCCATTCTTCTGTTTCGTTTTTAAGAGGATGTTTTCCTTTTAATGTTTCAAATTTAATAAACCCCCAAAGAGTACAGAATAGACCATGGAGAGGCAGGCTGGAATTTTCTTTGAGTGATTCATACTTATATTCAATCTTTTTTATTATTATTCTTTTCTTCCAAGCTGCATGCCCAGTTCTCTTCCACTATAAGCATGTTGCCCTATAATCTTTGTGCTAACATGAGAGCTAATAATGAAATCGTACAATTTTCAAGTTGGAAGGAATTCAAATGGCCCTTAAGTTAAAGGAAGCAGCATCCTTCATAAACAACGTATTTAACAGATCAGAAAGAAATAATTTAGTACCACAGTTTTCAACCTTTTCCCAGACCCAGGACGAACTTCTAGCACAACCTGCAAAATGGGACAAAAGTTTAAACATAGACCATATGTACCCCACTCTTTTTCCTGCACCCTCTCTGTCAGGAGGGTGACCCTCAGAGTCAGGAGGCCACCACAGACAGATGATTGGGGGCATTAGTGTTGTCCAAGCAGAATGCGTGGTGGTGGTTGGAGGATGGAGACATGGTTGCCATGTGCCCCTAAGCTAGCCTACTGTCCTCGGCTATGGGAGAAGATGAAGAAGAAGAGTTTGGATTTGATATCCCGCTTTATCACTACCCTAAGGAGTCTCAAAGTGGCTAACAATCTCCTTTCCTTTCCTCCCCAACAACAAACACTCTGTGAGGTGCGTAAGGCTGAGAGACTTCAGAGAAGTGTCACTAGCCCAAGGTCACCCAGCAGCTGCATGTGGAGGAGCGGAGACACGAACCCAGTTCCCCAGATTACAAGTCCACAGCTCTTAACCACTACACTATGCTGGCTATAAGATGCTAAAAGAACAAAAGAATCTTTAAAAAAGTCATGCTGAACCAGGTCAACGGCCCATCTAGTCCAGCATCTTGCTCTCACAGGGCCTAACTGATGCCTATGGGAAGCCCAGCAGCAGGTCTGTTGCCAGTGTTCAAGTAAGATTCAGCTGCTGGTTGAATCAGCTTCTATGCATTGAATGGAAGGCTGTCATCTTGTTCCTTGCCTCAAGCAGCAAAACGTCTTTTGTAGACTGTCCTTTCTCTCCCACTTAGTTGCAATAGTGCTTTCCAACTGGTGGTAACACCTGCTGGACTGTAAAGTACAACGGATTGAAAAACACTGTGTTTTAAGCTTTGTGCATGTTCCCAGCCTCTAAGCACTATACATTTCACAATGACTTAACCAGATAAATCCAATAGATATTAATATTCCTACTCTCCATTGTCTTATCTAATCCACCTGGTGCCTTCATTGACATCTTTTTGACACCAGGTAAAGACATGTATTTCCCCCCAGACTTTTCATAGACAAGCATGCTGCAGCTTTGTTGTGTTACTACTGCACTGCCAAAGGTTCTTATGGTTATTATGGGGGTAATAATAATAATAATAATAATAATAATACAACTTGGTTACATGATTGCCCTTTACTGCTTGTGATACTGCAGTGTTCTACCCGGACACTGAGGTCCAGCACCGAGGGCCTTCTGGCGGTTCCCTCACTGTGAGAAGCCAAGTTACAGGGAACCAGGCAGAAGGCCTTCTCGGTAGTGGCGCCTGTCCTGTGGAACGCCCTCCCACCAAATGTCAAAGAGAACAACAACTACTAAACTTTTAGAAGACATCTGAAGGCAGCCCTGTTTGCCCAGGGTGGCTGGGGAAGCCCAGCCAGATGGGTGGGGTATAAATAATAAATAATTATTATTATTATTATTATTATTATTATTATTATTATTATTATTATTATACCAAAGAGTTCCATGTGTCACTTGCCTGCTACAATATTCTTAGTTCTACAATATGCTAAAATCATGCAGCATGAGGTTGGGGATAGAGAATGTGCAGTAGTTGACTTGCTGTTTTGCTCATCATTTATATGCTGCTTCTCATGCGCTGCTCAGGTTGAGCTTCTATAATGCTGATGCTTCAGTGATCAATACCTGACTATTTACTGTCTCATAGTTCAGAGAAGAATGGCATGACATGCTGATTATCTCAGTCCTGACATTCAAAAACTGGCATGCTGGGATTCAGCACAAAACATCCTTGCCATGAAAAACTAGTTCCTCTAGCTAAGCCTGATTAAAAAATATGGAATTTTACCCAGAAATCCATTCCTTTATTATTGCTGCTTGCATACACTGAAAAACTGTAGTGGCCTGAGACCTGTCTGCATAAACTGGTCACATCAAGACTGCAATCAGCTCCTCACATATCACCTAAATAGACACAAAGACCAGTAGAGTCACAAAGCTGAAATAATGGTGACGGTTGTAATGCACATCAGCAAAAGAAGTACATAGTCCAACAAAGTGAAAGGGGTGGTTTTGGCACATCAGTGAACACCATGCACTAGTTTTCCTTATCCTGCTGACTTAGCCACACATTTTGCATGGTCAGCTCTGTAGCAAATGAGGAATCTCCATACCAGGCTGGTCTCTTTTGCCAATTCCATACCACAAACATATACATGCAAGAGGCAGGAAAATAGATGTATTTCATCTGCAATCGTGCTTTGCCTATATTGTAGCTGTCACAAGCCAAACTGTCATTCTTCCATTCTTGCTGGCTGACAGGAGAAAACCCCAAATGTTTGCAGTCAATGTATATATTTTTCACATAAAGAAAGAGAAATGTTGCTTCATTTATAGACAGAGTTCACCTGCAGCTGAAATATGAGCATCGTACAACTTGAAATAATTTCTGTACCATGAAAAACAGATTTGTGCTAATTATTTCTACAACAGTTTTCTGTGTACAGTGCAGTTCCCCAAACTAATTTCATTTGCCCTTATCAATTTAGCATTTTTCTTAATTTTACAATGAGAAAATTATTCTTCTGTCAAACTGAGCAGCCTTTAAAAGGGGGGGGGGAATGAAAAATATTTTCTGCCTAGGTGCAATTAATTAAGATGAAATTATGTACCCTAGGAAACAACTCAAGGACAAGAGCATATTTCATAAATGATTGAAAACTCACCTTTGCATAAAAGAGTAAAATGTTGAAGCCTTCAAATCAGGAAGTATTGGGAGTATATTTTTAAAACCTATAAAATATATACCACAGATTCTACCACCACCTATCTGTAAACAGGCAGGAAAGTGATTCACTTGTGTAAAAGAGCTGCAGTTACATATTCTAATAATTGGCCAACATACTTCATACACAACCCAAAGCTTCTTTAATTCCTAAACTATCATTAGCCAGTCCTGGAAAGTCTAAAAACATCTACAGTTTCTCTGTTCTTTTTCCCTCAATCCACTTCATGCCAATGCCAGTTCTGTACCATTACAATTTATCCCTTAGTCATGAACCTCACACACAGTGGACTTAGCAACTAACAATCTAACTAAATATACCCTTTATCACAACCAAACCATAAAGAGACTGTTTAGGGCACATCGCTCTCTGGTCGTGCCAAGTTCCCTGATTTCCGCATCAATGTTAAGAATAGCTTCTGTGATATACTCTCCCAATTGCTTCGCCTTGCCTTTTCAGAAAGAATATATTTCTCGGTTCAGCAACCATAGAAAGGAATGTATTTCTCTGTTCATCAACCACATTCAAGAGTAGCTCCACAATTTGCATGGCAACCATGTTTGCCATCACAGCTGTATGAAGGCCACAGCCAGTGCAGGGAGGGCCTAACGAATGTACATTGGAGACTGGTGTTGGGCTGAATTAGGCCACAACTTTATTGATTACAGGAATGAGTAGGTTTGGCTAAGGCACAGTGGACTCCTGGACCAATTGAATGGGGTGCCTCTGTAACTAAGGATCCAACCCAATGCCTTATCCACCAAAGTTGTGACAGAAGCTATGCGGTAGGCAAAAACCTACAATCTGGCCAATTTGCTTGCAGGAGACAATTCCACCCCGGTCCTGAATACCACAACTGAGTAAACCATAAGAAGGTTCATACACAACTCGCCCACCCTCCTACTGGGGGAGCTCCTAACGGACTAGGTAAGTGGGTGGAAAATCCTTTGATGGTCATTCAAGAGGGTGGCCCACACCTGGCTGCCCCCTTAAATAGGCCAAGAGCAGGCTGAGAGAAGCCCCCAAGGCACCTACACCTAGACATCTGATGTGGCCAGAGGCATGTGGCGCCAGGTGACCACCCCCACCCCCTGCCACACCAGAAGATGGCGGCCTTCCCAGACACTCCACAGCCACGCCATGACACAAAGGTTGCCCATCCAGATAATTTCCACCAGCTTCAGTTAAATTACTTAAGCAAGTTAGTCCTATTCCGAACTTGGTTCAGGAGTGGGGCTACTGGCGACTGAGCTGGCCCTGGCAGAGGAAAAGCAAGCCTTCAAAATAGAGTTTGACTCGCACCACTCTGCTAGTGTAAATTTTGCTAGGTTGCTGGGTCACAGGGCAAAGCTGAAAGGGGTTTAGAATAGGTGTAAGTCTGCACTTACCTGGTCCACCTCTGCCACACCCATGGAATGCCCCCTTTTTGAGGCCTACCCTGATCTTGACTCAGCAAGCTTACCCCAGCTGATCTGGAATGGGGAACTTGCCCCAGTGCACCCATAGCTATCAACCTTCCCTTTTTTGGTGGGAAAATCCCTTATTTTGGTGCCGTTTCCCACTGCTATCCCGGATTGTTAGGTATCCCATAGACTGTCCCTGGGACAGGTGAGGCTGCTGATCCCTTATTTTCAAGGCTGCTGCTCCCTTATTTTCAAATCTGAAAGTTGACAGCTATGAGTGCATCTGTGGCTCAGCTGGAATGGGCGACTTCTGCCAGACATTTGCCTATTACAGACTTGCTTTCGGGTTTCAATTGTGCTGTAAGTTAGTTCCCCTTTGTTCATACTGAAGTAGCTAGGTAGTGACTAACGTTTCTCATTGCTGAATCCTAGCACAACTGCACTGGCTTTCTATACATTTCCAGTTCAGCGTTCTGGATTTTAGTCTAGAAAGCCACCCTCAGATTCACTCTGGAGGATCTGGAGAACCCCCACAACAGCATGGGGGGGGGGAGAAAGGAAACTGTTCTGTCGGGAAATCAGAAATACTCGCACTGATGGAATGATCTGCTTAGCACTACATTGCATTCCTCCCATTGATTATGACTAACATCCTATTGATTTCAATCAGCCTACTCTGAGTACGACTTAATCAGATACCTCCATACATCTGAAAGTCATGTCTCTCAATATCAGTACATGGGTATTTAAAGGCTGTTTACACTTTGCGCATTTGATACAGGCAACTTATATAAATGCTTTAAACAGGTAAAATGACGGCTGCATGTGGAACAGTTCCAAGAGTAAATGAATGCTGTGGGAATCAACATGAAGTGTATTGGGTGGTGTTGTTTTGTTTTGTTTTTTGTTTCCTGTTCAGCATCCTTTGCTTTTACAGGGGTGGTGGCGGTTTCGGACTAAGAAGGCAAGATGATTTTTGGCAGCGATTTTATACATTAGTTTTCCATTTTAACAGCTGGGCCATGTGTGCTTGTATGGGTGCCATGTGGCACAGTGTTCAAAGCAGCTGAAGTCCAAACACACCACTTAAATATGTTGCAGACAGCATTTTTAAGCTCGGTATTTAAAGGACTCAAGAACCGTTTCTTCCAATGGCATCTTTTGCAGTGGTTGAAGGGCTCTGAGGACTGAGCTGAAGGGCCGAAAATGCCTGGTGAATCAGACCCCCTGAAGAGACAGAAATATTAATTCACCATCCTTTTTAAAGAGCTTTCCTTGTAGTTAAGTGGGATAGCCGCGAGAAATCAGATATCCACCAAGACTGAAGCATGCACAGATGTACTAAATTAAAAGGAGCAGCATTTTTTAAGCTCCTAAAGTCTATTAATTCCAACATTGAGGAAAAGGCTTCCATTGCATGGTAAAATGTTTTGCGTGAACCAGGCACTGCCCCACCCATGTCTGTCTCCCCAATAAACATACAAAACAGCAGTAATTTGGGGTGGGGGTGGTTTATTCAAAAGAAAGAATGGAAGGATGATCCAGATCAGGACATAGTGCAAGGGAAGGAGATTTAATCATTTTCTTCTCAGACGCTACTCCCCAAAACTCAGGGGGTCCCCCCACATGATAGTCTGCAAGAACCTTCTTGGGATCTTTTGTATTAATTAGTATCCTATAATAAAATTGGCCAATAAGTGTGATTAAGCAAGGTCATTTAGCAGCTTGTAGCTAGCGTGTGATACACTTTCTCTTTCTTTCTTTCTTTCTTTCTTTCTTTCTTTCTTTCTTTCTTTCTTTCTTTCTAATGGATAGAGGCCCTTCACTGTTGTGACAGCAGAAAATCAAGAAGTAAAGCTTTCTCCACAACTATACCTCAATCCTGTTAAAGCTTCATTTGCTGCCTCTGTTCATGGACAAATATGGGTGCACTATCAGCGGAAAATGCAGTCGAAATGTCCCACAATTTATGGTGTTATTTGGGAAAGGGCAGGAACATAAGGACAGAAATGGCTCTGAATTTGTTTCTGTGATGGAACTGATTAATCCGGTCATTCTCAGTGTGAAAAGGGCATCTGTAAGAAGGTGCTGCTGTGGAGAACATGGACTCACCCATAGCCCTTCCTCAGATCAGCATTCACCCTCACCCCACTTATAGGTCACAGCAATAGCAAGAATGTTATCAGCATGCCATCATTCAACAATACTGATCAATGCTAGTGACAAAGAAAAACTGAAGAAGGGGAAACTGTTGCTTCCTCGCATTAGACTCTCCTCTCCTTTTTCAGTCTAATCAGTGGGTGGTTCAGGAGACACCACTAGGCATGGATAACACCCAGTGACAAAGTCATGCAACTATTACATCTGGAGAGGCCCCAAAAATAAAGTTTAAAGAATCCAGTGTACTCCCCATGAGTCTTTATTAAAAGCTTACCCAGTGACAGCAAAGATGCAGATTGCCAGCCTGTTGTAAAAACATCTCCATCGGCACACACTGGGCGTAGCTTGAATTTTCTGTTCCAGTACCCAAGGCAATATCTGGAAGAGTAGTAAATAAGAATATTTGGAAAGGAGGGAAGAAAGGAGACACGCCTTTTAGGTTCTTGTTAAGGACTGCAGTGACCTGGAATAAGAACGTTTGCCACTGTCAGAATTTCAGAGATTTCTGGAGTGAATGATGGCAATCACAATTCTGATTACTCTGCCATTTTTCTATTTGTATTAAGTTTGCATGGTCTCCTTCAGACCCCATCAAATAGCTGTCTGACTAAATCAAAGTGTTCCCCCACTTGCCATTACTCCAAGTGTCCAAGAATCTCAAACTTGCAGGCTGAGAAAGAATTCTGAAAAGATTTGAGACACACAAGGTGTGTACAAATTTAAAAGATCTTGTCGTCATTATTAAGAAAAAGGTATAAATTTCAAAGGATATGAAAAATCTAGGAGTTTGATAGCAAAAGAGATGGGGCAGGGTGTCTACAAAAGCCTTCAAGAAAATCAAAAGATGTTAATACTCTATTTTATTAGGGAATAACTAGCAAGTCTTCATTAATAGGGTGCAGAACTATTTAGCTAAACAATTTTTTCTATGAAATAGGTGAAAGGATGCAGTATCCTAACCTCATCGCTTTGAACACTGGAGTCATTTGGCACAACTAGTAGCAATATAGCAGTGAAATGAGTAAGGAAATAATAGCTTCCTCACATCTGAAACAATTGACAGGAACACCCAGGAGAGATCCCAGAATATTGAAATGATCACAAGATGCACACAATTTGACATAAAATTACAGGCTTCAAGAGAGCTTGGAATTTTGCCAGCTTTAGACCCCCGAAGAAAGGCTTAATAAAGAATATAGCTGATCAGACTGACAGGCTATTAATCTTGTCTCAGGGTCTTCTCAGACCTTTAGTCTGATCATCTCACATCCCTCCTCATCCTGATACATCTATCTCTCCTTCCATCTCTTCTCCATTTCTCCTCTTTAAGAGCCTCCACTAGTCGCATGCTCAAATCTGCAATGTCATTTCCTCTTCTCACCTTCAAAACAGGTTCTTGCCTGGGGTTCAGATTTATCACAGGCAATGTTCTCTGTCTCCCAGATCACTGGATCCAGATGAAATAGGATTAATGGACGATTCTTTCCTGTAGTTGCTTTAGGGCCAAGCTACTAAATTCGTGCCCATTGTGAAAGGAGCTCAATATATGCTCTTGGGGAACTTCACACTAATTACAGAGGGTTGATCAAGCAAGTCAATGGATCCATCCATCTAAAACCCCACAGGACACAGGCAGTCTTCTCTACTGAGGCCTAAAAAACGGAGACTTTCTCACATCCGTCAAATTAAAAGACACTAGTGTGTTCCAGTTGTGGAGCCCTGCAAAATATTTCTGTACACTTCTGTTGCAACTATCAGCATTGGCAATATCAAGCCCAGATTTTGGGTTTGTCTTCTGGTCTAAGGTCTTCTGGTCTTGTGTAATGGTTCCAGTGACAGTAGTACCAAAATTTATTGCCTCAGTTTAGTGTAACGTGGCCTCAAAGCTAAGCATTAGTCAAGATTCAGAAATGGTCAGGAGGAGGCCATCAAGTTGGTCTCGCCCACACACCCAGTGGAGGAAGGGAATCCAATCCCTGATCTCAAGTCTGAGAATGGCAACCTGGAGCTAAGACCCTCCAACTAGACTCCTAGAGTTAGCTTCTCCTGAACCTTTTATGGAAAGCTCAGAGACATAGTTTTGCTTTCAGTAGGTGCTTGCCAGCAGCATATTTTGAATGTTGGGAAGCACTTCATGTGTCCCTGCTTCATCTCAGATAAGTCCAAAATATTCCAATAAGTCCAAAATATGTCAAAATCTGAAGCACATTTCTAGTATCTGGCTCACCTGACCTTTGGACTGTGGACCTGGATCAGTGCCTGTTTCTTCCTGCTTGCACAAAATCACAGCCAGGACATACTTCTGAATATAACAGATCCATATCCCCTGAATTTTCTACTGCGTCATTTCCCAGTTCAAAGGGCACGCTACCATGTTTAAAGTCAGAAGCTTCTGGATATTTTGCCATCTATATTAGCCATTACTCTAGCTTTCTTTAAAGAAGAAGAAGAATGTCAAGCAGAGAACTAGGGACGCAGGTGGCGCTGTGGTCTAAACCACCGAGCCTCTTGGGCTTGCCGATCGGAAGGTCAAATCCCCGCAATGGGGTGAGCTCCCATTGCTCTGTCCCAGCTCCTGCCAACCTAGCAGTTTGAAAGCACATCAAAGTGCAAGTAGATAAATAGGCACTGCTGTGGCGGGAAGGTAAATTGTGTTTCCGTGCACTCTGGTTCTGGTCACGGTGTTCCGTTGCACCAGAAGCGGTTTAGTCATGCTGGCCACATGACTCAGAAAGCTGTCTGTGGACAAACACCTGCTCCCTTGGCCTAAAGCAAAACAAGCGCCACAACCCTATATTCACCTTTGACTGGACTTAACCATCCAGCGGTCCTTTACCTTTACCTTACAGGCAGAGAACTATGGTCCTTGGACCATATAAACAGAGAGTTTTATCTACACTTAAAAATGTACTTTCAAAGCCTAGTACCTATCAAATCGAGGCACACTTATTGAAGGCACAATAACATTGAAATATATAATAAGTTCAAAAAAATATTTTCCCTGAAAAGTAAAAGATGGATATTGAGAAGGGAGGCCAGATGGAGAAGGAATAAAAATAAGGTAAATACTCTTGACAGCTTTTTCAGAAGATGACTTCTTTCAGAAATGATTAACCATGCAGGGTTCACTTCAGGGTAAAGGTCAGCTGTGCCACTGTGAAAACACTGGGAATATGGATACTTCTTGCTCTCTCCATGCAAGGTTTCAGTTGCACCAACACTTCTCAGTTTGCCTGCCCTTTCCTCCTTGCCATTTCTAACGTCTCCCATGTTGCCAGTTTTATTTTGGCCTTGTCTCCATTCACTAAAATACAAAAAAAGAATGACTTCAGTTCAGTTTTTCAGCAGAGGGAAAAAAGAAATCACCTCTATTCTAATGACAGCATTTCAAATCCATCCTTCCTCCTAGGATTTCAGGGTGGCCTAGATGGCTGTTCCCATCTCAAAACAGCCCAGTGTGGTAGCTTAGGCAGAGATAGATGGCTGCTGAGAGTTGCAAGGGAACACAAGGATTCCTTCTCCCAGCCCAGGTCCAGCTTCAACACTATCAAGTACATTACACTGGCTTTTGAGAATGAATTAGATTTTATAAACACAACCTTCCTTTGCTCAGACATCTTTCAGCTGAGAAAGAAAAGGAAAAAAAATCACACACACACTGTTTGAAAGTACAGACGCAAAGAAACTTTATAATTTGAAGGCATGTCTCTGTAATTTGCCCCCTTCCCCTTTTTTTATATATCCCCTCTGAATTGTCAGAAAACACTGACTCTTCTCCAATAGACTATTTCATCTGAAAGCAAATGCAACATGCAAAATTGATGCTAATATTCCTATAGCAAGCAACACCAATATGTGATAGATTTGAGGGCTAAAACCTTTGACCCTCTGCTTTCTACCAACTAATTCATCACTCCAGGGACTTGTTTTAACATTCCAAACTTGTGAGAAGCTTCAAATAGCATTTTTAAGAAAAAGAAAGTGGGGAGGAATAGTACCACCAAACAGTTGATTTATCTTGTGTTCACTTGGGAAACCCACAAGCAACAAAAGGAGAGAGAAAAGGATTGTCAGCAGCTAAATAAAAAACCTGGAAGTTATATTTAGTTTCTAATAATAATATAAAAATGGGACCTCGTCAGAAGAAGACAGAAAATTTGTTTAATCAGCATAGCAGGATCAGTTTCATTTGAAGTATTAAACAGATTCATAGCATGTAACTAGGCATACTGTAATTATATATGCTGGGTAACAGTCAAGTGTTTCTTATATGCCAGATCAAGTCAAGTAGTAATCATCACATTCCCACCCTAAAAATTATTGGAAATTGTGTTTGTGGTGTTACATTTAACCTGAGAGACTGGGAACTCCCTCGTTGTAACTGCCCAGATTCTCAGCAATGTGGCTAAACTTTATCACGTCTGCACAAAACAGACACACAGATGTTCTTTTCATCTTCTCCTCCATTTCTTTATAGTATAAACCTCATTGTGTCGCTTCAAAGAAAACTGAAACTAATATGCTAATTATCATAATTACTGACTACTTTGATGGTCTGCAAAGGTGACTAAGGCTGGGCAAGCTCTCTGTGTCAGTGTTACAGTAGCATGTAAGTAACATATAGTTAAAAATTTCATCCACCCTCCTCCCCCCCCCCCCGAGTCTGGGAGTAGGTGGGAATGATTTGATCAAGTTCATCCAAAGTATTTGAATCACAGAGAATATATTGATATGACTGCCCCTCAATTCTGAAATGGAAATTACATTTTACAATAAATAGGTTGTTCACTGTATTTACCATGTCCGTGAAATTGCACAGCACTCACTCTCAGGTATCCACGAGGTTAAAAAAAAACCCCAGTATTATGTTAAAGTACTTCATTTTGTTCCCAAATTAGTTCTCCTTCTGGAAGATAATGCTAGATAGTTATCCATGTAATACTTTCATTATAAGGGAATGGAGAATAACGTTAGGCTCAAAAGAAATATGAACTGTAAAGGTCACATTCATGATAATGGAATTCATCAAGGAGCCTGAGAAGAAACTAGGCAAGATTTTCAAAGAACACTCATTTTTTTCCTTCTTCATTTCAACAATTCTTTTGGCCTACGAGTTAGGGGCAGGAGGAAATTTTGTCAGGCAAAATTATTTTAGACTGCCACTCTAACGCATGAGCAACCTTTTCTCATGCTTGTGAGCACTGGAGCATCATCTCCAAGATCTGAATGAGAATAATTCAAGGGGTGTGTGTGAGAGAGGAACCTTCCTCTGTGACAGTCTTAAGTGAATAAAAGTGCATTTTGTGATCCTATTTCACCACCATTTTATAAACAATCACCTTGCATGTAGATGCAAGTCCAAATTACCATTTATCTTGTTTTTTCGGGAGGAAGGGCATATGCTTAAAAGACATATGGCTTGCAAATGTTAGCTTGTTATATTACTGATGACTGTAGTGATTGATAGCTGCTGACTATCAAGAAGAAAGCATGGAGTCTGCCTTGTCCCTTTATTAATTGTTTGGATATTGTATGGGATATGCAACCGTGATTTTTTAAAAAGTGTTATTAATTATGACACCAACTGTGTCATCTGCAAAAAGAATGCCTTCCCCACCCAAGTTGTAGTTCTGTTAACTGCAACATAATGTCTCGGCTCCAATGCATTATCAGCAAACAGAAAAGAAATGGGGAGGGGGGGGAGCAGGGTGAATCTGCTTTTTCTCTTTTCAAAAATAAAAATATATGTGGTCATTGTTTCTACTTATTGATTTTGTGCCCTGAAAGTCTTTTTGCATGAGATGCTTTAATCTTTTGTTTATAATTATATTTTTAATGCACTCCCAGTTCATCTTTGTGTCTTGTATATTTTGACGATGCTGTTGGTAGACATTACAAAAATATTTTTTTTAAAAAAACCACACAGTACACCTGCAGTTTTGATGTACACAAATGACATTTCTACACCCTGTGTTTCAAACTGGTCATAACTTATTGTACTTTTCATCTAGTTGCCACTTTTATACTGAAATTCTCTGAGCACTTTGAAAACACTGATAAGTCCTATTGATGCTCCCCATTTGATAAACTGGAAAACCGCAGAAGAAAGAGCAAGCACCAACCTGGAAATCTCCGTACAAAGCTGCATAACTCTGACCTCCTATGGGAATGGCACAAGAAAGCATTAGGGCACAAGAAGCTTGCAAGGAGATCATGACAGCTTTCTCCGAGGCTTGACCTTCCTTTGTGTCCATGATATCCACTTGGCAGTTCTATAAACAAATCACTGCTCATAGTGAATGCCACTTTGAAACAGAAAAGAGTATGAACTGATGGAACAATCTGAGGATTATGGCATGGCTTATTCTAAAAGAGGGGACCGAACTCCTGTTGCTGGATAGCCAGTGAATGGAATAACATATTTGTCCTTTAAATTTTTTGCCATTGCATTTATTTAAGAAATTTCTAAGCCACGTTTCTTTAGGAATGAATTCCAAGTAGTTTACAAAATTATTGAAATGCATCAAAGCAATAATGACAGGGTTGTGTTTGCTGTTCTGCTAGCACAGTAGATTTCTGTTTGTGCAACAGAGTTTCTCCTCCTCTCCCCTCCATTGCAGCCTCTTGCACACCATCAAAGTCTGCTCCAGAAGGTCGGAGAACTCTCTGCAGCAGTTCTTGAAAGTGCACAGTACGCAGTACTTGTCTCTACTTGTACCCTGTGTGGGACCTTGTTAACTTCATAGGCTGAAGAAAGAGTCTCTCTTCGAAACTAGGATCCTGTTTGCTACAGCTGCTCCACCGCTCCCAAGAATTTCCCCACACCAGAGATAATGAAAATATATCATTAATAATAATAATAATAATAATAATAATAATAATAATAATAATAATAATATTTATACCTCACCCTCCCCAGCCAAGACCCGGCTCAAGGCAGCTAACACCAAATATAAAAAGAATTGATTGAAATAAAGATTTTTTTAAAAAAAAAGATTAAAATACAACATTAAAACATTAAAATGCAGCCTCATTTCAGTGGAAACTCAGTCGAAAACTTTTTTTGGGGATAAAAACGTCAATTGTAATATTGTACTAATTTTGATGATTCTGGAGTACCGCTTGCATGTACTGTGTGCCTTGTAATAGCAGGTACTGTACATTGTGACACATTCGTTGTACTTTGTTTGCCATATATTGTGTCTTTGTATGCTGGCCTGAACCTCTGGTTTTTTTCTATTTGTGTATGAACCAAAAGTTATTAGTGGCATGCCTGAAATGTAAAAGAGAGGACGCCAACTGTATTCTAGGGAGGAATTCCCTAATCTGGGTGCCACAGTAGAAAAGGCCCTGCCATGTGGACCATGCTTTCTAAAAGTACGGTAATGGGATGCATAACAGTTCCTCCAATGGTGAACAAATGGATGTATCACATGGGGAAGACAGTCCTTTAGATATCCTGATCCCAAACCATTTAGAGCTGTGTTTCCCAAACTTGGATCTCCAGCTATTTTTGGACTACAATTCCTATCACCCCTGAACTCTGGTCCTGCTAGCTAGGGATGGTGGGAGTTGTAGTCCAAAAGCAGCTGGAGACCCAAGTTTGGGAGACACTGATTTAGAGCTTTGTGGATAACAGCCAGAACTTTGAATTGTTGCTAGTACAGCCCATCCCAGTGGGCTTGATCAAGGCTAAGAGGGAGCCTTGCATGTAAAGGAACAATCAGAAGCTCACTTTAAGCTTTTGATCATCCCTGTATAGCCATTTCCATGGTTACTCTTTACCTGTTGCCACATGACCTCAGAGATGGGTAGGTGTGTGTGGTTTGTGAGGAATAGCCTTGCTGGCCAAATGTTGACCTGTGCTGGAGGCAGTGGCCCAGAGGTTCCCCACCAACCGTTCTACTTGGTGCCTAAGTATCTACATTTGTATAAAGCACTAGCCACATAATTCAGTTCCTAGTTTTACGCATCTAGCCCACTGACTTACACTATCCCATATTAACAGCTACAGGCAGATAAGTCATGTTGAATTTGATTTGGGGATGACGCAGAGTTAGCAAAGATTATTCACTCCTATTGAATTTCTTTTTGAAGTTAGGAATCTAGAAGCATTTTGTAAGGCTTACAAACCACGCAGTGCTAATGACAGCTGACAAAGTTTTGTGTTTAATCATTTTCACTTGGCATTAGCAGAACTGAATTCGTCTAAAAGCCACCCAGAGAGAATGCAACTATTGGAGCTACGCTACAGTGTGGTGCTAATGTGGTATTCTTCATTCTTTGGTTCTTATTTTTTAAGATTTCAGTTTAGTTCTGTTGAAAAACTGTGCAATGTCAAGCTTGGTAAAAATCTTCTCTTTAAAAAACATAATTTTGAGTTGGGGTTTGTTTTTACAAATTTGGGAGGCATGACCTAAATTTGAGAGAAATTAAATATGCTCTCCCAGATCCATTTTCATGGGCACCAAAGATTGTGCATACACACACAATACAATGTGAAATGTTCTGAAAAATCCATTAAAGATCAGCAGTCTTCCAAAATGTAAGATGGCAATACTCCCAATTAAAAAAGGGTTTGTGCAGATTTTTCATGTTGTTATTACTGTGACCATGAGTATAAACAGAATATATAAAACTGGAATATTGTATGGAAATGTTAAGAAGTCTATTTGGCAAACTATACAGCTAGATCAATAATTATTGACATTTCTGCTGCAATCCTGCCCCTAGTTTCTCATGCATAAATCCCACTGAAGTCAGTGATACTTTTCCCATGCATAATTGATTGTAGGATTGACCCCTTTCTGTAAAATACAAAATGAGAAATATCTATGCAACAGACACAACACATTTGTTTATCTAAGGCTGCTTACAAAGAGACATTTGCAAAATAAATTATTTTCACACATTGTGCAATATGTTACTTACCCATTTTAAACCTTCACGGTCAGGTTGGACTAAAGTGACTCTAGATACCCGATTATCATTCTGTGCCTACAAGTCAATGGCAACAGCACAAGGAAATAGTGAGTCCCATTGTTTTGATAAAGTATATGTCTTTCAATGCACGTTTACAGAATCTACACACATTGAAGACCCATGCAGGGTGTCAAGAGATTAAGCCTTATACTGTAGCTTTTGGGTTATTAGAAAGAGTGTCAAAGAGGTTAATCCAATTCTACACCATAGCAGTCCCCTAGGACTCTAAAATAAAACTTAAATTGTACCATCTGGTCTCTTGTGTCTGTTAATCCTTTGCACCAGTGATTAGTTCCTGTTTAGATTAGCAAATAAAAAAGATTTAATGTAGGTTAAAGGTTCTTTAAGCTTGTTTCTTTTCTTTATTATAATCAATAGACCAGGGACACTTAAGTAAGCTTTTAGAGAACTAGCTGGATATCTCATCCCCATAATGAAGAGATGTTGTGGGTCCCTTGGTTACGTAAAATGCATTAGGTACCCATCTCATACAAAATCAAAGCCAGTGGGTTACTAGGGTCAAATACATTAAGCTCCCTTTTAGGCTCACACCAGCATCTGAGCCCAAGAACACACTGCTTAATTGAATATTAAGCACTGTCAGTCAACCTCCGCCGAAATAACTCCACTTATGCAATGCTTCTCAACTGTGATTATTTAAGTCTAGCATATGGAATATCTCACATCACACATTGCTAGTTTTCTGCTGTTGACATCTTAACCTGAAGTGGAAGTTGCATAAATCCTTGTGCTCTTTCAAGGGTTCTTATATATGGACTATTCAGATACGCATTTCCCAGCAATTAGCTGAGCAGCAACAATAGCCAAATGTTTTGATATAAAGTCTGCAACTTTAAAAAGGGCTCTGATGAGGAGGTGTGGGAGAAACTGATATAGTGCCACTTCCACATTTTTATTTTATTTCTCTCGCAAAGTGGGAAATTTAGGGACTGGACTTTTTTCATGCTAAATATAAGAGGATGCCAGTCAGAAATCAGTGCTGCATTAGGGAGAAGCTTATTACTCAAGGATTAATGAGGTACAAGAACCGGCATGCAATTCTAAAAATGTCGTTTGTTTATTTATTTAATTTTATATCCTATGCTGTGGTCACAAAGGTCCTCAGGGAAAGAAAGAAAGAAAGAAAGAAAGAAAGAAAGAAAGAAAGAAAGAAAGAAAGAACCCACAAACCAGGTAAAATAAGCAGAGATCCAGCATTACTTTGCCTAGATGCTGCCCCTTTTCATCTTCCTAATTAAAGGTAGAAAGGAAGCCCAAGATAGACTATGAATACATCAAGCAGCCAGTTACAGCCCCGTATCAACATACTGCAAGATACCTTAAGGTAGGGTGAATGTCTAAGACACTACATTGCCCTATAAGCACTGTTTAAGCGCTTGAATCTGTGGCCCTTGGATTTTACATGTGCCACATAACATCTGCTCCACATTTGTAAGCAGCTGATTCTTTGGTGCAGAAGCAGCTGTGCTTTAGAACTGCCTTTGGCATTAGGCAAGTGCGCTCGCTATATTGTTTTAAACCTCCTAAAAACTTTTTTTCATTTTTGCAAACCTTCCCAGGCATAGGTGTGTCATCTGGGGGGGGCAAGATGCTGAGGGCCCCCCAATTTTTCAAGGTGAGGGCTGGCCGCCCTCATTATTCCACAGTCTGTGGTGGGCCTCTTCCCACAGCCGCAACAGGCCCCATCAGGTCTCCTCCCGCTACAGGACAACATATGCACACATTGTCCACCCCCAAAAAAGATATATGTGCTCAGACATATAAGTTGTTTATCTGTTTTTTTAAAAAGGTTTTACTGGTTTTATCTTTTTTCATGATGCTGACTATGTATATTTGTTTTTATATAAACTTGCTTTTAATGAGGATGGTGTTTTTTAATGGCTGGCAAATCTTACCTGTGTTACATGTCCTATTTTATTTGGAGAGCTTTTCTGCTCAAGTGGTTTCTAAATCTAAAAAATAAATAATGCCCCCATCGAGGGCTGCGAGCACCCTAGAGGCACACAGAGTTGCCATGTTGTCTCTGGTCACCTCCAGGATGTGTGCATTAACATTTTTCCAAGTTGCTAGGCAGAATGTAGAAACCCAAAATATGGCTATGTATCTGAAGGAGTGTCTCTGCCCCCATCGTTCAGCCTGGACACTGAGGTCCTCCTCCGAAGGTCTTCTGCTGGTTCCCTCACTGCAAGAAGTGAGGTTGCAGGAAACCAGGCAGAGGGCCTTCTCAGTAGTGGTGCCCTCTGTGGAACGTCTTCGCTTCAGATGTCAGGGAAATAAACAACTATCTGACTTTTAGAAGACATCTGAAGGCAGCCCTGTATCAGGAAGTTTTTAACATCTGATGTTTTAGTATGTTTCAATATATGCTGTGAGTCGTCCAGAGTGGCTGGGGAAACCCAGACAGATGGGCAGGGTATACATAATAAAATTCTTATTAATTAAATTGGGTTCACTGATATCAATAGGAAAATTAGAATGTTCTAAACACTTCTTTCCTAGAAGAGCTTGAGTTTGACTTAACTGTGTCCTTACTCTGCTTCTTGACCATTTTTATATATTGGTATGCAGCACAAGATTAAAACTAAATTTCTGGTAAATAAATAAATATGCAGCTGGTTTATTGCTGTTTTTTCACTTCCTCATTATAGCTTAAATAATTATGTTTACATTAAACTTTGGGAGCCCCTTGTTCATCGAATTCTATTAACATTCTTAATTCTTATGAAACAAAAAATATACTAGTCATTTAGTTCAAGATGTTTGTAATTAATCTTCCATTACACTTGACTTTCATATGGCCTGCATAAATTCATCCATAAATCTATCTTGTTTACACGAAGTGTTTATTTATTTAAGGAAGGGAATTGTTAGAAGTAAGTAAAAGCTTCCGAACTTTAAAATATTTGGATTTATTTTTTTTAGAGAAGAACAGCAACAGGTACCAGTGTGTTCCACTTGAGGCATTAGACAGAGCTGGGTAACAGCCAAGCTTTCAAAAATGAAGCTCATTTAGTATTCATCCTAAAATTTGAGGTATCACCTGATACCTGCAAGCACCTAACACATCCTGTAGCAGCAAATCTGACAAATGAACAATGTGTAAAATAGCACTTTTTGCTTGTTCTGAACCTACTAGAGATTTGCCTGTGCCTTAGTGCGGAAAAGAACTTCCAAGGTTCTGGAAAGGGCTTGTTTGTTTGGTTTGGTTTGTTTGTTTGTATTCCACAATTCATCTGAGAATCACTGAATGGTTTGCAATATAAAAACACAAACATACCATAGTAACAAACAAAAACCATTTTTAAAACTTCCCCACAAACAGTTTAAAAGACCATAGATTGTTTAATTAGCCAAAGGCCTGGGAGAAGGTGAATGGTTCATACCCTTCAACATTTCTCAATTGAGAAGAGGAGGAGGAGGAGGAGTTTGGACTTGATATCCCGCCTTTCACTCCCCTTAAGGAGTCTCAACATCACCTTGTCAAAAAAGGTCCGTATAGTAAAAGCTATAGTTTTCCCAGTAGTGATGTATGGAAGTGAAAGCTGGACCATAAAGAAGGCTGATCGCCGAAGAATTTATGCTTTTGAATTATGGTGCTGGAGGAGACTCTTGAGAGTCCCATGGACTGCAAGAAGATCAAACCTATTCATTCTTAAGGAAATCAGCCCTGAGTGCTCACTGGAAGGACAGATCCTGAAGCTGAGGCTCCAATATTTTGGCCACCTCATGAGAAGAGAAGACTCCCTGGAAAAGACCCTGATGTTGGGAAAGATGGAGGGCACAAGGAGAAGGGGATGACAGAGGACAAGATAGTTGGATAGTGTTCTCGAAGCTACCAGCATGAGTTTGACCAAACTGTGGGAGGCAGTGGAAGACAGGAGTGCCTGGTGTGCTCTGGTCCATGGGGTCACGAAGAGTCGGACATGACTAAACGACTAAACAACAACAAACGGCTAACAATCTCCTTTCCCTTCCTCCCCCACAATAAACACTCTGTGAGGTGAGTTTTACAACAAGGAATGGAATGGGGGAACACACTGGGAAGTTTGTGGTAATGCTTCATGCAACCTTGTCTGGCCTTGCTGAAAACAAGCCAGGATGACTGTTCAGAAAATAGCTGGTGCCATTCAACTTCCCTGGAAACAAAACTGAATGAATACTCAACAAACGGAACATTTGAGAGCAATCTAAGAATCCCTGGACTCTTCTCCAGCTTCACTGCATGACCAGTTGTTAAGTATGTGTCAGGGAATTGGAGCCAGAGAAAGGGGAAAGAATGGGAACTTACCAGGAGAAGGGTCCTTTAATAAGTAATTGCTCTTCCTCGGACGAGGAGTGTGAGGAAGAGCTGTCAGGAGGTAATGAATCTGAGAGGGGGGAGGTACTTCCGGGGACAAGCCACTCTCGTCAGAGAGGAAGGAGGGGGGCTGGGCTTAGAAAGTGGTTATGCTGGGGAAAATCGAAAGGAAAGCCAGTCGGGACAACTGGCCCGCCATGAATGAGTCAAACTTTTGAACTGCTTGTACATAGCTTCAAAGGAGCAATAAATTCTGTAAATATGGCTGGTTTCCCGAACTCTTATCTTCGCTAGCACTCACAACTCACTACTGACAGTATGGCAAGGGTATAAGGATATAGGAAGCTTCCTTCTACCAAATCAGACCATTGGTCCATCTACCCCAGATTGCTGACACTGGCTGACAGTGCTTCTCCAGTTTCCAGACTGAGGAGATTGAACCTGAGACTTTTCTGCATGAAATGCATGTGCTCTACCACCAAATTAGAGCCCTTCTTGAGGTGACAGACTCACCAAGAGGCTACAAATGCCACACAAAGAGATTATATGCAGCCACTAGAAGCACACATACCACCCCCCCAAAAAAATCAAGTAGTTATTGTTTTTAAGTGCAAGTCATTTGCTACTAAAATTCTAATTTGTATCTAAACTGTTTAGTGAACATTATTGCAAATTGTACCACTATGTCTTTCTTTACATGCATAAGAGAGCGAGATTAGAATAAGCTCGTGGCAGCTGGTGCATTTTTTATTATTATTTTAAGATTTCCAGCTTCAGACACTAATAAAACTTCTTTGCCTTGCTTCAATTACTAATGAAAAAGAAAATGTCTTAGTTCCTATCAAATGCTAATATGCAATATTACAGTACTTGATTCTCTGCTTGTTGGTTGCTGAATGTGCTCCGAATAATAATTTCAGGTTTAATGGTTACTAATGATGCCTCGCGCACACATACACATACACGCTTGAGCACACATACACAGCAACCAAATATGTATACTAAATAACTCCACAATGGCAACTTTCTATACTGAATTAAATAAAACAGCTGTTAAAGCAAATTTTCTTATTAACAAACATTTTATTTAGTTACGCAATGTTTGCAGCCTCAGTTGGAATGGTATGACAGTTTGTGTGCTCCTTGCAACAGGTGAAAAGAGGCATTTTTAAGACCTGCTCCCCAGTTTTGCTGCACAGGGAGGCTCTTCCCTATATGGAAGGAGAATACCAGCACAGTAGACTCCTTTTGATGGTCACTTTCAGTTATTCCAGGTATCTTCAAGATCCTTCCCCCACCTCCACTGGCCATTATGCTGTATTTGTGATGTACCAGTATCTTGTGAAATGCAATGCAGACATACAAAATTCAGTTTTAATGGGTAGGTACCACTTAAAGTAAAGGTAAAGGTACCCCTGCCCATACGGGCCAGTCGTGACCGACCCTGGGGTTGCATGCTCATCTCTTCTTCTTTTTTCCCCAAAAGATATTTATTAAAGTTTTTAAAATATAACAATGAAAAAAAAAAGAAACAAAATACAAATCACAACATAAAAACAGTTAAAAAACAAATAATTTTCCATAACATATTTTCCTTACACTTATTTCCCCAGACCTCCTCATACCTCCCTTCTTTGTATTCCACTTCAATTTGCTAGTTCAGCAAATCCTTACCATTAAGCTTTTACCCATTTATAAACCTTTTTTTTTCGTATCTCCTAAAGCATTATAGCTGGAAACCCCTTAGTTTCTATCCAACATCCTTCTAACATTCATTAATTTTACAATATTTCTGTAAATAGTCTTTAAATTTCTTCCAGTCTTCTTTCACCAACTCTTCTCCCTGGTCTCGGATTCTGCCAGTCAGTCATTTCTGCCAATTCCATGTAGTCGGGTTGCGTGCTCATCTCGCTTAAGAGGCCGGTAGCCAGCGCTGTCCGAAGACACTTCCGGGTCACGTGGCCAGCGTGACGAAGCTGCAGCTGGTGAGCCAGCACCAGCGCAGCGCACGGAAACGCCGTTTACCTTCCCACTATAAAGCGGTACCTATTTATCTACTTGCACTTAAGGGTGCTTTCGAACTGCTAGGTGGGCAGGAGCTGGGACCGAACAATGGGCGCTCACCCCGCCGCGGGGATTTGAACCACCAACCATACGATCGGCAAGTCCTAGGCACTGAGGTTTTACCCACAGCGCCACCCGCGTCCCAGGAGGTACCGCATACACAACATCAAAAAAGGGTCTATCACTTTTTTTAAAGAGATAGGTTTCCATTAAATGAACATGAGCTAATACATACATATAGGTGCATATTTAGAAATATGGGGAAACCGGGAACAATCTTTGTGTAACTTACTGATTGCCAAGTACACCCCTACAGTACATTTGAAACATTAGCTTATTTAGAAAGATCAAAGACAGTGCTAATTAACTTCAACTTTGGATGGAAGCCCAGAGCCTTTTAGAGCAAAAATCAGCAGAGAAAGGAGGGGTCATTGAGGGAGGACTATGCTTCAGAATATTATGACTGAGAAGAATATGGAAAAAATTGTCATGTGACAAAGGTCTTTGACAGCAGAGGCAGTAAAGTGTAGAAAGTGTTGGAAAAATGCTGAAAAGTGCAGACTCATTCAGCTAGCTGACTCATCCTGACTCATCCTCTAGTCTAGATGACTCATTCCTTGTACAAATACTGTATCATTTACAGTGCGCTGCCTAGCCTAGTCTAATCTTCTTCTGTTTTTACTTTGCTTGTTTGATTCAGTAAAAGTTTTATCATTTACTGTGAAGACTCTGCATTTTGACTTTGCTGCATGACAAAAATCTGCCCCCTGCATGATTATATAAATATGGAATTGTGAAACAGGACAGGATAGAGAATTATAACAGTGACTGATTGAGAGAGGAGGATGGTCAATATCGGGATTGGAAAATTGGGAAGTAACAAACAAGAAAGTAGAAAATAAAGGATGGACGTTAGCTCTTGAAATCCAGAACATGGGAAGTCCCATTGAAATTATTTAATTCAGCCTCTATAATTGGGGTATTGTTTTTTGTTTTTGAATGTGGCAAGATTTGGCTTGATTTGTTATTAGTGTGAATTTTTTTAAAACTGGAAAATGAATAAAAAATATTTATAAAAAAGAAAAGAAATAATATTGAAATAGAAAATACAGTACATAGTTCAAAGGACAGAACATAGTGGGGATGGCTGGCTGGGTAACCTGTGCACCTCCTCAATTTGCTATGCAGGTTCTAATTTTTGATGGGCAGTTTCAAGGCCCCGCCAATTCTCTTTTAAAAAAAAAATAATTATTGGTTTTTCCACTTTTATAAAGACAAAACACACACAAAAAAGACACAAGACAAAAACATGTATAAATTCCGAAAAACCTAGTTTCCTAACCCTATCCCCAGACTTCCCCCCACCCCCCTCGTGCATCCCAATTCCCAAGATTGTGTCAGCAATTTGGTGTTTCTCCTCTTAACCATCTTATTACCTTTTTTATAAACAAAATAGTTTTTTCCTAAGTTGGACTCAAGTTCTCTTCCGTCGATTTCTCATTTTGTCTTAATTAAAAGTCATATTAACTAAACCTAAAGGTCTTGAGTGTTTTTAAGGTTCTCTTCTTCCCTCCCTCCCATCCCCGGTTTTTGTCCCTTCCCAATACATATCCAGAATAGCAGTTCTTAGCCTGGGTTCCTCACGTCCGAGGCTTTCAAGTCTCTTTCAGTCCCTCTCCGCCGGTCTTGTTGGTAGTCCTTTATGTCGGTCATCAAATCTGGAAAGAGTTCTTTCGCCATCAAACCATATTCTCTTCCCACAAGGACATTTGGAAGCCACTGCTGAAAAATTTCCACAAATCCTGCATCTTCAAAGTCAAAATCAGGATGGAGGCCCCAATCATATTTCTTTGTTTTAAGTTCCTGTGTTCCATAAACTCCCGGGGCCTCCTCCTTCTTCTTCTTCATCTTTCGCAGACTTGTGATAGATGTAATCCAAAAATCTCCTTGCTTGTATTCCACAGATGTCGGCTTTTGGTTATTACTTCCCAGCTTTACTTTCTCTTTTTCTTGTTTAGTCTCTTCCACCTCTTCAGATATCAGTTCCCATTCAGCTGTGGATTCTTTCTCATTCAGGTCCTCAATACATACAGCAGAGCTGCCTGTTCCAGAAGTCAAGGTCATAAGTTGTTTATTCATAGCTAAGCTCTGCTCTTGTAGAGTTCCCACCAATTGAAACATCCTTTCGATTTCCACTAGTAACTTTCCATCCACAGCCATTGTATCCATTGTAGTTTCACAGAATTCCCCCTAGGGGGAATCTGGTTACTTATTAGTCTTTTCTCCAACAATCCTTTAACTTATTTTTATTACTTTGTTTCCAACAATTTTGGTTCAATTGTAACTCATCTTAGTCCAGAGGGATCTTAAATAGCAATTTTCCCACTCTAAACTGCCCGCTTGACAGCTTTGACAGCTGTCAAACTCCACAGCTCTTACACAGGCACAGAGACAGGACGCTCCCGGGCCCGGGAGGGGGGGTTGTTTAAAACAAAAAGAAGGCTTCCCAGTCTCCACTCTCCAGCTCAAAATTTCTTTTAACTAAATCTTGGAAGTTAGTGTCCTTTTTAACTCACCCCTCCAAGGGTAGGCTCTCCAGCTTAGCACTTTGTCGTTGCTTAGATCGTCTGCAAGGGGGGGGGTGCGGACTTCCTTTTAGCACACCCCCCGGTCGTCTCCAATTCAGGGTAATGTTTTTTTTAAAAAAATCCAATTCCGTCTTACTCACGGGTTCTTTCTTTTCAGTCCAAATTTCAAGGAAGGAAGTCAGCACTCTCTGGTCATGGCTCGCGGCTTCACTCCACCGAGGTAGCGATCGACTCTCAGTGCCACGCCACCCTCCGTATCCTCTCCGCAGCCTTTAAAAAGGCTCTTCGTGGATCGGGGGCGCTTAAGGCACCCGCCGAGTCTTCAGTCCGCAGGCTTCCGCGCCTGCGGTTTTTAAGGGTCCCCGCGTCGCCGGCGCGGCAAAGACCCGTCCTCGGTTGAGCCGATTCCCTCCGCAGCTCGGAGGGAATCCGCCATTTCCGAATCGCGCCAACCCGGAAGTCCAAGGCCCCGCCAATTCTCCCTTTTCATGGCTCTTTATCTTTAAAATGGACAGGGATCAGAGAGGCTTTCAAATATATTAGACTGTAAAGTAGGACACTTGAACACCCATAAATCTCACACCCACCCACCCAAACTATAGAGGGTATTAAAGTTTTCAGAAAGCCCCTTTTCATAAATATGTAGTAAAGTGAATATAAGATACCACCTACCCACACCAAATTATTTTAAAAGAAGGTTTCCTCTCCATTTTTATCTCATTCCATCCCATTTTCTGTTCCATTTCACAAGCTAGATAATGTTTGTTGTGACCAATGCTATTAATACTAATATCAGATATTATCATGCGATGGGCCTGCAGGATATGTGTGGCCAGCTGAAAAAAGAATTAAATAACATTTTGAATTAATGGGGCATAATAAACCAATTTTCTCTATGCATCCATTTCAAAATCTCTATTCGAACAAGGCTATCAGGAGAAAAAGAGAGAGTTAAGATTTCCACATACTTGCTCAGGAGCAAGACCCAAAGAGATCTCTAAGCACATATGTATTCTACAAAAATGATATACAGTCAAACCTCAGTTGTCAAATGTAATCCGTTCTGTAAGCCCATTTGTCTTCCGAAATGTTCAACAACCGAGGCACGGCTTCCAATTGGTTGCAAGAACTTCCTGCACTCAAGCGGAAGCCGTGTCGGACATTTGGCTTTCGAAAAACGGTCAAAGATTGGAGCATTTACTTCTGGGGTTTCGGCATTCGGGAACCGAAACGTTCCAAAACAGAGTCATTCGGGAACCGAGAGTTGACTGTACAGTGGTACCTCGGGTTAAGTACTTAATTCATTCTGGAGGTCCGTAATTAACCTGAAACTGTTCTTAACCTGAAGCACCACTTTAGCTAATGCGGCCTCCTGCTGCCGCCGTGCCGCCAGAGCACAATTTCTGTTCTCATCCTGAAGCAAAGTTCTTAACCTGAAACACTATTTCTGGGTTAGTGGAGTCTGTAACCTGAAGCGTATGTAACCTGAAGTGTATGTAACCTGAGGTACCACTGTACTAGTTTAGCTATCATGACTTCCACAGAAGAATCCTGTGATTATAGTATGGTAAATGTTTTCAGAATTCTCTAGCTCGGACAGTCTGTGGACCACACATTACTATTAAATCTGGTAAGTCTATGGTGCAAAAATCTGGGTGGGGTTTCCTGGCATATTTTATTAACAACTGTGCTGGAAGTAGATTATCCAACTCAGTCCAACCCAAACTGAATGCAGGGGACCCAGTCCAGACATGTCTTTTCCCAGCGCATCAACATTCTGATTTTAATGGCTGTGTTTGACCTTCACCTGCTGCAGGTTGGCCAGAAGGCAAAAAAAGGCTGAGAAAGTTTATTCTGATTGGCTGACCCAAGATGGTGCTGGGTCAGTGGCAGTCATTAAAAACAGCAGACTAAAATGCTGCCAGATCCAGATTCAAACCAGGGATTGTGAAAGTAGCTGGAGGCAGAACAAGGTTTTCTGTCCATTATTGCTCAGCAAATTGGAATGCTGTTTTGACAGTAGGCAAATGAGCCACAATATATCTGCTCATGTGACTCAGCCTATCAAGCTCTGCATCTAATGGCTGATTTACACATGCAATGTGCAAAGGATATACATAGAAACAAAAATGAACATTTCATTCCTCTGCTCTCATTCAAGCACAGTAAATTAGAAGCAATCAAGAATAATGTACGCTCGCATTCTCATTGTGCATCAATGAAGCATCAAGGAAGTCACAGCCCCAGGACAGACTTTGATCTCTCCACAGGTGAGCAATGCTCGTCTTTGATTACTTCCCAGAAGGCTGAGCCAGCTACATTCCAGCCCATTATGTTTATAACACTATATGGGGAAGCGCGGGGGCTTATATAATGACATTTGCATATTACATTTGTGCAGTGCGAGAAGTGTGCTAGGTGCTGCACTGGGGGGAAAGAGATCTATTCATTTTCCACAGAGCTTATTATCCACACATGGCAGATGTGAGAAAGAGGTACATTTGTGTAGTTGACACAGGTTCTGCCATTAGAATGGGCTTTTTCAAAATGCTATTAAATCACAAAGCATTGCAGATTCGTGTTAATGGGCCATTTCATCCAAGCAGTACCTTCACACCATGCCAGGAACATAATGCTGCAATCCTAACCATGTCTACTCAGATGTAAATAGAGTTAGGTTTGCAGCCTAAAAAGCTGCCTTTGCCACACGAGGCTGCCACACTATTGCCTATTTTGACTGGCAGCATCATGCCAGCTCACTGTAGAGGTGGAACCTTCTTCATCCAAGATATATGACTGGTCACTGTGGTATAGACCCACCATTAGGATGGGGCCACCGGTTTCCCCAAAGTCCTGGCCCTGTATTGAGTCCACTGGTTGACCTGCGTAGTCTTGCAGACAATCACATGGGGATTGTCATATATTTCAATTAGACCTAAGAATCATGAAATCGGTAGTAATCCAAATTAGGAGTGTGCAGCCACATGTTGCATTTCATAAAACAAACCAATTCAACACAGACCAAGCCAGAGCCTTGGTTTGTCTGGGAGACCCAAATCCACTTTATCCCCCCACTCCCCCCATCAAAAATAGCTATAACTCAACAATCAGGAGTGCCAGCTTGGTCCCGTGACTGTGGGTGCCCAGGGCCATGGGTGCCATACAGCATATAAATTTGTGGGTACCTGGCCCCTTCATGGAGAATTTTGTGGATTCTCGGGCACCCAGGGCCCCAGGGAGTTGGCACCTATGTCAACAATAGAAGAACCAGACTGAAATACCTCTGAAGGTATAGGGTAATAACATGTGCCATATGGGATACAACCAGTGCTATTTTTCCAGAAAAAGAAGTGTCAGGACTCACCATGAACACCTCCCTCATTCTCTTAGAATAACAATGGCATCCACCTGAGAGGTGCCAGAACTAAGTTTCAGTGATTTCCAGCTGAAAAAAAGCACTGGGTACAGCAATGTCTGAGTGTTTCACCAGACATTTGTTGTTGTTTAGTCGTTTAGTCGTGTCCGACTCTTCGTGACCCCATGGACCAGAGCACACCAGGCATTCTTGTCTTCCACTACCTCCCGCAGTTTGGTCAAACTCATGCTGGTAGCTTTGAGAACACTATCCAACCATCTTGTCCTCTGTCGTCCCCTTCTCCTTGTGCTCTCCATCTTTTCCAACATCAGGGTCTTTTCCAGGGAGTCTTCTCTTCTCATGAGGTGGCCAAAGTACTGGAGTCTCAGCTTCAGGATCTGTCCTTCCAGTGAGCACTCAGGGCTGATATAAGAGAGCAATTAAAGGCATAACAATAGAGACACCTTCCAAGAAACGTGAACTCCTTTCTTTAACTAAGAAGATCAAGACCTTGTTATACCAAACACTCAGAATGCTCAGTGGAGAGGTTATATTAAGCAATATGTTTGTACACTGAATGTGTAAGTTTATGTCTAATGTCAATGGATAGAACAAACACCATTAGGCGTACCGCTGGATAAGTGTTTACTGGAAAAACAATACAAATTGTTAAAAATAAAAATAGCTATAACTTTGTTTCCTTTTGACAGAAGTGGGTGAAATTTTCAGGCTTCTTAGCCTCTCCATAGTAGATTGTGCCTACCAAATTACAGTCAAATAGGTGCAGAAGCATTTGTTCTGGACACCGCAAAGTGTTATTTTCCCCCAAAAAGAAATGGTCTCTTAACTTTTTTTTGTTGGACAGAATTTGATTAAATGTGCAAGCAAGGCCAATCCTTTGGAGAACTTGCATTCTGCAATATTTCAGAAGGATACCTGTAGAATATTTCCTGCAAGGGCAGCCATTGCAGTTTTATAGTGGGTGAAAAACTTATCACTTAATCTCCCCAAGCATTTTGTAGGAAATTGACCTGGAAATTACAGACATGAGAGAGGTGCCCATGGGTAAGAAACCTGCCAAACTGAAGACAAATTGGCCCAGGGACTTTTGTGCTATGAATCTTTGAAATTTGTTTTTGGGTGGGAAAAACTAAAAAGGGGTTTTCTTTCTGGTTAAAAACCATTCCCTGTCATTCCTGCCAGTCACAAAGTAGTTCTCGCTCCCTCTCCCTACCACAATATTAGCATTTCTCTTAAGTTAGAGGCATACATTTTGCAAAACAGAAGAATTGAGAGCACTGGTAACTTCATTCCCAGTGGGTCACAATGCAGCTCTTCCTCTGTGCACTATCCACATTCAGGTATTTGCTCTCCCCTTTCCCCTATCATCCCACCCTGGAGTTAAAGCATAACAGTAAGCTTAGAGGTCTTACATTGGCTTTCAGCAGGCTCTTGTCTGTAGCTCTGGTTTGAAGTCCAGATCACCAAAGCGCCACATAGGGGCCTTTCTTTGACAGGGCTTTTCCATGCTTACCTTTTATAGTGGTACAGCTGCTGCTTGATCTGATTGTTAGTATTATTTTACTGACTTTGGAGCTAAGCATCCGCAATGTTGAAGACAGCTTCCTAGCAAAACAACATTTGTAGGACAGTTCCAAGCACTTTTACTTGGGTGTCGTGCTACATTCGATGGGGTTTACTCCTGGGTGAGTGAGCGTTAGGACTGTAGTCTTAATGGTCTACAATGTGTTCAGACTTGTGCCCCTTTTATAGACTTCCACCCGTGTCATTCCCACTGAAGTTTATTGTGGACTACAACTTTCCGAACTAGTCCAAGCAATCTTTATTGGCGAAAGCCGAAAGGCCTCTGAAATCTGGAACTAGGGATCCATAAGTATTATTAACTTGTTGAAATACAAAACAGTGCAGAAACTAAAATAACATGGGACCACATCGGTTAAAAAAATTAGTTAGCTCTGCCACATTTTCTCACTGACACAGTGTTATTGTATATTTATAAAAATGATGTCTTGTCAGCCATCACTGCAGTTTTCAAATAGGTATATATTAATGCATTGCTTTCCAGTTTCCCAATGTGAGAGGAAAAGACATACTGACAGCATGACAAAGATAGCCCGAAGCAGTGAGCAGCTGAGATTATCAAATCAAGTCACAAAGCTTACATAATATTTTAAAAATATTTTTGATTCAGGAGTTCTGATGTTTAATTTTGAGTGCCTTAGGCACCACAGTGGGTGTTTAGAAATAGTATCCCATCCTTGTTCACTCTTATACAACCACAATCTAGAAACAGTAACAGCTTTATGAATATATATATATTCCATTTTAAGGTATAAAGTTCTACCTTGCTTTTCTATAAATTTATTTTTGCTCATATTTTTCATAAGTGTTTTTTCTGCTGACAAGCCTAGGATGAAGGTCCCCAAATGCCATTGTCTGTGAATTAAACAGAAAAGAAACTTATAACAGAATGAAGTTATTTTGGTGTCTTTAAAACTAAGAGCTAATCTACCATGATTTCAATTCACAGTTAACTAAATAGAAGCTCACAGAAGAAGACCAATAGGCAATTGAACCCAAGTGTAACTGTAGCTTTGAAATTCTGCAGGGTATGGAACATCTTTACACACAGGGTACTTAGATATTTCTAATGAATACAGTGGTACCTTGGAAATCGAATGGAATCTGTTCCAGAAGTCCGTTCGACTTCCAAAATGTTCAGAAAGCAAAGCGCAGCTTCTGATTGGCTGCAGAAAGCTCCTACAGCCAATCAGAAGCCGTGGAAGCCCCATTAAACGTTTGGGTTCCAAAGAACATTCACAGACTGGAACAATCACTTCCGGGTTTGCGGCTTTGGGCTGCCAAAACATCCGAGCACCAAGGCGTTTGGGATCCAAGGTACAACTGTAATCCTTTAGCATTGGAAAGCCAAGCATGGAAACATGAATACAAGACCTCCTCCAACTAGCAGCCCATGAAAGGCTTCTACAAAAAAGTCAACCTTCCAAGAGACCTGTAGTGCATTTTTTGAACTCTTCTCTTAGTAATGCCCACAACTAGAAACAACTATAATAGCAAGTATAATAATTAGAAAAGGCCAGTGTGGTGTAGTGGTTAAGAGCGGTGGACTCGTAATCTGGGGAACCGGGTTCGCGTCTCCGCTCCTCCACATGCAGCTGCTGGGTGACCTTGGGCCAGTCACACTTCCTTGAAGTCTCTCAGCCCCACTCACCTCACAGAGTGTTTGTTGTGGGGGAGGAAGGGAAAGGAGAATGTTAGCCGCTTTGAGACTCCTTCGGGTAGTGATAAAGCGGGATATCAAATCCAAATCCAAACTCTTCCTTTGAGGAGCACAGGTTAACTAGGGAAAACTGTACAAATTTGGGGGCCCTTGTCAAATGCCCCAACCTGCAGACCCTAAATATCATCCCTGCTGGGAAGTGTACGTGGTTTATCCCCCTACCAATTTTCTCTCACTGCTGCATTCACAAACCATCCTAAACATGCTTTGGTAGGAGGCAAAATCACCTACCAGTTTACAGCTAATCTGTGAGGAAGTTTAAGCCTGGCCCAAGGTCACCCAGTGAGCTGCATGGCTGAATGGGGTCTTTGAATCTGGGTTTCCCTGATCCTCATCCAACACTCTAACCACAGCACTAAACGGTCTGCTTTTCAGTTCCTGCTCTGGTTCTGAGCGTGAATCACATCTTTTGCTTGAAGTCTTAGCTAATCAGGAGCAAAACGGATTAGAAGTACTTTTCACTCCATTAGCAGCATGGCGTTGTTATTCATTGACATACGACAACATAAAAGTATAATAAATTGAAGCATTAGAGAATGAGCATATCTGAACCTTGGATCATACTGACGCTAAATCTTGGATGAAAAACACTGGAGAGAAAGCTTAAGGCGCTGCTGTAAATTCTTGGACACAACATCAAACACACATTGATCTGACAGAAATTATAATGATGATTCATGACGACGGAGGTTGGGGAGTCAAAGAAAATAATGAGAGTGAAATTAATGGTCTTTACAACTAATGAAATATATATTATGATAATATTGTGCTGAATTTAAAACAAAAATTTCTTGGAAATGTCCATTGATGGCCTTTTTTAAAAAAATTAGCTAATGTGAAAGTAGAATCTATTTGAAAAGTTGCCTTTTTAAAGAATTTTTACCGCTCCTTTCTGCATTTAGAGCCCTCTTAAGGCATTCCTTCTTCTATGCAATAAATACTGCAAACAACTGCCTCAAGAAGATTTACACAGGAGACAATTAAAAACAGTTTAGAACACAAATACAAAAAAAAAATGCATTTAAAGTAAAAATAATTACATTCTGGATTTGTGTAGGGTTTACTCCTTAGCCTTTTCTTCTTCCGAAAATGTCCCGCAAGGCAGTGAGTACGGATTTTTCCTCAGGGTTTACTCCCGAGGGTATTCTACTTCTGGAACTCCCTTGAAACTTTCAAACCATAAAAAAATCAGACTTCTAGAAGATGTGAGGAGCCTATGTACGCTGAGCAGGCTCCCTGTTGCAGAACGTCACTCTCTGACTCATTGAGGGGGACACAGGAATGGCCATGGAGGGAGTCTGTCTGGTTTCTTCCCCACATGATGTTAATCACATGGTTACAGGAACACCTGAAGGAGAGATAAAGTATTGGTGCACCCTATAGCCTTCCACAATGGTGGGAAATCTCTAGACTTTCCATGAGGATAAAGCCTCCCAACCTGCTTCCACAAATGCGCTGCATATAGGAAACCGGTTTCTATATTTACAGAAGAAGATTCAATGGAAATTTCAGTAAGAAGCTCACCTGCTGTCACTTTGCATTGTGAGCTTTTCAGGAATCAGTTTGAATTCAAAGCAAATAAGCTTGCTCTAACATACTTTAATTTCTTACCATTCAAGATTTACTTCTGTCAGAACAGTGGGAGATTAGCAGCCAGATTTCTAGATTCCACCCTTCAGGTAATACAGTGACAGTCCCTGGAACCAAACACTAAAGGCCTCTTTCACCAGAAGGATTTGAGCTCCTGCTGTTCACTTCCTGCAGTGGGGATGAGGGGAAACCCTTGCCGATCAGAAAATCGGAAACAGTTTTACAACCACAACCTGCACAGACTAGAGCAGATCACAAAGCTATGGTTTCGGCAATCCAAAGGCAGATTCTACTTTTGGTAGGGCTGTCATACATCCAGAATTTCCCAGACATTATTATTTATTACTTATTGAATTTATATACCGCTCTATACCTGGAGATCTCTGGGCGGTTCACAGACATAGCTGGGATGGCCTTTGGAAACATTATCCAGGCGGAAAATTGCTTAAATGTCCAGGAAAATTTGAAGGTATGGCAACCTATGTTGGAGGTGTACACTTTGGTGGATTCCCATAAAAATAGCTCAAAAACTTTCTTTTTTTGAGATTTTGCAAAGAAAGCTCAAAAACGTTGGTCAAAACTTTAAAAAAGTTCAGCATCTTTTGTGTCTGGATCTTCACTTTTTGAAATATGGCACCCTAACTTTTGGAAACTTATGATACACAACAACTAGGCTGTACTGCAGCCTAGTGTAGCCCCCATTGGTTTACTTTGCCTCCTTTTAAAGAGATCTGCCTGGTGCAGGAATTGCCCCAGTGAGAAGTGAAGGCAAATTGTTCGCCTCGTGCATGCATATGGTCCTCAGTCTATAGATTCTGGTTATAGGAATAAACTCCATTTCCTTCTGGTGGCATCATCATCATCATCATCATCATAGTATCCCGCCAATCTGATTGGGTTGCCTCAGAGTAGGAAATCAGCCAATCTGGGCTGGAAATGAAAAGAAAATTTTAATTAATATTACTTCTAGCTTGGTCCTTAGATCAGCACCATACAAGTACAGTTGACTTTGTTGAAAACCAGGGTGACTAATTTGTGGCCTTCCAGATGCAGGTGAACGCCAACTTTCATCAGCCCCAGCCAGCATGTCTACAAGAACTTCTTATAAGCACTAAGCAGAAAAATAATATTTCAGTAAGCACAGAGTAGGCAATTTTGGGAGGGGGGATTAGAAATTGTCTCCCTCCCCCCCAAAAAACTGCCTACCTTTCTGTTTCCACCACCAGTTTTGCTGATTTCACATGTCAAAATTAGTCCCGTGTGTTGGCTGAATTTCAAGGCATGTGAAAGTCTGTTAAATGACCTGTGGGACAATTAGTACAGGAGCTAATTGAATTTACGTTTGTGGATTTCCCTGCCTAACTTGTTTTCCTTCATTCTGTTTCTTAAGTGACGAAGGGTCCAAAATAATATTTTCTTCTTTAGGGAGGCGATCACACCTAAGAAACTGAACATCCAGAGACAGGAACAAAACAGGTAATGCCTTATTTATTTCTCACAAGTTATATGACAAGCTCTGTGTGTGTGCATTAAATTTAAAAGACATCTTAATTACACCGGAATTTTGCCCTGCAGAGAAGACAAAACATATCTTTCTGTTTAAGAAAAGGTGGAGGGGGGGCGAGCTGACTGGTAAATAGATCTCATTCCACAGTCTGCAGACACAAATAAATATTTGGGAAATCAGCCATGGGGCATGCAGAAAGTGTTTGCAATCTACAGCTTTTGCCCACAGATTTGAGTCTGCAGGTGAAAATAAATGTCTTTCGAATGAGAAAAATCCTTTAAAAGAAGGGCAAGGATAGAACAAGATAGAATAAAATCCTCTAGCACTTTGTGCAAATGTTGTGTCTCCAAGATGCAACCGAATATTCCAGGAAGAAAATGTGTAGCCTTCCGATGAGATCTAGCAAGTCGGGGCACAACAGATAAAGGAAATACTCCTTGCCAGCTCACCTAGAAAGAAAGAAAAAAGGACTCGAGGCACATTATATGGAGATAAGGTTATATTTATTTAAATAGAGCATGGGGAATCTACAAAAGAAATCTGAGAAATAAACCCAATCAAAATCCTGCTCCAGGGGGTAGGACCCAAACCAATGGATTCAAACACCACGTACATACAATCTGCTATATAAATAACAATGCCATGTACTTAGATTCAAAGCACAGAGATAACAGGTAGCACAAATCTCAACATGATAATTTAATGGGAAAGCCTAGTACCTCTCTGGTTGAGCATACATCTTTCCTCTACTAAGAGCTGAGGGGCAAAACTATGCATTGCACACCCTTAGATATAATTGTAACCTGATGTCTCTTTCTGGAAAGGTAAGGCCACTTCTTGGGGAATCAATTATGAGAAGAGCAGGTTGTTTGTTTCTCTTTCTTTCCAGCAGCAGTTTCTCTAGACAAGACTGACACTGTTACGCGTCTCTTCCTACGGGGCTCCAAATGCAAGTTTGCAATGGGGGAAGCATCTGTTTGAATTGCAGATAAAGAAACCCACTTCATGGTGGCGATGTGGAGCGTTGAAACAGGGCAAGGAAAGTGTTAAGCACCCTTTGCTGTCCACTGCCAATTACCCCCCTGAAAGCAATGTCTACGTATGTTTGGCTTATGGCTGCCAACTTGAATAAAACCCCACATAATTGATCACAAGACACAGCACATACACACCATTTGACTAGCAATGCCCATCAACTTTGGGGCCCCCAGGGCCGATAAAATATATATTGGGGGCCAAATGGACCTCAGCCCCTAGGGGCTCGCTTCTATGGTTTGGTTCATCTTGCCCTTGTGTAATTCCACACAACTGGGGAAGACATGAGACTTTTTTAAAAAAAGTGGACAGAGCCAATAACTTGGGTCTTTCCCATGTTATTCAGCCCCCTTCCACACATCATGTTTCTGCCGGATGAGAAAGACCCTTGCAGTTACTCTCACGTATGGAATTACCGGTATATTATTCACACAAACTCCCCAAGGATGTGGGATCACCCTGGGAGAGTTTTCCAGGATACACTGAGACTACGCACAGCTCAATAAGCAGTATCTTTCCATTTTAAGCAGCTGCACTCACATGGTCAAGCACCCCTGGTCAAACACTTGCCTCCTTTCTAATGGTGACACGCCTCCTGGCCCAATGTTTCCAGCAATAGTTTTGAAATGACCAGCATAAGTCTTGAATTGAACTGAAGCTGCCAGGCACTAACATCTGCCAAATATCTGCCATTTCCAAAGTTCAGCTCCTTCATTACTAGGCATCAGCATCCATCTATGAGAAACTGTGTAAGTCAATGAAAAACTAGGTTTTGGTAAGATAATGGGGTGGTATGCCACTAGCTTTTACTCATAGTAGACCCGTTGAAATCAACAACATTAGGTCCATTGATGTAAATACTTTCTGCAGAAACTTAGCTGAATACCACCCAATGTATTCTCATTCCAGGAAGGTGGACTGAGACAGACCACTGAAATCAAATTGTTCAGAAAAATATATGTGCTGTGGTCACAGTTAGGTTGATGGCCATTACTACATCTTGTGGGAGCAGATCCTGCTGGGATAGTTCAGTTGGTAGAGCATAAGACTCTTAATCTCAGGGTTGTGGGTTCAAGTCCCACAATGGGCAAAAGATTCCTACATTTCAGGGGGTTGGACTAGATGACCCTCATAGTCCCTTCCAACTCTACCATTCTATGATTCCATAGTTTAACTATGTGCAGCGTGAGGAATCGCTTCCTGTTTTCTGTCTTGAAACTTCTAATATCAGCTTCATTGGATTACCCTGTATTCTAGTAGTATTATGTGAGTGGGAAGTAATTACACTACAAACTCATAGCAGTCTTATTTGACTGTAACTGTCATGGCTTCCCCCCAAAGGATCCTGGGAATTGTAGTTTCATGAGGGTTCTGCGATCCCTAGCTCCTCTTCGCAATGCTCAGTGGGTTCCTGGGATAGAATGAGTGGCTGTTAAACAATTTCAAGTCAGGGTAGATAGATGCAATGTAGCTGCTGTCTCCTCTATAACTGTTTTTCTTACAAACTATCTGTACATCACCACAGCAGATTGTCTTTAAATGAATGAATCATGACATGATCCCAGCTACTTAGCTACATCTGTTATGCAGTAAATTGCCCTGCACACTATATGCATAATAAAGAGGCAGAAGAGGGTATTTGTTCCTAATGCAGGCCTCATTATGTGATGGTACACGAGTAGTAAGGACAGATGGATCGGCTGCAATACCATAAAATTTAGAAATAAAACTTGTTTATATTTGCCAGGAAAGGAATGCAATCAATCAAGTTTTGTGAGAAAATGAGGTCTTCTATATCCTGCTATTTAACTCCCTAGCAGGTTAAAAAACAATGCTTATATAGCACAAATAATTAAGGTGATGCCTTATGGGTAATATTCCCAACTAAAAGTTGACTTCCAATACTTTTAAAGAAGCCTGTATTTAAAAAAAAACAGGCTTTTAGTAGCTACGACGGCTTTAGGTAGTTGAAAATATTGAGTGCCACTGTCATTTTCAGAGGCACTGCTTCCTGTTCTAATATTATTTGGGCAAGTAGAAAAGTGAGCACAGATTAAAAGTAAAGAGAGGTGAAAACATTGAAGCATAAGGAAATAGGAGCCTGAATATAAGTTTCTATAAAGCACAGGCTGTGTGCACACTAAACATGTAAAACACATTTCCCTCCACCAAAGAAGTCTAGGAACCATATACTCCTCACTGAGTTACAATTCCCAGCAACATTAACAAACCACAGTTCCCAGGAATCACAGGGTGTGGCTGTGAGTGCTTTAAATATATTGTGTGTATGCAGCTGCACAAGAAAAAAGCAGTTTTAACACACACACTGAAGCCGGTGTCTTAATGGCCTACTAAACAGTGAGGCAAAAGAGTGTGGATGTCATTAGGATCACAGAGTTTTTGAAACGTCAAATAAATTTATTTTAAAGCAAATGGGATTATTTCAGGCATTTCTAAAGACCTTGCTTAAATGCTCCAAGCAATGGAGATGTATATTTTCTTTGTTTCTTTTAAGGTATATCACACAATTCTACTGAAAAGGTCTAGGACTAGGGTTGCCATACGTAGTCAGAAATCGCCAGAATGTTGAGGAAAATCTGTACATATGGCAACCCATGTCGGAAGTAAGCAAACTTTGGGCAAAGCCAAAAACAGCTCAACAACTTTGGCAAAATATAAAAAATAACATGTGCTTGGTGGATTGGGCCCCTAACTTGCTGAGAGGAGGTTTAACCCAAAAGGTGCTTAAAGAAGGGGTGCAGGTCCTTGTTGTTTTCTGTGATTCTTCTTCGCAGCAAGATCTGCTCGTTTATAAGTTTGCAGTTTTAAAAGAAAAGATTTCTTGAAGAAAAAAGGCAGAGTAAAAATGCAAGAGGCTGACACTGGGATTGATGGATAGGAAAAGGAAATCGCTGTTTTAAAAAGCAATGCTCAGATATTAGGGGCAGGGGAGAGAATAAGCTGCATTACAAAAATCTGGTATACACAGATGACTCTATCTGAACTATTACAGAATCATCAAGTGTCTTTATGTGTACCTTAGCAACTGCCTTTTCTTGCAGCTGGGAGTCTAGCCCTGGACACCTCAGGGCACAATCCAACAACTGCTATTAGATTACCATTGACTGCTTGAGAGAGCGAGAAGAATGCACTGGCAACTTTAAAACTTGAAATTCTAGTAAGGATAACCCTGCCCTTCTCTGTGCATTGCCAGTGGACAGAGGCCTTGTGTGTGGCCACTAAGAAGATAAAATGAAGAGCTAGAAAGTGGTTCTCCAGCTTATACAGGCCAGTTAAGGGACATTATTTAGGGCTGGATGTCCCATTTCCCTCATGCTGAACACAGATGGGGAAACTAAATCGAGGCTAGTTCCCTCCTGTGGAAAAGCCAGCACAGGTTAAAGAGAACAGTAAGGGTAAAGTATTAGGGAGAAATAAAGGAAGCTGCCTTATACCAAGCCAGACTATTAGGTCATAAAGCTCAGTTTTGTCGACACTAGCCGTGGCTCTCTGGGGTTTCAGACACGGACTTTCCCAGCCCTACCTGCCAAGGTCTGAATGCACACCCTCCAACACGTTGAAGCCCCCAACCAGGACATGCGTCTTGCCATCTGTGCTCCCACACGAGTCACATGACCCATGTGAGATCGTGGTCCCTCAAAGATGTGCTTTGGGAGGGTCATAATCTCACAACACCCAAAAATGTGTGTTTTGGGGCACCACGTGAGATCATGGCCCCCAAAAAATGTTTTTTTGGGGGCAATATCTCAGTGTGAAATTTCTTGATATTACTTTGCTCAAAATGGCCTCCGTGCTCTTGCAGGGAAAACCTGGTTTTTCTGGGACACTTGTGGAGTATTGTGGATGTGGGGGTCTTTTCCATGGAAAACATGTTTTCTACCACTGAGCTATGGGCCTTCCTGTAAATATGTGTATCCTGAAATATCACTTGGAGGGCAAAGGGGTCTTCTTAAGACTAGAAGTTCAGGGCTACTTGGCTTGGGGAATCAGGAATCGAAAAGCCCTTGTGGTCTGTTCAGCTTACCTACCCCAAACTAATCTGCTCATGCGAGTGATGTGATTTCTGTTTCTTTATACATTATTGAATATAAAGTGGGAGCAATTCTCCAAACTTCTCCAGGGCACGGAGCCTGTGTAGGATCAATCAAAGTTAGGAATAAGGTAGATGGAAACTTTGCCTTTACAGTCACAGCTCAAGTGGTGCCAGTACTTGAAGAAAATAATGGTGCTGCAATCCCCAGAGTTCCCTATGAAGAGGGAACTTTGCGAATTGTAGCACTCTGGGAATTGTAGTACTGGGAGGGAAATAAGGGTCACCTCACAAGTCTCAGCACCCTTAATGAACTACAACTCCTGGGATTATTTTGAGAGGAAGCCATGGCTGTTTAAAGTGGTATGATAGGGCTTTAAGTGTATAGTGAAGCAGCCTGTCTTACTTAAAAGCCGTTTCAATGTGCAAATATTATGATGGAAATAAAATGTGTCTGCAAGAGACGAAGCTGAAGTATCTCTCTAAGACCTGCTCGCAAGGCTACCATACTGTTAAGTATTCCTATAGGTGTTCTGAGCAAATAATCACAGCACTTAGCCATTTTTGAGACCCACGGCACGCACAAATGTTGTATGCAACAGAAGCTCAGGGTCACCGGGAGCAAGAGAATGCTGAAGGGTAGTTCAAAATAAATGTTTAAGATCTGTCCTTGATCTGCCAAGCAGTATTCCTGCTGTTCCCAGCTTGTTTTTTTATATACTTTTGCCTTTCATCGGAAATGAAACTAATTTAAATAAAAGGATATGTTTTGCCCTTACTATACAGAAAACACAATAACCATAGGTTCCAGTGCCCCCATTAGGCTATACTGAGTGTTAAGCCAGAACTTATAGTGCTGTTTTACAAGTGAACAGTTCTTATGTCTTTAAAAAGACAACTGAATGGAAAATCCTTATTTTTACATGGTAATGACCTATCTCAACCCTTTCGGAGGCATTTAAGCAAATGTTTCAAGATTCTTCACACCTCTCCATCAGTATCACAGTGGAGAGGGTAACAACGTTCAGATTTTTGGGCATTGAATTACAAGAGGATCTGTCCTGGAGTGTCAACACAAGGGGGCTTGTGAAGAAGGCGCAGCAGAGACTGTACTTTTTGAGAATACTAAGGAAAAACCATCTTCCGCAGAAACTGCTGCTTGCCTTCTATCACTGTGCCATTGAGAGCGTGCTCACTTATGGCTTATGTGTGTGGTACGGAAGCTTTACTACCCAGGACAGGATGGGGTTGTGCAGGGTTGTTAAGGCAGCAGAGAGCATTGTTGGCTGCCCACTCTCCACCTTAGAGCAGATTTATGCCACAAGGTGCCATAGGAAGGCACTGGACATAGTAAAAGATCCATCGCATCCTGGTCACTGTCTCTTCGAGCTCTTGCCGTCGGGACGGAGATACAGATCGATGAAGACAAGAACGAGCCATCTTAAGAACAGCTTCTTCTCCAGAGTGATCTTGGCCCTGAATGGGAAGCCTGGACTTTGAAAGTCATCTAATCTCCCTTGCTGTATTATACTGTATTGTTTAATTAGTGTTTTTATGGAGCAGCCAAGTAATTTCGTTGTCCCCGAAGGGGGCAATGACAATAAAGATATTATTATTATTATTATTATTATTATTATTATTATTATTATTAAAGACATTCCTGATTTCTTTTTAAAAACCTTGTCTCTTTTTTAAAAAATATGTTCTAACTTAGGGATGGGGAGCCTGTGATTCCCCAGATGTTGTTTGACTAAAACCTACATCATCCCTGACCATCATTGGAGAACCACATGTTTCTCACCATTGAACTTTCTTCTACACACACATATAAACTCCATTTCCTCTGTTATCTTTGCTGTTCTCAAAATTTAGACTTAAAGCTTCACAGGGATAGGGAACATTCCCCCCCCCCCTTTTTGCAACTCTGTAAAGCACATTTATTGTGCTGTGGTAATTTTCAGCAGCAGGACTGCCTCAGAAGAGAGTTAAGAATTACAGCTGGAATGTAATCTACAAATACCTTTGATTAGAATGCTTCCATCCATGTCAGCTGACTTGATCCCACTGATTTTAGTCGGAACAAGCTCGTGTAAGTGCAAGTAATTTATCCTAATGGTTTGTAGATGCTGTTAGCTCTGTAAAAAGGGGGAGAGAGGGAGAAATGGTTTTGGATTATGTAAGTATGGACTGGGTCATGCCAATCCACAGCTGTGTACGCTTGAATGCATTGTGTAGAGCTCCTGAAGCATATACTATAACTATTCACTTCGGTAGAGAAAGTGACCCCATGTACATATGAGCCCCAGCACCTCCAAAAGACAAAATTTGCTGTCTCCTCCACCCCACATTTAAACAAAAAACAATGGAAAGGCTGCTTCTGGGAAGCACACCATCATAGGAATAGTTGGAGAGAGGTTACTTGCCCTTCCCATCTTTCCCCATTCTAAAATTATTGCTTGTCAGGTTCCAAATGTACACATGCCGGCATCTGAAATTCTGCATAGGGAGAAAGAGACTTTAAAGCTTCTTTCTAGCAGCTTTTCCGACTTAAATAAGGCTATTGTGATGTCACTGCACATATCTGCATAGAACAACTAGGTTGGCCTTAACAGAGATTGGAAGCAATGCTCCCATTTAAAACCATGTTTACTTGAGTCGCATGTAATAAGGAATGGAAACAACATACAGTGGTACCTCGGGTTAAGAACTTAATTCGTTCTGGAGGTCCGTTCTTAACCTGAAACTGTTCTTAACCTGAGGTACCACTTTAGCTAATGGGGGATCCCACTGCCGCCGCGCCGCCGCCACCCTGTTTCTGTTCTCATCCTGAAGCAAAGGTCTTAACCCGAGGTACAATTTCTGAGTTAAATCTGAGTCTGTAACCTGAAGCATCTGTAACCTGAAGCGTCTGTAACCCAAGGTACCACTGTATTCAAGATGGGTGTTCCTTCTAAGGATGAGTGGCGCTTCCTTCTCAGGAAACTGAATGTTAACTTACACATCCTTCAGCTTATCGAAAAGGCCATTTTAAGCTATAGATCACATGCCATTTTAATCAATTTATTAATCAATTAAGCAGCTAAAATGCAGGTGATCAAATGGAAAAATACAAAATGGCTCACTGCCCTAGCAGCTGCTACCTGCATATCTAATACAGGCTGGCGGATGGACAGAGACAAAGATCAATCTGACAAGCCAAGGTAGGTGTGAGCATGCTGTCAAAACAATCTACTTTAACCCTTCTTTGTGCACAAAACAAAAGTGAAGTTACTGATATGCTACTGATCAACTGTTGTATGTACTATACCAAAAGCTGACTTCCCTGCAGCTCCGTAGTCCTGCTCACTCAGCTAGAAACAACCTGGTCTAGGCTAAAGCAGGTCTTAATGCAAGGGATGCCTACATAAAAGAAGATGAGGAGAATTGGGAAGGAACAAGGGCGGCATGCAGGAGAATGCAGAACGTAGAAAGCTATCAGACTACTGGTCCATCTAGCACCATACTGCATACCTTGACTGGTAGCAGTTCTACAACATTTCTGGAATATACTTAGAGTCCTGTAGTGATTTCACACTCTTTATTGCAGCTTGTAAAACAGTGATTGAATTGCCCCCCAAACCTCAGATTTTTATATACATTATTTACACAGTGAGTCCTGTCTGATTGGCTGATTCTGCTTCCCTCCTGAAGCCTGATTGGTCTTTTCCAGCAAGCCAATCAGTTGTTGCATTCTAGGATCCTACTTGCCTATTGTTCTAGGATCCAAGCTTAGTACATAACAGTTTCAGACAGGAGGCATTCCCTCCAGCTCAACCTGGAGATGCCAGGGATCCAAATGAACCCCCTGGATGTAAAAGCGAATGCTCTGAGCTATGAGGGAAACCACCGCCCACTTCCCAGAATGCTCCAAAGCTGTTTTTTGCAGAGGTGAGAAATAAAGGCACAGCAGGCTACAGGAAGTATCCTTGCAACCCTGCTTTGACCCCTCTCCTGCCTTGCTTGAGTCACAGTGCCCAACTGGTAATAATCATGAGAGTGGGCATGGTCACACACTGCCCAGCTCCTCAGTGGGATAAGGCTCAACCAGGGTGTAGGTGAGGTGAGGTTCAGGCTTGATACATGCCAAGGTTCAGGCTGGATATGAGGCTCTGAAGTTGATCCAGCAAGGAACAATGTAAAATCCATTCATGGTAGTAGCACCAAGTGCAGCCTTAGTGCCACCTATGTTGCAATAACCTGTTGTACTTGAAAGGGCCCGAGCCTCACTAGTAACTTACTGTGGTGGAGCAGGGGAGGCCCAGATATTCCAGGGCCATCTACACTGGAGTCCTTGGAGTCAGAGAACAGTAGTGCCACATCCTGGGCGTGGGATGGAATGGGGCACTGGCCCCACAATTTCATTGAAAAAAGCAGCACATGGGCCCTGTAGGCTCTTCCCCCATAGCTGTCAACTTTTTCCTTGTCTTGTGAGGAATCCTATTCAAAATAAGGGAATTTCCCTTTAAAAAAGGGAAACGTTGACAGCTATGCTCTTCCCCTTTGATGCAAAGTTGCTTCATCCATCTTCGGATGAAGAGGATGTTGGGATTTTTCTGTTCCTCCTTAAAAAGGGAGCAGTGTGTCACAAGCCTGCGTACTTCCTGCTAACAGGGAGTTTCCGTTTTGTATATAGCTTTCGTGTCTGTCTGTTGCCTCGACACGAAGGCAGTCAGTCATGTTTTTCCTTTGTTCTGACCAACGCTGAATAAAGTTGTAAAAATATGCTCTTCTGGGTGCATCTTCTGTTGCGGAGTCTGCTGCAAGGGCGTGCACGAGACCTGGAATGTGTCTGAGGCTCGTGTCGCTAACTGACTGACTCTGTTCTACGGGAGACCAATGGATCGTCTGGAGATGACTGTCTCCCTGGCAGTACCCCAACAGAGGAATCTGCCCCCTGGTCTCTGACACACACTTCCAATTGGGTTCTTCCTACTCTCCTCCTCCCTCCTATGAACAATTACTTCAAATGAAATTGTTTCACATTGAATTGTATCAGTTGCATTGGCTTGGGTTTCTGTTGTCTTTTTAAGGAAAACACAATGCTCTTATGAGAATTATGTCACTTCTAGGAAGATTATTCCTTCCCAATTCAGTTCTGACACCCCGCAGTTTGTGTCCTTTACAAGTACGAGCAGCCAGTAGCAAAGATGCTTAGAAGATGCCAGCAAACATCCAAAGCAAACCTGAAGGGAGACTGGGAAGGGGGGAACGATGACCCATCCAGTTTGTGCGAAGCCATGGCAGCTTGTTCAATATGAGTTATTGCCTTAGGAGCCTTCTCACTTTCTATGACCAACGGCAACAATCCTCAATGCCCAACAAATTCTCCGAGGAAAGGAAAAGCACCAGGAAAACACTCAGCCATTGCACCATCCCCTCTCGTTCTTGTAGAAATGAGAGAGCCCTGCAGCACTTGCAAGAGCAGCCTCTGCAATCTGTCACTTCACACCAGTTAAAAATGCACTCAGAAGCAGTTTCTGGTTGTGAACTTGACATTTGCCGAGAAGAGGGGATTGAACTTTTCCATTTCGCTTGAAAGTCAAGCTCCACTTTTCCTTCATTTCAGCACAGCCCTGTTATCCTGTGTATTGAATAATGTTGAGGTGGTCAGCCTCGAAAATACCCTTCTAAGGAAAAGGTGTAAGAAAACCTCAACTATTCAGTCAAAGCAGCCTTTCAAAAGGAGTCCACAGAAGCTAGTCAGCCACCCACAAAAAAAAAAAAATGTTTACTAGCTCACGTGTCTACACAAACCCATATAAGGTATCTGTGGCTTGAATGGGGAACTGGGGAAGCAGAACAACATTTGTTAAAGCTTTCCTTTCTCGGACTTAAGGGCTGAATTAACACGATTGATTTTTAATGGAAGCGAGAAGCCTGAAAAACTTTCACCTGGGTACACATCCACATGCTAAAAAAATAAAATAAAATGACAATATGGAAAGTGTGGTCAGAGCCAGAAGTATTTCCAGGATTATAGTGGGTGGAAGGAGCATTTCCAAGTATAATAAGAGATGTCCGTGCTTCCTCTTCTTGCTTCTTAATTGGCTTTCTGAGCTTTCTTAGAAAACACTGGGGGGCGGGGGGGTTTCTAAGAGTTCTCAGAGAAGTTGGATAGCTTAAGTCCAAGGAAATTCCTGCTCACTCTCCATCATCACCTGCCAGCTTCCTGAGATTTTTGAGGACCAACTTTTACTAATTACAGGCAATGGGCAGGTGGGAAGAGAATGCTTGTCTGTTCCTGAACTAAACTCCACCCCCATCACCATGGCGAAAAGGCTCAGAGAACAATTCCCTGTTGGTGCAAGGGGGAAGCTTTTTTTCTAAGTGTTATAGTTGTGGAGGTGTTAGCTTTGACAAGGGACGCTTTCAGACTGTCACTATTTTCAGGTAGGATTCAGTCACATCCCAGCAAATTTCAGGTTGTGCGATTATAGTTGATTGGGAGGTCTTGTGCAACAAACCCAGTTCCCCAGAAGGTCAGACTTTTTGCAGTAAGGAAAGTGATGAGAAGATGTGGAAAGTGTAGGTCATACTTGCTTTGATGCATCATCATCGAACCTTCCCACAGACCAATCAGAATGAATGCTGATTAAATAGACAGAGTTGTCTACTCTCACCAGTCAAGATGGTGCCTCAATAAACAGACCCTTTGAAAGCAACCCAAGTTTCCAAAGGGCAAGTGACATCACCACCCTCTGGGCACAGCAGAGGACTCAGGCCACACAAAGAGGTCTGGCTATTCTAAATTATGGAATGAATTCCAGATGTTGCAATACATGTCATGAATTTAGATGGAGTGCAATGGATTTATTCCATGCTCAGCTTAAACTTGTAAGTAACCTTTCTAAGAGTACTGTAGATGACACATAAGCACATCAAACCAACAAAATAAGAAAATGCCCTTTCTGAAGTGACCCATGAACTTAACCTTCTGTCAATTAGTCATGGACTTTGAAACAACACTGCATAGGCACAGATTAGTTGAGAGGTCTTAGCACCTTTTGCAAGAAGAGAGATAACACTTTCTGCATATGAAGCGATGTCAGAAAGTCACCTTTATAAACAATCGACAACAGCTTTTGTGCAACGTTTTGTTGTCTGCAAACAAAGACCCAACCTGGTAACATTCTAAAGTAAAAGGTGTTTTATGTCTAATGGACATGAAGAAAATCATTGTATACTGAAGAAATTCTCTCGGATTGCAACATAGTCATTTCTCCAATGCAATGATGCTCTTTAATCTACTTGATCTAAGCAGGTTATATAATGTTTGGGCATAAGAAAGTTCTCAGCACAGTTGTTCTGGTGCAAAGAGGGGACATAGCACAGTGTCAGAGCATTTGGTCTGCATGCAAAGGAACTCAGGTTCAATCCTCTAGGCTAAACTGGAAAAGATAACTACCTGAAATCCTGGAGAGCCACAGTTAGCCACTGTGTAAATAAAACTCAGCTTCCTGTGTTCCTGTGATTGCTGGTGCATAGTGGTGTCACTTTGGAGAACTGCTAAAAAGAGGATTAATCTGGAGGTGGTGTGTGATGATAGATAGATAGATAGATAGATAGATAGATAGATAGATAGATAGATAGATAGATAGATAGATAGATAGATGATAGATAGATAGATGATAGATAGATAGATGATAGATAGATAGATAGATAGATAGATAGATAGATAGATAGATAGATAGATAGATATAGATAGATAGATGATAGATAGGTAGATGATAGAGTGTAAAACAATGAAACAAATCTGCCTCCAGCATTAACTCACTAGGTAAGTTCTCCTAGGTAGACCTATGCAAGCAGCTACTTCTCAATGTCAGACTTCCATCTACAATAATGGGAATGTTGTAATTGTGAAGTTCTGTGTGCAGACAAAAAAGTATGCAAATACTTGATGTAGATGATATTATTATGATCTACTAGATATTTTGGAAATATGTTGGATCGCCATGCACTTGTACATATCTTAGGATATCAGAATGATGGTTCCTGAGATCAAAGAGGAGGTATTTCATGTATGTTGGATACAATTGGACACAGTTTTGACCCAAGGTGGTGGATCGAACTTTTCAAAACTGCACTGATTTTACCCACTGATTTCAAACCTCCATGGTGTGTGTGTGTGTGTGTGTGTGTGTGTGTGTTCCCCTTCTTAAAATTCCTGGATACAAGGCTGCAAGTTATTAATAAATTTAGAAGTAATATTTTTATGGAAAGCACTAAAATCTGTCTCAAACACACATAGTCTCTAGTATGCCCCAAACATAAGCCTGATCTGTACTGTACTGTATACAGGCTCTATTGTGGTGTTAACCACAAATCCCATAGTGACAGAAGTTATAATGGAAGAAACTTTATTCTGCAATCAGATCTTTCTGCTTTCTCATGCCCCCAGTTTCTCAATTAAAGTAGACACAAGGTCAAATGTCAGTACATATATAACATTAATTTAGCAACAGACTCAGAAACCTCTAACAAAGTTTTGTCAAGAGTTCAACAGCAAGTGACAAATAAGGTCAGGTATTCAAGTGGGACTAAACCACCACTGAAATCCTGCAGGTTTCAAAGACCTCCAGGTAGCACTACTGATGTTGAGATGAAAACATTGTCCTGGAAATGTAAACCAAGGGTGAAAAAACTTCCCACACAGGTCAGTTTGTGCTTTAGAACAAATAGTTGTTCAATCAACTTTTTGTGCAGCCATGAATATGATTTCTTTCTATTGTAATGTGTATGTTTTTGCTAAAAAGTTTTTTTTTAAAAAGAGAGTTGTGTTTGTTTGACTTTTTGCAGCTATCTTTCTTCGTTAGGAAACTTTCAGGATGTGCTGGTAGCCTCAGAAGCTGCGCAGTTGACATGGCAGGAAGTGGGAAGAAGGCTTGAGGAAGACACTGCACCTCCTAAATTAAGAACAGTGTGGATGAATACAACTTGGTGTAGGGAAGAGCCATCGCTCACTTGTAGAGCATCTGGTCTCCGTTTCCATCCCCGGCATCTCCAGATAAGGTGGGGAATATTCCCTCTCTGAAACCCTGAAAAGTCCCTGCCAGCCAGTGTCAACAATACTAATCTAGATGGACCAAAGTTCTGACTCAGTGTAAGGCAGATAGTGACGTAGTGTGGCTTCTGAGTTTGTTCAGATGCTGATACAGCTCTCATCATAATCATCTGCCGTGCAGACCACATGGGTCATTTAGCACTCTCATATGCATCTCATGCATGGATGCGGGACCATAACTCAGTGGCAGGACACATTATTTGCATGCAGAAGTTCCCAAGTTCAATCCCTAACATTGGTGAGAAAGGTGAGGTAGTAAATGGTATCATCATATTTAAAAAAAACATTTGCTTGAGACCCTGAAAAGCTGTCACATGAAACAATGTAGGACTAAATGGGGCAATGGTTTGCCTGAGCATGGTAGCTTACTATTCTCCTTAAAATGGTCCATGAATTCACACTAGTATAAACAGCACAACCTAAAAATGTTGGTTTGTGCATGCCTGAGCACAGCCAGGCACTGACTTTAATGGCAGTTCCCATTTCTGAGGGCCCCGGGGGTGGGGGAATGACAGAATGTTGCCTATGGGATTTCTTGTGCATTCCAGATTGGATCACTGATCTGTTAAGACTAATGTTCTGCCTACAGCAGGGACCATAAACTAATGTTTGAAAGAAAGGTAAGAAACATCAAAGAGGTTATTTGTTTGCTCTGAAACATGAGACTCGATTACCTTGTCATTATCTACCCTTGCATAGATAAAGCCATTAAAAAAAACCAACCCAGGTTGTAAAAGGTATTGGGATATGCTTGAAGTCATTGTTATGCTTAAAGAAAAAAATAAGGGCCAATGGATATTGCTACTAATCTGATAAATTCATTCTGTATTCTGTACCATGGATAAAATTAAGCACAAAATCGCTTCTGACATCTCCCCAGTCAGGGCAATATCTTACAACAGTAGGCTTAAATGAGATCAAACACTAGAAGTTTCATCTCATAATGATTGGACTGAATGGATTTAAGGACTTTTTGAACAAGTACGATGTATCACATTTTAAAAGGGAAGGACCGCGGTTTTTTCAATCTTGTCAAGTCAGACACTTTGACATGGAATAAGGCATGAAAAAACAGGTAGACAGAAGGAGGCTAGTAATGTGGTTGAAAGGAGAGGCTTGATTAAGAAAGAACAATGGGTACCTGATATCACACTGGTTGGCCCAAGCTAAAATGTTGATAGCAAAATCCTGGAGAAATGGTAATCTCCCCAAAATCGATAAGTGGCTAAGAAAAGTGTAGGACATGGTAGGACATAAACAAAATCACATGTTATGAGCAGATTTGATGAGGAAGCATACAAAAAAATTCAGACTTTGTAAAACTGATGAGGCAATGAAAAACATTTGTGGTGTGATATAACTGGTTGATATCTGCTTAAAATAAGATATTTGATATGATATGTGAACAAACCATGTATGATTTAAACATACAGTACTTTATTATATATATATACACAGAGAGAGAGAGAAGAGTACACTGAATTCCTCTCCCATGTTTCTTTTTCTGTAATTGTGAGCTATAAAAATGCCTCTAGCTGAAGCCCACTATGGGTGCATTCAGACAAGAGGAATATTGTGTCAGTTTTCCTGATTATAATGCCAGCGCTTCTGCCCCATTTTCTAACCTTTCTTTCATGCTGTCGTGCCTGTTGCAATATGGAAATATGTCTTTTTCACTGATATACACTACCAGCATGTTGTGCTAAATTTCATTCACACCAATGGGCATGGTGTGGCACAATGACAAATGCCACAACATCGGACAACATCACTTCTCCCCCACCCTTTCCACACGTGTGTGCTTCTGTTCGCCCATGTTTCACCTAAGAATAGGGTAGGAAGGAACTATATGCTGGTATACTGCCCCTAATTTTTCCACTCTACCCCCACAATTTTCTGGGTTAATGGGATTGCCAAACGGATTATTTCTGGAACCAATTAACATGGTTAATTTCTGGATGTGGCTGTTATATTGTGTGAAAACTCAAATATAATATGGAAATTAACCATTAGAGAAGCAGAATAAACCGCTGTGTAAATGCAATCTATGTTGCCAGGTGGAGGACACCCTTTTTAGTGGAGATACCTCAAGTTTAGAACTCCCACACACCCTTCTGAGATGCAAGTTCTTTTGAATTTTGGCACCTGCTGAAGACTTTGTTACTTGCCCATACCTCTGTTGGAGCTTACTGCTATGAGGAATGTTCAATTTATTGTTGGCAAGTTATAATTTATCTGTCTTAATTCTAATCTCCTCTAGAAGGTCCATGCTGGTTTCAGGAAAAGAGCAAATAAAGTCTTCCAAAGTGCAGGACCAAGTGATTTCTTTCTTAATTTTGCTACTATCTTGATTAGAATCAAAGATAACACTGCAGCACATTTTGCCAATGTTTTCCCTTGTTTGTTTTCCACTCAGAAGAGCTAGTCTTCTTGTTGCTGTTGTTGTTGAGGATGAAACTTTTGACGTTCTTAGTAAGAGAGTTACATATAATTAGAGACACTGTGAAAGAAAAACCTAACAATTGCAAAACAAACAAACAAACCCATGATAAAACAGAAGTAGTTGTGACAGCCCTGAAGCCAGCATATTTTGCCTGCATTGGACAGGGTGGCGCAGCCTATCCAAACTTAGCTGGATCACCGCAAAGTTCATGTTTCCCTTAGCAACTATCAATCCCATTTCGGATGCCTGTGGCTTTGGGACGTGTATCCAAGTCATTTAGATTTAGGATACAGTCCTCACAAAGAACTTGCTGCAAAATGGTTTCATTGAAGTCTTGTTGAATTGTAGCTTCAGGCAGCAACCCACAAGCCATTTACTACAGAAGAGGCCTATAAAAGTCAATGAGACTGCTACAAAGCAAGTGGGTTGTGGACTGTGCGCTCTTCATTCTTTGGAAAGAACATGCAGCGTAACACAATCCTTGGCTTTCCAAAAGGGCACTCGGTTTGCAGTGTGCTTTCCCCTCTGGCAATCCTGATCTCTACAGTGTTTTTCCTAATTTCATTTAGGGATTTCTGAGATGTGTTAATGACATCATGCCTTACATTAAGCTTCCATGTTAAGGTTAGTCAAAGAGCATTGCCTGTCCTTTTAATTTCAGCCATGACCTTCTAGCTGATGAATGCCATGAAATAACTGGAAATGCTATAAAACAAAATATATGGACATGGAATATAAATTTCCCTACAAACGATTGTACAAGGTTATTTGACTCAGTTTTCTCTCGAGTTGGCAGAATTTTGTGAACAATAGTGGATTTTGTATTTTTCTACGTAATACAGCTGGCATCTTGCAGTTTTATGAGGTGTCTGTAACTGCCTCGTGCCAACAAAGTGGTTTTCTCCCCCTTGCAGATTATTTTCACTGATGATAGAAAGAGGGGGGTTTTTTCATCCTGAGTGCACAGAAATATGGATCCTAAAGAAACACATTAAACCTCAGCAGTCTATGTTTTACATGTGGCTAATTGTGTCAAATGTAGCAACAAAAATTGCAATAGCTCCAGGAGCGCTTTGCACAGATGGGAAAGTACATGCAAAATGGCAGCCACACAGACTCTCAGAGATGTCAAATTCTCCCACTCCTATAAAATTAGACCGAGATACAATATTGTTTGCTAGTTTTCTGGGTTATGGGGAAAGTTTGGATTGAACATCTTGTAAGGATTTTGATACATCTCTTGGGTCAGTTCAACAGTCGTCGTCACAGATATGTCCTTGCATGTGAAGTCTTTTTCAGATGTTATCTGAATGTGTGGAAGGGGGAATATGATCATGTGTTCCTGACTTCCACATGTTCATAATGTCCAAAAAGCATAGAGGCATTACATCTAGAGGGCTCTGACCATATAACCAAGAACCCCAGGAAAATGGGGTTCATGTCCACAGCTATAGACACAGCAAATCTCTTCAGACATCATGAATGCACAGAGGTTAGAAACATGCACTTCTCCAGCTCTATGTGTCTCTGATAACATTGGAACAAGGCTCTAACTTCAATTGATTGGGCCTCAGAATAAGAGCCCAGTTCGTATCACTCTTATTATTATATATTAAATTTTGATACCACCCTTCATCCAAATATTTCAGGGCTGTTCACAAGACAAAAATATAGGATAAAAGTGCAAATAAATAGAACAAAAACAAAGCAATACAATAACCTCCCTCGCACAGACACATTTAAAAGGACATAGACTATTAATCAGCAGAAGGTCTGGATGAGGAGGAACGTTTTGCCTGGTGCCTAAAGATGTGTAATGAAAGAATTAGATGAACCTCCCTGGGGAGAGGATTCCAAAATGGGGAGCCACTGCAGAAAAGGCCGGTTCTTAGGTTGCCCTTCCTCCAGACTACTTGTGGAGGAGGCACACGAAGAAGGGCCTTAGATGATGATTGCAGGGTCCGGGTGGGTTTATATGGGGAGAGGCAGATTAGTGAGGTATTGTGGTGATACATGAGTATGTTCTCCTAGCTAGATTTGAAGGCTTCCAAATTTGTATTCACATCACCAAAGAGAGGTAAGGCATACCCTCCAACTTTTCTCTGATGCAAATAGGGACATCCCATTCCATAATGCTAATTTTACTATTTATACCCATACTATTTATACACATTGTACTGGGTTTCCCCAGTCACTCTGGGCAGCTTCCAACACATATAAAAACATAATAAAATGTTAAACATTAAACATTTAAAAAAATTCCCTATACAGGATGGCTTCAGATGGCTCGGGGGTCAAATAACTCCATATCTTCCAACATTTCTCCAATAAAAATAGGGACACCCTAAGGAAAATTGGAACATTCCAGGATCAAATCAGAAACTGAGATAGCTTCTCTAAATCAGGGACATCCCTGGAAAATAGGGACACTTGGAGGATTTGGTAAGGTTGCATATGTATGACAGAGTTGAGTGGAAAACATTTGTGTGCTGTGTTGGTGTGCTTTGAAATATCTGTTACTTTTCATTCAAGCCCTGGACATATAGCACTGTTTATTCAGGAGCTCCCTCTCCCATGATTCCTAGAATATGAGAGGGGAACTGGAAGATCCACTTGGAAGCCCTATGCCCTCCATTAGGCCCCACCCCTTTCCTTGTGTTGGTGCTGATTGGCTGTAGCAGAGAACTGCCTCTGCTCCTGCATGTTGCATTCTATTTCATGCACCCTAGTTCATTCATGTTCCTTTCTAGTGGTCAAGAATGCTGGTGGCTCAGGGCTGAAAAAATATCTAATTTATTTATTATTTGCACACACACAAAATCTGTGCCACTAAAATATGTATCAGGGTGGTGAACAACATAAAACAAGTACAAAGTGCATCACTAATCAGTATACTAGTTTAACACATCAACTCTGATGTATTATGGAAAAGTCCAACTGAACTGCGCAAGTGTGTCATTGTTTGTTCCCTTTACATGATGGAAATGCATGTAGGAGCATCTGAAAAGAGATAGGTACCCCAAAGGGTTATATTTTAATATGCCAAGGGACTGAACAGGTATTGAACTGGTCACAGAGTCATGCCACATGGAAGCTGTAGAGCACTGGGGCACTGGGATTAAGGAATACCTTGTGCTAGTCCTCAAGAATTACCTCAGGAGCTCCCAGCAGGTAATACTGAACAAGATGGACTTCCCCAGTAAGCTTCCCTTACTATATGCTATGATAATAGAATGCATTGTTGTTGTTTAGTCATTTAGTCGTGCCCAACTCTTCGTGACTCCATGAACCAGAGCACGCCAGGCCAGGCACTCCTGTCTTCCACTGCCTCCCTCAGCTTGGTCAATCTCATGTTAGTAGCTTTGAGAACACTGTCCAATCATCTCATCCTCTGTCGTCCCCTTCTCCTTGTGCCCTCAATCTTTCCCAGCATCAGGGTCTTTTCCAGAGAGTCTTCTCTTCTCATGAGGTGGCCAAAGTATTGGAGCCTCAGCTTCAGGATCTGTCCTTCCAGTGAGCACTCAGGGCTGATTTCCTTCTCCCAAAGCTAAAGAGACTGGAAGTTGCTAAGCCAACTGCTGTGGTTGGCAATGATTTCTCTCTTTTTGAATGGAAGCTATTGTTCCTCCCTCATTTGTAGCTGCTGGTCCTTACTTAAAACCACCATTATGGCATATTGCCACCATCCAGCCGTGGACATGGGAGTGGGTCATAAATCATATGCAGCTTGCCTTTCCTCTCCCACCTTCCACCCCTGGTATGCCATATTATAGATTTTTAAGTGCCTTGGGAAAAGTTGAACCAAGCAGTTCAAGCAGAGATTACAGTCTGATTATTAAAGAGACATTATTAGCAACCCCCTTTACTTACAATGAAATGGCGAGCAAGCTTTCTTCCTTTCTTTCTTTTTGTTTGGGGCCAAACTACACATTATACTAAATGCATAGCTAGGAAGCATGCCAGTTTTTTTCTTCTTCTTTAATTATAGGCGCAAGACCCCTAACTTGCTGCACTTAGCCTTGAAAGAGAGAGCAAGGGAGACTTCCATTGGCACCAAAGGGAGCTTTCCCCCTACTAAGGATTATTGCGGGGGTGGTGGGTATACTTGTTGAGGTTGCAGCTGGAGAGAGGGCTAAACCTCTCGTCTCCTTGTGTTGCAGTCTTGATGCAAATCATGGCCTCTCACATGTTGTATCAAAGAAAAGAAAAAAATGGTGTGCCTCCTAACTATGCAACGAATGTCTTTATTTGCCCCTTATTTTGTCTGGAATGCAGAGGTCATTGCAAACTGCATTGTTGCTGGTCCTGCATCCAGCATTTTCCAGTATTCTTGATACTCACCATCTTTCAAAAAAAACAACAAACCCCTTCAAAGACCAGAAAGGAACTTCGGTTTTACAATCCTCTGTTGTCAAAACTTTCTTTCCACCTAACATGATATATTTGTGTCTGCAAGCCTGTACAGGAAAGAGCGATTGATGCTGCGAGAAATGTGATTGTTGCTCTTGCTGCAGCCGGTCCTGCTAGCAAAGAGACAAGCTGCTTTTGGAAACAGAATTACACTTCCAATGCTATCTCCGGAGTCCTCCTCAACTTGCAAAATGTCATGACTTATGCAACCATGTGCATGCGTGAATTGAGTTTAGAAACCTTGGAATGTTTCTCAGAACCAGAAGAGTCTTTATTTGCATCAGCCACTAGCCAAGGTAATAGAATAAAATAAAATGTACTGAAGAGAGAGGTAAAAACTTAACTATAGAAAATACATTTTGGGGATTTACATCATCAAATAATAGATCTTATTCTAATTGCCCCCGCTAAAAACCTTGCAGTTTTTGCTGTCACCTGATCATCTTGATCTGCCAGAAGAAAGGACACAGTAGCAATGGTTGAGTGACCCGGCATGGACAATAATAGAGGGGTGATAACCTCGCTCCTCAAATCTTTATAAAGAGTGCAAGCCAGAAGCACATGAGCCACTGACTCAATACTGCCATCTCCACAGGGACATAACCGTTTTTCCAGTGGAAAATCAACCCTCAAGTACAGCCGAATGTTTTTCAATGTAGCTCCGTGTTCTTCAGACTTTCCACATTCAGGGAAACTTTTCTGCTGTGTGTCTGCCATGCATCCTATGTTCCCTGTGGAAGATTCTAGAGCATGTTCTCAACTGATGAGCTTTCTGGATTTATGTGAACTGTGACTGCACTTGGAACAGAGTCAGCATGCTTAAATGGAATACCCAGGATGAGACAGTTAAATCAGCCATGATAAAATGGGCGCAGGATATCGGGTATAATATCATGTTCGAGGACTGGGAAAGGTTATGGACCACCGGTATGAAATTCACGGCATGTAATGCCTTGAAAGAAAATATTATGAAAATGATATATAGGTGGTACATGACCCCAGTCAAGCTTGCAAAGATATATCACCTGTCTGATAATAAATGTTGGAAATGTAAGGAGGCTGAAGGGACATTCTTTCACCTCTGGTGGACTTGCCCAAAAGTGAAGGCCTTCTGGGAAATGATTTATAATGAGCTAAAAAAGGTATTTAAGTATACCTTTCCCAAGAAACCAGAGGCCTTTCTTCTGGGCATTGTTGGCCAGAAAGTGTTAAAGAAGGATAGAACTTTCTTTATGTACGCAACTACAGCAGCAAGAATTCTTATCGCAAAATATTGGAAGACACAAGATTTACCCACGCTGGAAGAGTGGCAGATGCAATTGATGGACTATATGGAACTGGCTGAAATGACTGGCAGAATCCGAGACTTGGGAGAAGAAACAATGGAGGAGGACTGGAAAAAATTTAAGGACTATCTACAAAAACATCATAAGCTATACGAATGTTAAGAACTTGCATGGCTTGGAAAGTCTAGCTTCAGCAATAAAACTTGATGATTTGGGAAATTAAGTTATAATTACGAAAGGACCAAAGTTTAAAGTAATTTTATGCCTATTTTAGGATAAAAGTAATTTGATAATAAGCATTTTAAACTTAAAGTATAATTATTTGAAAGTACAAAGAACGCATGAAACAAGGTAACAATTTGCTGATATCTTTATTGTAAAGAATGCAGGGTGAGGGAGATGTGGGGAAGTCCGGTTGGTTATGAAAAAATGTTCTGGAAAGATGAATTTTTATTTTCTTTTTTCTTTTTTTGTTCTGTTGTTTCTGTTATATATCTGACTCTATATTTGTACCTGGAAAAAAGCAATAAAAATATTATTATTATTTTTTAAAAAAGCATTCTCCCGGTGGCTGTGCATTGCAAGGAATGTTAAACAGTGGTAGACATACTATCACCCCCAACAGACTCTTATAGAGCCATAGGCAGAGACGGATTTAGGACAGTGCAACTGGTTCCTCCCCACGGGGCACCGAGCAAAGGAGGTAAGTTCTTGCCTCCTTTCCCAAAGCCTAGTTAGCACTTGCCCAGCTTTGGGAAGGAGACGGAAGGGCTCTAGACCCCTGCCAGAGCTCTCGTGCCTCCTTTCCAAAGCCTGGCACCTTGCTTACCTGCCTTTGGGAAGGTGGCACGAGGACTGGGGGTGGGTGTCAAATTTTGGCCTCATAGAGGACACCATATTACCAAGGTTGGCCCCTGCCATATACCCCTGCTCTAGATACTTACTGTTCATGTGGATTTGTCTTTCTTTCAAGGCTTTCATCAAGCAGTTGCTTAAATGGCCCCAGATCAACTCTTACAACTAATTCCACCCTGTCGCTTGGGCCTTCAGGTTGCTATCGAAATCATTAAGTCCATGAAACCACAGTAGAGTTTGACTACCATACTTGTACTTTTTTATATAAAAAAAGGAAGGAAGGAAGAAAATAAACTGATGAAAATACACATGGAAAATTAGATGTGGAATGTTTCCGATGGCTTTCCAGTGAGCTAAATAAAAATAATAATTTCTCATCAGTTTTTTGAGTATGTTCAGAACTAATAGAGTGCAGGCCCAGATTAATGGTTGGCTTTTAAAATACAATTCTAATCATTACTTGAAAATAGAAAAAAATATAAATTCTTTATATGCTGTTCAGCTCCCAGGAAAACAAGTTTCTCCTTCAAAATGCCACCAGCTTGTGGTACTGTAATTTGTAATGGCAACTTGGGCAGCAAAAATATGTGTAATGATGTGTTTTTCATATAGTAACAGTAGGAAGTCATTTTTATACACTTCTAGTGAAATATACATTTTAATAGAGTCGGATAATCTGGCTCTTTCTCTCTCTTTTTAAACAGCCAGAACACTGAGGGATCTCCAGTGGATTATTAGTTAGTAATAGAAAATCTAGCAGCTGCTATAATGAGTGATAACTGGAATTATAGTGGAGTACTGTAATAATTTGAGTAAGATGCATAGGTTGTAGTTAAATGATGTTCAGAGTTCATGATTAATGGACCTCAAAAGACTTGAAGATTCACTTCAATTAGGATTGAAAGCTGAAGTTTTTATCTGAATGCTATCATTCCACCAATCTAAACCCTGTTACAGGTCCATGCCATTATTATCTGCTGTAGATTCTCTCTCAAAAGAACATTGCAGCTCCTATGACTTGCCTAGATTTAATTAAGTAGGGTTGGGTGAAATGGTGGTCTATAGCCAACAAAATATCACTGGTTTGTTGATTTATTATTCAAATACATTAGTAGTGGGGCTTAAAAGAAAAGCTACCAAAACAGCATAAAAATAATCCCGTGAATGTGGGTGTCATCCAAGCTGCTCTGGGGTTAGTGTCCCAAATCTGGGGTACAATCACTGCAGGCCTTCTACCTAATAAGAGCAGAGGAACAGGTGACATCATCTTATGGCAGCAGAACCCAGAGAAGAGCCCAGTTACTCAGACCAATGAGAAGCCTGGCTCAGAACCTTTATAAGGGCTTTATTTAACAATCAATATTAACTTACACAGCAACACACTACATTACACAACCTTACAAGTATTTCCCTATCAGCAATATAGATATGTGGACTTAGCCCCTTCTCATGCTAAATAGCTAGAATATGCATTTGCTAGGTTTGACTACTAATCTCCCACAGTTTCCTTGCAAGTGGGTCCTCTGCAGCCCACTCTTCAAGAAGAGTTGGGCAGAATTTCGGCCTGATATCCCTCAGGCCATGAGCTTCATACCTGATGCTCCATACCTGGACCAGTCAGAGTCAACATGGTACTTCCATATATTGTTGGACTGTAACTCTCACCAGCCACAGCCAGCGGGACCAAGGGCCTGGGATTAACTGATCTGAGAAGATCACATTTGTTATCCCTGGCCTTAATGTATAGTACATAAATGTGTCACTTATTGGTCCAGTTCATACATTTTGACATCCAAAGTGCGGTCGAGCAGCTGAAATGAGTATCACATGCTCCTTGCCTCAGCTGTTCTCTTGCTTCATCCCAACCTCCTTGGTACATTGGTTCTGGTTAACTACAGCTCCCCACTACTTCCAAAATAGGGAGCTGCTGTTTAATGTCAGTTTACTAACCAGGATCCCAAACCACAATTTCTTTGTTCAAACCAACCACTGCGTATAAAGCAAGCTTAGTACAGTCACTTGGCATCCCAATTTAAAAATTGATGGAGACAATATTTCACTTTCTAATGTAATGTTTCAAGACTTGCTGGGGAAAAGACAGTCAAAAAAGACAGGCACATCAAGTTTAAATTAAATTTAATTTTCAAATATGAATAGCAAGTTCAGACAAGTTCTTGAGTCACATCCATTCTAATTTTGTCACAAACCCTCCCTGGCTCCTCAACAAAGGTTGTCCACACACAAAATGATTTCTGACTTTGCTTGTCAGAGGCCAAAACTTTCCTCATGCGCACAGCTTTTGGAGTCCAATCTGAAGCTCACAGCTTGTCTTTTGTGTGTCATATTCCATCAGGAGGCAGTGTGCAAATAACATATTTCCATTTTAAAATCTGGGGGGGGGGGAATGTTACAAAAAGCTTTTGGCATTTACAAGGCTCAGACAATCGCACTTACACCCTCTAATTCTCTCCACAGCTAATTTCTTATGTTCAGTATATACCCTCAGCAGGAAATCAGGAATAACTATTAAAGGCGGGGGAAGAGAAGGGTGTTTCTGCAGCATAGCCATTAGTGTGTGCCAGTAACAAGAAGGGAACATGTTGTGTAGCAATATTGACAGCTTTTAAAAAGAAATACAGTATATGGCAAAAAAATCAAATACTAAATTTCAGATAGAAAGAATTCAAACATCGTTTCAAAAAATGCATTTAGAACTCTGTTTGAAAAACGATCACATATGTCATTATATAGACAATTATTACAACTCTTTGCATAAATCAGCTATTTCCAGCTCTTGTTTTCAATGGATAAACAGGGAAAACAAGTTAAAATCAGGGTTGAGGCCCTACAGAAGTTTCAGAAACATTTCCCTAAATGTGAAGCCTGTTTTCCTCCTCCACCGTTTTTCAGCACAAGAACAAAGGAAGCTGTCTTATACCAAGTGGCATTGAGGACTCCCAGAGTGCTGGTTTGGAGAAACTTTTACATCCATGCCAAGGTGACTGGCTTTGGAGTGGCTCAGGAATTCATGGCTACCACAATGACCATTAGGTTGTCCCAACATGTCATCAGCCCAACGCATCTGGCAGGCCACACTCTGTATCTTGTTTTCTCAACTGGGCAGCAAGAAGGTGATTTGAAAGTGGGGAATATTGACATCAGTCCCTTCTCATGATAACATCACTTCCTGTTGAGGTTAAGCTTTCAGCATCTGTCCTCCTCTGCAGAGGTGGGGAATCTAATGGGTTTCCATATGGCTCTGAAGGATCTTTTTCCAGCTGATACGACTTGTGCTCCTGTTAAAGCCCTGGGCAGCCTCAGGGACATCTAAATGACTTGGGCCATTGACACAATCGCCCCTGAGTGCTGTCTCCCACTTCATGGAGCCCATTTGGCTCTTTATACTTCAGAACATAGGGTGAGGAAACAAGTTGGGATGCAGCTCAAAAACAAATGGAGGAAAACTCCAGTCAACTGCAGTCAAACACTGGTGAGGGCTCCTCATCCAGCCTCCCTAGTGGAAGTGAAGGCGTTTTCTGCAAAACAATGCCCCAATGAGGCTGCTCTTCAACCCAAATGCCTTCAGCATCTTCCTTCACTGATCCACTGGTCACCTTTCATGCAGCTGCAGTGAGCACTCATTCTTTCCTGCCTGACTGTGCCAACTCCCAGCTAGGAGGATGGCAGTGACCTCACATTCAGCAGCAATGTACAAGTTAGGCATGTGCAGGAGATCCTGGCTCAATCTGTAGCACAGTGGTACCTCGGGTTAAGAACTTAATTCGTTCTGAAGGTCTGTTCTTAACCTGAAACTGTTCTTAACCTGAAGCACCACTTTAGCTAATGGGGCCTCCTGCTGCTGCCGCTGCACCACCACTGCACGATTTCTGTTCTCATCCTGAAACAAAGTTCTTAACCCGAGGTAATATTTCTGGGTTAGCGGAGTCTGTAATCTGAAGAGTATGTAACCTGAAGTGTATGTAACCCAAGGTACCACTGTATGTCCATCTGAATTTCTCAGATAGTAAAAGTGGGAAAGAACCACAGTTTGTGGCTTTTGAAAAGTTTCACTAGCCAAAGGGGTACTACAAGGGGCCAATGGTCTGAGTCAGAAATGAAAAGTGGGGGAGAAGGATTACACCAGCTATTCCTGCCCTCAACTTCCCAATGTTCATCTGAACCTGTGTAGCAAGCATGAGAGGGTTATCTACACTAATGCAAGTTTTGTTTAACAAGAGCTCTGTTGTTTATATCTTCAGAAAAAATGTGTGGAAGCTGAATGCATGGCCAAAAAAGTGCAATTTCTGTCTCTGTCCGCATAGAGGATCACATAAACAGGTCTACAGTACAAGTCTAGCAAATGTTATGATGAATTGCTATGACTAGTGAACTTGCATTCCTTTCCTCTAAAAGGTATCCCTTACAAAACAAAAGTACCTTTCTCTTTCTATAGCTCATGCTCAAGAGTCGCTGTTTCAAAACTAACAAGGAAAAACAGGCTATGCAAACTTTGAGTCTGTTGTGAGAAGCATCAAGTAGAAGAATTAACTTTCAAATACAAGTGAGCATTCTTCCACAGAGAGAACAAACCATTTCGCTGGGATTATGTCAGCAATACAGAGATGAAACGCTTTGTTGCCAGTGGCAAATTGTGGGAGCAGTTCTGTTCATGTGGAATGGGAATAAGTATTTACTCAGCGTAAACTATTACTCAAGACATAGTCTTTTGAAATAGCACAGCTCTAGGACATGAAAATCTAAACTGATCAATCACACACAAGTCTTCCGAACAAGGCAAGGTAGAGATGTAAGGAAGAAGAAAACCAGCCAGAGGCTGCATGGTTTAAAAGTGAAAAAAACAAAATACTTCCAGCATTTAGATTTCCTGACATGGAAGCATTCCCACAAATCACTCTCATATTTGAAAATGTGATGTCAGCATGTTAATTACATGGTGCTTTCTGCAAAAGAATACAGGTATTTTAAAGCTGTTCTCAGCTACCTCACTTGCAGGAGCATCCCTACATACCAATTTCTAAGTACCCCCTAACTTTCAGGATGGGGTTTTCAGGAGAGTTATTACAATGAAAATGAGGGCTAGAGAAGCCCAAATAGTCTACTCCACATTCTACTCTTCTGAATATTCCACTTTTCCAAATATTCTACTCTCATGCCACATCCACACCACATCGCTGTGGGTTTGCAGTGGGTGGAAATCCCCTAAAATTCCTGCATGCCAGGGTTTCCCCATAAATTCTGAAATTTGTAAATATGGGGTTTGATCAATAATAATAATTTTATTGTTTATACCCCACCCATCTGGCTGGGTTTCCCCAGCCACTCTGGGCGGCTTTGTTACCATAAAGCACCAATGCTGCAGCAAGCAAAGGCTCCAGCAGCTCAGTCAGCTGCTTGTGGCTGGAAAGCCAGACAGGATGTTTGTGACTGTTGCCATGGAAACAAAGGGGCAGTCCAATCTGCACTGAGCACCGGATGTTAGCTCAGTGTGTGTGTCATATGACCTGTACTGGAAGTACATGGGTGGAGTTTCTTCTTGCTGTTGTCGAGTGCAGACGTGTTTCTCTGTACTGATATGAGAGACAGAAATAAAAGATGTAAATAGTTTTCTGTCTGCTTCTTTCCCCTCCTGGGGGACACCAAAGGGGAGAGAGGGTGAACGGTGTGTTCCTCTCACACATCTGAGATGAATCGCCGGGACCTCGCCTGCTTATCAGCAGAGTGGAGACGCGGGGAGGTCGACAGGAATATCTGCCGGTGCCTACGCTGTGGCACATTCCTCTGACCCAAGAAGAATTCCAACAGTGGTAGCAGAGGATGGTTGCTGTTTTCTTCGATCCATCGGACATCTGCATGAGAGGCTGGTGAATTGTCCTCCTCTGCTCCATGGAAGCCTGATTTGAGAGGCTGATTCTCTGCAGCCAGAAGCTGACCAGAAGAAGCTGACAGCCAAGCCGATACCCAAGGTATGAGACTTTTAAGGGCTTAGAAGTGTGAATGCAGATTGATTCATTCACTGCTTCACGGACAGCGAGTGTGGGAAAGCAGCTCCAACTTAGAAGAGGCCTGCATACCAGGCATTTTTGTGGTTTCCTGTCCGAGGAAAGGAATGCGCTGTTGCTAAGCAACGTCCTTCAGAAGGCTGTGCCTCAGAGAGGAGAAATGGAAAGCTACTCGAGAGGGCTGGACTGTCAGACTATGCCTCAGAGAGGCGTAAACAAAGTTTTGTTATGACTAGGTCCTCACGAACTGGTGGAAGGGACTTTCCAACGCAGCCAGTGTCAGAGTTGCCAGGTGTCAAGAGTGTAAACAAGCCAGCTATTGGATTTTAGAGGCTTGTCTTTTAGAGTCAATGCAAGGACTCAAAATGGATGCTAAGAAGGGGGGAGGCTTGCCTTCTCCACCCCTCCTGACCAATGACAATTATTCATCTTGGTCTGTAAAGATGAAGGCCCTGCTGCAGAATCAGAGACTGTTTGGGGTGATTGAGAATCCCATCCCAGCAGCACCAACGCGTGCTTGGGAGTCACAGAATGTGAAGGCTAGGACTGCTATAATTCTGTGCGTCTCAGATGATCAATTGGTGCATATACAGCATTTGGAATTTGCGCAAGAGGTTTGGAACGCGCTGCGTACAACGCATCAGAGAGATGCTGGTTCTTCAGCGTTGCTGTATTTTGAGAAGTTGACCAATCTGAGATTAGCGCCTGATGGAGATGTTCAAGCGCACCTGACAGAGATGAAGTTTCTGCGTCAACAGATGGTGGAACGCAATTTCCGTCTACAGGAGGAAGTGTTTTGCTTCATGATGATAAACAGCCTTAGTCGCACCTATAAGGTTGTTGCCAGTCAGCTTGGTTCGCTACCGGCGGCTCAGCTAACCGCGGAAAGGGTGTGTGCTGTGGTCCTGAACGAACACGACAGACTTGCTGCACTGGAAGTGAAAGACAGAGGGAGGCAAGAACAGAGTTCAAATCTTCCCACTGGTGGTGCTACTGGAGAGCATGCCGTAGCATTGAGTGCCGTCCGATGCTATAATTGTGGACAGACTGGGCATCTACAGCGAAACTGTAAAAAGCCGCGACAGTCAAAAGGAGCCAAGAACAGCTCTACGAAGCCTGAGGCGTCAAGCAAAAGCCGTACCAAGTGCCAGATGAAACCTGCAAAGGCGATGATGGCGAAAGGAACCGCGCCAGATGTTGGGAACGCATTCATAATCGATACTGGCGCCACGAAGCATCTCTGCCCACACAGAGAACTGTTTTCGACGTTGAAGAAGCAAAGCTTCACTGTGAAACAAGCCAACGGTCAAGAACTGGAAGCGACCGGAATTGGAACTGTGTATCTTGAGAGTCTGAACTTGACTATAAGCGATGTTTACCTGGTTCCAGAACTGAAATTTAGTCTGCTGAGTGCTTCGCAGATTGCAAAGAAGGGACTAAAACTGTACTATGATGCTAAAAGATGCAAGAGCTACAAAGATGGAGAACTGTTTCTTACTGCCAAAGAGAAAGATGGACTGTATTTGTTGACTTTTGATCAAAGTGATTACATGAAATGTAATACTTCTGATTCTAACGAAATTTCTCTTGCAGGTGTGACCAGTGTGAACACCAGGAAGGTATCCAAGAAGGTTCACAGAGCGTTTCAGCGGGTGTATGCTGATGTGATTGGTCCTCTAGAACCATCTAGAGGCGGTGCAAAATATTACCTTGTGTGTGTTGATTGTTACACTAATTATTCTTGGGTTTACTTGATGAAGAAACCGCAGGAAACTTTAGAAAAGTTTCAGGAGTTTTGTGACAAGGTTAAAAGTATGCATGATGCTAACATTGATTGTCTTTTCACAGATGACAAGCCAGTTTTTCTTTTACAGGATTTCCAGAGGTTCCTGGATGAGAAAGGGATAAGACACAAACTTGCTACTTCCGAAGAAGCATGGAAGAAATGTGTCTGTGTCAGGGTGAACAAAGAATTGCAAAAGGGGATGCATGCGCAATTGCTGAGTTCACATTTGCCACATGATTATTGGGCCGAATCTCTAGCGTCCTATCTTCACGTGTGGTTGAGAAAAGTCTCAACAGAGTTGGGATGTTCTCCTTTTGAGAAGCTGTTTAATAGAAAACCTTCTGTTGCCTATTTCAAGGTTTTCGGGTCTCATGTGAGAACAGAAGCTCCAAGTGGGGTAAAGAATGCCAGAGGCATCTTTGTGGGTTATGAAAAAGGTCTCTACAGAGTAATTTTGTCTGAATCTGGTCAGGTGATTCTCACAAAGTTTCTAGAGAGTGCTCCTGAACAGGAGAGAGTGATTGTTCACACTTTTTCCACAGAGGATTCTGATGATGATGATGATGAGTTTGATCTTATTGAGTTCAGTGGTACTGATGATGATGACACTGATAGCTCAGACAGCTCAGTTGTCACAGTCATTGAGAGGAAATCTCAAATAATGACTAGACCCTCAGAAGAGGAAGATAAACCACTGATTAAGCTTAGTACTGGTTCTCCAGAGAGTTCAGAGGCTGAACCAGAAAGCAGAGAAGAGCAGCAGATCTTACGAAGGTCTGAGAGAGCAACGAAGGGTGTACAACCCAAGAGGTATTCAAAGGAGTTTGCTAACCTTGCATATGTTGCTGTTGTAAACGATCAAGGAAAGATTGAAGCTGTGTCTGAGTCAGAGACAAAGGCACAACAGAGAGTTGTTAACCAAGGAAATGCGAAGTCACACAACCAGAGAGGTACATTGGTAAAACCAGTGGCGGGTAGTTCCAAGGGTGGAACTGAAACAACAGGGGAATGTTATAAGTATAACAACTGTTTGTTTTCTTCTCTGAATGACGCTTTGCTCGCGGCACGCATTGATACTTTAGGGGGAGTATGTTACCATAAAGCACCAATGCTGCAGCAAGCAAAGGCTCCAGCAGCTCAGTCAGCTGCTTGTGGCTGGAAAGCCAGACAGGATGTTTGTGACTGTTGCCATGGAAACAAAGGGGCAGTCCAATCTGCACTGAGCACCGGATGTTAGCTCAGTGTGTGTGTCATATGACCTGTACTGGAAGTACATGGGTGGAGTTTCTTCTTGCTGTTGTCGAGTGCAGACGTGTTTCTCTGTACTGATATGAGAGACAGAAATAAAAGATGTAAATAGTTTTCTGTCTGCTTCTTTCCCCTCCTGGGGGACACCAAAGGGGAGAGAGGGTGAACGGTGTGTTCCTCTCACACATCTGAGATGAATCGCCGGGACCTCGCCTGCTTATCAGCAGAGTGGAGACGCGGGGAGGTCGACAGGAATATCTGCCGGTGCCTACGCTGTGGCACATTCCTCTGACCCAAGAAGAATTCCAACAGGCTTATGGCATATCTAAAAACACCAAGCATTAAAAACCTTCCCATACTGGGCTACCTTCAGATGTCTTGTAAAAGTTGTGAAATTATTTATCTCCTTGACATCTGAGGGGAGGGGAGGGCACCACTAATGAGAAGGCCCTCAGAAGCCCAATGGATTTAGCAAAACCTAAAAAATATGTCAAGCCAGCTTCCATAGCAGCTTAGCTTAGAGATGTGCCATCAAAGAACTAAGAAAGATGATGGCATAGTCATTACCTTGACGAAAGGTGAGACATTCAGTGTCAGACAAGATGGGGGGAGTGGAGTTCTTCCTCTAGCTGTGTGTGAGTTAGCAAAAGGCAATAGCTAAGTTGGCAGGGGAAGTTGCCAGGGTTACAGAGGGAGTGATGTCACCACAGGGAAAAGTAAGTGTTTTTTACGTGAGGCTCATTTGGAGCAAGGGTTTTTCAGGAGGAGGAGGAGGGAGGGGCCAAAACTCCATGTGCATTGACTGGGAGAGGCTGCCCTGAGAGACTGGAGAGCATGGCTGGTTTCTACTCTGGACCCAAGCTTGCTGAAGCTATGAGAGGAGCAACAGAAGATGCTACTGGGGTATCATGTTCTGCACTCCCTCCACTTAAACTCAGGTGCAAATATGTAGGGGGGGAAGGGAACACCCATATTTCTTGAAGACACTACAATCACTGCTGTGCCTCGTTCCAAAGGAACACAAACCCTGGCTAAGTGCCAAGGCTCCAGGAATCTTGTGTCTGCTCAGTAGAGGTGGCCTGTAAGAATACATTTCAAGCACTGTGGTACCACTTTAAACAGTCATAGCTTACCCCCCCCCCAATAATTCTGGGAAATGTAGTTTGTTAAGGGTCCTGAAAATTGTTAGGATACCCCCTATTGCCCTCACAGAGCTACAATTCCCAGAGTTCCCTGGGAAGAGGGGTTGGTTGTTGTGGCTTTAAAAGAGGATTGGACAAATTCACGGATGATAAAGCTATCAATGACTACTCTGCCTCCATGGTCAGAGGAAGTCATGCATCTGAATAACAGTTTCTGGAAACCACAGAGAGAGGGCGCTCTTGTGTTTGGGTCCTGCCTGCCACTTACCCACAGCCATCTGGTTGGCTACCATGAGAACAGGTTGGTGGACTAGATGGGCCTATAAAGCCAAGGTAGCCATTAACTGTAAAGGAGATGAATTTATTTGATCCTATCTATCTACCTCAGGCTATGCTCTATCTTTGTCACCAAACTCTGAGTATAAATTGCACACTGTATTAATTGATATTGTTTTTAACATTAGTGACCATGTGATGATTTTAGCTTATGAATTTTATCGTTTAATGTTTTTATTTGTACATTGGGGTACTTTTATAGCTTTGTTTAGAGTATGTAATGTTTTAATAATATAATGTTTTAAGTCTTTTTTTTACCAATTCAGTATATTTTCTTTTAATTGTCAAATAATTCTGTGTACATTGCGGCAGCCTTTGGCTATGTGCAATAAAACTGACTGAGACTGAGACTGAGACTAGATAGGCCATTCATCTGATTACATAAAATGCAGAAATTAACAGGTATGGAAAGTTCATGAAAACAGAAAAGGTGCTGTCTGAATGTAACATTAGGCTTTTGTCTAACAGTCTGCCTTTCACAACCTTAGCATTGTAAGTATTTATACAGGGATATAAGTCATGCATGATTCAAGAGCATACCTGTTTCCCCACAAAGAAGAGACACAATCTCCATTTTTGCATATCTTATTTTAGATTGTATATCTAAGAAGACTCCAACAGAACAAGAAGGAGACTGTGAATCTCATAGAGAATAACCAGTAACAAAATTCATTGTGGCAACATGAAGCTGAGTGCTGTGACGAACTGCAAGTTTCAGAACAAGTTTTATCACAGCCAAAGCAGCTCGTTTTATTTTATTTTATTGTTACATTGCTTCATTTGAAGAAAATGGTAATTAGCCATTGCAAATTATCAATTGTCTTGGGACACTTCTTTCACTAAATGGTGTGTTCTCATCTCAGCTGGTCTTCCTCAACCACAATCCGCAAATGACAGTTTTTAAATTAGCAGCCACTCTATTATCACAAAAGCAGACACAACAGACAAGCTTACGACGAGAAGCTGGACTGCATTGTCTTTCAGAAGGGAGAAATGTATAACTTGCAATGAGGACCCTAAAGAAATATGGCGTTTCTCACATTTCATAATAGAGCACCTATAACTCAACAGATTGAAGCAAGACACTTACAGACATTTATGCACAATCTTTGGAACGATGTCCTAAAATACTACTTTTGTGAATTTTTACTGTCAATTCAGTGAAGACTGAAATTCTTTGAAGAGATTCAAATTTAAAGGGTGACAATATATTTGTTGTTGTGGGATTGACAGCTGTGGCCTCTGACAGCAGCTTTACTTTATTATAAAGATGGCAGAAAGATGTACTTTAGTACATTTATTCAAGGTAAGGGGAGGTTCTTGGGGGGGGGGGGGCTAGCTGGGTTTTTTGCCCTGGGTGAAGCTTCCAGAGGGGCGCCATTGAGGCTCCCAGCCTGAGTGTGTGTGCATACACAAATGCACGTGGGGTCTTTAACTGAGTCTTTGACCCAGGTGAAATAAAACCTAGTTTTGCCCCTGGGGAGACACACGACAATTTCTTGAGACAACCTTGCAGCTTTTGTCCAGTCTCAGACTTCTGGTGCTGACTTTGAACTTCCTAGTCATGCTTTTGGTTATCTGTACCTGTAGCTTGACCTGTACCACTCCAAGCCTTGAGTAAAGATTTCTTTCTTATTAACGTGTAAGAACATTTGTAGCATTTGGGTCAGACGCCCCACCAGTGAGTAGAAGGTACAGCTGCTGTGCACAGTGTCCTTTCAAAATCTCCCCTACCCATGCCTAAACTCAAACACTTACCCTCTAAGCAGATGTTGTTGTTGTTGTTAAAAATGAAAACATGAAATATTTGCATGTACAAAAGTCAGCTATAAATAATAGCCAAATAGTTTTCTATGTTATCAAGATAGGAACTACTCTTCTACACTAGTTAAGAATTTCCACCCTCCCAAACAAATATCTGAAGATGTTCCTCAATTTACTTTGTAGGCCACAATAAATGAATTTGCAAATAGATGTGCAGCACAATCCTAAGTATGTTAGCTCTCTGGGGTTGACCCCTTGGTTAAGTTTGCAGTCCTAACCTCACTTACATGAGAATAAGCGCCACTGGATTCAATAAGACATACTTCTCAGTAGACACAGTTAAGATCATGCTCTAAGTGTGTTTAAAAATGTGACCTGATAGTTTAAAGAGAGAGGTCTCCCAGCTCAGTTCACAAACTATTTAACTATTTAATCCTGACTACTTGGGTGTAATTTGATCCCATCAAATAAGGAACCACTTCCAACCTTTATCCCATCACCAAGTAAGAGCTCAGAATGAGTCACAGCAGCTGTGATCCCATCACAATATCACTAGGTATGACGTTACTACAATGTTGCAGTGATATTACAAGCATGTACTGCACACATTACAAGACAGCTGGCACCTATAGGAAATCAAACAGCTTAATTCAAAGTACACTTGATTAATTGATTTGCACATCAAGCTCTTCACAAATACCATTTTCTCAGTTTTGGCACTCTTGGGGCTTCATTTAGTCTTGTCGCATTTGCCAACAGACTTGCAGACAAAAATATTTCCACAGTTTCCCAAAAGCAATCTAAATAATCTTTTAAAAAATAACCCAATCGGGACTATATATATCGTCAAAAATGCATTATTGGAATGCTCATCCTACAGCCCTGCTTCTTTCTCTTTCTAGAGTAGAACTTTACATGTTGCCAATTGAGTTCATAGCACTGTATGTGCACCTCAGGGGGTGAAGTCAAACCACTGGAGAATCACAGTGCCTGCTGTGGCTGCAGAGACTGGTAACTCGTAACTGCTGCCTCCCACATTGCTTTTGCTGTGTTAGCAGCACCATAGTGATCTCTCTTGGGCACAAGTCTGGGCATTGTGTATGGAGGTCCTAGGCTGCCCAGATGACAACACACCCCTCTCAGCCTCACTGATGTGAGCCAAAGGAAAGGAGAGCAGGACATTTAGCACCTGCTTGGTTGCAGGAGTTGCTGGAAGGAGGCATGCAATATGCCATCCAACAGCCTTAGGGACTCCATTCTGGATTTGTGTAGAGTTTATTCCTTAGCCTTTTCTTCTCCCCAAGATGTCCTGCAAGGCAGCAGGTACAGATTTTTCTTCAGGATTTACTCCCAAAGCTTTTCTCGTGAATAAGTATAGCTACAAGGCAATGGAAGTTTAGGATCAGAGTTTTCCTTCTCCTGGTTGGCTCCCTTCCCAGGCTGACAAGCTCCATCTGCACCTCACTTTTCTCTACAGCAAGTGCAGAAACTGCCTTCTTGATTTTTGGACCCACTATTGGTCTCATCTGCTCAATCCACTGAAGATTGTCTTCGCATGCAGGGAAAGTTCCTAACTCACAGAGGGTTTGAGACCCTTCAGATATCCTCACCTGGTTCAGCCTGCCAATCAAAGTCGTCTACCATTGTGTGGCCACTGTCACATGCTGATCACTTTTAGGAGCCACAGGTTGAGAGCTGAGTGCAGGATGGGGACCAAAGGTGGGCGAAGTACCACAGAATGTTTTAAATCAGCTCACTTGTAACTTTATCCATTGAAATGTTTTCTTATGTTGCAACTATCTCATTTGTAGTAAACTTCAGGCCATGGGCTCATACACAGGAACATCAAGCAAATTGTTTCCAATTGTTTGGTTTTGCAGTGTCACACTTCATTATTTGTTGACGTTAAGCAATTGTGACAACCTGTTAGAAAAGGAAATTTACCCAGCAAAAGGTTACACAAAGCTGGTAAATCACAAGTGCAGATTCTACACAACAAGACATATTTGGTCATAAACATTACATGTCTAAACACATAGGGCAATGTGGACATCCAGGAACTCTAGCAAAGGATGCTACAGTGGGTTCAAAATAACTCAAGGAAGACACAGCACTTGTCCCCAAGAATTTCAGAGCCAGGCTAGGCTCTACAGTAGACTTGGCCTGGATGGTGGAATTCAAGGAAGGTATCTCTGCAAAATATGGTCTTCCTTCTAGACAATTGAAAAAAAAATCACAATATGATTTATAATAGTGGATTAATACAATAATAATAAATCATAATGAAATGCACCAATACAATAAAATGCCATCAAGACAGCAAACAAGAAGATTTAAAATGGGCTTCAATAGTCAGGGATTAACGTTGGGGAAAAGTTTTTAATAAACAACAAACTCTGTGGTGCCTGCTGTATTGTGGGGGGAATTCATTCCACAAAATAGGCACCGCCACACTGATTGGTATTTATCTTGCTTTATATGCAAGGTATGCCTGGGCATTGATAGATGTAGAAGCCACCATCGAACACAGACCTAGATGTGTGCCTTCTGCTGCATGATAACCCAAAGGATCACTGAAACATTTTTACACCTTTCAAGGCTTCCTCCAATAATGAAGCTGAATGTTCAATTAAAAGAAGAAATCAACAAAATGGGGGAGAAGGGAGCTGAAATATACTCGGAGTCCTGTAGTGATTTCATGCTCTTTATTGCAGCTTGTAAAACAGTGATTGAATTGCCCCCCAAACCTCAGGCTTTTATATACATTATTTACACAATGAGTCCTGTCTGTTTGGCTGATTTTGCTTCCCTCCTGAAGCCTGATTGGTCTTTTCCTGCAGGCCAATCAGTTGTTGCATTCTACGATCCTACTAACCTAATAGGCTGATTAACTTCCTCCTGGAGCCTGATTGGTCTTTTCCTGCAGGCCAATCAGTTGTTGCATTCAGGATCCTACTTGCCTATTGTTCTAGGATCCAAGCTTAGTACATAACAGTAGCAAAAGTCATTTTAGGGCATGATTTGAAAAGATGGTGCCTGAGACTATTATATTATAGGCTGCATGCAAACCACACATTTAAAGCACACTCCCCACCCCAAGGATCCTGCAAACCAGGGCTTTTTTTCATCCAGAACTCACCAGATCTCAGTTCAGGCACCTCTCAGGAGGGTGCTATTGCTATTCTAAGAGAAAGAGAGAGCTGTTTGTGGTGAGTTCCGACACCTCTTGTTCTACAAACATAGCACTGCTGCAAACTATATTTTACCCCCCTTCACTTTAGTACAATTCCAAGCACCTTTAACAAGCTAGAGTTTCTAGGATTCTTTGGGCAGGATGTGTGTTTTAAGTGTATAGTACATACACAGCCTTAGACATATGCAAGTGAGCTTTCGCTAAGTGCAAAACAGATTTCAAGTGACTTAGAGCCAAGGGAACAGATTAGGGATGACCATTTGCCTTTGAAAATGGAAGTGCTAGACTCCAATTTAAATTTTAAAATCCTAGAATGTAATTCGAAAAGAGAAATAAAATAGCTACACTAAAATAGGAAGTTGCTATTTTCTGTTTTGGAACTTATACAGAGCACATCTGATTTCCAGTTTACATATGTATCACAGGAAGACATTAGCAATTATCCAGAAATATTAACTTAGTTGTCTCTGTAAAATTCTCTGTGTGCTGTAGCAGTCTACAGATTATTGTACACAAGTGTGCTCTGGCAGTAGCATGACAGGTAGCCCAGGAGAGGGGGAGGGGGAGGGGGACACAGACAACTGCTAGCATATTACATCAATACAGGTAATAAAGTTGTAATGTCCTATCAATAAAAATATGGATTTTTCTGAAACCACTTGGGTTACAGTATACACAAGAACTAAAATAAATTGCATTGACTTGAATGAACTCGAACGTCACGACGCTACCAATCATATTTGCTACTCCATAACTGTCTTGAAATCAAACAAGGGATTAAAAAAAATGTTTTGACCACATCATATAACCATCAGTCACTCCGCGTACCTGGAAGTCTCTATTTGAAGGAAGGGAACTAGCAGAAGGCTCAGCAGGGAACTCTCAGTCCTCTTGCACACAAATTAGAAAAAGAAGCTGGTTTGTAACTGGAAGGCCTTGAAGGGAAGCAAATGTGAGAAAGCTGCCGTGGGACCTCACATTCGAGAACCCCCACCTAGACTCTTTGCTTTAATGCTGTACCGTACCAACTTTGAATCAGAACGCAAACCGAACAGCCTGGTTCACCGACACAGTAAGACAAATTATGCTTACCAGAACAACACAAACCTATGAGCTTCCAGAAAAGAGCCTGCAGCCACTTTGCTTCTCCTGGGTCATTTTGGCTGCATCACCAACCAAGGTCTGGTTTAGTCAGTAAATGGTCTGGACCCAGGCTTCTGGTTAAGCTAGAGCTCATGGTCAAGGAAGAGAGAGCTTAGCCACAAGACCACATTCAGGTCACATGCTAAGCAGCAGCAAAAAGAAAAAGCAGACTGGGGAAGGGCTAAGCAGTTGCCAGTTTCTCTCTGGGAGCTCCTACATACATGTAGACCCAGAAAGCCATAGTTTGGCTTACCATGTCATGCAAATGAGGTGAATGTGTGTTTAAGGTACTGCTTTTTTTCTTTTAAAAATTGTTATGGGGTACTCTCATTTTAACTCAAGAAAATCACCATTTTATAGTTCAACTCAGGGAAAATAAATACAGTAAATGGACAAAAGTACAAAGAACTTGTATTACCCCATATTGCAGAGCTGACAGTTCATAGTAACGCTCGCTTCCGTCTGAGACTCAGGAAACACCAGGAAAAGAAATGAAGCCACCATCAGAGGAGCTAACAACGAAACTGGCCAATCACCGTGCTAGGTTCCAACTCCTACTTCACACATTAAACGCTTGCTTCCATCTGAGACTCAGGAAACACTGTGACAGGAAATGAGGCCGCCATCATGGTTAGCAACGGAACTGATGATTCACCATGCTAGAGAAGAAACTAAACCTTTTTTAAAAATTTAGTTTCTTCTCCCGTTAGATTCACAAAATGTTTAGGGGTATGCGTACCCCTGCATCCCCCCAGAAAAAAGCAGTGGTTTAGGGCAAACTCAGAGAAGAACGAAACACGAGGGTGAGTGGTTGTACTCTGTTCTACACACACACACACACACACACACACACACACACAAAAGCTCAAGAAGGACAGTGAACCTTTCTCCTTCTCCCACCCCTCATGCCATAAAAGCTCATCAAATCCCCTTGTACCCATCATTGTCAGCTAGGGATGTAAGAGAAGACATCCTTTTCCATGCCACCTTACATTTGTCCCATGAAGCAGTTCCACTGCAGTTTGCCTTCTACCCAATATAGTGGTACCTCAGGTTACATACGCTTCAGGTTACAGACTCTGCTAACCAGAAATAATGCTTCAGGTAAAGTACTTTGCTTCAGGATGAGAACAGAAATCATGCTCTGGCGGCGTGGCAGCAGCAAGAGGCCCCATTAGCTAAAGTGGTGCTTCAGGTTAAGTATAGTTTCAGGTTAAGTACGGACCTCCGGAATGAATTAAGTACTTAACCTGAGGTACCACTGTAGAGTTAATTGACTTACTGTCCTCTATGGCAAAATGGTGTAACTTAAATAATTCACCTAACTGGGTGAGGAAGCAAATTCCATAGGTTAACTATGTGCTGTCATTCTTCATCCATAAATGCCTAGCCTAATTTAGAGGACATCCTCGGGATATCTTACAATTCACCCAGTTTTTATCAGATTCATTGTCAACTGGGCACTACATGTAATTGGTGCAGGAAGAGGTCTACAGGCTTTTGTGCATCTCTGTCAGCTCAGCAATCCAGAGGATCGCAGTGGAGATTGTCTGGTCCTTACTAGAATGGTACAACAGAAAGTAGATGCCATTCATCAAAAGCATCACTCCCGACCTATTTATTTTTTTTTATCTGTGTGTTTCTCCTGTGCAATAACTCACAATTTCACAAGGAATCAGGATGTCAGGGCTCCTCATCAGTTCATCCTGATGGTACTTTGGGATGCTTCACATCAAGAGTTGTCCTCTCCTGTACTAAGGATGCTGGGCCTATTCTACACCTGAGAGAATGACTTCTCTCATACCAACCTGGCCTGTCTTTAAGATCAGCTAATGGTGCCTTCCTGGTGGTCCCTGTGATGGATGTTGTTAAAATTCCAGAGGCCTGTAATAGGGACTTTTCAGTGGCAGCCCCAGAACTTTGGGATGATCTCCTCACTGAAATGTGCCTCACCTCAAGGAGGCAGGTGGAGATGTACCTCTTTTGGAAGAACATTGGAGGTGTCATTAACTGACCTGAGTGTATGGTGCCTGCTATCTTATGCCATCTTGTTATTTTAGCTTATGCCAAGTTCATTTTGTGATGGTATTTTAATTGGTTTTAGAAATATGTATTGGTGTGTTTTAATATGTTGCCTTCCATCTGAGAACACCACTAAAAATCACATGTGCCTGTGACGGGTAGTATAGGCATATTCATGTGTGACTACTGAAAATCAATGTTTCTAAACTTAGCCTTACTTAGACAAGCAATATTTTCTTCAAGGTTTGAGAAATTACAAGCAGCATCCAGCCGCTCTTAATGTACCGAAATCTGATCAGATAAAAATAAAAGCATAATCATCATAATTAAAGGAACCCACCAGAGAAAAAATGAAATGGTAAAAGGCTTAAATAAAGCTGCCATGGGTGGTTTAATGGCTCTTGAACAAATAGAAATCCATTTTAAGGAAAAAAATGAAAGGAAGGAAAGCAATATAGGTAGCTTAGAGAGAGCAGTAGCTGCCTCCTACTAATCAGCAATAACAAAGACTTAAATTAAATGATTGCTACTCCAAGAATAACAATAAGGACAATTTTTAGTATCACTTGAAACATGAATTATTAATGCCTTCAGTGTCTCGCTACAATATGCCTCCTGTCATACTTTGCTTCAGCCTATCCATTAATAATATTTTTTCAAAAAAGTTTGATGAGGTAAATTTTAATTGTAAAAGGTGGCTGTGGGGAAAACAGGCTGTCTAAAGACAGGCTGTCTAAAGAGACTTAACTTTGGCATGACCATTCACAGGGAGAACCTAATCCACCCCTTTCAAGCTTTCTACCTTCAGGGAACCCTTTCTGTACCCAATAATCAGCAAAGGTACCCATTCTGCTCTTCAGCTGCCATGGAATCTTCTGCGTATACCAGGCCCAGTATACCCGAAGGAGCGTTTCCACCCCCATCGTTCTGCCCAGACACTGAGGTCCAGCACCAAGGGCCTTCTGGCGGTTTCCCCACTACAAGAATGTTTAGGGGTACTCTCATTTTCCTACTCATTTTGAAATACTGCCCATCAACGAAGCCAAACTTAGTTTCACAGAATGTTTAGGGGTATGCGTGCCCCTGAGTCCCCACCAGAAAAAAGCACTGTTGGAGGGTATGGTAGGATGTCCCAATTTTCATCGGGAAAATGGTGGAGGGTATGGAGCTATGCGACCCCCAAGCCAAGGAGATATACAACCTTTAGAAGACATTTGAAGGCAGCCCTGTCTAGGGAAATTTTGTAATGTTTTATTGTGTGTGTGTGTGTGTGTGGGAGAGAGAGAGAGAGAGAGAGAGAGAGAGAGAGAGAGCGCTGCCCAGAGTGACTGGGGCAACCCAGTCGGACAGGCAGGGTATAAATAATGTTTATTATTTTTTTAGTATGGAATAGGACATCCCTATTTTCATTGGAGAAATGCTGTAGCAAAAGGGCAGAACGGGGTCTGCTGGTAGATTTTTGGGGGGTGGTTCAGTAGGTCAGCCAAGGTTTGGGGCTCCCAGCTGTTTGACAATAGCAAGGAGAACAAAAATCCTTTCCCCACTTGTTAGGCTCCTGAAATGAGGAAACTGGGAGCAGACCTTCATGTGAAAAGTCTGTGAGTTCAGCTCAGTTTTGGTACTGAAAGCAAATGCCTAGTCTCAGAATGTGCTCAGAGGCTGTCTGTGTGTCATTCACAGCTGACTCTGGCTGGTAGATTTTGGGGTCCTGTTCATAAGTAAAGTAGATCAGACAAGTGTGAAGTCCCTATTAGATCCCATCCCTGCACTATAACACACAATCACGTACTGAGGCCTCTTCCTCCCCCTGTGTAAACAAAGAACAAACAGGGTTTCTTTATGCCAAAGAGCAGATTATTTTTATTTCTGCCATATTTGTCATTGGTAGAGAATTGCTGTTCAGCAAGAAACCAAGCAACGTCAAAGGAGAAGGTTATATGTGTGGAAATATTAGCATCACGGATAACGACAACTCACTGCCACTCTTACAAAAATTCCATTCAAAATTTAGATTTTGAAAATTGTTCCTTGAAATGAAGAGGAAGAAAATTGAAAAAAATAAATAAATCAGAGAAAGAATACTAAAATATGTTAAGTTTTTGAAGTGTAATTTGGAAATGTATGTAATATTGAGCAGCTAATAAGGGTGGGAAATGAAATAGAAAGATGGTGGGGTGGGAAGTCCCTTTTAAATTGGTATTAAATTTGAATTAATGTGATGTTAAATCTGTTATTTAATTTATTTTTTGAAAAGCAATAAAAGATAATGGGGGAAAATGTGTTCCTTGAGAAGTAGGCTACATCCTTAGCCAGTGCACTGATCACTCTGAAATCTCAATATGTTTCCTTTCCAGCAAATGTCTCCTCTACCTCCTTTCAGCTGATGATCCATTGCTGTCGCTTATCTGTCTGAGAGTCCCGTAGGCGAGAATGTCTGGGCTCCTACTTGGAGTCGCATCAGTTTTGCTCCAGGGTTGCCGCAGACTGAGCTGATTTCTCTGACATGCACAGGTCACCTATTGCTTGGTCATGCAGAGGACACTCTTCCTTCTCGGGAGATTCATCCTGTTCACTGCTAGGGATAGACCAAAGGTACAGATGAAGATACGAGGGCAGAGGGAGCATTGGGATGGCTTCATTTGCATTAATCACATTGAAATACAGGGAAGTACCACAACGCTCGCAAATGATAATGTAATACACACAGAGAAGGAGACAGACGATGTCTCATCTGGCTTCAAGTTGGAATTTCACACAAGAAAAATAGGCAGAGAAATTGTGCTGGAATATAAAAGATAGCTGTCAGTCTGATTTAAAGGCTAAGGAATACATGAAATTCTTTGTTCAGCGAGTCCTTGAGGGCTTGCTAGTAAAACACAACTGGGAGCCCAGCAAAGGTAATTTTGTGCAGCTTTAATTATGTACTCAGTACTTGGAGACTGGGTGAGAATCTCTTTTCCCTCTTTTCCTTTTTTATTTTTAAAAAAATACACATAAAAACCTGCTAGAATTCAGTTTTTACAGCTTGATGGTGGATTACAGGTATACAGCCTCTGCAGTTTGGTGCATCAAAGTGTAATGTTGTTGCTCCCCCTCCCAAAAAAAGGGGGCATTTCTGGGAGAGAGAAACCTATAATTGAGAAACCACTGAAAAATTAAGGCAATCAGGATCATCTGCTACCATTCCTACTGTCCGCTTTTAATCCTGATAAAATATCCACATTCAGTGAGGCTGAATGTGAAATTCATAGACCCAAGCCCTCTTCAGAGACTTTAGAGAGCAGCCTTGTGAATGGGTGGAAAATATTTACTTGCACAGGGATCGATAAATCAGTCTTTCAGTATGGCAATAACTGTCCTTTGGAACTCCCTGCCTGTTGATGTTAGGCAGGTATCCTTGCTATTTTGATCTTGGCTTAAATCACATAGACATCCTTCACATGTGCAGAAGAATCTCCACTGCAGACATTCAGTCTCACAATTGTATTTTGGAGCTGGCCCCAGAGAGGGCATGGGTAGTGTGCTCATTGTCCTGTTCCCTGGCTTGTGTGTAGGATCTGAACAACAAAATAAGAATCGTACAATTGTAGAGATGGAAGGGACCCCACGAGTCATCTAGTCCAGCCTCCTTCAATGCAGGAATCTCAGCTAAAACATCCATGACAGATAGCCACCCAACCTCTGCTTAAAAACCTAAGGCTAAAGTTACAGTAGTTTTGCCTAACAGGAATAAGCTGTTTCTTCTTCAGAGAAACAGTCACGAAACGTTTCCCTACTACTTAAACTGTATTTTATTTGATGTGGCTCCCGCTTTGGCAGAGACTAGTCATCTAGGCCATTCTGCGTGCCAATTTCCAGCATTCTCTCGGCCTGTTGTACGGTTTCCTGCTCCAGCCTTTAATCTGAGCTTTCACTTCTTCCATCAGCCCCCAAATCATGTGGGAGAAAAACCCCTTTGCTGCTCTTTTCCTGCCTTTAAAATCATAATGCAAAAACATCATGGAATTCTAGAGTTGGAAGGGACCCCTGCAATGCAATAATCCTACCCACAGCCATCCCTGTGTGGGCTCAATCCACCAACCTTCCGGTTAACAGCCAGATGCGCTAACCCATTGTGCCACATGTTTCAGCATGTAGGTGCTCTTCATGGCACCAACCTTCATTCTGGAAATGCTAAAATGGTTTCACTTTATCCTGTCTCCATTCAACCCTTTCTTTAAAGATAGGTAAACCTAGAGATGGGAAGGCCTGGGGGGGGGGGACGGAAAAATGGGGGGGGTAGTTTTTTCCTGTTTTTCTCCAAAGCCATTTTTAGAAGTCCATGAGAAAAATGACAAAGAGGAAGAAGAAACGGAAAATGATAGCAGTAGTTCAGAAATGAGATAAAATAAACTGCATGTATGTGTTGTGCCTTCTGTTTTTTTGTTTTTTTTTAAGCACTACTCAAAGGGTAGACCTTCTATGGAGCTTAAATATTGAGGTGGACCTTAACTTTATTTGCTGTTGGTGCTAAGGGGCAAATCTGATTATTATTTATGTTGATGGTTTCTTGCTTTTTTATTGCTTTTGAGGGAAAGGGGGTGGTTACCTGTTTTATTGCAAGCATAATACTTTTATATACACACAGTTTGTAAAACTACTCCACACTGAACTTTTTTTCAATTTTTCAAAAATTTCCATTTATTCCAGAAAAAAACAGGGGGGGGGATGTTTATTTCCTCATGGCTTCAAAATTTCCAGAAATTTTACATCTCAAACTCCTTATAAAACAACAGCTTATAATTGTGTAAGGAGCACGTACTATACACAAAAGTGATAAACAAACAGAACAGGATTTTTAAAACTTGGGCATATCCAGTGATTTTTTAAGAAGGATTCTTTCCTTTGACACTACAGGAGACATGGGAAAGTAAGTATTCAAGAAACACACACCTTTGGACCTGTCCCTGTTGTGTGGGTTTTGCATTCAAGCCTATTTCAGGAGCTTACGGTATAACAAAGCAATGAACATCTCAGCAGAGAATCTGCAATATCTATATGTTTAGCTATACTTCTTAAAACACCCGTGAATTTGCAGGCTTAAAGTCTTGAAGGTGAAATCCCAATATATGATTATATAATTGTTGAAATAAATCCTGTAATCCATCTTGCTTTAATGTGTGTAATGTGGGGTATGACATTTACTCAGTACTCTAGTTGCACAGGACTCTAATAGGATATCCTCGTGTGGCTAAATGCAGCTTTTCATTCCTGCTTCAACACTGGTAGTATAAAACGGCCAAAGCTGATTTAGAGAATTTGTAGTTGTATATGTACATTCCATAGAGCATGTGAGTCATTAGTTTAAACTTTCTCTATTATATCTTATAATGCAGACTAATGCTAAAGGATTCATAGAGACTTGCTTTAGTATGGATGTGTTCCTTAGGCAGACTACATAATATGATCCTGTTGGATTAATTTGGATTAACATTAGCTTGGCATGGAATGTTCTCAGGGTTTTTTTAAGTTGAGTTTATCCACTTCTGAACTACAAAATTGCCAGGAGAAGGCAGTTTTTGGTTAGATTGATAGCCACAAAATCGATGGAAATGCTACTGAAGGGTATTCAGGAAATCTTGCTTTCAACCTCAGAGGCCTTGGCCCCCTAGAAGCCCAAATGAAACTACTAGAAACAGAACGGAAAGAAATCAAAAGGACTTTTCTGCCATTTGAAGTAGCTAATAAAATGCAGTTGTGCAATATAATAAAACGCCATAAAAGAGGTCATCTCCATTACATATTACCCTCATGATGGTAGTACAGTAGGTATTCAGGTCATGCATATGGGGCCCCAAAGTGGGAGAATGGAGGAGTGAGAACACGTCCCCCTCCCCATATACCTGCACATCCCAGCTCGCTTCAGACCTTCCTGCCCTGAGAAAACTAGTCAGAAATGGGATCCTAAATTCATCCAGGTGAGCACACTTAGAATCCTCCTCATAATCAGGAAGCCAGATGAGGTGAGAGCTCCCAGTCATAGGCAGGAAACTATGAGCCATCAGATGAATGCATGTAGAATCCACTTTCAGACCTTTTATGCTTGTCCCTACCCACCTTATTCCACACTCATCCAGGTAACTCCATCAAATCATTCCTGAATCTGCAGCATTAAAACAGGGATGAGCAACTGCACTAGCTGCCCATCAGCTACCCTCTAATTGTCTGGGACATCCCAGATTGACAGAAGCCTCTCATCCCAATCCTGAATGTCCCGCTTTGGCTCCCGTGCTCTGGCCACACCAGAGTGCAGGACCAAAATATGGGGGTGTGTTTTCTGTCCCACACTATGGCATGAATGGGTTGTCTCGCACCAGAGCATGGGACCAAAAAATGAATGGAAAGGAAACTTACCTAGACCCTGTGCATTGCTATTCTTCCTCCTACTCCCATCGCAGCACTTCTGGAAGCTTCTGGAAGTGCGGTGCTGGATGAGGTACAGAGGCCACTCAGGCCAAAGTGGCTTCCACCTGGGCCGCACTGGGCAGCACAGCATCTCCCAAGGCTGCAAAAAGAGGAGGAGGCCATAGAGGTGGGCCAGGGAGGGGGCAAGTGGGTGAGTCTTGATTTCCTCTCCCAAAATGTTAGCGGGTATGCCGTGTATAAGGTCTTGTTTCTGAACAACTCAGGACCAGTTTACCACAAAGACCACTTGCCCTTGCATAGGCCTGTAAGGTCACTTTGGGGAAAAACTTTTGCATAGCGCTGCACTCTGCAGAATGACCCAGAATGGCCCTACAGCATGGTGGAATGCTCTCCACACATGAACCATACATGAAGCACCATCCATCCATCACTTCAAACAGCTTGCAAAGACATGTATTTTTGCCCATGTTTTCTCTGACCTGTGAATCTGGACCCTGCTGTGTGACTGAATTCTTGTTTTTAATCTGTTTTTAATAATACTCTTTTACTGGTTTTTATGTTGTGTCCCTGTTTTTATGACACCATTGCTCCTATGTTGTATTTTTGTATACGGCTCAGAAATGTTGAAACATTAAGCGTCTTAGAATGCAAACACAGAAATAAATTCATCTTGCTTACCCTAACTGGCAGAGGAGTCTTGCAAGTGGTGTTTAATCCTAAAGTTGTTTACTAAGAGATAGTTCCACTGATTTCAGCGGGGCCTGCCTTCAAGCAGACCAGGTGTGCATACAATTACAAACCTAGAAATAAGTTTGGCAAAGTTTGTTCTGCCTGCCAGTAACATTTTAGTAAAAAGAGGGAGATGCCCTTCATAGGCTGCCATAGCTGTGTGGGGAAAAAGCAGTTGTGCAGGTTCTTCCCACCTGATCACTGCCATTGCGAGATGACAATTGTGTAGAAATGAATGGTCCCTGCCTGCATAGTGCCAGACCTTTTAAAGATTACATCAGCGGCGTGGAATGAAGCTATAAGCAACTAGTTCCCACACTGCTGCTGTACTCAATGTATGATGGCCACTTTGAAAAACTCTTTTTTTCTTTCTTTCTTTTTTTTTTGGTAGAACTATAGTTGAAAAGGACTAGAATAAAAGCAGGCTGCTGAGTGCAAAACAGTCAAAAGAGATGTAGTTCAAGCATGATATTTGGGAAGCATTCAGCAGAGAAATCAATTGGCCACTTACTACAAAAGATAAATTAAAGGAGAGTGCCCGTACATATTCTAGCATATTCAGACAATTGGTGAAATACAGTTCTTACTGTATGAAGTTAATTCTGTTACTGACAGTCCTAACCAGCTGCATTCTGGTGACTGGGAGCGGCCACTGAGACCCACATAACACTGGTTTTGAAAGATCTACATTGGCTCCCTGTACGTTTCCGAGCACAATTCAAAGTGTTGGTGCTGACCTTTAGAGCCCTAAACGGCCTCGGTCCAGTATACCTGAAGGAGCATCTTGACCCCCATCATTCTGCCCGGACACTGAGGTCCAGCGCGGAAGGCCTTCTAGCGGTTCCCTCTCTGCAAGAGGCCAAGTTACAGGGAACCAGGCAGAGGGCCTTCTTGGTAGTGGCACCCGCCCTGTGGAACGCCCTCCCACCAGATGTCAAAGAGAACAACTACCAGACTTTTAGAAGACATCTGAAGGCAGCCCTGTTTAGGAAAGCTTTTAATGTTTAACAGACCACTGTATCTTAATATTTTGTTGGAAGCCACCCAGAGTGGGCGGGGTATAATTATTATTATTATTATTATTATTATTATTATTATTATTATTATTATTATTCACTATTAAGAAGCTAATGGAGACTGTCTGGGAAATGCAGATAAAATTCTTCTTAGGTATAAGATGTGCAACTAACTCCAATTTTGAAATACAGTATCATGCACAAAACACCCCCCCCACTTCAGAATAGACCAATTCCCACTGAAGCCCCAAACAATAATTTTAAAACCCCAGAAAGACATTTGTAAGAACCTCTGAAGGACACTGAAATTTGGTGCTACACTCTCTGACCTCTAGTATCACATCAAAATAGTTAGAAAAGATAGCTCATCCATGAGGAAACAATATCAGAGGCAGCAGAGTGGGAAAAGATCAGGAGCTCATCACCTTCATCTGAAACTGTTGAGAGGTGAAATAAATATTGTCTTGCACAGATGTGTACAGGGTTTGTGTGTGTGTGTGTGTGTGTGTGTGAGAGAGAGAGAGAGAGAGAGAGAGAGAGAGAGATAGAGAATGCACCCCAATGCCTAAAAGTAAATCTAATACCTAATAGTCTAGAAGCTAACAAAGGCTGCCACACTGATCTGAAACAAAAATCAACACTTTTCTTGTTTGTTAAACTCCCATATCTCCTAAAAGAAAATTTCAAGACTCCCTGTACCTTCACTTCTCATAGTGAAGGAATTGCCAGAAGACCCTCGGTGGCGGACCTCAGTGTCCGGGCTGAATAATGGGGGTGGAGACGCTCCTTCGGGCATACTGGGCTGAGGCGGTTTAGGACTTTAAAGGTCAGACCAACACTGAATTGTTCTTGGAAACATACTGGGAGCCAATGTAGGTTTTTCAGGACAAGTGTTATATGGTCCCGGCAGCCACTCCCAGTCACCAGCCTGGCTGCTGCATTCTGGATTAGTTGTCATTTCGGAGTCACCTTCAATAATAGCCCCATGTAGAGCACATTGCATTCGATATACATAAGATGTCACACACATCCCTCCAAAAGTGGTAGGTGCCATTTTCCATCCTCCACAAATAATTTATTAGTCACTTACTATATAAAGAGTGGGGACGTGGGTGGCACTGTGGTCTAAACCACTGAGCCTAGGGCTTGCTGATCGGAAGGTTGGCGGTTTGAATCACCGCAACGGGGTGAGCTCCCGTTGCTCGGTCCCAGCTCCTGCCAACCTAGCAGTTCAAAAGCACATCAAAGTGCAAGTAGATAAATAGGAACCACTCTGGTGGGAAGGTAAACGGTGTTTCCGGGCGCTGCTCTGGTTTCACCAGAAGCGGCTTAGTCATGCTGGTCACATGACCTGGAAAAACTGTCTGCGGACAAACGTTGGCTCCCTCGGCCAGTAAAGCGAGATGAGCACACAACCCCAGAGTCATTCGTGACTGGACTTAACTGGCGGGGGTCCTTTACCTTTACCTTTTTATGTAACGAGTATAGCATACCATAAGGTCAAGGGTTAATCCTTAAGAGAGAAAACATGTCCTTTATTTTTCCATAGAAAACTTTCATAACAACAGCCCTTTTTAAGACTTGGTTACTTGATGTTGGGAAAGATGGAGGGCACAAGGAGAAGGGGACGACAGAGGACGAGATGGTTGGATAGTGTTCTTGAAGCTACCAGCATGAGTTTGACCAAACTGCGGGAGGCAGTGGAAGACAAGAGTGCCTGGCGTGCTCTGGTCCATGGGGTCATGAAGAGTCGGACACAACTAAACGACTAAACAACAACAAATTGAGCATATGGATGCAACCCCATCCACTGCCTTCTGTTATCATAGATAACGCTATGATCTTAAGATCTTAAATACAGTCAGAAACCCTGATTGCATCAGATTTAGGATTACATGCACATGATTCCCTTATATCTTCTGCTGAATGAGTGATGGTTGTGGTGGGATCATCAGACCTGGAAAAACTAATGATATTATTTCATTTCCGCCTCCATGTGTTCAGTGAATGTGTGAAAAGGGGCTAATGCCTGCTGTATGTTGAGATGCTGGAACCGGGAAATACCGTATTTTTCGCTCTATAAGACGCACCAGACCACAAGATGCACCTAGTTTTTGGAGGAGGAAAACAAGAAAAAAGGTATTCTGAATCTCAGAAGCCAGAACAGCAAGAGGGATCGCTACGCAGTGAAAGCAGCAATCCCTCTTGCTGTTCTGGCTTCTGGGATAGCTGCGCAGCCTGCATTCGCTCCATAAGACGCACACACATTTCCCCTTACTTTTTAGGAGGGGAAAAGTGAGTCTTATAGAGCAAAAAATACGGTATTTTCTATGATTTCCTGACATTTTTTTATTATAGGCTTTTATGCACTAAAACCACAGCTACTTGGTACAACTATAACTTATTTTTAGCCTGCACAAATAAGTGGATGCATCCTATTCCCTGTGCCCTAGGGCAGAAAATGATGTGGAAAGTTTCTACATAACTTTCCACACAAATGTGGTCCCAACTATTTCATATACAAGCCAATCTCTTTTCTTCTGTTTGGCAATGAAAAGTCTACTGTAGGTTGCTGTGTGCGTTGCTGGTTTTTTGTTGTTGATGATTTACCACATTTATTTATTTAAGATATATTTAGCCCACTTTTCAATTTGTAATCAAATTCCCAAAATTATGTTTCACACTGAAGTTTTTTGCCAACTGCCCAACAGCTAGACACAGCTGTGTTCATTTATTTTTGACTCAGCTTTGTGCATTTGAATTAGGGAAGTAAGAGCTCCCGCCCAGGCAGGATTTAGATTTAGCCCCAAAATTAAGAGCAAAACTGAAGAGCACTCAGGAAAAAGGTTGCTTGCAATTGCCACCCCCTCCTAACCCATGAACCTCAAATCCCCTTAGCTGGGAATCATGGGTGTTCTTCCACACATGGTTGCAGAACCAGCTCCTATGTTATTTCTATCCCTTCTCCCCACCTTCTTCTTCCCCTCCTCCAGCAGAGCAGTGGGGAGGCAGGTCTCAGTCCCCAGCTCTCTCTTATGGGACTTCCAGACTGTTGCTATTCTGGGGTGGAGTTCAATCACATACCAGCAAATTCAGGTTCTGCCATTACAATTGATTGGGCAACAAACCTGCTCCCCCAACAGATCAACTGTGCTTGGGAGTAGTGGTGAGTGGTGCCTGGCACTGGTAGGACACAAGGCAGGGAGGCCAACACTAGGTGGCGCCAGAGCCCATGACAGTCAGGGCTAATTAATTCTAATTTTGACCCCATCCTTCTCCTTGCTCTGTTCTACAATGATGAAACTGAGAATAAGGGCTCGTCCACATTTCCACTTGTTCCATATTGCAGGTATTAACATTACACAGCATGAAGCAACTGAATGCATAAAAACGAACTCCTTTTGGAATAAAACATTGTCCAGACCCATTAGATTGATCCAAGCTTTAGCTGCAGAACTTTATTCAAAACAGAACAAGTGCATCAAAGATACATCCAAATAAGTCCATACAATACCTTGTGCAAGTTCAGCACAGGCTCACCATCTTCTTAGAAGTAAAATAACTTGTAACCAGAGCTGGGAAACATAGCTCTCTCACATGCAGGCTCCATGAGCCGGCATTCCAGCCCCACAGCTATGCCTGGAGAGGCATCTTACTCCCACTGATGCCTGAGAACATAGCTGCCCCCCTTCCAAGATGCCAAATTTGCAATTCAATACCTTCATCACATGTTCAAAGGTAAACATTCAGGATTAGAGCAGAGAACATTCACAGTTCATTATCAACTAGTTAAAGCTCAGTATGCTGCTGTGGAAAACCCCAGTGTTAGGAATACACATTTAGCCATTCTCCATTTCAGTGTCAATTGAATGATTATACTTAACATGTCATGCCTATAAAGCATGGGCCAAACGGTTTTGCCTTTGCCCCACTTTTAGTGCTTTCCCCCAGCACTAAAACAGAACTAATGGCAGGTGGACTTGGAGGAATCAAGATTGAGGTTGATGGGACAGTGCCCCATCAGCCTTCCACTGCAGGACTGCTGTAACTTGCCAGAGCTAACTCTAGTGACCTACTTCCTGTTGTGCCAGAGCAACACAAGTGCCCTTGGCCACAGCATTGCACTGTAGTTTTTAGTTCTGTAGTTGGATGTTACTCCAGCCAAGGAACATCAGCTACTCTGCATCTCCAGACTCTCTTAGTGGGGCATCTACCTTTGTATTAGTCTAGGAAAGTGCTGGATTACCAAATAGGCAGCGTAGGCACTGGCCTATGGGCCCCATGCCCTTTAGAGGCCCTGTGGCAACAGATCAAAATAATACAGATTTGATCTTGAAAGAAAATTGCAATCAAGCTTTCTTAGTTCAATATTATTCCACTAGTGCATATGCACAAGGAGGACCCCAATATTTCAACTGCCAAGGCCCTAGAGGCCTCTGCATGGTTTAATCCAGCACTGGTCTTGGAGTATCCACTAGGATATGCCATTTCCTTTTGGTCCTACCTATGTATGTACCCAGACTGGTGTTGGGTTCCCCAAGAACAAGCTGGTGCCAACAATTTTACACAGAGAATTATAAGTCAGGTCCCTCAAATTTTCATTCGTCTAGCAAAAATATAGGCTATTACACTCCCTAATTGGCCTAGGGGTGAACACTGTCTTTATATAGATTTCCACAACCCGCACCCCAGCCACCCAAATAGACTCATCACTTGCGTGAAAGGCATGTAAGTAACTGCAATTTGTTAAATGAGTTGATTTGATCGTTTGGAAATCCTCCTATACTAACCACCGTATATGAAAAAAGAGTGTCAGCTGGATATTGAAAGGCATAGAAAGCTCTATAGGAAATGTTAGAAAAGCATAGGGCTCTTAAGTGCACACCCTAGGAAAATAGATACTTTAAGATTGGATCCCTGCCGTATGAGCTTTCCTAGAGGATATTGGTAATTTTACAAAACAGTACAATTTAGGGACCCTATTGACCAGAAGTCACATAAAATTTATCTAAACTCTGTAAAATATAATGTATTTTATGTATAAGGTAAATGATTGAAACTAACTGAATGTCAAATGTTGCCTCAAATTGGGTCATCCATTTGGAGACAGAGCCTAATAATTCTGCACTGAAACAATGTGTGACACAGTTTGTCCTCTTTTTTTAAAGTGGGATTAATTAGTAGGAGCATGCTTTTTGATATTTTTGAACCCAATTCTCCCATTATAAAGCTGAAGAGTTGCTAAAGAGATTTCCAGAGTATTAAGATAATTTAGAGAGGGGGTTGGGAATCACAAGAATATAAATTTGTCGTGAGTAATGACTATCTTTTTATAGTAGGTTAATTTGCAAAGAATATTCTATATGCAGCTACTGAAGAATGGTACTTAATGTAGTAATTCAATATTTACAGAAGATTGATTGATTGATTGATTGATTGATTGATTGATTGAGTGATCGACCGGCTGACTGACTGACTGAATTTATTTCTAGCCCATTCTATAAGCCAATTGTATCTTTGGATAGCTTAGGGCAGATGACACCACTATACTTTTAAATCATATTCACATTTAAAACACATGAGTTCCCCCAAAGAATCCCGAGAACTGAAGTTTCCTCCTCACAGAGCTACCATTCCCAGCACCCTTGAGTAAAGTTTGTTATGTTAAAACTAAAGTCATGTGCATTGAATGTGCTTTAAATGTATAGTGTGGATCTACCCAAACTAAAAAATACAGTTAAGAAACAGAGGTTTCACTTTCAAGGAACAATAACCACAGATTAAACTAATATGCAGCCCAGCAAAAAATGAGAAAAGCCTGCTGGAGCTGGCCAACAGATCATCTGGTCAAATATCCTGTTGTCACAGTGGCCAGCCAGATGTCTTTGGGAAACCTGTAAGTAAGACGTGAGCACAACAGCACTCTCTCCACCTGCAATTCCCAGAAACAGCCTCTGACATTGGAGGTGGAATATGGCAACCGTGGCTAGTAGCCATTGATAGCCTTATCCCCCATGATTTTATCTAATCCTCTTTTAAAGCCAAGCAAGTTGGTGTCCATCACTGTGGAGGTGAATTCCACTGATAATCTGTGTAGATCCCTGTCTCAGAATTGGACAAATTCATGAAGAGTAAGTCTTGTAGGCATTTGCCATTAGGTACATCTCATTTGCCATTAGGGACGCGGGTGGCGCTGTGGGTAAAACCTCAGTGCCTAGGAGTTGCTGATCGTAAGGTCGGCGGTTCGAATCCCTGCGGCGGGGTGAGCTCCCGTCATTCGGTCCCAGCTCCTGCCAACCTAGCAGTTCGAAAGCACCCCTAAGTGCAAGTAGATAAATAGGGACCACTTTATAGCGGGAAGGTAAACGGCGTTTCCGTGCGTGGCGCTGGCTCGCCAGATGCAGCTTCGTCACGCTAGCCACATGACCCGGAAGTGTCTTCGGACAGTGCCAGCTCCCGGACTCTTGAGCGAGATGAGCGCGCAACCCTAGAGTCGGTCACGACTGGCCTTCGGGCAGGGGTACCTTTACCTTTACCTTTTTGCATCCCTTTTACAAAGGGAATTACTTCTGAGTTGAACCTGACACTGTAGATATACCTTGGCTATTAACCATAACAGCTAAATGGAAACTCTGTGGGTTTGATCCTAACTGAGTCAAGCTTAGAGCAGAACCGTTGAAATCATTGGGACTTTTCTTGCTGATTTCTGTGCATTGGAAAAGATACAATAACGAATGGGATATCACCAGGTCCATTGCATTTGTGTAGACCACAAAACTCATGCTGGTTGGCCCCAATTTCTTTCCATTTGCGGTGCAGGCAGGTGCAACTCCAGTAGGGGTTCATCTGAGAATCTGTACGATTTATGGCAACTTGATTAATTGATTCTTAGCCTAGAGAACATTCAGTTTAGCCATTCACGGGGCAGCCATTCCTCTGCCTTTCAGAGGGTTTCCGTGTTCAATTGGGTTTCTGTGTTTGTATGCATACACCCCACAGGCAAAGTGAGATGAAAGGAGCTAGCATCTCAGAAAGCAGATTCCTGAAGGCAGCACACATAGATCAGTAATTAAAGTGTGGAGTCATAAATTTCTAACTTCGCCAAGAAATAGGAGGGTTAGGTTACACAAACAATCAACCAAGGCAGAAAAACACCCCTGAACACCAATATACACATTTACTCAAACAATATCACAGCCATTGGAAACTTGGTAACTAATCGACTTGGATTAATGATATGTTGCACGTAAATCAGCTGTATTGTCAAAACACTGCTCCTTTAATCCCTTGTAAATTATGGGGTTTATAAAAGCAGATTTTTATGGATCACTGAATATTGTTTAAATATACATATGGAATGGAGTTTAAGTGCTAATCCACGGCCATTTAAATAAACCAAGTATCCATCATTGGACTCTGTTATGTCCCAGCACCTAATCATTTAATAAACTCACAGCTAGTCTAAACTCATCTATGCTGGAATCCAATTTTGGATTTACGCTTGCATGTTCCATACTGCAGCACAGAATATACTGTTAAGACCTGTGTTGGTTCCTTTCCTTTTTCTTTTTTTTTAACTGTTTGTTTTCATTTAGTTTTGTCCTACTGGCAAGCTACACTTTATAGACCAATGGAGAAAATAGATCTGCCTGACAATATTTGCACTAGGTGCTTTGTAAATGAGATTGTATTTTATTGAAAGCTGAGTCCTACATCTGCTTTGCTTTATCAACAAAACATGCAAACATGCTGATGGTTCCAGTCCAGAAATCTATTTGTAGACTAAGAGGAAATGCAGAAGGTTCACGTAATTGGTAAAGGGAAATCCATATGTGCTCTTCGATTGGGTTTTTGGGGGGTGTTTTCTTTTTTTACCCATGACTACACCGTTCTACTCTTTAAATGATGACGTTTTGATGTTGAATGTTAAACACAGTCTAATGCTGAACACAGATGTTACTGAAATAACCTTACATGCAGTGCTTCCAAATAAGTCTTTGCCAGTAGCTATCAGAATTTATATTACTCATTCCTGATCTCAGATCCATCTTATTCATTCCTGGTTTCTACTCAAAATCTAGATCTTGGAGCAGAGGATGTTAGATGTGCCACCCTTAACCAGTTCAACATTTTCCTCAGTTGTGTCATAGGGAGGCAGAGGACAAAAGTAGCCCCCATCTATGAACTATGGCAGGCTGAACGTCTCTTGTGGATATGGATCTTGTGACTCCTGTTCTATTGCCTTTCTGCTTGTTCCAGTGCAAGATGGAAACTGTCAGGAAAACCATCCTGTATCTGATGATGACAGTGATGTTGCCTGAGAGTAAATACGTATGAGACACCCCCATCCAAAAAAAACCCCCCTGCTCTTTAAAATCAAACCATACATGTGGACTATTCAAATGTCAGGGTGGTTGCTTTCTTGATTAGCCTGCCATTTAGCCTACCATGCAGGGATTTCTTCCTAGCCTTGGTTCTATATTTCTAGGAGCCTACAGTGCTACTTTTCTTTTCTGTCTTATTTCTTCAGTCAACTTTGGAGCTGGAAGAAATCCCACAGTCACACTTTATTGCCCCTTGCAAATGTTGTCTACATGCAGATATCCTCCATGGCTGAAGGCCTTCCACAGATCACCAACTCCACTCACAGAGGACCCCTCTCACTTGGAAATACTTGCATCCTGTGCCCCTAAACCATTTATTCACCTCTACACTTTAGTATTCTAATATTAAAAAGTAAGAATACCAAGTCAATAATAATGATATAGCTAGGCATGTACCTGATTAGGCCCTCTGAAGAGACAATTCTATTGTCCTCTTCAAGAATATACCAGTTTTTGTTTTTATTCTCTCAGATACAGTCAGATAAACTGCAGTCCCTCGAATCAGGGTGCACTAATAGCCAACAGTTCAATTCAGATATACTTTAGTGTTAACTGGTCTACAGTTAGCCAAGACAGCTTAGGACGGTTCAGTAATAATGAGCACTACAAATGCATTTTCAATATAGCAAATTAGTGGTATTAATTGGGCTCCTAAGTGGAGGCCAAGCATTTCAATTTTACAGATATATAAAGCACTGTAATTCTTTGCTCTTATTTAACTGCAAAGTATATTGATTCATTCATTTGCTGGGATTATTTAAGAATATACTTCAACTGTATTGTACATTCACACTGAATAATAAGTGACTGACACACACACACACACACAAGATCCACATCCACATTTAATTTCAAATGGAAGATTGAAGCAAGCTCACATCTAGAATCCCGGGAGAAGAGAAGCCTAAAGGAGGCTCCCTGGAGTGCCTCAAAGCAATTGTCAGTGGGAAAAACATTCTACATAGTTTATTACCCAGAACAGAGCTGATTGTTCAGAGAGACAACACAGGAAGGACAGTGACGCAGCTGGAATGCAAAAGATGAGACTGACAGGAGCCAAGAACATGTTAGGATATTTCCGTTCCACCTTAAGAGGGAGCAGGCTTTTGTAAGTTACAGAGTCTGCGCATGTCCTATTTACAGGATGTTTTTGTTCTGATATTCCTTTCGTTTTCAGTCGGCTCAGAGACGCTGACAGAATGGACGTGTTTTCTTTTGTTCTGTTCATGTTCTAATAAAGTCTGTAAATTATGCTCTTCTGCTCTTCTGTGATGCAAGCTTTTGGCTGCGTTTCTGCTGAAAGAGGGTGCACCAAGCCCTGGAATGATGCTAGGAATTTCTAAGGCTTTGTGCCCCTAACTGTTGGATCTGCGTGACTACGGGAGGCCGATGGATGTCCAGAACTCCGGCTTGGGGGCTCAGATGGACGTTATCTCCCTGGCAGTTTCCCAACAACAAGGTTATGGGCCCAGATTCACGGCACCTACAGGAGAGTAAAGCTGCAACAGACTGCGTTTGAGGTATGTGGGGAAAGCGAAAGGAAGGGACGTTTTCCTGTTTTACCTCGGCAAGGAGTCTTTGAACTCCGGCAAGGCTTAATTGGCCTGGGAGCTGCGCCAAAGAGAGTTCGTGATTAATGAGCTGCCAAGATAAGGAGTCTTTGAAGGCATAGGACTCACGGCTCAAGTAAAAAGCTGAGATGGATCTCTTACAGACCTCAGAAACTGCTCCGTGTCCACTAAAGCTGAATGGCCACAACTATCAGACCTGGGCAAGGTACTGTGAGGGCCAGATGAGAAGGCTTGGAGTATGGAATACCGTTTCTGAGAACCCCCCCAGCCCCTGTGACAGATGAGTGGGAAGCACAAGATTCGAGAGCCATGGGAATAATTTTGCTCTCAGTAGCTCCTGAAGAGTTAATCACCTTGGCTGGCAAGGCAACTGCCCGTGAGATGTGGGACGGGCTTAGAGCCTGTCATCTCCGACAAGAGGCTGGGTCTGTGTTGCTTTATTTCAGAAAGCTGCACAGGAAGCGTTTGGAGCCAGGGGAAGATCTTAGAGCCCACGTTTTACAGTTGCAGCATCTCAGACAGGAATTGGCTCAGAGAGGTTTCAATATGCCTGAGTCACTGTTTGCTATTCTCATCCTGGACTCCCTGGATGAAAGCTATCATGCCGTGGCAAGTCAGCTGGCGACCCTCCCTGCGCAAGACCTCACTGCTACAAAGGTCTTGGCAACTTTGCAGAATGAATACGATAGAAGGAATGCAGCTGAGTCGGCTTGTGCGCTTCAGGGGGAGCAAAGTGGGACAACATTCCAGCCTCCAGGGGGAGCCAAAGCGTTGGCAGCTGTGAAGTGCTGGAACTGTGGGAACCAAGGTCATACTCAGAGGTTTTGTCCAAAGACTGGAAATAAACAGAGGAAAAAGCCTGCAGGTGGCCCGAAGCAGAAGGGGGGTGGAAAGCCCGCGGCGCCAGGGAAAAACAAAGCGATGTTTGCTGGCACAGCTTCACCAAAGGTTAAAGGCACGTCAGCTGGCCAGGAGCAGCAGGGGGGCAAGCTGCAAAAGCCCACACCGGTGCAAAACAAGGGTTTGCTTGCTGTAAGGACTTCTCCAACAGCCAAAGGCAGCTTTGTTGTTGATTCAGGCTGTACGCGCCATATTTCGAAGGACAGGCATCTCTTTATCTCCTTCAAGCCCCAAGAAGGTGAGATCCACCTGGCTGATGGAAGGACGTTGCAAATTGCAGGAGAAGGGACTGTGAAACTTGCAAGTTTGCACACAACCATCAGCGGTGTACTGTATGTTCCAGGCGCGGCGAGCAACTTGTTGAGCGTCCCACAGCTTACTGGGCGTGGTTTTCAGATTTCCTTCAAGAGGAGCATCTGTGTCATCAGTAAAGGCAAAGAGGACTATTTGCATGCAAAGTTTATGGATGGTTTGTTCCATATAACTTATGATGACACTGCTGTTGTGTCTAATGCTGATTCTTGTTGTGTTGCACAAACTAACAAAGTTCTTCATGCAGGTTGCATTCATGATGCGCATCGAAGGTTTGGTCACCTCTCTTGGAAGGCACTGGCCAAGATGCCAGAGGTGGTTGAGGGTTTGAACATCAAACCCTGTAAATTTCACATGAAATGTGTATCTTGTGCAGAGAACAAAGTGAAGGTTGCTCCAAAAGGCAAGGAGTCTAGCAGGCAGGCTTCCAAACCCTACCAGCTAGTGCATGCGGACCTGGTTGGTCCACTTGCGCCCTCTATAGGTGGAGCAAGGTACTTCATGATTCTGATTGATTCTTTTTCTAGGTACATTCATGTGTATTTGCTCGAACAGAAATCGCAAGCGTTTCCAAAGTTTAAGGCATTCTGTGCTTGGTTGGAGAATGTGCACGGTAAACGTATTTCTTGTTTTTTTACTGATCGGGGCGGGGAGTTCACTTCTCAGCAGTTTGAAGCTTTCCTGACTGAGAAGGGAATCCAGCATGACATGTCAACGCCCAGATCGCCATGGATGAATGGACTTGCGGAGAGAGCAAATCAAACATTGCTGCAAGGAATCAAGACCTTGTTGCATGATGCCAATCTCCCTGATAAGTTTTGGGGGGAGGCTCTGGGGAATTTGGTTTACAGCTATAATCGCAGATTGTCATCACCCATTGGTTGTACCCCCTATGAGAAGATGTTTGGCAAGAAACCCAACACCAAACACATGAGAATTTTTGGTTCGGACATGTGGGTACGTACACAACAAACCAACAAGCTTGGGAAGCGTGGGGCACATGGTTTGTTCATGGGGTACGAAAAAGGTGCATACAGGGTATGGATGACTGACTCTAAGTCCATTAAGTTCACAAGGAGTGTTGAGTACAATCCTAAGTGGGGGGAAAATGTGGGAATTTTCCAGAGTTACCCAGAGGAGGATGAAGGTGATGTCAAGCAAACAGCTAAAGCTGAGGAAGCTGCTGCTGATGATGAGGATGATGATGATGAGGATGATGATGATGATCAGAGTTCGGATTCCAGTTCAGTGGGCGGCGCTGCTGCTGGTGTCAGTGACAGTGATGACACAGCAGACTACCAGAGCGCAAAGGCCTCAGTCAGACCATCTGATGCGTCTGACAATGAACTGGAAGAACCACTGTTCACCATTGGTCATTTTTCTCCTAAGAAAGAGGAGATGAGTCCAGAAGACTTGCGTCTAGTACGCAGATCTGAAAGGGCGACCAAGGGCAGACCTCCAAAGAGGTATGCTGATGAGTTTGCTAAGACAGCAACTGCTGTTCTTAGTAGCTCAGAGAAGGTATGGGAACCTTCAAGCTTCAAAGAGGTTCAGGAGTTAACCTCTAAAGATGCTGAGCCTTGGCTTAATGCCATGAAGGCTGAAGTTGATTCCTTGAACAGGAACCAAACTTGGGAACTGGTACCGGTAGTCCCAGGAATGAGACTGGTTGGCAGCAAATGGGTCTTCAAGGCCAAGACAGACCAGAATGGCAAGGTAGTCAGACACAAAGCCAGATTGGTTGCCAGAGGTTTTTCACAGGTACCAGGACAGGATTACCACGAGACCTACTCACCCACAGTCAAATATGAGAGCATTCGGCTGATGCTCAAGGTCGCTGCGGAGGAGAAACTGCATGTTACCCATCATGACATTAATACAGCTTTTTTGTACGGGATTTTGGGGGAGGAGCTGTTCATGCTTCCACCTGATGGGATGCAGATACAGAAGGGAATGGTCTGTAAACTGCGGAAATCCTTATATGGTCTCAAGCAGAGTGCCAGATGTTGGAACACAAAACTCACTGAGACATTGCTTTCTCTAGGTTTTCACCAGGGCAAAGCTGATCCATGTGTGTTTGTCAAGGAGGAGGGGCAAAACAAACTGTATTGTTTATGTTTTGTTGATGATCTTCTGATGTTTTGGAAGAATCAGGCTTTTTACCAAAGCACCCTAGCTCAGCTGAAGGAGCACTTTGACATGAAGGATCTTGGTGAGGTATCCAACTATCTTTCTCTGCAGGTGGAGAAGGACCAAGCAGGTAATTTTCTGGTACACCAAACACAGAAAATTGCTGATGTATTAACCAGGTTGAATTTGGTTGATGCAAACCCAGCAGACACACCGATGGTGACAGGTTACCAGGTAGACAGTACTGCTGAAGCGTTTTCTGACACAACGCTATACAGATGCATTCTAGGCAAACTGAATTTCATTGCCAGATGTTCAAGACCTGACATAGCTGTAAGCTGTAATCTGCTTAGCAGACATGCCAACAATCCTACGGTTCAGGATTGGAAAGCTCTGAAGCGCATAGCCCGCTATTTGAAAGGGACTATGCACTACAGGCTGAGGTTCACCAGTCAGAAGACTGGGGGTCTTGAAATCTTTGCTGATGCAAGTTTTGGAAGTGACACCACGGATGGTACAAGCACTTCTGGAGTATGCTACATGTACAACCACTGCCTGTTTGACTGGTTGTGCAAGAAGCAGACAACAGTGAGCCTAAGTTCCTGTGAAGCAGAACTCAATGCTCTGTCATTTTCACTCATGGATTGTGAATGGTTGATGCAACTGTTTAAGGACATCAGGGTGTCTGTGAAATGTCCTATACAAGTGTATCAAGACAATAGATCTTGTTTGGCTTTGCTGAACTCCGAGAGTTGCAAGCAGAGAACCAAGTACTTGCAGATTAAGCTACATCGTGCAAGAGAGTGTATTCAGAAAGGACTGATTCAGGTGTCCTACATGCCAGGAAATGAAATTCCTGCTGATCTGTTGTCTAAGGTTGTTAACAAAGAACAACTTAAGGTTTATGTACAAAGGTTGCAATTGGGTGAACCACAGGTACAACAGGTTACACGAAAAGGGGGAGGATGTTAGGATATTTCCGTTCCACCTTAAGAGGGAGCAGGCTTTTGTAAGTTACAGAGTCTGCGCATGTCCTATTTACAGGATGTTTTTGTTCTGATATTCCTTTCGTTTTCAGTCGGCTCAGAGACGCTGACAGAATGGACGTGTTTTCTTTTGTTCTGTTCATGTTCTAATAAAGTCTGTAAATTATGCTCTTCTGCTCTTCTGTGATGCAAGCTTTTGGCTGCGTTTCTGCTGAAAGAGGGTGCACCAAGCCCTGGAATGATGCTAGGAATTTCTAAGGCTTTGTGCCCCTAACTGTTGGATCTGCGTGACTACGGGAGGCCGATGGATGTCCAGAACTCCGGCTTGGGGGCTCAGATGGACGTTATCTCCCTGGCAGTTTCCCAACAGAACACACCTGCTGGGGGTGAGAAGTATGCAGGTCTCAAAAAGAAGGAACACTCCAGGACCTTTAAAAGGTGGCATGGTATCCTGCCAGTCAACTTATTGTCATAACCTGCTATTCACGGTAAACTATCTAAAGTGTGCTCAGTACCTTGGACAGCTAGAGACTGGTACAGAGGGAAGACTTTCTTGGGGCTCTAGGAAGTAGTGTGCCACCTGTCCTCAGAAAAACATGATTGTTCTACTTATGGAGAAAAATGTCCCCTGTCCTGTTCAGACCTCAAACAGGACAACTTTTTTCATGCATTTGAGCTCATCCTCCTCCTCCTCAAAACTGTGTGGGCAGAGGGTTGGTCTGGTGGGAGGAGGAGAGCAAAAGCATGAGTGGGAATTTCTGCTGGCAGAGAGTGGTTCATTACGAGGAGAACTAAGAGTGAAAGCGAAAGTTATCGTAGGACACAGATAGGGGGTGGGGTAGGGCCGGAAGGAGGAGTTTGAGAGAGATTTTGTGCAAGCAGAGGGTGGGTTGAGGCAAGCGAGAGGAGGGGTTTGAAGGGGCCTTGTACGATGTGGGAGAGAGAGTTTTTGTGGGAGGGAGGATGGGATGGACTTGGAGAGTGGAGTTTTGCATGGGTCCACTCTGTCCATCCGGTGAAGAGCAAGAGGAATTGGGAAAGAGAGTTTTTGTGCAGGCAGAGGCAGGTGGGTCGGAGAGTGAGTTCAGAGTTCACTTGAAATCTTAATTAACAACGGTCCATTTGCAGAAACCGGAATCAGGGAAATGGTTGCTTAGAAATCTCACTAGCATAGTTAGTTTGACCACCATCAAAGTAGATTAGCAAGAAGAGTTATATTTTAGTTCAAAGGGGAAAACATAGAAAAGCAGAGAAGTACATAGTCAGGAAAGAAGGTCAGAAGGTTCTGGGGTGGTCAACTTTTCACCCCATAAGCATTCTACCATCAAGTTTTCTATAGAACTAACTGAAGAACAGATATATACATTACTTGATTTCACCATCTGAGAGTGTCTTTTTAAATGTGAGTAATCATGGAATAACAGCAGAGACATGTCACCACATGATACCATTTCCCTGTAAAAAGTGAGAGATTCCCTGTAAAAAATGATCTCAGAAGACCTAGGAATTCATATGCGGATCTACATTTTGCAGCTGGTCCATGTTCTAGTCAGCTACACAAAAAAATCAGCTAAACCATTAACAAGTTCAGATGCAGTGCTGTAATTTCTAGTTCAGGGCTATCTCTAATTTTGGTATGGACTCATAAATCAGCCTGGAATGCTGGAAGCTAAATCCAGACATGGTCCAGAGGTACATGAACCTTAACAAATCTTTGAAACAATCTGGCTTTTCCCTTGTAGAAGAATCTCAAATCAACCCACTCTGTTTTTCATTATGAATATCAACCAGAGTTCCAATGGGAACTAGTTCATTTTAAGAAGATGGCAAAATATTAGACTAGGAGACTGCACATGTGCTAAGTCATCCTCTGAGTTATGGTTATGGCATTCACGAGTAGGCCTGCCCAACACTCCACTACAAGTAAATGTATGTAAATGGTAGCCAACTGCTTGCATTTTAAATATTTATCAATAAAAATAAACCTACTCCTGCCAGATTGATTTTGGGACTATTAGAAAGCACCTTTAAAATGATCTCACAAATAAGTCTGCCCACAGAAGTATCTATATAATTTTCTTTGCATTAGAGGCATGCCAGTCAGTGCTTCCTGGAAGTATGTGTAGCCTAAATAAAGCTTGGAGATTTCACCTTTGTTCCTTCTACGTGCTAATGCAGAGATATAAAAACCAATGACAGTATATGTGAACCAGAACATGATCAACATCAAGTCTCTCTTTTGTCATTTTCTTTTTAATACAAAACCCAACAAAGCCAAAATGTCCATGCTTAAATAGACATGGATCCAGACCAAAACATTAGGTTGGAATAAGGTCAAGCAGAGAAATACTTAAAATTGCATCAGGAATGTTCAGTGGCTCTGCTCCATCTCTGAGATATATCTGCTGATGGAGCCTATTAACTGATCTCTATATAAATCTGCAATTTATACCATTTTATGGTGCTAAGAACTTGGTTTCTCTATCTTTTATTTATCCTGTAAACCTTTGTTGAAAAATCTTATCATACAACAGTGTTTGTGTGCAGTGGCCCAATTAACATGGCCAAGGAAGATGGGAGTTGAGGGCCAACAATATCTGAAGGGTCACTGCTATACAAAAAAACATGAATTAAGTACCCCAATGTATTATAGTGAACATGCTGGCCTGGTTTCTTTGGTAACTATGAATATTAAAGACAGCAAGTGAACCTGAAGTCTCATCCATCCAACTATTCAGTTGTTGTTTTTGGACATTGTTGTACCAGTGAGGATACCAAATGCATTCTTCTTCTTCTTGGGCCCAAAGCTTTTGTCTTTTCTGCATGCCTCCCACATGCTTCATCTAGTAGAACGTGAAACTTATGTTATCACCTTTCTCCATTATACCATTAAAGTTTATCCACTTAGGCAGCAAAAGGATTGCTATCTGTTCCGCTATATGTGCTGGCCATTTCCCCAAAGATGGATTCATACAGTGATCTCCCAAGGTATGCCTATTGTGCTATAGGTGGCAGTGAAGGGGGGAGATTATCCAGGACAAGCAACTAGAGTAACTCTGCACTGCTGTCCAGCTCTTAATACTAACACTCATCTGTTAGGAAATGATGCTCATTCCGATCTCTGTGTCCAACCAAGGTCACAGGAACATAAGAAAAACCTTGCTGGATCAAGCCAAAGGCCCATCTATTCCAACACCCTGTTATCACAGTGGCCAAACAGATGCCTATGCAAAGCCCACAAGCAGGACCCAAGCTCAAGCACACTTTCCTCTTCTGCATTTCCCAGCAACTGGCATTCAGAAGCATACTGCCTCCAACTGCGGAGGCAGATACACCGCCATTATGGCTAGCAGCCACTAAAGTCCTTATCCTCCATGAATGTTTATAAACCTCTTTTAAGGCAATCCAAGTTGGTGGTCCTCACCGCCTCCTGTGGGAGCGAATTCCAATAGGTTACATGGAATTCAGCATCCTGATTAGAACACTGGCCAACCAGATGCTCTGAGAAATCCCACAATCCACAAGGCATGAAGAAGACAGAATTTCCTCCGTTGTATGTTGCCAACTCCTGGTATTCAGGGGCCATAGCTACTGTTTGGTGCTAAATGTTGCGAATTTCCCCCAATCCCATTTCAAAGACACATCACCACATCTTGTGGCAGCAAATTGCATAAGCTAATTATCTGTTCACAGATACATTCTGCATTGTGCCCACACCAAAGAGGTAATCAGTGAGGTCTGGGCTGACAGCACTTATTACCATTAAATGGAAGAGGAGCATTTAGCACTGAACATCTGCTCTGTCGGCAAACATCGCTCTGTCGGCGAACATCCACGGCTGCGCAGCTGTGGAGGGCTACCTCATTTCACTGGATTGGTATAACTGGATCCTGAATGCTATCTCCCTGGAAAAGTGTTCCAACCAAAGTTAAGCACTTTTCAGTGCTATTAAACATTATCTTCAATATGCTCAATTGAAATTAATGGGACTTAAATTAGCTGGACTATGTCCCAATTTTGTAGAAGACCCTGTACGTATCAGTCCTTTTCATCAGAAGTGCTTATAATTATTTCCCAAATTTTCATACCTTAATATATAATATCATTCAGTCAACAACCAAAATGCTTTGAGACAGAGAATTCACTTCTATTTGTGTGCGCTTGTATATGTATCACTATGTGTTTGTGCATATGTATCAATTTAAAAATGAAAATACAAAAAAGAACACTATAATAAGGTTTTTATACAAAATTACAAAGCATGGTATTATGTTTCACATTTTTATGCTTAGAATTTTTTTGAGCAGCACCAGGAACAAGATTTATTCAGCTTTATTGCAATCTTCAGGAAAAATCACTAAGCGCAACCCTATATCTTCTATGACACCTTTAATGTGGTTCTTCGGGATTGTAGATTTTGGTTGCTAACGCACACAGAGAGGGGAGGATAGCGCTGAAAAATCAATACAACTGAATGAAATACTCGGCCACAAGAAAGCGCAAATCTTTCACAGTTAAGGGCTGAAATTTACAGTCTACATGCAAATAAAATCCCCATATAAATGAATGATAGATTTACCTTGGCAGGAAACAAAAAGACAGGCGCTAAGAATAACTTATTTTAATGACAATCAGGAATATTATGTGCAAAGGTGGAATGTGAAGTGAGGGAAATAGAAGGATATTTTTCTGCAGACAGCCTTTGAGAAAACACTCTCCATAACATTTGGTGTTGTAGAGACAACAAATATTCTTGCCTAGGAAATCCTGACAGATATGTTTCCTCTGCAGGAAGGAACAAAGGCAATAGCCAACATTATGAAAAGGCCATGGTGGTTATGGGTGGTGGCTGTTGCCCATTGGGACTGGAAGAATGAAAGGCCCAGCAGTAGATGGAGCCAGAGCCAGTCACATGCACAACAATGATCAATAACAGTGCCATTTTCTGGACTGGATGTAAGTAAGAAGGGAGGCAGGTGGGATATGTGGCTAAGAGGAGACTCAGATTGGTGGGGCAGTTATAGGACTGTATCCGGCATTGCATGAGCTTGTGCAACCTATATTCCCCTTGTTAAGTATAATTGGTTTAATTGACACTGAAACGGTGAATGCCTTTGTATTGCTGAAAATTCTTTAACATGGGGATTTTCCATGGAGCTATATTAATGCCAAGAATGGGCTCTCTGAGCTTTAACTGAGTTGTTAATTAACCGTTGTTGTTTCCTGCTAGCTAGCACGTGAGTGTTTAACCTTAGATCACATGGGAGGTTATTGAATTGCAAGTCACCATTTTGAAAGGGAGTTGCCTTTAGTCCAGGCATGGCCAAACTTGGCCCTCCAGATGTTTTGGGACTACAGTTTCCATCATCCCTAGCTAGTAGGGCCAGTGGTCAGGGATGATGGGAATTGTAGTCCTAAAACATCTGGAGGGCCAAGTTTGGCCATGCCTGCTTTAGTCTTTGTTCTCAGACTCTGTGTGAGTGAGGATGTAAATGAAGCTCCCCAGGTAAATAGCCCCAGGCAGGATGTAGGCTGGAATGCAGGCTGTGGGGAGAGACAAGCCTCTGCTTCTAGGTCTGTTGGAATTATTTCATATTTTGTAAGATGCTGGTCCTATGCCCTCGACCAGCATAGCTCTTGTGGAACTGTTTGGATGTATCATCTGATGTTTCTGTTTCATTTTGAATAATGTTCTGCAAGTAAAATTTTGAACAAGCTAACAGGTCTAGACAATGCTTCTTTTCAAAAGCAATCAGATTTCATGCATCCATTTGCTTCAAATTATGCAATATTAATATCTGCAATACCCCTCCTTTCTCCGCCCAAACCCCTCCCACCATAGCTGTCAACGTTTTTAAAGGGAAATTCCCTTATTCTGAATAGGATTCCTTGCAAGAAAAGGGAAAAGTTGACAGCCATGCCTCCCACATTGTGAGTGGGTGGGTGGCCTCACCCACAACTGGATAAAAGAATCTTGAACTGCTTGTAAAAGGTTCCAGTTTGGAGCAACTCCTTCCTCCTCCTCCGGCTACCATGTAAGACACAATCTGCAGTGCTTGGCAGGCCTCTGTGAAGGTGTAAAGAGGCTAGTTGACACTGTACAAGGGGCTACAGGAAGGAAGAGAAGGGGGAAATTAGTTGTTTGAGTTGCCTTCTGCTTGTACAATGGTGAAGATCACTCATAGTTTATCTTTTTCTTATTAATCTACCTTGTGCAGTACATTATACATTTTCATGTATCATACTGGGAACTAATTTTGAGAAAGATTGAGGTGCTAAAAGAAAAGCTTATTTAGGGGTGTGTGTGTGTGTGTGTGTGTGTGTGTGTGTGTGTGTGTGTGTGAATGGGGATTTAGGTGAAAACATTTGCCCAGCCTATGTATTCCAGTATTGCTGGAAAATTGGGACTGTCTGTCCCCTACCTCTAGGTCTAAATTTTCAGCAACCTTAATTTTACCTCTAACAACCTGATAGGCAGAGAGCCGGGAGGCTGTCATCTGCAGAAGGGTGCAATGCCTCCTGGCTTCACAGCAGGGGGGTGATAGGTCTCCCTATGATTGACTGACAGCGAGGGAGATCGAGCAGACTACCATATGTTCCCTGAAAGGAGGGAACACCAATTTGGCGAATAAATCACACACATTTTTCACATTAACTGTTGCCATCGAACAATTTTCACATTGAAAATGGCATTAACAAAGGGCATGTGCATTAGCTATGGTGATTTACTCTCTACCATATGTCTGTTAAGTGACATGCTGTTTGTGTGGGTGACGGTGCTATATGTAATAGTATGTAAACAAAACACTCATGAAAAGGAAAGAGAGAAAATAAAAGACTGAATGCCTGCCAAACCGAAAAAAGGAAGTGAACAGCAGGGAATGAAATGGCTTTCTTTCAGATTTCTAAGAAATGATTACCAATAACAGAGGGTGGTTTTTGTTTTTTCTTAAGGTCCTCAGCAAGATATTACTTGGCAAACTCTTCTTGTAGGCAGATAACATGCACAAGTATCAAAGGATGATTGGAGTGACTTGCATTGAGTGATCCAACGAACCCAATTGTGTCCAAGAATACTGCAGGGTCTTTCATGGATTTCTACTAATGTTTTTCCAAACTTCAAGAATGTCCCGTCCCCCCCAATTTCTGGATTTGAGGCACACTTTAGCCTTACACACAATGAAAGTTTGTTTTCAGAGTGTGCAAAGATAAGGGGCACTCCTCCTCAAAAGAATCTTGCTGTGCATTACAGAATTTTTCAGAAGCAGCATTCTTGGGCAAATTACCTCATGCCACCAATATGAGGTTCAAACAGTCTTACTTGCATTCCATACTGCTTTCAGCCATCCATTGTGTTGTGTCATTGGACCCATTGACACTATACATCTAAAGCAGTATCGTATCAAATCTGAACAGCGATGGCTTCCCCCAAAGAACTGTAGTTTGTTAAGGGTGTTGAGAGTTGTTAGGAAACCCAATTCCCCTCACAAAGCTACAATTGCCAGAGTTGATTAGCAAAAGGATTAATTATAGCACTTGTCACAATTTTTTGGAAACAAAAAAATCCAACACACACATGTGTTTCCCTTCTGCCCTACAGCCCAGTAACTGGAGGTGCTTTTTCTACTAGCAAGGCTGGAGGAAGACCAGGCTAGCCCCATCCAACTGCCAGAGCCGGAGCAGCTGCCTTGATGTTCTTCCTGGGAGGCAGTAAGTATAACCTCTCAGTGGCCCTTTGTCTTCATCTGGTGGCAGAGGCCATATTGTGCTCTCCTCCTTAGAATGAAGTGTTCCCACCTATATGAGAGAAGGGAGGAGGCATGACTCTTAAGGTGGCACCTGCTGCCCCTGATTTTTGTTACAGATTTGCATTCAAAGTAATGAACAGTTTCAGGCCAATTGTAAAGAGGGAACCCTAAACCTGTGTGAGAAGACATCTTAATGGTGCCATAGGAGTTTAGACCCACCTTTAATACCAACATGAAATGCAGCACCTAAAAAAGAATCATTTATTTCTACATCTCCCAATATGGCAGGAGCGTGGAATCCTTGGCCATCCACATGTTGTCCAACTACATTTCCTAGCATGCTAGACTATTTGCCTTGCTGGCTGAAGCTGATGTTGGAGTCCAGCAGCAGCTGGAGGTGCATATTCCCCATCCCTGTTCTGCAGGGGGCATAGGGATGCTTGATATGCAGAGTGTCCCAGTTTCAATCCCTGTCATCTTCAGTGAGACGGGTGATATGGCAGGTGATATGGCAGAACTTTCCATGGAAAGCTTCTGCCCATATAGAGAATTTTGCACTAGACAGACAAATAGTCTGATCCGGCATAAGGCAGCTTCCCATTCCACTTTCTCCCTCTGTCTGCCTAACTCCTTTCCTTGCTCCCAATGGCTGTGGATCTGCTAGTATGACCCACCTTGGGTAAATTCACAACCCAGTTGTTGGTAGCAACCTACCAGCTAATGATCAATACAGTCAAGCAGCCTTCATCAACCTGGTTTCCTCAGCTGTTTTGGACTACCAAGTGTCCAGCTGTTCCAGCTGTCAGGTGAGTTGCAGCCCAAATCAGCCATAGAGCACCAGAGTTGTGGCAGCCTCGCTGGAGGTCAGAGATCCTGAACCTTTAAAGAGTTTTCTTGTCTTTGACTGTTTATATACCAGTTAATTACAATGGTCTCTGAGCAGTGTACAGTAACTCAGTATGATAAAAATCAAAACCAGTTAAAATGACAGGGAAAATAAATAAAAAGTTCAACAGGGTCTGTTTGACCTCAACTGGAAGGGGATTCCATAAAATAGTTGATGAGAAGCAGAAGTGGAGTTTTCCCTATTCTAACATTATAGGAAGGCAAGGTGCACTTGCTACACAGTGCCTTTCGGACTAGCAATGAGAGGCACAGAAGTTTTGTCTAATGCTGAATCCGAGTGACATATACCTTCCTTTTCCCAGAACACCTCCAACATTCCTTCATGTGCAGTGCAATGCCAAACCACAGGGAGCCCTTCTCCTGACGCACTGCCAACAGCTGGAATCAAAAGAGAGAATTGTATCAGCACAAACCGCAGGAGTATCAAAACCCAGCAGCACCTTCATCCATAACCTATCCCCATTCATCCGTAGCCTGGATAAAGTGCTGAGATAAAGTGAATAAGCTGTGCCTGAGTATTCTCGGAAATGGTTTTAATAATTCTCCTTGAAGATCTTTTAAAATGTGCTCGAGCTCTTGTGAAAAACACACAGCCCACCAACGCCAAATTCAGCAACGTAATGAGATTCAGCAAGAAAAGCTCACAATCAACGCCAGCTGTTGCCCAATTAAACTCAACAGTTCACAGGTGTTCGCCTGAGAATACACAGTTTTGCCGAAGCCAATCTATGTTCTTAACGAACCCTTCAGAGAGGGAAGGGGGAAATGAGATGTGTTTGATAGGGTGATCTCTTTCAAAAGTTGGATGTTTTTTTAAAAAAAATTGTACGTTCGTGTCAAGAATCTGATGCACAGCAACCCCCCTTCAATTAATTACAGTTTAGTAAAAATGGAAAAGTCAGCCTTAATAGCTGAAGCCTATGCCTTGTCATTCTCTTCTGGGTGCTTTGATTCTCCCTTAATAGGCTTTAGTGTCTGTCTCAGGTGCCACCTCTTTATGCAAAGCTAATATATTCATTGATTCACATTTGGGCTGTGTTTACATTATACAGGCAAATAGTGCTGGCCACTTCTGTAGGAGAGTTATATTGGAGCTAGGTTTCTAACTTCTATAGGGTGCTCAAACTTATATATTGGGCCTAGAGTGTTTACCTCTATATGGTGCTCAAACTTCCCTTATGTGCCTTTCCCCCCCTTTATTTCACCTCCCATCCTCAGGAGAGAAATTCATATTCAACGAAGCCCTGTAGTAGCTTTCTCCAATCTGGCTGCTTCTGCCTGGCTGTGACTGATGGGCATTGTAGTCCAAAAAATCTGAAGGGCACCAGACTGGGGAAGGTTGCCCCCTTAAGGAATATCCAAGGATTCCTGGCTTGGTTTGGTTTGGTTTTTGGAGATAGAAAATATTGAGGTAGGACAGGAGTTAATGTGTGCCAAGGCATCTATTTTCAAGATCAGTGGGCACAAGACCAGGCCAAAGGTCTATCTCGTTCACTTCCTGTTCTCACAGTGGCCAACTAGATGTCTATGTGGAAGCCTACAAGCAGGACTGAGTGCAATAGCACTCTCCCCACTAAATTGAAATTTAGAGACATACTGTCTCCAGCAGTGGAGGCAGATCATAGCCTTCATGCCTAGTAGCCACTGATAGTCTTGTCCTTCAGGAATTTGTGTAGTCCTCTTTTGGAGCCATCGGCCACACTTCCACTTGTTCCATGCCTAGAAAGCATGGGTCCAAGCAGTTTCCCACTTGTTCCGTGCTTTCTGGACATCATACCCTCCATTTTTTTCTGATGGAAATAGGGGCATCCTATTCCGTATTTAATTTATTATTTATACCCCGCACATCTGACTGGGTTGTCCCAGCCACTCTGGGCGGCTTCCAACATATATAAAAACATATCGGTAATAAAACATTAGACATTTTTTATTTTTTTAAAAAAATCTTCCCTATACAGGGCCACCTTCAGATGTCTTCTAGAGCAGTGTTTCCCAACCGGTGTTCCGCGGCACACTAGTGTGCCGCCAGACGTTGCCTAGTGTGCCGTGGGAGGGAGGCGGGCGAGTCGGGCGGTGAGACGCGGGGCGGCAGCGGCGAGCAGCGGCCGCCCAGCGCGGGGCTCTCACTGGCTGCCTGCCTGACGCGCAAACCCCCAGCGCAGGCGCCCCGCTTGTTGACACGGGAGGGGAGGGGGGAGAGGAAACGCTGCTGGTGTCGCTGCTCCTCGGCGGCGGCTCCTCCTCTCAGCCCGCCCTGCCTATATTTGCACCAATCCCCGCCCACTAAAGCATTCGCGCCTCCCAATGGGAAGCCTTGCCGGGCGGCGGGTGCTGCTGCCTGAGAGTTCTGAAGCCACGCCCACTTTCCCAGAGACTGGCGGTTCTGAGGGATCCAGGGCAGGGCCGGCGCGCGCGCGCTTCTTGCTGCCCGGGCGCTTGCTCTAATCCCGCCTTCCCTGGGAGGGAGGGATGGCTGTGGCCGCGAGCGTCCGGGGTGGGGCGCGCGCTGGCTCTCCCTGGCGGCCCCCGTGCCTGGCGTTCTATCAGTGCGCCTCCTCTCTCTTTCCCCACCCATCCTCCACGTGCTGCGCTCTAACCCGGAGTTAGAAGCGAATTAGAACACGCCCCCCGTGTGTGGTGTGTTTTTTGTGCTGCTCCTCTTTTTTTAGGGCTTTTTGGCGGCTTTTGGGACGGCGTCGAGGGGTGGCCGCCTCAGCTGCCGCCGTCCCTCAGTCCCTCGCTCTGCTGCCTCCTCCCACCCCGGCAAGGGGGAGGGAAAAAACTTTCACTTTTGTGCCTCCCTCCCGGCGTGACGCTGCGCGCTGACGTCACGGGGCGGGGCTTTAATGGTGGTGTGCCGCGAGATTTTTTTCCGGTAAACAGGTGTGCCGTTGCCCAAAAACGTTTGGGAAACACTGTTCTAGAGGTTGTATAGTTACTTATCTCTTTGGCTCAGGGAGTCACATAACTCCATAGCTTCCAGCATTTCTCTGATGAAAATAGGGATGTCTTAAGGAATAGCGGGACATTCTGGGATCAAATCAGAAACCAGAATGGCTTCTGTAAATCCAGGACTATCCCTGGAAAATAGGGACACTTGGAAGGCCTGAGACATGGGTCCAAGCAGTTTCACCTTTGCCCTACCACTTTCACCTTGAAAACCTACTTTTGAGTGCTAAATCAGAACAAACATCAATCCGGAGAAAGCCAGGTTGGCATTTGCTCTGATTCAGCAGTAAACAACAGGTTTACTTGGGTGAATATGGTGGGGCAAGTAGAAGTATGGATGAGCCCTAGGTTGGTGGCCTTCAGTACATGTTATGAGAATGATAGTTTAAAGAAGTACTTTCTTTTGTCTGTATTCATTTAGTGTACTCAAGCCAAAGAGAACTGATTAACCAGTCACCTGAAGCAGAAGCAGTACTTTTCAGCCTACAAATGAAGTAGTTTTCAGGATAGCAGTCCTCAAATCCATTGTCATGCTGTAGAATTGTAATTCCTGGAGTGTTGTAGACCCTGGTTGTCTAAGTTATAGGTTATAAGGATTAAAAAGTGGTCAGAGTTTTAAGTTAGCAAATGGCTGAGAGATTTGTGTTCATATCGGCCTCTGTATTCATACCGGTTCGCTTTTATTTGTGTCTATGTACACACCATTGGTGAAAATGCTAAGAGACATGGGATTAATATTAAATAGAAACTCATGGTATTTATCCTTAAACTTGAGATGAAAGCACTTCACCCCACCCCACAATGAAACGCTGTTCCTATGTGTTCTGCTTCCAATTTCATTTAATAATACTTAATAATAATAATAATCTTCAGAATGATGCACTGCACTTCCTTTGATCTTCAGCTCTCAAAGGTACTTTATAATCACATATTTCCACCACACCCTAATGATGTCGGAATCAGACCTATAAACCCATGAGATTAACACTTGGCTCTATGAAAACCAGTGGGAATTATTCAGCCACTGACTTCAGTAGAGACAGGAAGCTTTACCTTAAATGGGAAAGAAAATTTAACTGTGTTGAGGAGATTTTTATGTTCTGAGTGTTTCAGCTATGAATTTGATGATGCTAGAAAAATCAAAATAGTAAAAACATTGTAGTTGTTGTATTAGGGATTATGAATAAGATTGAAATGTAATTGGATTAAATAAGATTTTGGAAGCAAAATTAAATGAATTTATCTTACCTTGAAATCTAGCATGTGAGAGGCCATCTAAAAAGTATAATTGGCTTATCAAATGGTTTATTTTTGAATTGTAATTGTAATTTGGTAATGTTAAAATGTGATTTATATTGGATATATGTAACTGAAAATTAATTTAAAAATGTTTACAAAAGAAAAAGAAAAATAGGAATAGAATCAAAACATAACGCTCTTTGGAAATAATACTACAGCACTTACGAACTCCAGGAATTTGTACTCTGCGCATGTGCAGTTTGATCTATGAAAGGTTGCTGGGGTAGAGGGATTGTACTGCCTCTTGAGGCAGGGAAGGACTTTGGTAACAATGGTACCCTGTGTGAGGCTAAAATTTGATGCGCCCACCCCCTGACCTTGCGCCACTTTCCCAAAGCTGGGTAAGGGAGGTGACAGGCTTTGGGAAGAAAGCGCAAGAGCTCTGGGTCCCACAGCCCTCACACCTCCTTCCCAAAGCTGGGCAAGCACAAACTAGGCTTTGGGAAGGAGGAATGAGGACTCTAGGACTCTGTCAGAGCCCTCACACCTCCTTCCCAAAGCCGAATGATTGCAGTTGAAGCACCTTACTCATCTTGACCAAGAGTGCAAAAGCAGGATGCCCCATCCTGAAATGAGAGCTGTCTGGATAAGACCTTCAACTGTGCCACAGAGAAAATGTGAAACATATACATTTATATCCATCAGGGATTCATATATAAAGGAGTGTGTGTGTGTTTCTTTTTGAATATTCTTCCCTGGGATTAAAATACACAGACAAGCAGTCATAGGCTGCCTTTCTGTATTATCTTGCTAGGCAGTCTCAGAGCAATGCTGCTGATCCTATGGGCCAAATTACCATCCTTTGGAACTTGCAAGGGAACTAGAAGTTCAGAGAGGAGATGTTTAGAGTGCTGACCTTGCCGAGAGCGGAACAGCTTGGAGTGCAGTGCACAGAGGAATAAATGGCAAATGAAAACTGGATTATTGTAAGGGAGAAAAAAGGGGAAAATGAAAGAGCATGCAGGGAAATTATCAATAGATGCCTATTATCAAGAGCCTCATTCAGAGAAAGCCTCAAGATAATAGCGCACAGCAATAAATATGTGCTCTTTCCGATGAAACGGGATGCAACCTGAGCGACTGAGAATGTCATTCATTTCCTGTCAAGTTCTATACAGGAGGGGCTGAGCTCTTGCAACAAAAGTGTCAGAGGGCTCCAGGGCTTGAACTAGGAAGGAACTGCATGGCCTGAGGTTGGGAACGAGCTTTGTAAGCGACCTGGGAATGTTTGAGAGGAGTCCGCTTCAGGGACAGAAGGGAACAGTGCAGCGCTAGTGATTGGCAAGCACATTGAAGGAGACGGGCTAGCCAAACCAAGTTTAAATATGAGACATTTGACAAATTACGTTGACATTTGTTGGCCGGTTGGGGTCATTAATTATTGTTATTTAATGTGATTTTAAAAAATATATTTCAAATATGTGGTTTACTTCTTTGTTTGCTTCAGAGGGGGGTGGTCTGGAAATAGGTGGGGGGGGGGGTGTCACCCAATTGTCATGCTCAGTTCCTGGGGAGGTTTGGACGTACAATGACAATTCTTCCCTGAAGGCATAGGTGCTATATCTAGGGGGCCTGGGGGGCCTTGGCAACCAAAAAATTCCAACTGTGGGTGCTGGGCTGGGTGACCCAATGCATTGCATGTCATGACACCACATGTCATGACATAGGTACCATTTCCATGAGGCCAACAGAAGCCTGGCAGTGGAGGTGAAGGCCCCAGCCCAGTTGCGGTGGCCGCGATGGAGAGCGAACAGAGGCAAGGCAGCAGGCAGCAGTGGTGGGTTGAGGCCAAGCAATGTCATGCACACATGATGGCTTGAGTGACGTCATGACATCACAGCATGTGCATGCGCGTAATCTGGGTCCCAAGTCAGCACCTCTGCCCGCAGGGGTGGGGAACCAGTTAGGATGGTCTGCATTATATTACCATAGTTCTGCTCTTAACTTCAGGGCCATGTTTAGAGAGTAGCAATGGATGAGGACAGTGAGTGGCGATGCTGCCAAAGAGAAAGGATATGGCAGCCATGACAAGCAGGGTCAGACCTCTTTAGCTTATTAGCTTATTTCTATTTCGCCTTTCTCCCAAGCTGGGATTGTGTGTGTGTGTGTGTGTGTGATGTTTATTGAATTTCCTTTCCCCCCAAATTCTGTGTGTGTGTGTGTGTGTGTGAGAGAGAGAGAGAGAGAGAGAGAGAGAGAGAGAGAGAGAGAGAGAGAGAGGTTTTATTTGAGCTGGATCCAGTGCTATTTTCATAGAAAAAGAGGTGCCGGAGCTCACCATAACTTTTTAAACACCATGATCAGCATCCCAAAAGAATGAGCTGGACTGCAAGAGTTACAACTCAGTGATAAAGTCCTGTGGGCAAATGGGTGGGCCTTCTAGCATCCTGAGAAGCTGTGTGTGTGTGTGTGTGTGTGTGTGTGTGTGTGTGTGTGTGTGTGTGTGTCAGAAAGAGAGAGAGAGAGAGAGAGAGAGAGAGAGAGAGAGAGAGAGAGAGAGAGCGCTTCTCAGGATGCTAGAAGGCCCACCCACTTGCTCAGAGGGCCTCATCACTGTGTTGTAGCTCTTGCAGCCCAGCTCATTCTTTTGGGATGCTAATCATGGTGCTTAACAAGTCTCATCCTGCTGGCAGAAAGATAGAGGGCAGAAGCTGCTCTAACCTCTCAGGCAATTTCACAATATTGCACTGCCACAGGAAAAGCTCTCTCTCATGTCACCGCCAACCATGCCTCAGATGTTCATGGGACTGAGAGGTGCTCAGCCAAGGATCTTAGCACCCAGGCATGTTCATAAAAGGAAATACAATTTTTCAAGTAACCTGGTTGGGGGTGGTTCATCAGATGCCAAGGCTTCCCCAAGTTTGGTTCCCCAAGTTTGGTAGGCCTGTTTCCTACATGTCCCTTCAGTTTAAAATACCCACTATGTATTTCTGCTTTTCAAATCTGTCTTGTCTGTGTGCTTCCTTGCTTACAGGACATTTCTGGCTGTTTTATTTCACCTTGTTTTTGTGACATTCACTGTGATGCTTCATCAGTCGAGAGGTTTGATATAGAAGGAAGACCCCTGCCCCCAAATTCTCTTTATCTATCTGGTTTCAGTGAGAAAGTACTGTCAGGGGACTAACTCACATTCTGTTTGAGATAAGTTTCATGGGCAGTCTTTCCCGTTCTACTAGAGAGCAGCAAAAGACATCTGCAATGGTCGGTAATGCACATAGTGATTTAATTGAACCTCGTCCCCTGAACTAAGACCCCCCCAATTCTTGGCTTCACCCTCTCCCCCCACACACATTCCAACTCAAGCAAGTTGTAACAGTCTTCTCCTGAGCCAGGGACCTGCATCCATCTGTTTGCTGTGAATTTAATTTTTTTTAAAAAATTGCATTGTTTATATGTTGTAACTTACAAAATGGTCCTTCTTCTGGAATAGTCCCAACAGAGTTTGATATAAAATGGGTACCACAGCCCAATTCATACACAATGAACACATCTTAACGCAGCACAAATACATTTTTCCACGACACTATAAAAATGCCACGTAATTTAATGGGCTGCATATTAATGTTATTGATTTTTCACAAACTCAATTACTTTTAATTTGAGTGGAGGAGCAAGACATTAGGTATGTCATCTTATTAATGACTTGGATGAAAAAGTGGCAAGCATACTTATCACATTTGCAGATGACACAAAACTAGGAGGCAGCTCAGAATTATCTTGATAAATTGGAGAAATGGTACTGGAAATGATTTATTGATATTACACAAAGGGAAAAAATATTAGATATAAAATATAAAGCTGTTTGGTGTTTGCATGCTTCCAGTGACCAAGAAATTATAGAAGTCTGCAAAGAATCAGTAATAAATTCTAATTTAATTGTATCTGCATTTACATTGAGCAAAAGTAGAATTTAAAAGGCAAGTTTTAGGCCTCATTCACACCATACATTTAAAGCACTATGATACCACTTTAAACAGTCATGACTTCTCCAAAGCAATTCTGGGAGCTGTAGCTTGTTGTAGGTGCTGACAGCTGTTGGGAGACCCCCTATTCCTCTCACAGAGCTAACAGTTCATAACAGAAGCATCAAGTTCCACCCAACATTGGGATGGAACATTGACACACACATGTGTCATCACGTGCATTGGGAGGAGGCCGCAAGACCCAATGGGATCCTCTGCCAGCATGGGAAGGCCCGGTGGGTCCCCTCAAGATGGGGGGCTCAGCCCCTTCCCCACATACTTTTGGGGGACTGAGGTGTCCTCAGTCCCATAGAATTGGCCCTATAATTCATAGAGTGGTTTAACAACCAACTTCTTCCCAGGGAACTCTGGGAATTGCAGCTGCCTTTCCTCATATAGAGCCAAGGGCAGCTAACAGCATTCAAAACACACAGCATGCAAACAGAATTAAAACCACAATTTACAATTAATTAAAATAACACCATTTAAAGATCAAAGTATCCATCAGTGGGACAGAAAGCGTTTTATACAAATAAGGCCATTTCCTACTCCCTCTGCTCTGAGGACCTACAAAAATAAACGTGTCTTAAACTGATGTATGAATGAATATCATGAGGAGGAAGTTCAAAAGAAGGATTTCAAACCCTTGGTATTTTCTTGCAAGGTTAGGGGTCTCTGAAGTCTCCTCCCCAGTCTCCCCACATTTGGACTCTCAGTATATTTCCTCATTATGCCCCCACTTTAGTAATACAGTCGTACCTCAGAAGTCAAACACCTTGTGACTCAAACGTTTTGGCTCCCAAACACCGGAGTGTTTTGGTTTGCAAACGTTCTTTGGAATCTGAATGTCCGGCATGGCTGATGCAGCTTGCGATTGGCCGCAGGACCTTCCTGCTGCCAATCAGAAACCACACCTTGTTTTCCGAATGTTTTGGAAGTCGAACGGACATCTGAAACGGATTCTGTTTGACTTCCAAGGTACAACTGTACACACAAGGAAATTAGTGGAACAGGAAGAATCTTCACTAATACTTTTTTTTTACTTATCCTAAGGCTACAATCCTACTTGCCGGAAGTAAGGTCCATTTAACCAAATAGGACTTACTTTTGTGTAGCGACCTACAGGATTGTGTTATAAAAAAACACCAAGGTCCAAGTAAATTATTAAGTTATTAAGGTTCATTATCGGGACTTCCGGGTTGGCGCCATCGCCGAATGGCGGACTCCCTCCGAGCTCCGGAGGGAGTCTGCTCGGCAGGGGCTGGGTCCTACCGCGCCGGCGACGCGGGGACCCTCAAAAACCACGGGCACGGAGCCCGTGGACATGGGTGACTCGGCGGGCACCGTTAGCGCCCTCCCGACTCGTGAAGCAGCCTTTTTAAAGGCTGCGGAACGGGTGCCGGGGAGTGGCGTGGTGCTATGAGTCCTCTGCTTTCCCTGCCGAGCGAAGCCGCATGCCATTCGACGGAGAGCGCTGACTTCTTCTATTGAAAATTCGGACTTAAACAACAACCCGTGAGTAATTTGGAAACCGGGTTTAAAAGGAGGAAAAAAAGAATTTTTTTTTTGGATTCGGTACGAGCGGGGGAGATCCAAAAAGGAAGTCAGTCCCCCCCCCTATTGTAAACATTCTAAAACAAGGATTGGGTAACCAAGGTCGAGAGAGAAGCGTATTTTTGCTTATTGATAAAAATTATTAATTCCACGATGGGAAATTATAAGAACTGTGCTGGAGGAGAAGAGTGGAGGGTGAGAATGAAAATGTAACCCCCCCAGGGAACCGGGGCGATTCGTGAGAGAGCCTGGTGAAGAGAGACGGAGACTTTGACAGCTGTCAAAGTAGCTGTCAAAGTTGGAGAATATAAAGAGGACTTTGCCATGAGGACTTTGCTGGTTAGTTTTGCTACAATTTGCTACAATTTGGATATAAACTGTTGAAAATAAGGAACAACAATCTGACTTTTGGATCAGAGGAAACAAAGTTACTACAATCCCCCTAGAGGGGTTTCGGGACATTACAAGAACGGTCGTAAGTGGAAAAATACTCTTGGAATTGTACAGGACTTGTTATCTTTTGGGAAAGCTGCAAAACCGAAACAGTATTTCGTCTACAGAGGTGTTTATATTAAAGGAGACAATAGAATTATCTATTGAAGAAAGGAAGGGACTGGACGTAAGTTTTTGTTCCTGAACAACAACAACCTCTGTAGAGGTACCAAATTTCTGAATTAGAACGTTTTAGCAGCGGAACAGGACAAGAAACCTGAGAAAGTGAGAAAAAAGAACAAAGGACTGATTACGACTTGGAAAGAACAAGGGAGGAGTTATAAAGACCAAGGAAACTAAAGGCCCTCTGGGGGCCTCTTTTAGACTGGACGTTTGAAGTTAAACATCATTAAAAAAATAAATAAATATATATAAAAAAACCGGCAAGGTGGAACTGGGGAAAAAACTGGCTATGGACTTGAGATCTCCAGGCTGACAATAGATAGACTGATGGATATGGGGAATTCAAACCGGGGAAGGGGGGGGGAGATTTGGAATCCAAAGGCAGTGCAACTATTTTTATCTTTCTATATCCTTTATCTTCTATATCTTTTTATATATTCTTGTATATCACTTTATTTTGATTGGACGTGTTTATTAAAAAAGGGAATTCGTGGAAGGAAACTGGGGTGGACCTTGGGGGGAAAATTTTCTTTCTGTTAATGATGAGGGATGGTGGAATGACTGTACAATTTAAATTGAATAGTGGGTTAAACAAACTAAGTTTTAATTTGGGAGTAAGAGCTTGTAGAACCAAAGTAATGAAAGGGGAATACAGTTGGGAGGGGGAGGGGGGAGTCCCAGAAAGTTGGCAATGAAAGTAAGATTTTAAGTGTATTTTATCTTTCTTTTTTCTTTGTATTTCTATTATTTTTTTGTTTTGGAAACTTTAATAAATATGATTTTTTTAAAAAAGGTTCATTATCTACTCCAACAGTAATAGAAGAAATGGAGCTCATTCATTAAGACCCAATTTGGGGACAGGGGGTCAACTAGCAAAGTGAGGTCTCTTTGAGATGCTACAATGATACCCGAGGTTGTTTGGTCAGTTAGTTGCATGGACTGACCTTCACATGCTGCTTCTCTCAAGCAGCCCTCATACTACTTTGTGTAAACTAGCTCTAAATTAATAAAATTCTAAAACTGAGATTTACATCCAGCAATTCCCCCCCCCCCCATGATAAGGAATCCCCATGAATCCTTTCTATCCAGTTAATGAAAACATTTGGGGAAAGCTTTCCCCCTCCTATGTGGTGGGGGAGTCCCTTCATTTCTAGCAGACCACTTTTATAACATTGCTGGTGTTGGCTTGGATCCCAAAGTTGCTTAAAATACCACAGTTTTAAATGTAGCATAATAAAAAAGTAATAGCGGAACATTTCAGTAGCACACTTCAAGTCGTCAAAGCACTTAACATGCCCTACCTCAGTAACATTTACAACACTACAAATGGTTGGCCAATATTATTAGTGGCATGTTGAAGATATAGAGAGATGCCGAGATAATGGCTTGCATAAAACTTCCCAGAAAGCTTACAGGTGATTTGAGCTCTGAAGTGGGGGCCAGCCTGGCTATTAAGCAGAGTGTAGCAATTGCCTCAGGAGGCTCGTGCTGTGAGGAGATGGTAGTGGGAACCTAAGAAGGGCCTGCTAGATCCGTCTCATAGCCTATCTAGTCCAGCATCCTATTCTCACAGTGGCCAACCAAATGGCTGTGGGAAACCCGCAAGCAGGACTTGAGCACAGGAACATTCTTTCCTGCAACTAGTAGATGCCACCACTACAGCCTGTCATTCCTCCCAGGTCTCCTGGTAATTCAACTCCATGACCTACTTCAACTGCCAATTTGAAGGGCTTAGAACTGAGGGTAAGGAGGACTATCCTGTCCTTTTCCTCATGTGGCAAAATTTCATGGGAGGACCCTGCTGAGGACTTACATTACATCCTTAGCCACTATGCTACACCAGCAGAAGTACAGTGGTGCCCCGCAAGACGAAATTAATTCGTTCCGCAATTTTTGTCGTCTAGCGAATTTTTCGTCTTGCGAAGCACGAAATCCCATAGGAATGCATTGAAAATCAATTAATGCGTTCCTATGGTCAAAAAAAGTCGAAACAAAGCCAAATTTGGTACAACAACAGTTTATTAACTGCTCTTTAAAGTCACACATACTGTAAAGAGCAGTTCAAAAATTGAAGGGAAAATAAATTAACTTTATAAACAAAACATGTCTTTGTTTTTAGACAAAGGAAACAAAGCCGCGAGACGTTTTCGTCTTGCGAAGCAAGCCCATAGGGAAATTTCGTCTTGCGAGGCAAATCGAAAACGGAAAACTCTTTCGTCTAGCGAGTTTTTTGTCTTGCGAGGCATTCGTCTTGCGAGGTACCACTGTAGAAGGAAAGGTGGCATTTGTTGGATTTTTACACAAGCAGGCAATGACATAGGACAGCCTTTCTCAACCTGTGGGTCCCCAGATGTTGTTGAACTACAACTCCCATCACCCCTAGCTAGCAAGGCCAGAGCTCAGGGATGATGGGAGTTGTAGTCCAACTACATCTGGGGACCCACAGGTTGAGAACCGCTGCCATAGGCAATGCTGGACTGACAGCAGCCATGTCTGTTCAAAAACACCCATATGTCTCAGAGAAGAGAGAGCAACTTTGAATATTTATAGTTTTGCATTGCAAGGAGTTGGGTGTTTCATTAATCTGCATTATTGTTGATAGAGTGGGGCTTTGGATTTACCTATTAATGTTCTTATAAATCTCATTAATGGATGTAATAGAGGTCTTCTTAGCAATGTGCCCTAATTCTGCAACCATAGCAATAGAAAGCATTAAACTGTCTTGAGATAATTTTCAGGGAAAATAGTACCTCGGTGACCAGGAAGAGAAAATTTATCACAACATTGTTTTATGTCTTTATCTTTATTAATGCTGTATTAGCATTGATATTGCTCCTGGAGGGAATTACCATGTTCAGAGAATGCCTCAATAATGAAGAGGGAATTTATTTACTTGTTCTTATTAAGCTACGAAGCATATTTGTAATGGCTTGATGGAAGGAGCCCATTCTGATTTAAAGATCGTGATCTTGAGATGAGTCAGGTAAACAGTCATTTCAGATTTACAGCTGACGTCTGCTTACTTCAAAAGTCGTTGCTAATTTAGATTTTGTTATTAGCATCTAAGTTGAATCTTTGGCCAAAAGAATTTAAATCACAGCAGGAGATATCTCCTAGGCACTGCTGTTGCTGCCGCCGCCAGGGTCCTTGATACAATTACACACTCTTATTCTCATTTATTGCAGTGGGAATTTCGTACACATAACTGCATGTGGGAACAAATCCATACTTTTTAGAAAATCACACTCTCTACCCTGGTGCTGCAAATATTGGTCATGTTGGTGTGCTATCTTCCTACATGCATCAGCCCAAACAATTCATCCATACTGTCAGCTCTAAAAGGTCCAATCACATGAGAGGAAGGTGACAACTGCGTTCTGTTTCTTCTTCCCCATACTGGTAATAAGCACTGCCAAACCTTGACGGATTACCTGTTCTGAGTTGCAACTGCACTTCTCAACTGAACAATGGGAAGTGTGTGCACAGCTTGATTCTGTGGTGCAGAACCACACAAACAACATCCATTTCTGGTTCCTTATCAACTTAGGATGGACAAGTTAGTTACGTGAGGTTGACTAGAGACTGCAAACTATGGGTAGATAGATTGAGACTTTGGTCACCACATGGAAGTTATAAGCAGATCACTTATAGACTTGCCATGGAACAAGGAGGACGTTTCCATCCTCTATTTGGGTGCAAATGTAAGAGAAGACTTTTAAAAGTACACTTTTGTTAATCACAATAATCATTCACATAGTAACTCTAAAATCTTTTGAAGTGTGTCCATTGCCAACATCTGAAAAAGCAGGGTAGATACTTGGCCCTGCCATAGTTGAATGATCGCCTAGGCCTAAACCTGATATTATGTTATGTGTGGCGATTCTCAGTCACGCAGGCCCCCTGAAACTCTGAAACCACCAATCAATGGGAAGGATAGCTTAGAATTACATACCTGGAGCTTCTCGCTGGAGAAAGAGGCCTGGTTGCAATAGAGCAAGGATGGAATCAATGGGTGGATATCAATGGATATTACAGGGAAGCAGTAAAATGTGAAGCTCTGTCTGGGAGCAGATGTTACATGGTCATCTGTCAGGATGCTTGAGTTGGATTCTGAACTGTAGCATACCCTCCAACATCCAGGGGATCAGAATTGGGGTGCTCATTTTTTTGGTCAGCCACTCTGGCACAAGCCAGCTGATTCTTCCCATTTTGCTGAACCCATTTCTTGAAGGGGAGGCGTTTCCCACAAGCATTTGAAAAATCTCGCAAAAGCTCGACATAAAGCAGGTACAGACAACTAATAGCTACCTCAGAAATTATGACTGAGAGAAGGGGTATAAATATTTCAAATCAGTAAATAAAATAGATTAAACATACCCTCTCTGAAAACCAGACCTCAGGAAATGTTTTACGCCGCTTGCAGCAGACACTTCGATTTGCAACTTGGGATGGTTTTCCACAATAAAGGAATTCCACAGTAGTGGGGCTCCCCCCCCCCCCCGCCAGATTTGGCTAATCCAAAAACCAGTCAGAGTCTCTTCAATAGTATTTTACTGATTACAGCAGTGAGATATTTGTTATGCCCAAATTCTTTCCTTAACATTTATTTGCTAATCTATTCCCTTATTCCTATGTAAGAGGGACAATGACTAAATTACTAAAATAAAGAGTATTAAATAAAGAGTATTCTTGTATTCTTCGCCATATGAATATGCAGCAAGAATATGTGATTTGTTCATTATAGCAGCTGTGGAAGGACATTGGAGAGAAAATGCTTGGCTTGCTATGCTGGACATAAGCTATTGAAGTATGTATAAACTTTGTAGACAGTGCTTTATGTTGTTCTGGTATTATTCTTATTTTAAGAGAAGACAAAATTCCACACACTTAACAATACTAAATAAAATCATGATATGGCAAGAAAAGTTTGGTCTAAGCTTTCCTTCTACCTGTATTTTACAATAAAAATTCCGTATTTTTCGCTCTATAACACGCACCAGACCATAACACGCACGTAGTTTTTAGAGGAGGAAAACAAGGAAAAAAATATTCTAAACGAAATAGTGTGGTTCATGCTGTGGCCACAGACATGTGATCTGACAGTGAGTTTGGAGTAGCCCAGTGCAAAAATCCTGAGGATCCATGTGGATCCATGCTTTGTTACCACAGAGGAGGAAAGGAAGGGGAACCATGGATCCTCTGCTCACGACTGCAGCAGATCCCCCCCCCCCCGCATCCGTAGGCATTCGCTCCATAACACGCACAGACATTTCCCCTTACTTTCTAGGAGGAAAAAAGTGAGTGTTATGGTGCAAAAAATACGGTAACTGAACTTGTGCCATGTTGCCAAAGGCTGCACATTTTGACATCAAATACCAGATTCCTGGCAAAAGCAGCTATCCTTCAAAGCAGGCCTCTTCCAAAAATGATTCTGGATTTTTGTTGTTGTTGCAACTCTCAGCAGATTCAAGGATAATCTAATGTAACATTTAAAATGCAAGTTGTATTACTCATAATCATAATAATAGAATTTCTCTAATGTCCTTCAGTTGATGATCACAGGGCAGTTTATAATATGAAAACAAAAATACATTTCATAATAACAAATAAAAACAATACCTCCACGCAAAGGCCTTGGAGAAGAGGAATGTTTTTTGCCTGACACCTAAAGATATGTTATGAAGGTGCCAGGCAAGTATGCCTTCTTTGCAGCCTTCATTGCCAGTAGGTGAGCTTGATGAAGAGCCTTCACCTGTGTTTGACTGCATTCAACTGGAGTTTTCTATCTAGCCATCTCCCAACTTGTTTCCCCGCCCAAAGCTCTGGAGTATACCATGGAACCGAAGAGACTCCACAATGCAGGAGAGGGTGCTCAGGAACGATGATGTCAATGGCTGCTGCAAAAGTCCTCTTGATAATGGTCTCCTGATTTTCATTCTGTTTTGTTTTAGAGTGCATCTTTTCCTCAGGTGGAGAAGAGTAAAAACATGGGTTAGGAAGCTAGCATTCAAGGTTGCCATAGCCTGACTTTACAGCACAATCCTACGTATATAAACCTTAAAGGTGATTCGCATTGAGTTGGAACCCTTTAAGTAAGCACAAAACTGCAACCTAATGTCAGACAAATGAAGAAGGCACTTAATTCTGGAGAATTCAGACCTGAAGTATTCAAAGATCTGAACAATAGGAGAGTGACATATGGAACATCTCTATGGAAGGTCCTACCATTCACAAGATAACATTCACTAATAACTGAACAATTTTTTTTAAAAAAATGCATTGTGCTTGGGGATGGGAGGGATTGATTGGGCAGAGGTGTCCTTCCTCCCAGTTCTTCTGAATATGCCAGGTTCTTGCCAGTCATATTCATGGAAGACACTCAGCTAAGAGCTATCGCCAAAGCAGAAGACCAGCTACTGCCAACAGAATGGTGCAAGTACTACTCCATTGGTGCAGCACTGCTCTTTGCACCCGCTAATCATGCTTCCTATCCATTCTTAAGGAAATCAGCCCTGAGTGCTCACTGGAAGGAAAGATCCTGAAGCTGAGGCTCCAATACTTTGGCCACCTCATGAGAAGAGAAGACTCCCTGGAAAAGACCCTGATGCTGGTAAAGATTGAGAGCACAAGGAGAAGGGGACGACAGAGGACAAAATGGTTGGACGGTGTTCTCGAAGCTACCAGCATGAGTTTGACCAAACTGTAGGAGGCAGTGAAAGACAGGAGTGCCTGGTGTGCTCTGGTCCATGGGGTCATGAAGAGTTGGACACGACTAAACGACTAAACAACAACAAAGAAATAGGGAGATGGGGCTGAGCCTGTCCTAGTTCCATTGAATCCTGAGCTGTTCTCAGAGTCATCATGCAATAGCATCAGACTCTATGCAGGCCCAATTGCTGCACCAGCTCCAGGCTGGCAAAGTGATCTTACTGCCCAACCTTCTTCCCCAGCTTCTGGAAAGCCCCAGAGAAGAGGTTTGGATTGAAGTCTAGTTCATTTCCAAATATGATATTGTGGTAAGTTGCGGGGCGGGGGGAGGGAGATAGGCTGTACATATGAGTCCCTTCTAATTCCCAGATCCAGCAAGGTTTCAGTTGTTGGAATGGCTAGGCTATTATTGGTGAGATAATGGTCCCCTAATTATGGGTCATTAGGGTAACAAAGGAAGTGGATTTGTGCCAGAGGACAAAAGAGTGTGGAGGCCCCTCTCTCTCTCACCTAGTTTTTGGTGAGGAGAAGAGTCAGAGGAGAGAGAGAGCGCTGGGTGAGAATCAGGCAGAAGGCAGGAGCCTGAGAAGGAGAAACATACTTGATTTCTGTTTGAATCCAAAGCTGTGGCTTGGGAAAACTAATATGCTGTGAGCCCCTCCATCATAGGCTCAGGCTGTATACATGTGTAAATAAACTATATAAATCCTAAAGACACCACAGTCTCTGCTGCCACTCATTCCAAGAAAATTGAACTCTGGGTAAGTGCCTGGAACCCCTGGAATCTTGCACCACTCGGAGATTGGGTTGGTGTGCAACAGTATATTAAAAAGTTGTTTTGTTTTACAATAAACAACTCCTCCTCACCTGACCATTCCCATCACCTGATACAGTTGATAATATAGGACAGATTAAATCACTATTTACCAGGGTTTCCTCCCCCAACGACCCTTCTCAGGTCACTGATGGTGTTTGTTAGTTGTAACAGTTCCATCCTGTTGCCAAGAAAGACTCATATTTTTCTCCTTTTAGCAACCTTTTAACTTGACAGGTTCAATGTAGCTCCAAAAAGAACATGACTGTTAAAGACAAAGGCCACTCTTACAAGTGACACTTAAAGTGGTTTCTGTATTTCCTACATCAGTAAAGCAAGCAACATGGACTAGAATGTAGTATATCTGATTATTTTTTTTAAAAAAAATGGCTCTCCCCTGCTCCCACTATTCACAGTGAGTGTTCATAGGCAAGATCTCATCCTTAGAAAGGATCCCTGGCAAGATACTTGGAAAGATAAATTTCAAGCTGCCTCATCCCTGTCTGAAAGAGTATGCCCCATTATTCTTTTCTTCTTTTTTCTGTAAATAACTTTTATTGGTTTTACAATTTCAAATTCAACATTTTTTTTCCATAAAAAAGGGGGGGAGGGATAATGAGAAATGCTAAAATATCAAACATGGAATATAAGAACAAAATAAAAAAATAAAAAACATCTTTCCGGAGGTTCTCTTTAACCTCCTGACTTCCCTCCATTTCTTCCCTGGTTCATTGAATATATATTGAATATATTGGCTTTGGTGGATAACATTTGTGGCTTCTCTTCTGCTAGGCATATGTTGTTACAATATTTCATTCTAAGCAGAGATGGTAGCAGCACAGGAGATATTTCTGAGGAATTAATCAGAGGTTCATGGGTCAGAAATGGGGGAGCTGAATGACATCACAAACACACAAAAACAGGACTTTGCACAGACAGGCTAAAAGAAATTGAACCTTTGTGTCTACAAAATACATATTTTTCTTGATGGATAGTTCAACCATTCTGAACTCTCCAACTGAAAGGAGTTTCATTTTACTTAAAAAACACACACAACCCCAGCCCACATCTGCTTTGAATGCTAAACTCTGGACAAGCACATGGAGATTTAAGGTTAATCTTCACATAATCTAAAACACCAGTTTCTTGTCTTCTCCAAGATGAGGCAGACATCTGCCATATTTGGTGTTTAGTAACATGGTGGACAAGGAAGACATCAGCTCACTTGGAATGATGAAACATTTTTAAGAAAGAAATCATGGATCATTCTAACTATGCTTATTATAAATCACAAAAGGAATGTTCTTGCACATTATGTCAGCTTGTTGGCAGACCTTTCCATAGCCTTTAATTTTAGCCTAGTCGTGCCCATGTTTACACAAAAGTAAAATTCAATGGAGCTTACTTCTAAGTAAACATCCATTGCAGCATTTGAGAATTCGTATTCAACTGCCATTAACAGAGAAATTTGAAAACAGGTTCTATCACATCCTTGCAGGGTAAATGGTTTATTATTATTATCATTATTATTATTATTATTATTATTATTATTATTATTAGAGGAGTTCTGTTCTTCAGATTAACTTCCATGTTTATTTCGTTTTGTAATTCGGACAGAATGGACATAGTGCCATGCATCACCTATGCTAAACTCAGGCCTGTGTTATTAAGATATACTTCCCACTGCAGTAATGGTGCTGTGCTAGCAAGCACCATTTAAGACAGTAAAACATACTACTTCGCAAGGGCTTGTCTGAAAGTTGCTAATAAAGGGGAAGTCTGGGTTGAAATTGATGTGCAGAATCTAAAAACATCATTGGGTCTCAAGTGCATTAAACTCTATCTTCTCAAATGCATTTGCTTTGTATGATTCGGCCTGCTTATAAAATATGGATTTCCTTGGCCCATGCACACCTCTATGGGGCTCAAGTATGTCTTAATATGAGGAGAATTACTTGGGATTTACCAGAAGTAAATATTAAAAGAAATTTTACTTTCTTGGGCTCCATGATCACTGCAGATGGTGACAGCAGTCACAAAATTAAACGACGCCTGCTTCTTGGAAGAAAAGCAATGACAAACCTAGACAGCATCTTAAAAAGCAGAGACATCACCTTGCCAACAAAGATCCGTATAGTTAAAGCTATGGTTTTCCCAGTAGCGATGTATGGAAATGAGAGCTGGACCATAAAGAAGGCTGATCGCCGAAGAATTGATGCTTTTGAATTATGGTGCTGGAGGAGACTCTTGAGAGTCCCATGGACTGCGAGAAGATCAAACCTATCCATTCTGAAGGAAATCAGCCCTGAGTGCTCACTGGAAGGACAGATCCTGAAGCTGAGACTCCAATATTTTGACCACCTCATGAGAAGACAAGACTCCCTGGAAAAGACCCTGATGTTGGGAAAGATGGAGGGCACAAGGAGAAGGGGACGACAAAGGACGAGATGGTTGGACGGTGTTCTCAAAGCTACCAGCATGAGTTTGACCAAACTGCGGGAGGCAGTGGAAGACAGGAGTGCCTGGCATGACTAAACAACAACAAATATTAAGTATAGTGATTTAATTTACTGAAACTGGTAATGCTTAAATGCATTGCTGCATGTTTAATTCTGGAATGTTCCCCAATAACTCTGGTCACATGGGAGGTATCTTATTACATTCTCCATTTTGTTTTGGGTGTGAGTGACTTGACTGCAATGGCTGCATCTCCATGACCACTGAAGAAGAGACATTGTTAGATAATTCTCTCTCTCTCTTTAAACGCAATAGAGGAGAGGAGTGCTGATATTTCTGTGTGAATGTATGTGACAGAAAGAAGTACAGAAGTTGATGTTCTCCCAAAGAAGCAATAAGGAGCAGTCTGCTGGAAGGAGAAAGTGGAAACCTTACAGAAGGAACTGCCTAGCTGGTTAATATACAGAAGGCTCAGTGCAAATACTGGAAAGACAGAAAGCCACTGTTTGAATGTTGAAGGATGAAGCTGTAATAATCAACTAAGAAAAACAGCCCATGCACAGTATTGCACATTATTTGGCTTCCTAGCCGCAATTTAGCTACTCTGCCAACAATAGAGTTTTGGTGAGAGGCTGTAGCTCATTAGGAAAGCATCTGCCTCCTAATATTCAGGTTCAGTCTCCAGCATCTACAGGTAGACTTGGTAGAGGCCCCTGTCTGAAACCCTGTGAAGTCGTTGCCAGTCAACATAGACAATAGCTAAATGGACCAATGGTCTGGCTCAGTATAAGACAGTTTCCATTGTTCCTATGTAACTAGTTGCTTGGGATGATGCACAGACAGATTTTCCTTTCTGCTGAGCAAACAATCATTGCCAGATACTCCTAGAAAAGTTTAAAAGAGTTACGATAATTTTCATACTTGGCTACCAAAACCCAAGCACAACAAAACATACACATACTGTGCTAGTTACAAAGGATGCGTGCCTGTGTAATTGATGGCTTTTCACTTCAAATTACAAACAGGCAGTAAGTTTTGTGTGTGTGTGCTTTTAGGGAAAAGCTAAAAATCATAAAACAAGCTGACACAGAATGATTGTATTTAATATCTGAGTACTGGGACCAAAGACAAAAATAGCACAAACTGCTTGACTTTTTAAAAAGCCAGATTCTTAAACTTGATTTCTACAGAATTATCCAGTTGTGTATCTGTGCTTTCGATAACATCATTTTTATAGCTGGACGTTGTTTAAATGCTTGCTGCTAGCCAGTCCTATCTAGATTTTTCAACTGAAGCTTTTCGTCTTGTCTCTGAAACCAGCGACTACCAAAATTATTTCCACTTTCACAGTTTTAGGTTGTTGAGCCTTGCAGAGACTGCCACACAAGAAACTGAAACCAAATAAAACTCGGCTTTGTGGAACATCGGGAAAGACGTGCCATTGTTGGAAGTTATTTAAAAACAAACAAATACAGTGGTGCCCCGCAAGACGAATGCCTCGCAAGACAGAAAACCCGCTAGACGAAAGGGTTTTCCGTTTTTGAGCTGCTTCGCAAGACGATTTTCCCTATGGGCTTGCTTTGCAAGACAAAAATGTCTTGCGAGTGTTCCGATTTTTTTCCGCTTCCCCCCCTTTTTCTAAGCCGCTAAGCCGCTAATAGCCTTTTAGACGCTAATCCGCTAATCCTTTAATAGCCACTAAGCCTTTAATAGCGCTAATCCACTAAGCCGCTAATAGGGTTGCTTCGCAAGACGAAAAAACCGCTAGACGAAGAGACTCGCGGAACGGATTAATTTTGTCTTGCGAGGCACCACTGTAACATGTGCGTCAGGAAATGTAAAAATGGTGCAGATTTGAAATTGGTTTGGGTGTTTTAGGCCACCTCTCAATAATCACATGAACCAATATCCTCTACTCATCTTCATTTACTTTTTAGAATTGAATTTACTGTGATGTTTCCCTTCAATTTTCATCTGGTGAAATAGTCTCAAGAAAGGAAATGGTAGTTGCTGACTTGTGCGTGTACTGTTACACTTACTGAGTGGCGATCTTATGTTAAATGCATAGTTGCCTAATGGTTCATTGTGACTGGTTGACTTTGCACAAATGGGGAACTGATGATAGGATATGCTGACATGAGGGACAGGCCCAGGAACTGTCCCTCCAGTCTTGAGATGTCATACTTGTCAGTCTGGGAAAATGACATCTTCTAGCTAGCCTTGGCAATGTGGGAAGTTTTGAATTTGGGATGGAGGAAGTGGGGTAGGGAAATCTGTAAGTTGTTTGAAGGAGAAGCACCCTGGCTCCTAGGCCTGCCTTTGGGAATCCGAAACAGGGTTATGTAAATCAACACTGGAAATGGAGAAACATTATTAGAAAATGGGAAGATTAAAGGATTTATTTTATAAGATGCAACCTAAGGTTGGAATTTACAGAAAAATCAATGTCTGCACATAAGGAGACTGTGGAATTGCACACTAAAAAGAGAAGGATATTGACAAGCAGAGGTATAGTTAGCTGAAAGAGCAAGTTCCAAAGCACTGGAAAAATACGGGTGAATAATTTAAAATGTGAATTTGCAGAATGTCCCATTTGGGACCCTTTTAAAAAGCACTTGGAAAATATATAGTCAATCCTTTAATCACCTTCCTTCAAGAAGGTCTTTTGGGTTTTTTTGCTTTTTAAGCTACATGGGTAACTTGACAAATAACTACAGAAGTACTAAGTCAAAAAGCCTTCCCTGATTGATATCAAAACTAGCAGCAATTATTAATAAAATATACATTTTTACTTCTGAAGTAAATACATTGCACATAAGATACACAAGACAATGAAGAAGGTCCAGTGTTTCTGCCATATTATTTAGCAACAGCAAAGTATCACATCTCAAAGGCTAAATTTATGATGGCATGTGTTTTTATAAAGTGGAGTTTGCTTCAACAGATATTTTAGCAATGTAGTTTCTCGTATCTAACAGAAAGAACTAAGAAACAAAATACAGCACATTATCTCTCTGTACTGGAATTAGGAATGGGGGGGGGGGATTTCAATTCAGTTTCTGTTTAAAGCCAAAGTTATTTAATTTGCCCTTTCCAAAGCAATATGTTAGCTGTAACACCACTATGTTTTTAGATTTGCACTTCTCTGAATTTTGCAGTACAGTTCTCCAGACAAGTAATGTGTACAGAAATACATATACTCAGTCCTTTTTTTCTTTAAAAAATGTTTAGGGGTACTCTAATTTTCCTACTCATATTTAAATACTGCCCTTCAATGAGGCCAAACTTAGATTCACAAAATGTTTAGGGGTATGCATACCCCCAGAAAAAGCACTGCATATACTACAACAAAGTGGGCACAAAAATGCAAAAAATACCATTTAAATTTATTAGGGGGAATGGCTTTGCAAAAAGATGTATATCAGGCAAGATCCAGTACAAATATGTCTCTATTAAGAGTTGAATCTAAAATGCTGGTGATTTTTCATGGCTTTGTTTTTTTAAAAAATCACAAACTGATGTGGAAATGTGGAGAATTGAATTTAAGATTGGAAAAATGAAAAACTAAAATTGACAGATTTGCCCAACAACAACTGCAATACAGGAACTCTTCCCAGATGTGTGAACCTCTAGTTGTAAGTTTGTTGGAAGGTCTCATTTCTGAGGAACTCACATCTCCTGCAAATCAACAACACAGCTATATGTCTGTATATTTAAATATCCAATTCTAATTATCCTAATTAAGAACACGCATTAACTTTTAGGAAGTGTTATTTTTCTATGTGAAAGGAGTAGCAAGGGCCAACCCTACCATTAGGCAAAGTGAGGTGAGCAACTCAGATAGCAGCTGCTGTTTCTCCTAGTAAAGGTAAAAGTTGCAAGTAACGGTTACCTCACAGCAGTTAATATCCTGCTTGTCCTTTTAACTGTTCCATCCTCTTATGTTCCTCCTGAGATGAACCTCTTCAACAACAACATCTCTCAAGGCCAGCTCTTGGTTTGAAAAGGCCCTTGGCAAGGTGCCCATCTGAAGCCTCTCATAACTCAGTATACTTCAGTGCCATGGGCTTACCTGGGGCAACTAGTAGATTACTATCAGCCACTATTTAAAGTTCCCATAAATCTTTGGCATGATTGTCATTGGGGTGGTCCAGGGCATTGTGGGAAACTTCAAATGGGAACTCATAGCTCCCTAGCGTGGAGGTCCCAGTGTACCAGGAGACCCTGCCAGGGAGCTGGGATCCCATCAGTAGCCTGAGTGCACTGGGGGGCTGGTCAAATCCACCCTATACATTTAAACCCTATACATTTAAAGAATCCTGGGAACTGTAGATGGCTAAGGGTGCTCAGACCTGTGGCTCTGCAAAGAGTAAACCCCAGTTCCCAGGAATCTTTGGGGAAAGCAGTGCATGTTGGATGTGCTTCAAACATCTGGTGTGGATGTGACCCATGTCTGCTTGCATTTCCTACTGTTGAAGCAAGCAGGACTCTTTCCCCATATTGCAGGCAGGAGAAGAGGGGGATGAGGGGGACCAGAGCAGGACTTCAAGCTTCTTTTTCCTCCTCCTCCTCCTTTTCTTCTTCTTCTTCTTCTTCTTCTGGCAGCAGAGCTGTTATAAAGATATTGTGGGTTTCAGCTTGGCAGCTCTAACTGCAGACAGTAGAAATGTGTCTGGTGAATATATGTTAACAAACATCTCTGTGATCTTTAAGGCTTATCCTGACAGCCACAGCAGCAGGACCCTTTCCCATTCAACGTGGCTCGTTATTCAGCTTATACATTGCTTCATTCAGCTGAAAAGAGTCTCAAAGCGAGGGCCCCACGTGAGACCTTAGGATGCCTCTGCTTCACACAGGCACCTTCACATCAGGACTGCTGAGTGGGGTTTTGTACATGGGCAGGCTTCTTAACACGGGCCTGCATCAGGCCTTCTCCAGGCCAAGGGAAGAGAGAAAGAGTAAATTTTGGAGGCTAGCCTGTCCTTCAGGAAGCCATCAACAGTTCATTCAGTGTGCAGACTCTGCCCCAATTTCATGAGAACTAATGCTACAGCAATAAGAAGTGCCTCTTCTTGTGGCATATTGGTCTTCCTTGCTTGCTGCACCAGGAAGTCTCTGCATCAGCTCTCAGGCACCGTGCCTTCAGTTTCTGTTCTATATTGCAAGCCGTAGTCTGCTTCATGTTCTTTATTCCCCCAGATGCCTTTTGAATTGAGGTTCTTGTTGATGAGGCATCCTCTATGTAGGTTCCTCTTCAAACTTTCCACTTCCCAAATGACTTTCGATGCAACTTCAGAAGGAGCTGCAAAAGGCTGGCTCCTGTGTCATTCGGGTGATGTCAGAACAAGCCCTAGGAGAGAATGCCTGTTAAAATCTTCCTGTTAATTCTGAAAGGGATGGGAATTTATTCAAAGAGCTTCCTGTTCACTGGACACACGAGACCAGTTCTGAAAAATATTAATTTTGCAAGTTACTGCAGTGGTGATAAAAATGACACCACCGCTGTGTTATTCATTTCATGCAGACCAACTTATTTGTGGCTGTGAAAGAACACACCATTTGAAAAGCTCCTTCGATATATAGCTCTTTTCTACTCCTGGCCCTTAATTTTGCTCAAGTTGTTCTGCTTCCTATCTGATAAGATTTTCGGCTCCTTTCTTTTCCAAGTGCTTTTTAAAAAGAAACCTTCACTCACAATCCCAAATTGGACCCAACTGCCCCAGGCAATTAAATTCCGGGACCTCAGGCTGAGTGTTGGTATTTTAGCTGGTTGATTAATAGCATCCCCATTTAAATGGTCACGGCTAGCCTTTGAAGCCATTAACACCCCATTAAGATGAATGGGGCAAACCATGTGCCTTTTGTTTCAGGCTCCTTGAGTGGGACAAGGCACAAAGGCCCAGTTTAATGATTTACAGGGAGAAGTTTCAACTCCAGTGAAGAAAAATACAGAGGGGAACTTGAATATTCAACAGTGCTAAATATTTATATTGTTCTGTTCCATTTGGAGCGGTTTTATGTATTTAATAATTGTAACGATTTTCTCATTTTCTCTGTTTTGAGAATTGTATTTTCTGTTGCTGTAACCCACCCTGGGATCTTATGGCGAATGGAGAGTAAGACATTTTATACTCAAACAATGAAGTAAAAATAGCCTGTTGCCCTTACAACACCTGGAGAGTCAGTGTTCCCTTAAATGATCAGGTAATTACACTAACACAGTTTTGCAAACTGTCTGGGCTCATTGTCCCATGCATTTCAGGGGAAACTGCTCCAGGGGAAGGAAAACACAAGTCAATCTAAAGGCAGTTTGCAGCATTCTGATGCAAATAATTGTCTGTGTGAAATTCCCATCTAGCATCTTCGCTGAGCAAAATAAGTAAAAGCAGTAGTTAGCTTTTTCTACAGGGAAAACAGCACAGTGGATTTCTGTGCCTGCTGGTGCTCTCATATATTTTTGTTTACAGTTATAATAATCTTGTCCCTGCATGCATCTCCCTCCTAACAGGCCAGTAATGATGCGATGAAATTCTAGCTGAAATTAAATGGCTTGGGTCTTTATCGGGAGTCACTGGAAATGAAATATGGATGCTGTTCCAAGAAATTGACTCCTATCTGAAATACCTTCCCATTTGAGGTGGAAGGTGTACTACCATCTCTTTTACAGAGATGTGGTCACTATTTCCATATTTTCCATCACCACCACCATCCTGTCAAAACACAGAAAAGTAAAGGAATGGAATGGAAAGATTTCCAACAAGAGCCAATAGAGAGAGGAAATGACTTACCACGGTCTTAACCTGTGCAATGAGGTAAAGAGTTCAAGATTAAGCATATTATGTGGATGATTTGTATATTTAATTGTTTGTTGATATATTTATTTATTTATTAAAAGCATTTTTACCCCTTAGAAATTCTCAAAGAGGTAAACAGACTACAATAAAATGTGTTACAAACAACTAGCAGCCTTCTACTAGGTGTCACTTTATAATTCAAAGAGATTTTTTAAAATCAGCGTAGTTTTGAAAAGTCAAATCCACCATCTTGATTCAAACTGTTGTCCTAACATAGACGAAAACCTTCACATTGGCCTCGGGAACCACCATGCAAAATTTGGTTATGACCTTAAGCGGTATCAAAGTGCATAGTGGACAAGCAACTTTCCGTCAGTAAAAATGTAAAGCAACAATATAAAATCCATGAGTTAAGCATTTAGCTTTGTTTGAATATACCCATTGTTTTGCTTCTGAAACAAGTGTGGCATACTACTGGATAAATGACATTTCCAAGTATCATAGTTTTATCTAGGACCTAGGACTTTCCATCCATTAATTACTTGACACCGCTATACAGCCTTATCTTTTGCCCATTTTTAAAAAATATGCCACCAAAAGCTCTTCCAACAGCTCAGAATTTCAGGTCTGCAAGGATTCTGATGTAATACCTTCCTGCTGCTTTTATATTTGGCTCAAGATGCTGTTAACCCTACCCCACAATTACTGTGCGTCCAGATTCAGAGGCAGCAATGCTTCTGAATAGGGGATAGTTCTCTTGTGTTCAGTTCCTGCCTGTTGGTTTCCCACAGGCATCTTGTTGGCCACTGTGAGAACAGGGGGCTGTACTAGATGGGTCACTGGCCTGATCCAGGAGGCTCTTCTTGTGTTCCATTTTTGTTTTGACATTTCTGTTTTTCTTTCATTATGAAGCCGCAAGGAATCCATCAAGAGAAATGTTGCCCTGCCAGTTCTAAATTTCAGATCTGCAAGAATTTTAACATCATTACTTTCCAATGCTTCTATATTCGAACAAGATGGTGCTAACTGTGAACGCCTTCCATTACTTTCGCCCTTTTTTTCTTTCAGTGTGAAGCATCGGGGAATCAATATTTCCCCACAAGGTTTTATGCAAAATGCATAATGTTAAGGAGCCATCTGAATTATCACCGCATATGGTCCGAGGCCTAGGCATTACTTGGTATCAGAAACCTCATGTTGATTATCAAACAGGAATGCTCTGCTGCCTCACCGCATGGGTAGTAGAGATGGGCTAAAACTGGCAGAAGTTATCTCTTCCCTCCTAGTTTAACTGAATCAGACAGGGCAATTTTTGTTGGAAGAGTCTGCTGGCAATCAATATGTCTCGGCTTGCTTCTCTGTGCCTTGCTGAGAGCGGGAGAGAGAGCTGTTGGAAAAGAATCAAGACGTGAAACTTCTTCAGCTCTAGTTTAAAGCTTATGAAAGCAAATGATCTCCAGGGCACTAATCCTTTCACCTTGGTAAACATGCAATGAATTTAAATGAACACAAAACAGAGAGGCTCCTCTTTCCCTCCTGCTCAAGCATCCCTCATACCTTAAAGGCTTCAGACAATATATATGCCTAGCAGGACTTTCTGTTAGGGATGCCCTATACAACTCAAGAGGAAGGGGAGTGTGAAAGCAAGAGTCCCTTCGAGGCAACTGAATGTATCATTCTCTTAAAAACCTTGGCTTTTCTCCTTTTACTCTTGGAATATGTTTTCTTTGGCAAGGGAGCCTTACTAAATACAATGAGATTGTGCGAATCCCGAATGTGATTTTATTCTGTGATTCTTTTCTGACAGAGCAATATAGCAGAGCATAAGTATTTAAAATACATACTGTGAAGACATATTTATTTCAGCATTTGGTTAGATGCTGGGCAGGATTTTTCATTCTTGCTGTTCTTTGTTTTAATGTCATCCCCACTGATTGGGAGTATGCCCCATTGAACTCAATAGGACTTACCTGTGAGTAGACATATATGTGTCTGGAAATCACGCTTGATGTTTTTATTTGGATAGTTGGATTGGGTGCCTTCTGTGCTGCCCTTTTCATTTTTCTATGATATTGATTGTGAGCCACCTTGAGAGAGTGCCAAACATGACTTTATAGTCCTGAAATAAATAAATAAGGTGCCATACAGAGTATTTTTTTTATTTTAAAAAAATCTATAGAACTCAATACAATAGTCTGCTTTGCATTGGCACCAACTGAAACATGGCACAAGAGAGTTCAACTCTGAAGCACAAAGCATAGATGACAAAATGTGTGCTGGCTTTAAAAGGGAATTAATCAAATTTACAGAGAACAGGACTATCAGTGGCTACCAGCCATGATACCTAAATGGAACTTCCAGAATCAAAATACAACTGAACATGAAATTTGAGGGACAAACAAGAGGGAACGACTGTTCCCTTTCCCTGACCATCCCTGAGGCATCTTGCAGAACACTGCTGTAAACAGGACACTGAACTAAAACAGAGCTGGAGAACCTGTGACCCTCCCAATGCTATTGGACTACAACTCCCCTCACCAGTGACCACTGACAATCCGTTGATTAGAGGGCCACTTGGTCAGATGTTTTTTATCTAAAAATTTATAAACTGCATTTTTCTTAAAAGATATCAAAGCATCTTACAGCATATAAAATGCAGTAAAGCACTCTGCCAATATCTCAAAAAACATAATAAATAAATAATACATCAGTATACAATTTTTGGTTAACGGGGGCAGGGGGGGAATCATATTGTGAAGGCCTCCCCAAAGTGTACAATTTTCAGAAGACATTTGAAAGACGGAAGGAACAGATTCTGCCAAACCTCCACAGGTTCATCCAGGGTGTGGGGAGATGCCCCTCTTGCCTTGCCCTTGTATATGCCCATGAGAGCAAGAATGAAACAGAGCTATAACAAATTTGTAAGACAATGACATATTGCACCTTACAAATTGCCCCAGGTTTATGGAACTAACACTGAAATGGGACCAACTGCAGTGCTATTTTTCTAGAAAAGGAGATACTAGAACTCACCACGAACGCCTTCCTTGTTCTCTTATAATGGCAATGCCACACACCTGAGAGATGTCGGAACTCAGTTCCAATGAGTTCCAGCTGAAACAAAGCCCTGGGACCAAGGAAGAGCTTGTCATGAACTGCCAAGGAAATTGGCTTCTAGTAACAGCATTGGTACCACATTGAGTAAGATTTGAAAGGTTTTTCTTATTTTCTTACTTGTTTATTCAAGTATTTATAATCCACTTTCATAGAAGTGTAACAAGGTGATCTACGGCATACAAGATTATAATGAAATCAGTAAGTAAAGTAAGTAAAAAAAAAAAAGAATCGCACTGCAAACACCTGTCTAAACCATTCTGTTTTCAGAAGGCATCGAAAGGAAGGCAGAGATGACTCCTCCTGAAACTCTTCTGGGAGTTCTACAGAGCACGGCCCACCCTATTAAAGACTTTGTCTCTTGTGAAGGCCAACCAAACCTCAGAGGTGTGGAAACCCACCAGATATGCCCCATCAGAGGATCTCAGTGATTGAGGTAGAGCATCAAGGGGTCAGGTGCTCCTTAAGATACTTTGAGCCCAATATCTTTTGGGCTTTGGAAATTCACATAAGAACCTTAAACCTGACCTGAGAGCAAATTGGCAGTGTCTTAAAGTCTACTTGCTTTTAGTGCACTTCGTTAAAGTGATATAACTTTATTAACCGGGCCTTTCCTAGAATAATGCTTTTGGCAGGGGAGGCTTTGAATTGTATGAACACCGTTGCCTTTCTTTTTCTTTTCTTGCCTATTGTTGTAGGCAGCCAATAGATTGAGGTGATGTCGGCAATTCCAACGAAAGCTTTCATCTCTGCAAATCTAATACTGGGTCAAAATAAGGAGAGTTTTCTTTATGCGCCAGACAGCAGCTCAAAAATGGTATTTGATTTAGGTTTCCAAAGGTTAGAAGTGAGACAAGCATGCAATAAACATTTTGCAAAAGCTCAAATCAAGCATGCTACCCTTGAACTGCAACAATGTTAGAACTCCTTCCTATGCGAGGGTCAGTCTGTGAACTTGTTTACCAAACATTTTTTCCCATGAACTGCAAATCTCATTCGATGTACATGTCCTAAGAGTGGGAAGGAAGATGCTATGAAACTGAGGCTATGAACTGAACTGAGTTCAGATGAGAGATATACAGCTGGAACCAGACTTCGAAAGAAACTGACAAGCATCCCTGTGTCACCAAAATTGCATCATCATCATCATTATAATTATTATTATTATGCAACCCATCTGGGTTAACCCAGCCACTCTAGGTGGCTCCCAACAAAAAACAGTAAAAACACAATGCAGGGAACTGGCCAGCAGAAAAATCCTCATTTAAATTACTCTCTTTTTTGCAGGCTAGTGACAGTTAGCCATTCTAAAGAAAAATATCAATTGGTATATTGGCTAATAGGAACCTACACTTATTTCACATATGCAGGTACATGAATGTATACAATGTGACCTTCAAGTCTGCCCTTTATTTATCATCCTATATATTACACTTTTATCCCTCTTTCCTCCAAAACTCCCAAGGCAGCATATAAGCTCCTACTCAGCTCATTTTATTCTCACAACAACCCTGTGTTTGGGTAGAGAGATAGTGAGTGGCTCAAAGTCACTCAAGAGAGCTTTGTGGCTGAATGAGGATTTGAGGCTGGGTTTTCCCAGTCATAGCTGGACATTCTAGCCATTATCCCTTGCTAGCTGTCTGTGTGAGTATCCCCAGATCTGTGTATCAGAGGGCATGGAATCCCCCCCCCATACAGAGCAGCTCAAAATGCCAAAACACCTTGTGTTGACCAGGTATCCTCCAGATGTTTTGGACTATATCGCCATGCTAGCTTGAGTGGATAGGAGCTGTCATCTAAAACATCTGGAAGACACCAGTTTTGGAAAGTTTAGATCAAAGAATTCTGTGTACCTGATGGTGATCTTCTGATTGATTACTTCCTACTTCTTCCACCCCTCACCTTCACATCACATGTTAAACTTAATTTTTTACAGACCTAGGTGCTCCTCCTTAAATAATCAAGTATAATTTCCTAGTGTCATATGAGCAACAACTCTAAGCAAAAGATGGATTCACTGGAAGTCTGGAAATGGAGGGTGAGTATAGAACACAAAATGTTATTTGCAGCTTGTTATATTTCAGACATGTAGCAAGCTAACTAAACCCTAGCCTACAACAGAAATTATATGGATCAGCAGAATGGAAACACTTTCATGTTGAAACTCTCTCTAAGGTTCACAAGTTCCAGCAATGGACCCTCTAGTGCTCATGTAAAAATAGGACAAGCTAGGAAGTCCCAGTTCTGGTATATAACGGCAGATGTCGTGTTTCATGTAAATGGACCATCAAAATCTATTTTTACTAAGCTGGAATGTAATTCTATGCAGGTTTAGTTCAATAGGGCTAAATCCCCAGTATGTATATTTAGAATTGCAGCCCAAATATAGGAGAGGGGTTAGCAAACAGCAGCCATAATCATAAAAGTTAGAGTTTAAAAAAAGTAGAATAATTGTATTTTCCTTTTCTTGTCTCCAGCAGACAAAAAAGGAAAATGAACCAGAAATGTATCCCTGTTACATTGCTCCTGCTGAGTGCTAATAGGTCTTGGAATGAAATTGTTTTATTAATTTGATTAAGTTGAAGGAATATCTAGGGTCTCCCATGAATAATTCAGATTCTCATCATATCCTCGGAAGTCATATGTAAAACATTGTTATACCTCAATGGTCCCTTACAGTCTAACCTACATTTAATTTTCAATAATGTTGATTTATAGTTTTATAAAGGCAAATAATAAATATAATAAATTGCCCCCATATTTCTTGATCCCAAGCTCTATAAAATAACCCCTGTAGTTTTACATTTCCAGTGTGAAATATTAAATACATAAATCAAAACAAGATTATTTTTCATCTGGAGGTGGAGACCAGTTGCAGAGAAATGACAAATTCATTTTGGTTAAAATGAATGTTTTAAGGCAAGTTCTCCATAGAGTGTCTACCAACTCTAAAAATGAAACAAGTGATGTTGGGTTTTTATTTATTTATTTTTTAAAAAAAAAAAACTAATAGCCTGCATTTGTTGGGTTCTCTATGAGAGATATTTGTGTTCATCTAATACAATAGGATGATTCCCCATCTTTAAGGCATAAAATTACATGTTTCCAATTCATTTTATAATCCCTTATTATTAGGAATGGGGCATTTTATCTCTTTTTTTACTCTCACGCTTAGCAATGATGTCTCTGTAGCCTGGCACCAGATTGGCATATTAGTTACCTGAATGCTGTTGTTTAGGTTTTCCTCCTTTTTCTGCCTTAATAATGGTGCACTAACCAGAAGAACATTATAATAAGACATTTCCAAGAGAGGTTGAGCTTCTAATTTCACAAGCAGATCCATTTATAGTTACACATGCAACATCTCAGCCAGAACAAGAAATATTGTTTTGCATCCTTGATTAAAAAGAGTAAAACTAATTATAAGGATTCATTATAACATTTAAATACCTTTCAGCTCTCGGAGTGCTTAAAATTTTCTGTCACCAAAAGCTTTCTGGTGGAATGATGAAGCCTGAATGCAAAAGGCTTTGAAAGCCCATGAGCGAATGAAAGAGTGAATAGATTGAGCTAAACTAATGGGTTAGGGAGTCTCGGCTGCACCCACCTAAACATCCTGATATTGGAAATCTGAACTCAGTCCATCCATTGAATTAATCTCTCTGAGGCTTTGTTTCAAAGCCAGTGAAGATTAAATTTTGACAGCTAGTATGAATAGAATTCTGCCCATTATCCTGGACATTCACATGCTCTTTGGTGAATTACTCACATGATCACAGCCATGGCATTAGAGACATCCAATACTGATGTATTGAGCACTTGTGAACAGGAACAGATAGTCTTTCAATTCATGCTCATGCTGCTACAGCCCTAGCTTTCAATTAAGAAAATGACTTTTCGGGAAGGTGGGGGTGACCCTTTGAGATTGCAATCTTGTACGCAGTTGCATGGGAACAAGCCCCATTGGACTCAGTGGCGTTTACTTCTGAGTCTTCTTTTGGGTGCATACATAGCCGAGTAAGATTGTCTTCCATGAAAACAGTCTTAATAGTAGACCTGTCTAGGGTTGCACTGTAAATTTCTCAACCTAACAAAAATGTAAAGCACAGAGCCCACATGCTATTTTGGAAATTTCTGGGGAGACAATAAACTTTTTTTCCTTTGTGTGTAAGTGCAAGAGAACAAATCATATTATTATCCATCCAGAAGGGGAAAGAGGTGTGAAGAAATATCAAGATACCATTTCTGCTGTAAGCAAATAGGATCCCAAAAGCTGCTGTCACAAGATACCACATCATACTAGTAGAGACAGCTGGGGCCGTCATTAGCCGTAACAGGAACTCTAGGGAAAATCCATATATTTAACAGAGTTAAATGGGCTACTGTCTTAAATCCGACACCTTTTGAATTTTGTTAGATAGCTACAACATCTGGATAATTATGCATGGATGTTGAGCATGTGGCCATCAGTATCCTTTTCTTTTAGCTTGGAAGTAGAAAAACTTGAAGACATTAGCCTGTTGATCAAGTGTGCAGTCTTGGCGGTGGAAAGGCTGCAGCACAACATTGCAGAAGTGCTGCCTAATAACAACCCGTTTCTGAGGGGTAAGAAGGTGAAGTCTCCCAAAAGTATGACAGAGGCCGGTGGAGGCTGTAGGGCTGGTCACTTTCCCCTAATCCAAGCCAGTGCAAATGGGATTGTGGCCTAAATGTGTTTTCAGGCCCTCTGGAGGTTGATTTGTTATAATAGTCTCTGACCCACAAAGCATGAACCAAAACTAAACCTAGAATGACAAATTAACAGGTGGGGTGAACCGGTGACCCTCTTGGTGTGGCCCCAGCCCATAACACAACCTTTCTCAACCTTGGGTCCACAGATGTTTTTGGCCTACAAGTCCCATCATCCCTAGCTAGCAAGGCCAGAGCTCAGGGATGATGGGAGTTGTAGTCCAACAACATCTGGGGACCCAAGGTTGAGAAACACAAAGATGTCTACCCTGGATGTTGTTTTTCTTTCTTTTGGGGGTTGGTGTGTTGTGCGATAAGCACACAGGTTATACATTGACAATGTTGTTGTTATTATTATTATTATTATTATTATTGGAACATGATCTATTGATTTATTCATTACTGTATTTATACCCCACCTTTCCTCCAAGGAAAGTTAAACATTCAGAAAATAAGAGATAAATATCAGAAAATAACTTTTATCTTTGGGGAAACCATCCTCTTTCTACAGTTGCTTATACCAATCTTAGGTAGTTGTCTAAGGATCGTCATTTTTCTTTAAAGCACGCAGTGCCAGGTTCCTTCTTGTATTTAGTCAATGTGATAGCAGCATAAGACAATGAGGCGCTATGTTTAAAAACATAGGGACCTGCCTTATACTGGGTCTTTCTAGCTGCATTTTGTTTCTCCTGGCTGCCAGTGGCTCTCTAGGCTTTTCTCTAGAGGAACCTTGCCAGACCTACCTGGAGATGCCGGGGACTGAACTTGGGAACTTCCACAGTATATGCAAAGCAGATGCTCTACCATGAGCATCTCCACCCCCATCGTTCTGCCCCGACACTGAGGTCCAGTGCTGAGGGCCTTCTGGCAGTTTCCTCGCTGCGAGAAGCCAAGTTCCAGGGAACCAGGCAGAGGGCCTTCTCGGTAGTGGCACCCACCCTGTGAAACGCCCTCCCACCAGATGTCAAACAACTACCAGACCTTTAGAAGACATCTGAAGGCAGCCCTGTTTAGGGAGGCTTTTAATGTTTAATAGGTTATTGTATTTTAATATTCTGTTGGAAGCCACCCAGAGTGGCTGGGGAAACCCAGCCAGATGGGTGGGGTGTAACTAAATTATTATTATTATTATTATTATTATTATTATTATTATTATTATTATTATTATTGTTGTTGTTGTTGTTGATGTTGATGATGAGCTATGGGCCCTTTGCCTTTAGTTTCTATTCCCTGGGCTATTTGGGGGCCACCCTCAATCTTGACGCTAAATCACGGCACTTATCTTGCAGTTTACATTTATTTCAGGTAATTTATCAAAGAGAAACAAGACATGAATAATGTTTACAGCTGAAACTGAAACCACAGACCTGGATTCTGCAGATTAAGCTGCATCTCACCTTGTGTGCTGTATAAACTAAAAAGACATCTCCCTATACCTGTGGATAGACAAGCCATGATGGTCCTCTATTCAAATGCCATGAAGGTGAGAACAGTGTCAGGACTATGACTAGATATACTGCCACAACATTCCAATTCCAGTGGCCATGAAATTTGTCTCATGCCACATCATAATGCCTGTTCCTCTTTACAGATTCCTCTAAAGATCTTTCTCAGCTAGAAGCAGGACACGCTCAGACAGATATAGCCTAATGATATTTTACCTTTTGTCTTGGGACATCATCTAGATCATTTGACAAAGAAATAGTTGGAATATTTTTGCTTCAGCCTTTTTTTTTTTAACTCGGGTGCTACAAAGGCAGATTATGGTGTACAAGTGACAGCTTGCTGCTTTACATATAAGCTTATAGCATTGGGCCTACACGACAATGTACAGTACCTTGCATAATGGTTAACCAGTGATATCTCAAGAGTGGACTCTATGGGACTGTAGTGCCAATCAAATTAGCAACTTGAGTCCATTGGCACTGCAGTCACATAGACCACTCCGAATGTTTCCTCAAATTAGCCATTGGACTCATTCCATTTTAGAAGGGAAAAAAGTGTAATAAACAAAATAATTGATCGTCAAATCAACAGCTATACAACACTGACCTCAAAACAAGTCTCTGTTGAATATTTTATGAAGATGCTTAATGAATACTGCAAATGTTTATAATGCATGCATATATTACATTAAATTCAACATCTGGTCCTTCATCGAGTGTTTTCAGCAGCCTTAAGTAATTTCCCTTTTCTCTGGACTTTTTAAAGAAGACTTTCAACAGATATCTTTTGCTGACTTTAGGAAATAGCAGAACAGTAGAAAATGGAAAATGGGATCTTTCTCTTTCTGCTCTATAGATATCCTTACCAGCTGTTTGGGCATTAGCCCCATCATACAATGTGTTTATCTTTCCCAGCCTTATGTTTGAATTGCTTTCCTTTTACACGAGACTCTTATACCAAACTTCAAAGTAGCTTCCCCTCCATATGATCTTCTTCCCCTTCCCCCTCTCTTTACAGCTGCATCTAACTAGATTCAAAGATATTGGGTTTCTACCAAGACACATGGTTAACATTTGAGAGCCAGTGCTTTGCCGTCATTTAGAAAACTGCTTTTAGAAGCAAGAAAGAAACTATTTGAAGACAAGAAACTGGAAGAAGACAGTACTAAATACAGCTTAGCAATGTCATATTTAGTTGCCATAAATTTGCTTGCCAGAACTGGGGATTTACAACGATGTAGGGAAGTTGCCTTGTTAAAAGGTTAGACCCGCAAGAGAGGATATTTCAGAAAACATGGAAAAATAACAGCAATCAAGAATTGGCCAAGAATGAAGTAAATGCAGGCTGGCTGAAATAGTGTTTATCTACATGGATATTCTTAGCAAAGCAAACTAGGTGTCCTTGATAAACTGATTGATTGATTGATTATTGATTATTATTTATTAGAACTTACTTTTGCGTTTATTATTTGTACATCATCAAATGGTCCCAGGTTGCAGCAGTGATGCTGGGGTCACTTCTCATGGCCTGGCACATGGGTGGATCAAACCACACAGATCCTTTCTGCATAATCACCTCCTACCCACAGACGGGCAATGACCAAATGATAAGGTCCCACATCCCTGTGATGGCAGGTATGGAAACATTACAGCAGCACCATGCAATGAACCCATGGAAGACACAATCTCCTACACTGTTGCTTAAGAAAACAGTTCCTTTCGTCACATCAACTGGGGAGCAGAGGGTAAGAACAAGGATAGCAGCTGCTTAAGATCACTCCATTAGAAGCTGGAAATCAAATGTTGATCATTTATCTGGACAACTGGAAGTGAAAAGCTGAATCCATGCATCATTTCTATTAGTCTATATTTTAAAAAAGGTAAAGGACCCCTGGATGGTTAAGTCCAGTCAAAGGCAACTATGGGGTTGAGGCATCCATCACACTTTCAGGCTGAGGGAGCTGGCTTTGTCCACAGACAGCTTTCCGGGTCATGTGGCCGCTTTGGGTGCAACGGATCACCATGACGGAAACCAGAGCGCATGGAAACGTTGTTTGCCTTCCTGCTGCAGTGGTACCTATTTATCTACTTGCACTGGCATGGTTTCGAACTGCTAGGTTGGCAGGATCTGGGACAGAGCAAGAGGAGCTCACCCCATCGCGGGGATTCAAACTGCCAACCTTCTAATCAGCAAGCCCAAGAGACTCAGTGGTTTAGACCACAATGCCACCCGCGTCCTTATTAGTCTATATTTGCAGAGCAGGAGGATAAGAGTACCAGATGGAACAACTCCAGAAGGTGTAAGCCTGCCCAAGTAGGAAGGATGCCAAACGAGGTCACTTTGCAGGCCTTTTCTTTCAGATAATATGCATTGTGTGTGTGTGTTTTCCCCATAGCCCATATTTTCCGAGTAAGGTTAGCCTTCTTCTAAAGTGACAGGGATCAAATAACTCAACAAGAAAAGCTTCCCAATCACTTAACTCAACAAGGAAAACTTCCAAATTCCTGTTTCAGCCTGTAATGTCAATTAGCTTTCATTAATCAGTGACAACCAATCCTCATATACCAATATACAGCCAATTGCTCATGTTAAACTTCAAAGCAGTAGCTATAAATCCTGAACAACGTGACATTTGACACAAATGAAGCTTCAAGCAGGTTCTGTTCAAGCAACTAAGTGGCAGAAAGGAGACATTTAATTCTGATTGTATGGAATTTGGTCTACATAGGAAGTTTATACATCTCACTGCATGGAACCGTGATTCTTCACCAGAGGGTGGCAAACCATGAAGATTTATTTTAGCACGGGAGGGAGAGACATTCTATATGTCGCACATTTGAATCCCTATATCTTTCTGGAATGAGGACCAGCATGAAAGCATGCATAGTGAGGTGGACTTAGATTGTTTGCTTAAGTCTACAGAATGGGAAGTCCAAGGGAGGTGTGATACTTGAATCAGAGGTCTTTAGAATCCATGTCAGCTCCCAGTTGGTACAATGGATACAATAGTAATGTAGTTTACATGATTAAACAAAATAAATAGGAGTGAAGTACTCAGAAGGCCTTCCTGCAGTTAGTGGTAGAGTGGGTGAGGTTGAATAAACTTAATTCAGAATAGATGGAGGGGATAATGAAGGGGAGTTTATGGATTCACTGGTTGGAAATATGCCTTTCCTGGATAGGGTTGTATACCTCTTGTAAGGACCAGATTGGGAGGTTACTACTTGAGCTGACATCATTCATGGATGATCAGCTTTGGCTGATTTGATGGTTCTGTCTACTGCTTACAAATGAAGACTTGGGCACCATCACTCACTGTATGGTGACAGAGTAGAGACAATTAAAATGTGCTCTACTGGCATTGTAGATGGTTTGGATGCTATAGATGGTTTGGTTACTGCAACTGGGTTGAATGATCCACTCTGGTAGTCACTCTGTTTCCAGGCCCAGTTGAAAGTGCCAGTTTTTAAGTTTATTGTTTTTATTACATTTTCTTCTGGTGAGGAACTTCTTCAAAATTCCATCTCATTAACCACCAGAAGCAGGGCCATTTCTGTAGTGGCCTCAGTGTTATGGAACTCCTTTACAAGGCTGCTAGAACATACTCCTCCCTATTTTGGGAGTTTCCCTGTTCTTTTAACCTCAGCCAGTTTAAATCTGGACTCACCTATTGGGTCATTATGGTCTTGGGAAAATCATTACCATTCTGTCTCAGCTTCTTGTTCATGCAATAATAAATAACTATTATGACGATGAGAGACCTAACTCACAAGGTTGTCACATTCAGCAAAAGGTTTTCAGAACATCCTGCACATTAAAAGAATTTTCTTAAGGAAAAACAGCAATGATGCCATGAGTCAGATGTCATCAAAACATTATTCAATGGGGGGGGGGGACAACAAAGCAGAATCAGTCAGCTCATCACCCAAGGTGAAATAATTGGGACCACACTTTTTTAAAAAAATAGGATGAGCCATGCCTTTAGTCAGACACAGACAACAATGCCATTTATGAATCTTTGTAGCACAGCATGGACCATTTAGTTCACCAAGGGTGGCTCACACCCACTGTGACAGATGCCTAAGCCTTGTACAACTGGAGCTCATCAGGCTCTAAGAGAAATGAATAAACAAGGCCATAAAGGTTTTAAAAGCTCAAAGTTGCTATCTTGTTAGTACAGGAAATCTTGAGTCATTATGAATCTCTCAACAAAGGCTGCTACCAACTCTGCAATGAAACTATAAATGTATTGTGACGCTTGGAAGGAGACCACCCTGAAACAACATGCATTTGTCTACTTGGTAGTAGTGGAGATCTTGGGTTATATTAGATGGTGTATTCCTTCAAAATGGGGTAAGTAATTGCTGCCATTGGCAGAGGTGGGTGTGGGCTCTTGCTTATTCTGCTGAGTGTTGTCCTAGACTTCTGCACTGACGGCACAACAACATTGTGATAATATGCAAACCAACCAACTGGAAGGTCTACAACTTAGCCTCTCCCAACATACATTATGCCATCAATCATTATGCCATGGGATGTGGGTGGCGCTGTGGTCTGAACCACTGAGCCTCTTGGGCTTGCTGATCGGAAGGTTGGCGTTCCGAATCCCCGCGACAGGGTGAGCTCCCATTGATCTGTCCCAGCTCCTGCCAACCTAGCAGTTTGAAAGCATGCCAGTGCAAGTAGATAAATAGGTAGCACTGTGGCGGGAAGGTAAATGGTGTTTCCATGCGCTCTGGCGCTCATCACGGTCCTCCGTGTGCCAGTAGTGGTTTAGTCATGCTGGCCACATAACCCAGAAAACTGTCTGTGGACAAACACCGGCTCCCTTGGCCTGAAAGGAAGATGAGCGCCACAAGCCCATAGTCGCCTTAGTTCTCTGAGGATTGAAAGTTAAATCACTCTTTGAACTGTACCTCTGTGGGTGGAAAAGGACTCTAACAACTCTCAGCACCCTTAGCAAACTACAGTTCCCATGAGACTTTGGGGACAGCCATGGCTGTTTAAAGTTGTCTGATACTGCTTTAAATGTATTGTGCAGGTGGGACCACTTGCTTCCTTCAGAAGAAATTATATAGGCAATGCTGCATGTCTGTAGCCACAAGATAAATTAGAAGATTACAGAGACTAGTCAACAAATCTTAGAGCTACTTTTGGGCAGCTCAGCCCCATGAATCTAACATAACAGTAGCGCTGCAAGAGGTGATTGATGCCATGACACCAATGAGTAATTGATGGCAGTGTCCGTCTGCCCAGGGCATTGCTAGGAAACACCCCTTCTTGCAAGATGTGAACAGACTTTGTTTATGATAGCCTCTACAGTTTTGATAGGACTCAAAGGCCTCTGCTATAGGATGTTATAGAGGCAGACCTTCCAAGTCTTCACAAGAGCATTTTTATATGTTCTGACAGCATACAGCTGTGCCTCACAGACCAGCTCTGGTTGGTTTCCAGTGGTGCAGTGTGTGTATATGTATTTTATTGGAAACCAGCAGTGGTATTGTTTGGGATATCTCAGGAACCAAAAGATCAGTGCCGTTCTGAAAGGTTCAGTCCCCATCTTGATTCACAGTGAAATGTAACTGTATCCAAACATTGACAAAAAAAATCCCTTCCCCTTGATCTCAGGAACCATCAAATTATATTGATGGTATCTTGATGAGGTGTCCAAATACATAACAAACAGACAGACAAACAAATAGGTTTCCTAAATGTGTCGTAGATACATAAGTCCTTTGAAAGTTTGGTTGTATGGATTTGTGTGAAAAGGGATATGGCATTTCATGTGCACAGGACTCCTGAAACATGCACACAATCCATCCTGAATATGCATTAAAATATGTTACCCGCTTATACCAGAACAATGGAAATATATGTTAGCGTGATACATGAACTCTCACTGGAGCTATATATGTATATAGAAAGCCCATGTTAACTTGGCTGAAAGTCTACTCACATATAGTTTGATCATGAGGTAGAAGATGAACTGCATTAACCCGCTTAAACAAAGCTCCGTTAAATTGTGGAAACTAAAATAAATCAGCAGCCCCATCTACAAAAGCAGCAAAGATCTGTAGCCCACACAGCTGCTGCCAGCAACCAACCAACTGCTGGCAGACTTCCTCCCACTCGAGACTTTTAAAAGGAATCCTCCCTTTGGTTGCTGCCCACAAGAGCAGATTTTCTCTCTTGAAAAAGCCATTAATCACACTCAGTTCTTTGTACTGGTGGGGTGGGGGGTGGGGAGGTAGAATATCCCCAGATAGAGAACGAATATAGCTGAAGGAAAAAACACACCTGATTTTAAGCTTAAACTAAGAGAAAGCTTTCTGTTTTGTTTCTTGACGAAATATCACCAGGGCTTAAGCTTTTGCCATAAAGAGTTGTTAAGTCCCTAAATGTATGTAAGTGGGAATCATGCTGTTGATCTTTATTCCACATGGTAGCAGGAAATAAATCGGAAAAGATCCCCCGCATCACCTCATCTTCTCTCCTGAAACCCCAATAATAGGCTATGCTGAAAGGGAAGAGCACAGATTATCTCATCAAAAGATGAAGGTCCAATGGAAAAACCATTTCACCCACCACAGACATCCGAAGCATGTTCTAAAGCAAATTATTGTTGACACTTGCATACTTCAAACATCACTGTAATAGTTACAAATATAGTGTGCTCTCTAAATGAAACATGACTTTAACTTGCAATCATTGGGCACATAGTTTAGAGTGGGATGGCTGCTAGGGAAGGTGCTGGGCATAAGAGACTGGTGGTGGAATTTCTCTCATTATGATGACTTCAAACATAAATGAAAATAGAGATTCTGGAGCACTTTTCCCAATCTAGAGTTCTCCAGATGTTTTGGTCACCATGCCTGACCATTGGCCGTGTTGGGTGGATCTGATAGGAGCTGTCATCCAGAGGGAGGCAGGTTCTTTAGAAGGTTGGTTGGTCTGTTCCAGGAAGTAAGAAATCATAAGGGTAAAGGTAAAGGGACCCCTGACCATTAGGTCCAGTTGTGGCCAACTCTGGGGTTTCGGCGCTCATCTCGCTTTATTGGCCGAGGGAGCCAGCGTACAGCTTCCGGGTCATGTGACCAGCATGACTAAGCCGCTTCTGGTGAACCAGAGCAGAGCATGGAAACGCCGTTTACCTTCCTGCTGGAGCGGTACCTATTTATCTACTTGCACTTTGACATGCTTTCGAACTGCTAGGTGGGCAGGAGCAGGGACCGAGCAACGGGAGCTCACCCCGTTGCGGGGAGTTGAACCGCTGACCTTCTGATCGGCAAGTCCTAGGCTCTGTGGTTTAACCCACAGCGCCACCCACGTCCCAGATACTCCTTTGCAAATGTGTAGGTATTGATAAATCGATCACTGGGGCTGAATTTAAACACTCTTCTTTCAAATGCCAGCTCTTGGAAATGCCACCTGGGAGCTGAACTTTCAAGGTCAAGTGTGCAATATTTTTTGGAGGATGAATTGAGGGGGAGGGCTCACTTGTGTTCTAAACCTTTTGGAGCCAGACTGCGCTCCAAGTGTTTTTGTGACTCTCTAACGCAGAGATTTAACCAGCAGATGAGAACAGACAACTTTCAAAACAAAATTCACACAACAATTTGAGACATTTCACAAGGGACCACCTCTGTTATGCAGACAGAAAAATCAGGGACCTCTCATCTCTTATGATGAGAGTACACGATAGCCTTTTCAATTCTGGGCTCAGTTGAGCTATAGGAAATTTGTAGTGGGTCATTTCCATTTAAAATAGACTAGATCCGCAGACACCAAGCGCATAAAATTCTTAATAGCTGTTATGATGTATCCTTGCTAAAGCCACCAACAGCTCAACAACCCTGAATCCTCTGCCTGCTGACAGAGATGAACTGGGAAGAAACAAAGAGAGAGGGAGAGAGGTAAGGCACGCAGTGCTTCTGTGCCCTCTCAGAATTGCCGTTCATCACTCATTCTTTCAGTGGCTCACTTGCTCCTTTTCTGAGGGAGGTACCATCGCCTAATGAAACAATTAAGGTCTGACAGTTTAAATATGCTCTTCCATTCTTTTCAGGCATAAGTGCCAGACGTCAAGACAAACTATCCCCACTGCTGCGCTATCAGCAGAGTCGTTGCTGGCCCAAGATAGAGTGCCCTAAAAATAAAAGCCATTCTCTGTGAGGAACTTCATCAAGTCAGGTCATGTCAGGCCCTCAGGGCAAACAGCGCTGAACTCATTTTATTATTCTATTTTTAAGCACCAGCTCCTTGCATTGTTCCGTGTGCCCTATATAATGCCCACAAAGCTCACCCGCTGTGCTCAATGAACAACAAAGGGTTCTATCCCAGTTTATATGCATATTTTTGAATGCAGTTTGGGCAGTAGGTTTTATCTAGACCAGAAATGGGGAACCTGTGACTCTCCAGATGTGGTTGGACCAACCCTCTCGTCCCTGACCATTGACAGTGTTGGCTGAGGGTAATGGGATTTGGTGGAACACAATCTTACTCGGATATGAGTGATGGCAAAGAAGAAGAAGAATGGAACTTGGTGTCCCAACAACATCTGGAGGGCCACAGATTTCCTGCCCCTAATTTTGAACTTAATTAGGGTGCAATGCTGTATACATGTATCTGGGGGAAAGCTTCATTGAAATTCAGTGGGTCTTACTTCTGATTAGGCATGTGCAGGACTGTACTGTTTGTTCCACTAATGGCCAGGATTCACCCTGGCTGTAATTAAGAGCCATAGCTGAGTCAGTACTCCTGTCCAAAAGCATGTAAGTGCAGCTGTTACTGAGATACGTGTATTAGACAATGAGTCTTGCTTCTATGCATCCTTTCCACATCTGCAGTGTATAATTTTGCTACATGTACAGAATGACTTCGCCAGTTGTAGTGATAAAGTATACTGATTTTTTTAAAAAACAAACAAACATAACTTTATTTTAATTTTTTTGAATATTACCATTTTCTGCTTCTCAATATTCCCGCCCCCCATCAGTGTTCCTTCATGATTTCCCTGTGAAACATGGCAGTTCAGGCAAAGAAAGGCACTATACCCAGGGAAAATAAGCAGCTCTGCATGGAACATTGTTCTGAAAAAATGGCTTGTGTTACCACAATTTCCCATACAAACAAGACCCACACCTATTTTTCACAATCACTATGCTGCTGATGTACAATATATCTATATCAAATAGTTTCTAGGTTGCCATATGTGAACGCTCTTATCATCTTGGCAGTTTTAAAGGATCATTGTGACAAGTGGTGCATGTATGCATCTGTGCATATGTGCATATAGCAGAAAATAGGATTCCTCTTATTTTTCCGGAACTTATACATTTGTGCCAATTGACATGTGATGGCTGCAGAAGCTTCAGCAAAGCACCGCCCATCATCTCTGCCATGCAACCAAGTCATTGCCCCACCTGTGATAAACTGAGAAAATTCACATAACCCCTCGTAGACAGCTGACTGTTGATAGTATCTAATCACCAAGTGGTTGTTGAAATCACCACCTAACAAGCTTGTGTGAATAGACTCTCCCCCATGACTCTGTGACCTCTAAAAGAGCTGTACATTAGCAATAGTATTTAAGCTACAGGAGTCTAGTCAAATTCCTTGGCTTTTCTTTTAAGAAAAACTTTTCAGTCCAAGAACTAAACCATCTAGATAACACCTAAGTGAAACAGTTTGTATAGATACTGAATGCAGAAATGCCTAAGCACAACACACTGTTGTTGTTTTTTAAAAAAAGCGAAACAAAAAAAAAAACACCTGAGTCAAATTGCAAGCTAGTAGGTGACTTTTTGTCCACTACACTTTCTCCCTGAGGTGCTAGATCAAAGGTTGTGGGTTCCTGTTTTTTTCAAAATTTATCAGCCGTTAACAAAAACCCTTTGCCTGCAGCCAGGGTGTAGACATTTCATCCACTCCTGACAAGAGAGCTGAAGCAATCACAGGGCAGATGAAAGATGGGCGAATGGTGCCACAGATCTTGTGAATACTTGTGCTCATGAAATACAGTTATAAAAGATAATAAGGACATGGTCAGTATTTGGCATGGACATGTTAAATAATTACAGATCCCTGGCAGATAGGTGCGTCAGTTATAAACTAATGGAGACAGAACTGATGCCTCACTTTCAAGGGGAGGGGAGCTGGACTAGCAGACTAGAATTTTCTGTTAGCTTTAGGCTTTTGCTGCCACCGAGACATATGAAAACATAAGAGAATAGCTGGACAGTTTGGCTTATGGAGCTTACGGAATGCATGGGGCAATATTTAGCAGAAGACCAAACTAAGGAGGACACTTCTCCCAGTTAGCAAAACTAGCTGTGTTAAGCTGGGGGGGGGGGTGTATGGGAGGAGAATTTATTGGAAGAATGAATTTTGCATCCTACATATGACGGCAGAACCTAACTGCTACTTGGTATTGTAATGTAAAATTATCCAAATGAATGAAATTACCGTATTTTTCGCTCTATAACACGCACCAGACCATAACACGCACATAGTTTTTAGAGGAGGAAAACAAGAAAAAAAATATTCTAAATGAAACAGTGGATGTATGATTTTTGTGGTTCATGCTGTGGCCACAGACTTGTGATCTGACAGTGAGTTTGGAGTAGCCCAATGCAAAAATCCTGAGGATCCATGTGGATCCATGCTTTGTAACCACGTTTTTGCACCACTACGACCCCAGGCAACAGTGGGTGCGTGATTTTTTTGGTGCAAGATGTAGCCATGGACATGCTATGTGATCTGATGGTGAATTTGGGGTGACCCAGTGCAAAAATCCTGAGGATCCATGTGGATCCATGCTTTGTAACCACGTTTTAAGTGGGGAGGGAAGGAAAAGCACTCAAGGGACAAGGTGCACGCATGGGGTGGGTGGAGAAGGATGCTGCTAATAATGCTATTTAGTGAGCTGAGTGGGGAGGAAAGGGGGACAGAGAGCCTGCTTGCTTTAAAGGAGCCAACCGGACAGGAGCCGCTTACACTGGTGTAAGCGGCTCCTCTCCTCTCCCGCTTTGCTCCTTTGAAGCAAGCAGGCTCTCTGTCCCTCTCTCCTCCGCACTCAGCGGCTCTTCTCCCGCTTTGCTGTTTCAAAGCGAGCCACGGAGGAGGGAAGGAAGGGGAACCATGGATCCTCTGCTCACGACTGCAGCAGAACCCCGCCGCCACCCATAGGCATTCCCTCCATAACACGCACACACATTTCCCCTTACTTTCTAGGAGGAAAAAAGTGAGTGTTATGGTGCAAAAAATACGGTACCTAAGTACATGTTGCCCTGATGCTTTCTTCTATCGTCACTAGTTGAACTGTGTGCTTATGCTAGATATTACAAGACAGAAGCGTAATGTGCCCTTTTACTGGATGCTGCATAAACAGCATCCAGCTGTTGAACAGTTGGCTGTCAGAAACCTTCGCCATTCTACTGCTGATCACCCAGACATTTATCAGTAGATCCCAGGCTACATTTTGCCCATTCCTGACCTAGAGGAGCTACACTGCTCCATGACCAGGTGAGTAAAGAGGCTGCAAAATGAAATACAGCAGGAGGGGGCAGAAAGTCCACCATCACGTGGACCCCGTAAGTGGTGGGCTCCTAATCCACTGAATTTGTCCATGCAATCTGTTCACCCACTTTGTATACATAAGAATACCAGAATGGCCCATCTAGCCCAGCATCCTGTTCTCTCTATGACCAACCAGGTGCTGATGGGAAGCCCAGAAGCAGGAGCTCACCACAAGAGCACTCTGCCCACCTGTGATTCCCAGTAATGAATATCCAGAAACATACTACGTCTGACAGCATGTCAGTATTGCAGAGACCACCACCACCAGAGATGAAAGTTTTGCTACTTGTGCCTTACCTAATAGGCTGGAGTAGGGTTTCTTTCTATTACTGGCAACACCTAGAACTGGCCCTGCCTCCCTCTGCAGTGCTTCAAAAGAGCTCATTGAGTTACCAATTGCACCACCTTCACACAAGGGGAGAGCGTTGCTATCTGAGACTTACCAGCCAAGCCAGAAGATGCTCTTCCCTGTTCCAGCCAACACCTGAGTCTGAGGACTGCTTCTGCCACCTTCATCAACCCCTTTAAAGGGGCCCTGCTGCTACCACCAAGAACAGAATCTACTTCATTTTGTTCTTACAGATAAGTTTTATCAAACAATTGTGATATGTTTGATACTGATGCTGTGTTATTATTGGTTTGTTTATTTTATTTTGATAGGTAATAAGTAAAGGTAAAGGACCCCTGATGGTTAAGTCTAGTCAAAGGCAACTACAGGGTGCAGTGATCAGCTCGCTTCAGGCCAAGGGAGCCGGCGTTTGTCCACAGACAGCATTCCGGGTCATCTGGCCAGCATGACTAAACTCTTCTGGTGCAACGGAGCACTGTGACGGAAACCAGAGTGCACGGAAATGTCATTTACCTTCCCACCACAGTGGTACCTATCTATCTACTTGCACTGGCATGCTTTCAAACTGCTAGCAGTTGGCAGGAGCTGGGACAGAGCAACGGGAGCTCACCCCGTTGTACAGATTCAAACTGCTGATAGGATTTATATGCTGCTTAATCATAAAACTGTCCAATCAGTTTATATATTATATACATTAAACCTATTGATAAAACCAGCTGTTAAAAGAAGTTGACCTAAAACTTTCAAAATATAAGTAAAACCACTAGTGTTACAAATAAAATTGCATGTTAAGATGCATGTCACAAACCTTGGTAGGCATGCCTAACCTTAGCACTTTTTCAGCAGGTGCCAGAAACTATGCAGCTGTTATTATGAAATTATTTTGAATTGTCCTGTACCAGCATTTTAGACAGTGATGTATTTGCTCTTGGGTTCCTGGTCATGCTTTGGCGTGAACCACTTTGAGTGTAATGTGGAACAGCAGTATACAGCTAAAGTGCCAGTGACTAACTGCACAGGTGGGTGCAGTTCTTCTGAGAGCTTGGGCTGGCTCAGAAAAACTAGCTTGCGTAATTTATGAGTTAATGTGACGCTGAATCTACCGCAGTCACAGCCTGTTATAAACACAAACTGTCTACAGGATTGTGCCCTTACAGCACCCTTGCCCTTGCAATAGCCTAGCAAGCACAACAGTTAAATAGTTTAGCTACTGAACATCTCACAGTCCTCCAATGGAATGGTGGCATGCATGAGGTTTCCGGGCTTGTGTCCTTTTACTGTGACATCCCATGAAGAGATTTGCAAATATGCTGTTTGACAGATTGTTTTAAAAGAGGCCTGCATTGAGATGAGTGTTTCTGGAGTGCCGCACGGCACGAGTGGTTTCAGCCTCCCAGCTGTGCCCCTCGACAGATGGGGATGGCGGACGATGCATATGATGTGACAGCACAGTATTAAGTTGAAACCGCAATTACAGAACGGTCTGGAGACGAAAACAAGGCCAGTGTCCATCTGATGGAAATCACACTGGATAAACATTTATAGTGAGAGGTCAATGAATTCCACTTTATTTTTGTTTTTTGAAACCACAAGTACTCTAGCACTTGGAGGTCATCCTCCGAAGCTACTGGGAGCAGGACCCCCCGCCTTTTGCTTGCCAATCTTGCCTAGCTATGACGCAGAATGTCTCAAGAGATGTGCAGCCCAAATCTGCTAGCAGGGTGGTGAAAACAGGCCTCCTTTTCTTCCTTGGCCTCTCAGTGAATGAGAGCCGGGAGCAGGAGGGGAGGTCTCCTAAAATAAGCAAGTATAGGGCCGAAAAACCAAAAGTTCAGTTTCGCAATGTGCCCATATGCATGACATCCTCATGGAGCAGAGGGATATAAAAGCAAGACACCTGTTTGGTAATTCCTGGTTAAAGAATGTGGTGGGAGAGGAGGAAGTATTATCATTTACAGTGGTGGCTTTTCCCCAGAAAGACTGGTGGGTTGAAAGGCAGGGAGGCCAGCAGCAGGCAGAGCGAACTGATTTTAGTTTTACCCCCATCTTCTTCCAAACTGAGTCCTACAAGCACAACACTGAGGAGGAGGAGGAGGAGGAGGAGGAGGAGGAGGAGGAGGAGGAACTTGACAGCCAGGGATGCTGCCTGGACTGGTCAGTAAGAAGGCAGGCAAGTGGGTGCTGTCTGAGGTAGACTGGGATTAGTGGGGCAGTGCCTCATTTGCCCTCATGGACCAGCCTCTACTGCTGCCATTACTGCTCCATGTATATATACAGGAAATATAACACCACAAAAAGTCTGATCAGCCTGTGATAAAATGGCTCTAAACTGGGATCTAAAAGAGATCTAAGCTGAAACTTGTCTTCACTGCAATCCCTAATAAATTGTTTTCTTCTTCAAAAACTTCCACTGCGTTCTCAACGTGACGGCGTTTGTGCCGGCTTTCTATTCCCTTTCACAAGACTTACTGGCCTACTTGAAAGACAGTGCAAAACTTAAAACTTCAAGCTATTGTAAGGACTTTCCAGTCAGTTGCTCCTGAAGAGAATGCAAAACAGCAGCTCCCAACTCTGCTTCAGACGCAAAAGCTGCCCTGAGAATTTCGGGACTAAACCCTTGTGTTCCAAAGCTGAAGGTCACTTTATTGTTGAAACCCTTGAGCCTCCCCAAATGAAGTGCACAGGAGGTGATGATGAAATACAGAGCAGCTAAAGCTCCCACTTTTCTATGAAGCTGTGTATATCCTGTCTTACTTGTCGGTTGCAGCTGAAGGAGGAAAGGGCAGGGGCGGGAAGGACGGAGCCCCCCCTGCTGTTCCCGGTGGGGTTTCCACACTCAGTGACATCACTGTTTTGTCCCGATCTCGTTATCTGTTCTTGAGAAAAATACCTTTAGTATTCATGGATGCAAAAAACAAAACCCACCCCAAACCCCTCACCATTACACCATCATAAATATTCATAATGCTATGCAACTGGAGGCATTCCATTTAACCTTTTGGCAAAAGTTCTTTGGAAAGGACAAAGGTTTGGAGGAAATTTGGCTAATGAGAACGGCACACAGGAAATGCAGTCAGGCTGCCCCACTGAAAACAAATGCCAGATAAGCTGTTTTAATAAATAAAAAAAGAAGTGGAGGAAGGGAAGTGCAACCACAAGGAACGTCTAGACACTCATTTGCTCTGCCTCTTTAGCCTCATGTGGGAATAGCTTCCTAAGTTCCATCTCACTGCCATCCCCATTGCCTTACCACTAATGTAAGATGAAGGTCTAAAGCCAATGTAATGCCCTGAAGATGTCTTGTGTACTATTTTCCATCAGCCCCAGCCAGGACAGGATAGGATGATAGGAGTTGTAGGCCACAGTATTTGGAGGGCAGCACCTTGGCTACTTCTCTGAAGTGGGTAGCTTTCTGTATTCATGGAGGCTGCAGTGTGTTTCAGAGTCCCAGAAAAACCAGGCTTCTTAAACCCACAGGTGGCCGAACTACATGAGTCTCAGACCTTGATACCCAGATGCTGTTGGGCGATGCACACCTCTGCTTGCAGGTAATGTCTGCATGAGAGCAAAATGCCTGCATATGATTTAAGTCTTCATGAGAATGAGATAATGATAGCAAGAGTCACACGACTGCAGCAAAAGGCAAAGGAGCTGTAGAAGTAGCCTGGAAGCAAAGTAGTCACGGCACTAGCAAATCTGCATTTTGAAACCTGGATCTGCCTTGAGCCCATAGAGTAGTTATTTTTTCCTTGTTTTCTTTAACAGCAAAAGGATTACACTGCAGAGGCCCTCAGCCCCACATCTGAGGTCTTTAATGGGACTCCCTGATCCTCAGGAGATGTTTCTTGGAAGCTGGGATTTACAGTGGAAAGAGTATAGGAAATTTTCTTTGTGTGCTTGTTTGGATAGGATCTAATATGTTGGAGTTGACAATATAAGTGTTCCCTGACATTTTTTTTAATCTGGGATCTCTCATTCACACAAGCAATTCAGCAGTTGACATTACCAGTGAATGAAGATGCTTCTGCAAAGCAATCTTATGCTGCCACAAACAAGTCAGTTTCTCACTCAATCAACACAACGTTTAAAAATCAGGCTGCAGAAGGGATCTGAACACTTCTGCCAATCCCACACAGAATGTTTTCCTCCTAGCCTCTTATTTAAATGGAGTGGGTGTTACACTTATTCGTAGGGGACTTAAAAGAGTCTCTGGGGAGAACAATTATACCAATGTACAGTCATCTTGCAGTGCGGCATGTTTCCTTGGTATTAAAGACGGCATTTCTGTTTGAATGAGGCCCATCTTTTGTCCCTCATAGTAGCCGACGAATAGACTAGGATACAATGAGTGACTTGACAATGCCATGAACTTAATTGCCCCAGGGATATCCCAGCAGGCTAAGTTCTTCCACAGTCAAAGCTGCACATTTGGGGACAGAATGCAAAGAAGGACTTGGCAGGGGGTTGGACTCGATGGCCCTTGTGGTCTCTTCCAACTCTATGATTCTATGATTCTATGAGAATATTCTACTATATAGAGGAGCAGCTTCCATCTGCTGAAGCTTTCCTTACCTTGGTAGCTTCCCAAAGTTCTCCAGCCACCATAAAAGGTACTTGAGCCCCATTTTCATCTTCAAATTTAGTCCCTCTAGCTGGGGAGATGGACCAAACTATTTTGCAGTCCTCGTTTCATGTATTTTAGTACAGAACAAAGGGAGAAATCATTTTAGGGTTCATTCAACATCTTGTTATTGGTTGGGGATTTTACCACTTGAGTTAGGAACACAAGAAGCTGTCAGAACTTTAGTTCATCGGTCTTGCTATTCATACTGACTGGAAGAACCTATCCAGAATTTCAGTTCGGGGTCTTTCCCAGCCCCAGTGGGAGATGCCAGGGACAGAGGCTGGAATGCTCTGTTTGCAGGGTGGATGCACTGCTACTGACTCATGGTCCTTCCCAGCACTCTTGAGTTTGGGGACAGTTTTATTTTCATTGATCTAGTTCTTTTTCTCAAAATACTCTTTGAGGTACAGGAACTGTTTAGATAAGTTTGAGAAGGGTAGCCAACAGTGTATGTGGCACCTTAAAAGATTGATTCTTGCATAAGCATTTGGGATTTCCTTAGATACATGAGGTAAAATCCTAAAGTGGAATGTGTTTTGGGGTGGGTGTGTTAAACTTGGGAGCCAATTCTGTCATACTTCTAATCAAAACTCAAATGTATTTAAGTAACCATTGCACAGAAATAACTTGCACTAAAACGATTGATCACTGTTGCTTTGCTAATTTAACATACAGTATGTAGTAGTGCAATCAAACAAACATTTTAGTCTCAACTGAGTCCTAAACCACTACTTCATAAAAAAAATTAAATTGCTTAAATATGTTTAAATAAGGCTTTTTAAAAATGTGACTATGTGCAAAGTGGGGGGGGGAATAGATCAAAGCAACAGCTTAGTTGACCAAAAAACGTAATTTAATGTTGCCTATTGTTTTAGTTTGTAAAATGAGTGACTGTTTAATTATAATAATGCTGGTGCTGCAACTGGTTTAAAGAATATAGATGCATTTCTCTCATTCACAACTGTACAAAAAGAGTAGTTCTTATGTACTTTGACTTTGCTTCCATTATACTGAAACACTGATTTGAAGGGCTTACACTGTGTCAAATATAATTGATTTTTTTTTTAGAGTACTTGAGAAATACTAGGTATCCAGCTGACATAATTGTATTTAAAGGAGGCATAGCAAGGCTTCTGTTAGCAATGTACAGATGGCTTTTTTAATTTACTTTGAAAAAAAACTCCATGTATTATAATTCTTATTATTTATTATTATTAGTAGTTTATTAGTGTTGTTCAGCCCGGACACTGAGATCCAGTGCCGAGGGCCTTCTGGCAGTTCCCTCATTGCGAGAAGTGAGGCTACAGGGAACCAGACAGAGGGCCTTCTTGGTAGTGGCACCCGCCCTGTGGAACGCCCTCCCATCAGATGTCAAAGAGATAAATAATTACCTGACATTCAGAAGACATCTTAAGGCAGCCCTGTTCAGGGAAGTTTTAAATATGTAACGCTGTACTGTTTTTAACACTGATTGGGAGCCGCCCAGAGTGGCTGGGGAGGCTCAGCCAGATGGGCGGGGTATAAATAATAAATTATTATTATTATTATTATTATTATTATTATTATTATTATTATTATTATTATTTACTTATTTTAATTTTTTTTTACCTTCAGCATGAGGTCCCAGGGCTGCTTGCTATTTAGAAATGCAATATTAAAATTAGATAAAACAAATTACAGTCAAGAGAACAGGGTGGGTCCTAAAATATTTCTGTATGCATGTATCAGGTGTCAAAGGCCGTGGTAAAGAGGTGCATCTTCACCACAGTGTAAACTACACAAGGAAAGTGCCAGACACACATATGTGGGCAGTGATTTCCACAGCTTCCAGCAGGTTTGTGGAACCTTTTGGTCCTCCAGATGATGCTGAACAACAGCTCCCATCAACCCCAGCATGCATGGCCAATGGCAAAGGATGATGGGAGTTGCAATTCAGCAACATCTGGAGGACCAAAGGTTCCAGACACCTGGCTTAGGGGCTGCCATATTGAATGCTCTTTTCCGGTCTGCCACCCCACAAATCTCTTGGTATAGCTACCAAGAGAGCGCTATCAGTTGAGCTTAAGTCAAGAAGGTCTGTAGGGAAGGAGGCAGTCTCTCAACTATTTTAGAGATTATCATAGCAACCATGAAAGTGGCAGACACAATGCATATGGTAACACACATTTTTAAATACCCATGCACCATACACTTCTCAGAAACCTGAGTCAATCAAGATTCTTAACATACCGTACTTACATGGATGTTTATAGGGGTGTGTGCATGCAGGCCTTTTTCTATACTTTGTGTTTAATGCGTACACACACACATACACAGACCTACAGTTCATTTAAAAATATTATTATTTTAAATCACAGTACTTTACTCTGGTCCACATTTGGACCTTCCTGTTATTTTAAAATTCATAACCATGTAAAAACTTGTGCAGTGTTGCTCTTTGCTGCACTGCACAGTGTGATGATTAAAAAAAAATAGGCTGGACATTGATAAAATTATTTACACACAAACACACACAGTCAGCGATTTAATATCTGCACAAACAGCACATAGGGAAGAATGCCCACCCCAAGGTAGTTTTATGAATGTGTACGAAACAGCTATGCAGAATACATAAAGTAAAATACAAACAAAGCATAGAGAACTATTTACTCAAGCATATTATTACTTTAAAACTCACCTTTTTCTTTTAGTTGAATAACATGAAAGAAACTGGAGATCTAATTGTAAACAGAATGAAGTCTTCATCATCAACCTCAGAAGGGGGTACGTAAAAGTAGCCAGTGTAGCCTTTTTATTACTGCAATAATGTACCTAGCTTGTTTCTTGTTTTTCCTCTTGTTTTCTTGTCAGAATTGACAGGCATTCTTGTGCAGGCAGGTGACAACCAGAACTCACTTGGATAATCATCACAGGAAAAACGGGATGTTATAAAGTGCATTATTGACTGCAGAAGTCGCCTGGCGTACAATATTCCTCTGCAAAGATTATGAGTGACAGAATTAGAGACGGTACTTTCACAGGAGAAGAAAACAGATCGAGCTTCTTTTCGTGAAATGCCAATGAAGCTTTGATTTTTCTTACCAAATCCTAAATGAAACTACAGTCCTAGTGCATTAAGCACTAAACACTGAAATACACCGTGCATATTATCATAGCCAATAGTTGCAGTAATCAAAATGTCCAGACATCTGCATGCATAACTGGAAGATTGGTTTCTGCCAGTGCTTTGATTAGGGACATATCATTGGAAGTACCTCACAATAGTACTCTACTTTTCTCCTTACAAGGCAAGTTGTGGTCATCTGAAGCTCTATTTTTTTTAAGGCCTATATTACCTAGGATTCTGGTTCCAGCACAATCTTTATCATCCATTAAGCACTAGCTCTTGCAAACACCAGTCCAAATGGCATCATCATTCTTCCTCCTTATAAAAGTGATCTTAAACTGACCACTTATATTCTGAGGAAAAAGCAACACCAGCTTCCTACTAAAAGAAAAATCACCCAATCCAAAGCTGGTACTGTATTTGCCCTGCAAAGCTGCTATTTACAGTCAGCAACACCCTAGAAGAAAAATAGCAGTTGGGAGGAGGTTTTCAAACTGCAGCTGGAAGATCATTTGACTGCTCCTTCACACTGGGCAAAAAAGACGTGAGTGCTGCAGGGGGAAGAGCAGTGAACCCAGACAAATGGTTTTGTTTTCTGAAGATTTTTTGTTTTTTATGCACTCACAGTAATAGCCCTATGCAGAAATTCAGATTGCATGAGGGACCTATGTGCATTCAGCTGAATATCTGAATATGATCAACATGTGTTCAAAGGTACACATAGGGAGCTATGCAGACATTCAGGAGAGTAAATGTACATACATCAGGGAGTGGGGCCTGACACAATTCTGAGGCCCTCGTTTTATATTAAGTCTACACAATTTGAACATCTGCGATTGCCATTGACAAAAAGGTTCAATACTGCACACATTCTTTTAGTTTGCTTGATTCTTCTATATCAACCAAGCAACATAGTTCCTCCACCCCACCTCAACTTTCAAACATTGGACTGCAATTCTAAGCACTCTTGGTTGGAAGCAAGTTCAATTTTTAAAAAAGGGGGAGCTCAGCTTACTTCCAAGCAAATAATGCTTAGGATTGTCCCTTATAATCAAGGCGCTAGAACCTACAAGGCCTCTTTTAACCACGTGGGAACAGAAATGTTGGAGGTCTCACTGGAGACAGAGGAACGGAAAAGATGAGAGTGAAAACTACTAATGCCATTCTCCATCCAGAATTCAAAGTCCATTCTCCATCCAGGCAGTGCCTGCAGAGCAATGACCAGTAATTGTGAAACTCGCAGTGTAATTTGGGGCTATTATGTTAAGACAAACCAAACATGTGTCATTTATAATCTTACATTCACACTTCCAGAGACAAAGGTTCAGCACACCAGTACTTTTGTGTTAAACATGCATACGCCTCTCTTCCTCTTCCCACTAAGCTGTCACTCCTAATTTGTAAAGAGAAGTCACAGCAAGTTATAATTAGTACTTGCTGCCCTGTCAACCAATTAAATGTAATAAAAAGCTTTCATGGCGGTTAACGCTAACACGGGTGTAATTAAACCTTGTATTTTGAAATGCAGAGTGTGTGTATCAGCTGCCTTTTCTGTGTGTCACCCTTTCAACCTTATTTTTCAGGTGAAGTTCTTACACACCCTTCAGATCCTTCGCAATCCATTTGCCAATGCCAGCATATCAAGGTCTTCAGGAACTTGCCCTAGCGGTGGTGAAGGATATGTAACAATTGCTGGTGGAGTGGTGAATGATGGGAGGCAATTCCTTCATCTTCGTCACAACTGGTACTGGAACCCTTGTGTCAGTCCTCGTTTCCCATGAGCCTCCAGTCAGGTTTGCTCCTCAAGGTTTGTTTGTTTTTTTAAATGCCAAACATTCCAAAACTCTTATTTTGATTAAAAATGGATGTGAAAAGGTACCACTCTGCACTAGCATGTTGTGTACTTGCATGTTGCAGAGATGTACACAGCTACCCAAGCTGAACTGATCTTTGAGGGATAGTTCAGCATTTAGAACTCACTTGGAGGATGAGTTGAAGAGAATACAGAGGCCATGTCTGCAGATGCGCTGGGAATTTTCCTCAAGACCACTTTTGAAGCTTGCAGAACCCAAGGGCACTATGGGTAAAGGGGAGCCATGTGTTGTCTGCCCTGTTTGCAGTCCCTTAGACCACACCATTCCATGGTACAAAGAATATGGTGCTTTATACCAAGTGCTCAACACTGGCGGGAGGAAAACTGGACAGAGAACATCTAGATGGATTTTTACCACCAGCATCTAGGATAGGAGTGGGGAACCTATGATTTTCCAGATGTTCTTAGTCTGCCCCATCAGTTCCAGCCAGCATGGCCAGTGGTCCAAGTTGATGGGAGTTGTAGTCCCGCAACATCTGGTGAGCCTCCCCCATGACCTAGACAATAGTATGCATTGTCACACCAGAAAGTTTATAATTAAATAGATGACTGGATTGGAAGTGGGAGGGAAGAGCAGAGAATGTGACAGTAGCCAAGGTACAGATCTGGCCGGATCCTGGCAGCTATGGCTCCAGCCATTTAGCCCAAGCAGAAAGTGCATTGTAACTGTTTTGCAGCTGTGAAGTGCTGTATTCCTTGCAGCTTTCTGCTGCCCGAAAACATTTATAGGATGGAGGACAGCTGGCCCTGAAACAAAGATGTCACTCAGCAAACAAAAATATAGCCTGAAAGAATCCATTAAAATGATGAAAATCTTTAATTTTTTTTATTCAGATATAATTGTACGGACACGTGTATATACAAATACAGATCTTATGGGTTTGTTTGTTTCGTTTTTACAATTTCTGTTAAGTTCATATAATGTAAGCATTTCAAGAACAGCACTCAATGAATAAGTGCAAAGAAACTGCAAAAGCAGGGCAGTACAAGCACAGGACCACACTGAGCTGGACTTTCATACCCAGAAGGACACACAATGAGTGGCTTCAATAGGGTGTCAAGAGTAAGTATGGAAAACGGATTTTGTAGACTCATGGGTAACCTCCAACATGCCAGCATCTATTAAACTGTACAGACAATGGCAGCAAGTCTATTGTAGGGAGATTTGTCTCACATCTGAAAAACTCAGGGGTGAATGCATGGGAAAAACTTGGTAATGCCAAATCAGAAACAGATCTGCCCATTCACTGCTCCAAATTTTAAACAGGGTGGGAGGGGAGATATATTAAAAAAAAAGAAACTTGCCAGGGTTACAGAATGGGGAGGAAAAAGAACACATCTGATGCAGGGCATTTGGGAAGTAAGACTGATGAATACACATAATCTGACGGCAGTATGAATGAGTTCCATATTTTTCAAAACTGACACAGCCGCTGCTTTGATAAAGCAATTGATAAATATCAGTTTTTTTAAAAAAAAACAAAAAGCAAACAACCAAACACATTCCCTCAACAGCTACTGTTTCTTTCCCTCAGCAGTGGTTACACAGGAAAGAAAATTATTTACATATGGCCCCTCTCAAATTTGTTGGCTTTATTTTTTTGGTGTGAGGGCACTCCAGTCACTGTAAAACGTCACATGTGATGCTGGCAAGGCCCCTTTTGAAACAAACCATCCATGAAAAGAATTTTTTTTTAAAAGACAAAGAATCAGAAGGAAAACCATCCTCGCAAGAAATAAGAATAAGAATCCCAAAGCCATTGAGAACCAACATGCTAACTCAACCCCAAAGGGGAAGGTTAAGCCTAAACATCACAGGGCTCCAACGTCAGGACATTAACACTGAGGACAAAATATCGAGCATCAAATGTCGCACGGCTCCAAGTCTTGACATCGTGAAATCTTGAGCGGCTGGGTGCATGGGTTTCATGGGTGAGTTCTGAATGGTGACTTGTTGCGACTACTTGCCATTTGGTTCTCAGTCGCCACAGTGAATGCTTCTGTCATATGATCAGTGGGGGTGCGTTTCTTTTATTTAATTTTTAATATCATGAAAGTCTATTTATTTTCTCACTTACAAAAGACATAAGAATCAAATTAATACTTTATTATCAAACACTATATACAACAGAGGCTGCTAATAATACAGAATTTAAAGAACAAAGCATTTTGTTTGTTTTAACTCGTCTTTCCTTTGCCATCCAAGAAAGTACAGTACAAAACAATTATTTCTAAACTAACACGAAATGTTACCTTGTCGTCTATTAAAGGATACACAGTATCCACCAAACAGATCAATCCTTATTTCCCCGCTACCCTTTGCAAAGCCCTCGGGCAAACTGGGAGGGGTGGCATAGGGCACACTTGCCTGGGCTCAGGGGCTGCCGTAGCGGAATTTGGCTCTTCGGACTTCACGCCGGGGGACAAAGGCTGCTGTAAACTTCCACACTGGCATCTTTTTCAAGATGTCGAAACGACACGCATACACACACCAGAGAGATTCAAAAAACCTTTAGACGTTGCTCATTTGGCATGATTGAGATTGCCTGATGCCATTAAGTATCCAAAGCAGAGGTCCTGCAAAATTACTGCCAACAAGGATTGCGCTGGATGTTGAGCAGTTGTCAGCGACTTTTGCTGTAAGGCATTGCCGCCTTTATTTGTTAGGTTAGCAGTGCACTGTGGCAAAGCAAAGGGCTGAATTCACTGCGGTGAAAACTTCGTGTTGCTAAAAAAAAGCGTGCTCTCGAGACAGAAGTGAGTCCAGTTTTTCATTACTTATAGATGAATTATGGAAAACAGCTATAGTCATCGTTAGGACATCAAATCAGTACTACTCATGTTTGCAAATTGGCATGGAACCATCTCAGGGACATTATCTGGTGTGCTCCACAGCCATGACTTTTTCACTATCTCCAAGGTCATTACTTGCTAGCTACCTGTGCACTGCCATTTCTGAGATATATGTGCACCAAGTGCATTATACTGAAGAGAAAAATTATTTAATGTAAGGACAGTGCCATCTCTCCACATAGGCTGTTAGTGTGCGGTATTAGACGTCTCTGTGCTTTCAAACACAGCCCATACTGTATGGTATCAGGCAAGCCCAGAGTGCTCTAAATTTACTTTCTGCTATTTTTGGATCGTGAAATCCTTCAACTTTTTTCTTTTTTAAAAAACACATCCTGCTTTCCTCTCTTAAACAAACAAACAAAAAACATTCACAAAATGCTGTCCATTTGCATCATGATTTAGTATTAAATTACACTTTTTGTTGTCCTGCGGAATCTAGCGCATTCTTGTAAGGCTTTGTTCTCAAGAGTTTGCGGTAAAAGTCAACTTTCCAAAACAATCACTTCCATGATGTCTACTCAATCTCCTGCAAGTCAACGCCTGCCTAAGCCAATGGAAACCCACAAGGAAGGCATTTCCTGGTAAATGGTTTTTATTAGTCCCTAACAAAGTAGTTTTCAGGTGCCTAAGGGTTCAGCCCTGATTCCAACCAAACAAGACAGCACCCCATAATCCTTTTACCACTTTTATCATCTTTAAATAGGACAAGCATATATAATTACTTGGTATATCTAAATAATGCATTTTCTATTCTAGTGGGTTTTCAAAAAAATATTTAGTTCAAGGTCTTTGGGAGTCCACCTACGTATCCTCCTGCTGATAAAGGTATTTCTTCCACTTTTCAACTGTGTTGGAAAGGAAGAGAGCTACAAAACCAATGCTTCAACGTTCACTCCAGAGTTCAACACACTCTTCCTAACCTTTTCCTTCTCCCTAACCCACAGCCCTCTATGACAAGTATCCTGGTCCCTCTCTGGCAGGAGTTTACTCCAGTGGTTGCCAAACTTTCAAAGGGAGGCAAATCATGAGCACCCTGGAGATTTTGCATCTCTGACCATGTTTTCTCCACCCGGTGCTGCTATCATCCTAGCATGTATCATCACTTAAAGAGTGGTATCGAAGGCTACCGGCTAGTAAATCAGCCTTGGGAAAGGTCACTTTATTCACACAAAGAAGAAGAAAAAGGAACAGAAAATGCCTCTTTGCATTTGAAGAAAAATTATTGTAGCACCATGGTGATCTGTTTCAAAAGAAAAATAATCTGGTGTGCACTATCCACTTAGAGAGATACCAGAGGCACTCACACCCCAGCGAAGCTTCCTCTATCTGACCTTGTTTGTGTGCTAGCATTCCTCAGTAGCCACTTTCTTCTCCCCTGATGACAAGAGTGTCTGTTGTGGAGCGTAAGTTCTACTGTGAATGATCTTTCAAGGCAGTTGCATACAAAACAGTATCTCTTTCCCTATGAAAAGCCTGTTCATTGATAAATTCCTGGAGGGAATGGCGTTACGCTATATCTGTTCTCAGTATCTCCCCTCCAGTCCTGACATGGTGATACAGTGCCTTGCATGATCGTCTTACAGCGCTCAACGAGGAGACATAAATATTGTATCGGAGTGAGTAAAGACTCCTCTTGGTTTTCCAAACAAGTTCCTTATCTTCCAAATGACTGCACCTGCTACTATTCTTCCTTCTCCACATACAGGTGGGCCCAGAGAGCTAACCGACGCGGTATCTTAAGAGAGGCTGCAGAGAACGTAAGAATCACTAGTGTCAATATTGAAATTTGGCATTTTCATTTGGAGTCCTTTTATTTTAGAAGGGGTCAAGGAAAGCCACGGGGAAGATCGGGAGTGGCAAGAGGGCTAGTTATGCCTCTTCAATTTTTGCTCACAGTTCAGGTTGCAGAGGAAGAAGGGGAGGAGATTGGGGAAGGGAAACAAACCAACATCAGCAAAACCAATATAATGTCCCGTTCTGGGGATGAGCAATTAAGCGGATCTTTGATGTTCCAAGACCCTGATGTTGTCTGTGACAGATTACTATAATATGTGCTATAACGTCAAAAGCATTGCCAGGAGGAACAGGAGGGTTGCCAAAAGCCGACTGGATATCCTCGGTCTCTGTGCTGCGTTCTCACCACGGGACGGCTCAGCAGACTCATGTACGGTATCATCTGTTCAAATGGGGGGGGGAGGAGAACACACAAATTCTAATGAAGCATTGCATCTTTAATGAGCCTCGAGATTACAGCTCCAGCATTTCAGTACAATACTGAAAATCAGATTTTGTACTGTGTGGGGCTTTAAAAACCACAACACCCCACCATTTATACACATGTGATGCACATTTAGCATACAGTTCTCTCTCTAAATATATATATATATATATATATATATATATATATATATATATATATATATATATATATGCAGGTTTTGGTGTCTTCGGGTGTCTTCCCGTGTAAGAGTTGGGGTGTCTAGGCGACGTTTCGACGAGGTCTCACTCGTCATCTTCAGGCTGGTGCTTTCGGCTTCTTGTTACTAGAACAGAGCAGGATCTCAGTGTTTGAGTTCCTATAAATACTGTTGAGGGGGTGTGGTGTATAGCCTCCAACGTTCTGGGCAGAGAGGAAGTTCCCAGGTTAGTGTGCCTTTTCTTCTTTTGTTCATTAATTACTTGAGTGATTTCTTGAGTGATATTCTGAGTACCACTTAGGAGGGTCATTAGGTGTGGATTAGTTGCTAAAGCTTTCGTGTCTTGACCTCTTGAGCTTGTGAAGAGTTTTTCTGAGAAGATGGCTGTACTGCACTTAGTTGTGCTCTGGCTTGGCTTCGTGTATAGGGGCGAGCTGTGGTTTTGTGCCCTGTGCCAGCCAGATCTGTGTAGGGATTGCAGGGGGGTGCAGCATCCGGAGGTGCCACTATGGTTTGGCTACTGGATGGTGTCTGTAATTTATCTGTGGAGAGGGTCTGGGTTTGGGTCTGGTGTGGTTGATTGGAGATGGCGTTCTGTGTGCCTCTGGTTCTGGTGTCGGTTTTTGTGGGGAGGGCTAATTTCCAGATGTCTGGCAGGCGGGACGTGTCGTCACGCTTGTTCATGTTGTGAGGGTGTTTCTCTATCTCGATGGCTTCCATGATTATTCTCTTGTGGTGATGTTCCATGTTAAAGAGCAATTTGGAATCTGCAAAATTAATTTCGTGTCCTGTTTCTTTAATTAATTTTGCAGATTCCAAATTGCTCTTTAACATGCCAGAGCACAACTAAGTGCAGTACAGCCATCTTCTCAGAAAAACTCTTCACAAGCTCAAGAGGTCAAGACACGAAAGCTTTAGCAACTAATCCACACCTAATGACCCTCCTAAGTGGTACTCAGAACATCACTCAAGAAATCACTCAAGTAATTAATGAACAAAAGAAGAAAAGGCACACTAACCTGGGAACTTCCTCTCTGCCCAGAACGTTGGAGGCTATACACCACACCCCCTCAACAGTATTTATAGGAACTCAAACACTGAGATCCTGCTCTGTTCTAGTAACAAGAAGCCGAAAGCACCAGCCTGAAGATGACGAGTGAGACCTCGTCGAAACGTCGCCTAGACACCCCAACTCTTACACGGGAAGACACCCGAAGACACCAAAACCTGCATTCCTGTACCCGTGAAAATCTACGAAAGCATATATATATATATATATATATATATATATATATATATATATATATATATATATATAAAATACCGGGCATGTGTTCAATTCCTGGCATAGTCTTGTGCATTAATATCTCTGTCCCAGTTGCATTACCCCCAAATCAGCATGTGCTTCAACTGTATGTTACCATTCATACAACACTTGTTCTCCATGGCACAATTAGAAGACTGCATTTTATTGGAATGCTAGGCTTATTGTGTGGAGATGACAATTCTGTTAGTTTTACCCTTTAAAAAGCTCAGGAGATGGGAAGTGCATAACTACTCGTGCATGTTAGAGAAATCCTAAGTACCACAATAGTGGAACAAGTCAGGTGGCCTATGTGAAAGTTATCCACGTGTCATAGCACAGTGGCTGAGCTTGTGGCTTTGCATGGGTTATGTCCCAGGTTCAATCCAGGTAGGACTAGAAAAGACTTCTGTCTAAAACCCTGGACAGTTGTTGCCAATTGCTGTAGACCAGCCTCTTCCAAACTTGGGTCCCCAGATGTTGTTGGACTTAAACTTCCTTCATCCATAGCTAGCAGGACCAAGGATTGGGGAGCCAAGGTTGGGGAAAGCTGGTGTAGACGATACTGAGCAAGACTGATTTATACTAAGTTAGCTTCTATTTGCACTGAAGCTTTTAACCCTGTAAGTATTCATATAGAAAAGAAATAAAAACAGAAAAGGCCTGTAAAGGATGCAGTTGTGTGTGCGACTTTTAAGTGTACTGAATTTGTGGTTTGTAATATTAACTCTAATGGAGTTGTGATTCTAATTCTAAAACTATTGATGCTAAATAGTTACGAGCAAATCTGTTTTTCCAGAATCATAGCATGCCTATTTGAAAGCTTTAGATTGACAACACTGTCTTTAAGTTACTCAACACCTGAAGGCAGCCCTGGTTAGTGAAGTTTGATGTTTTATTGTGTTTTTACTATTTTGCTGGGAGCTGCCCAGAGTGGCTGGGGAAACCCAGCCATATGGGGGTATAAATAAAATTATTATTATTATTATTATTATTATTATTATTATTATTATTATTATTATTATTATCAAGCTCAGTGGGTCTAAAAAATCAAATTGGGTTTTCACTGACGAACATAGCTTTAATTGTCAAATATTTGGACAGTGATACTGACATTATCAGGGTCACTATATGCAATGGAAAATGGTAAAGGGCTGATAAAAACCTTCACCACTGATTTTTGCTGAATACCAGAATGGAATTAATACAATTTCTGGTGAATTACAGCTAATAAAAATAACCAACATTAAAACTTTGAGAAAGCCAATACCTATTAGTAGTGAAACAGGTGGAGCAGAATATTATATTTCTCTTTTGAACACATCTCAATGATATCAAAAAAGTCAGATGCAATTTCAGGGTACATATCAGCTATTCTTAAAAGAGAAAATATTAGTCATGTTAATTTTTATTGAATATGTCAGACATACTAGTTGGATCAGTTTATGGTGTCAGAAAAATTTTCGGATTCGAAACACTCTCTATACTGTATATGATACTTCAGGCTAAATTTTTAAAGCAAGTTTTATGAACTTGCATCCCTGAGTAAAATCCCTAGTATAGTAGAAGAACTTTAAAAAAAAAATCCAAATACATAACACATTTTGAACTGACCCCTAAGTTACTTAAAAACTCAAAGTGCATTCATTTGTTGATTCATCTGAATTAAGCTAGCAAAAGCAAGGCACTGGTTTCAACTCCAGTGCTTAAAATCTCACTTTAGTCATAAGACAGATCCTGAATGCATGAGTTTATTTATTGATGTATCATGAACATTTAAGCCCTGCTTTTCTGTTTTAAAAAAGATGAAAACAAGACAATAGAAACATAATAAAATACAAAATTAATGGCAGGTAAAAGACAAAGATAAGAATGGCAGATGAAACAACTTACAAATAACCACACTGGGAAGATTAAGAACAATTTACAAAAACTACAATGGGAATATTAAAAAACAACAACTAGAAACTTAGTGGGTCAAATGTCAGCTGCAAGAGAGAGGTCTTCTTCACCCACTGGTAGCAGAAAAGAGGCAGATTCACTCTTGCTAGAGAGTATCAGAACCTCAGAGATGCCATCTTGAAGGTTCTCTCTTGCATGCTGGCTAAATGCAACATAGATTTGGCTTGGATGGGGAATAGTTTTTCTCCAGGTAACCTTAATGAATGGGCAGACTCAAATGGAATCACTTTTAAACATCCTGGTCCTTATGTTCTTTTACGGGGTCTTATTGGAGCCCTCACATTTTTAATATTGTATGGGCCCACCAAGATTATCTGCTTCAAAGCTTCTCCAAGAAATCCCTAGCACCTAGAAGTACTAATTCACACTAGAGAATGAGAGCTGATGATGTCTTCTTCAATGTACTGCCACATCCTACATTTTAGGAGGCAGAATGAAGTCAAGTTGCCCGTCTTGCCTTAATGGTTTATTAGAGAGCTAAGCAGAGATAAACCATGAATTTAAATGGTAGCATGTTATTGTTGATTAAACTGCTGGTGTAAACCCTCTCTGAAATTACTGCCCTAAAAATAAAATTTAAAATGTTTACTTTGTGAATTATGAGTTTCAACCATTCAGTTTCCGCCTTATTTATGATTTTGTACAAAATGTATAGAACCATAAATTAGATATAATACCAATTATTAAGCAATGATGGGTAGGTAAACAAGGTGGTTACCCAAGAAACATTTATTACTGTGGGAACAACCAACTTTGGAAGTCAGATACGTGTCTGCCAGCTTTTTAGGTTCATTTCAAACCCATACAATGTTATTTTTTGGGTGCAATAAAATTTCAGTTGCCAAAGTTTCAGTTGGCATTAAATTCCTGGAAGATTGCTGTATACAATTACTGGTTGATGTTATTAAATTGGCTGCTGCTCCTATTTTTATTTATTCATTTTAAATCTTATTTTAATTGGAATGGGTTGATTTTAACTAATTTTTGTTTAAGTTACTTTGGAGGAAAGGTGGTGGTGGCGGAATAAAAGAAGAAATTTGACTGCTGGGCAACTGCCTTTGTCCCCACCCCACACATAAAAGACAAAAGGAGAGCACACCAACCAGACACGTGCACTACAATACTAGCATGTTAGTACACAGTTTAGACAGCATGCAACAAAACTCAGTGGGACTGTCCCTGTTAATGAAGCAGCAAGTTAATAGCAAACTGTTAGTGAGCTGGGAATTACTATCAAATATCTTCTCAGGTAATCTTGTGAAAATACTCTGTGGATGGGAGCTGACCCTGCTCCAGATCTCTGTACATGCTGCAATGTGGCTTCTCCATTAACTTCAAAGTTGTTGTTGTTGCCCTATACCGGCAACAGGGACGCAGAGGTGGAGCTACCTTGTCATCAAAGGTGGGAGGAAGGCTTTGATTGTATGAAAACTTTCTCATGCAAAAGAAGCCTCTGCGTCAGCGTAAATGTGCTTTTCATTTAGGCATCTCCCTGCACCACCTACTCTTCTTCTCTCTACCAACATTTTGCATTGTGTTTAGATACCACATGCAAATGACTCATTAACATGGTTTTGCCGCTCTTCTGCAAAACAGATTCCTGGGCATTTTAGGATCTTCATGCTCAGAAGAGGAACATTCTTACTGATAAAGCTGACAATGAGACACAACTGCTCTAGACTTTTATGGAAACTGAACTTTTTGCATAAGTATTTTGCCTATCGATACTGAGAAGTGTGTGTTGGAACTGGTTTGATTTTGCTTTGCTATAACACATTTGTGTCTAACGTAGTATCTTAATCATAATGCCTTGCGATTGAGCAGCTGCCATAGTACATCTGGGGCCGCCTATGCGCTTAAGTTTCAAATAGTTGATAAATTCCAGCCGAAGGCACTTCCATTATGGAAAAATGACATCTAAAACAGGATAAAAGCATTTTTAAAAGTATTTAAATTCTCATTTGTGAGTGCAAGTAGTAGTCTTTTTAAATAAATGCTTTAAATATAAGGTGGACAGTAGCCGGCCAACACAAAGGTTTTGGCTGTAAGAGTGAAACAACAGCAACACCCTGATATACCAGCGTGATGAAAACCAATGTCACCTGTGTCCTGTGTCAGGAGTTAAATGCACTATAATTACTCTGCATTGATAAACAGACTTCGGCAAATTTGTCAGGATAATGATGGCAAGGGGTCCTTTCTCCTCTGGTGAGTGAATGAGGTGGTAATGAAGCTTTCAGGTTCTACCTATTGTTCACAATGGATTAGCTCATATTCAAAAGTTGAAGGGATAGATAAATGCATGTTCAGCTACTTTAAAACTGTTAAGAAAAAATGGAAAGTGTAGAGAACTCAGATTAAAAACAAGGCTCAGATAATGGAAGGTGGAGCTTGATTCTCTCATTCTTCTCTATGAAGTCATTGAGACAACTGAAAAGTCCCGTCCCCCCCCCCCACTGAATTTCTACTCTCTGCTAGCACAGGGCTAGAGAACCATTGGCCTCCAGGCAAAATTAGGTCTGTCATGTGCCCCAATTTGGCCTGTGAGGCTGTTTTTCCTAACCCATGGCCACTTGCCACACAACGGACATTATATGTGATGTCAGGTGTGTGGCAGTTAGATATCCAGCAGTCAATGAATAATTTGGAGCCTTAAAATGCACTCGAAAGTGAAAGATAAATAACTTTTCATTCATCCTTTTAAAAAAGATAATATCTGTTTCAATACTGATAAATGTGTGTGTACATTACTGTGGCGTCATAGTAGGACATGGTTTGTAGGACCTAATGCTTGCTACCAATCAAGGCTTGTGGTAGCTTGTACAAATGAGACATAATTTGTAGATATGTTGATCAGACTGAACATAGCTCGTTATGTTGTAATTTGAGGGGGCAGAGCTTAAAAGGAAATTTAACAAACCGCAGAGCATCAGCAAATATGCTTTTCAGCTACTAAAATAATTTAGGAATGTGACACAGTGGTGCGGGGTGGGGATTATATTATTATATTTTTCATTTGAGGTTTTTGGGAAATATATAAAGCCATCTTTCAAAAGAATGTGATTTTTTATAAGTTCTGTTGCAATGCTTGTGCTCTGCTACTAGGTGTCACTATAGAGCTGTTTGTGCGCTTGAGTCAATGCAGACCTAAGCCTTTCCAAGCTCCTTCTTGTGTATAAAATCCATTTTCTTCTTTAATCATGGTTAAAGCTGACTTCAGCATCAAATTTAAACATGGAGAAGCTGCTTAGCAGACCATGGTTAAGAGATATCCTAGTTAGCATCAACTGTGGTAAAACAACAACAGAGAATTCACATGCAAGGAGCGATGGCTGGAAGGAAAATGTGCAATTCCATGGGCCACTTCTAATCTCTTAACAATGATTAAGTGACCGGTGTGTTATATCTGCACTGGCTCTTAGAGACAAATCAGTAATAGAACATACAGCACAAAATAGTTGTCCCTTGCAAACAGTTGCCTCTTCATTAACTATCTGTGATAGGGACTAGTTCCTTAGGTTAAGACTATGTTTCTTTTACAGGGCAAGAGTATACTCAAGTATGGTAGAATAAATTTTCCACCCCACAGCCTAGAATACAAATACAATTATCAACTAGCCATATAGGCTCACTCTAAGATTCTGTATTTAATGGATAATGATTAAAATCTCTCATGTAAAAGCAATGTCCACAGGCACGTTCATGTTCAGTAGACAGTTTAGCTTTCAAAAGTTCTTTAATATTTTCACTATAAAAACAGAACTGAAAAAAAATAGTGTTGAGGTAACTGATTACAGATGGGATTGCAAAAAAAAATGTGTTTGCATGTAATTATTTGAAAAAAAAAGTTTACATATATTTAGTTGGCAGAGTGCATATATAAATCCATGCACACATAAAACATCTATAGAGATGCATATTTTAATGAGCTCCAGCTATAATTATGTACATTGGTTTCAATGGGGACAGTTCTGTTTAGGCTTAACTCAATCCCATTGAATCAAAGAAATTTAAAAGCATTTAATTAACAAGATTGCACTCTAAATTTACAGAGCAAAACTTCCAAGTGTATGTATATCTTATTCATATTTATGAAAGCATTTGTACTGCAGGCAGTCTTTTAAAGCATACAGATATATTCCCATCGAGATCAGCCTGAATAGTAATACTCATTTGCACAAGGATCTTTATGAACACTTGTAGACAAGTCTTTCACATATGCTATTAGTTTAAAGGTACAGAATGATATACAGCCATTGTTCTCATTTTAAAGCCTGAAATAATTTTGATTTTAACCAGTAGAACTTATTGCATATTTGTTCTACCATATAGATCAAAACGTGACACTTTTGGAAAGGTAGCTTTATTAAATTTATAAGATTCTGTCCACCCATTGGACAACTGACCTATCAATGATGTTATGGTCAATTTCTTGTTGTGGGCAGGGAAACCACTGGTTTAAATGCTTCTAAATACATAGATGTGTAAACATGTAAACAATATCGAAAGTATATAAACACACACACACACATTTCCTCTCTTAATTATTTATGTCCTGAATGGATACAGTGGTGTTGCGGCAACTTACTGCAAAAATGGGGTGGGAATGGGGACAGAGGAACTGCTAATTTTTTTAAAATTGGGATGCCATGTTTGAGTAAATAATTTGTCATGGAAAAAGCATACTTTGCCTCCCATCCATTGGACAAGAATACTAGCGCTAGCAAATGAGAAACACCATAAGCAATATTAGCATTGCGGGAAATGAGTAAAAGCAGAGTCATTTTACCATGCAAACTATGCAGAGAGAAAGAAGGGAAGAGAAGCAGACGCACCAGAGGATAGAGGCATTTGTTAAAAGAGATTCTCTAAGCATACTAACCTGCTGGTTCTAATGAATTTTCTACTTTGTCGTTAACATCGAAAACACGGTCATGAACACCTATAGTTTTCATACAGTTGTCTATAACAAAAATAGAGATAACAGCCAAATATGTTAGTGAGACACCCTTAAATCCCCCATTTTCCTTTTTGTTGTTGTTGTTGCTCTATGTGATTTCTATTTCTATTTCTATTATATGTATGTATCTCTTAGTTGTGGCATGCTTCCAAACGCCACAATAATTGTCTTTTTGTACAACAGTCTAAGAAACAACAAGTTAGCAACTGCTGTGTACTTGAAACAAATAAGAGTAAAAGCTTTGTGAAAAATGATAAAAAAGATATGGTGAAAACAAAAACAAAAAAGCCGCTATATAGAACAGATACCACACAGGATTCAAGAGTAAAAAAAGAAGTTTTTACTGCTGTTTACCAGACCAAACAAAGCATGTGCTATTAAGCCACCCTCTAAGCAAGATCTAAATAACTTACTTGCAGGCCGTACAAAGACTTTCAGCTTTAGACAGGACCTCCTCCCATTATCAGGGATTGCAGATGCTGTTGAAGAGAAGGGGGAGGAAGCATAGTTACTCTTTGTCCTACAGACATAATGTAGTACATTCTTCTTTTCCTAAGATAACACATCTGCAGCACATTAAAAAAGGAAGAAAGTAGATGATATGGGGCAGTCTGAATAGCAATAAACTGAAGCTTCAAGGCCACGCCACTGCTCTTTTTGCAAAAGAAAGAGTGGCATAACAACTGTGCAAAGTAAGAAGCCACAGAACCCACCCACCAGACTCTACCCTTGAACCCCAATAAGACTCAGGCCAACAACAACCACAGCAACAGCAGCAGCAACAACAACAACAGCAAACCAGCTTGCTTCTACAAATTGGTTCTAAGGGCCAGTCTGCATGGCCACTTTTGATGTAGTAAGGTGGGTGCAGAAAATCATTTTCACATGCTAACATACTAAATAATAACTACCTGAAAGCTGCAGTGACTTAAAAATTCTAATGGGAATCATTTTTTCCTGCTGCTGCTGAGTATATTTTTCAAGAACTACTGGTATGGGGCTGGATGAATGGAAAAACTCCTTCCATTCACAGAAGGGACTGCAATCTATTCCGGCGGAGCATCTTCCTGGCTGAATTTAATATACAGTGGTACCTCGGGTTAAGAACTTAATTAGTTCCAGAGGTCTGTTCTTAACCTGAAACTGTTCTTAACCTGAAGCACCACTTTAGCTAATGGGGCCTCCCACTACCGCCGCGCCACCAGAGCACGCTTTGTGTTCTCATCCTGAAGCAAAGTTCTTAACCCGAGGTACTATTTCTGGGTTAGCGGAGTCTGTAACCTGAAGTGTATGTAACCTGAAGCATATGTAACCCAAAGTACCACTGTACTCCTTCTTCCGCCAGAATTCCCCCCGCCCCATGCTCTCTCCCACACTGTTAGAAGGAGTTCTCCGACCCTCCAGAGAGAGGTGCCACAGTGAGAAGGAGACCTTGACAAAGTATTTCTCCTCAAACAGCAGGAACACACTGAGATTGGAGTTCAGGTCACAGGAGCTCTGTATCCAAGAAACACAATGATCCAAATAAGTGTAAAATATGTCTGCATTGTGGCAAAGAGATGCAAAAGCCAGGATGAACTTGCCCTGAACTTTGGGCTGAGGCTTGCACTAAAATGGTGTGCATTGCCACAGAGCAAATAGTTACTTCCACTGGGGCTGGGAATGTAGTACAGACATCTAGCCCCACTTATGCGCAATCGACTCTCATACGACTGCATATACGCGTTGCACCAGGAAATCAATCAATCAATCAATCAATCAATCAATCCTAAGCTGAAATGGCTAAAGAGAGCTAGAAAATCCTTGTAGCTCACAAGGATACCTTCCCCAGAGTCAGAACAGGATGCCAGTAAGCCAAAGGTCCAGGCTCCAAAATGGCACATGGGAGCTCTTGCTGCTGCTGCTGTGCTACCCTGCTCAACAGCTGTTCAGCCGGAATCTGTATGTACTGCAGTAGGCTCCCCACTTACTCTCATTTTGCTTATGTGGGGTGGGGGCTGGAACATAACCCCCGCATAAGTGGGGAGTCACCTGTATTAAGAAAAGCCAGTTAACTGTTGAAGATTCTGATTATAAGGTTACTAAAACTGTGGTCCTTCTTCACCTCAATAAAAGTGTTTCATTTCTTCATTACTGGTTCTAGGGGGTAATCAAGTGATGCCGTTTAAACACTGGAAACTCTGCTACATTTATGAAATCCCTGCTTTCAGCAAATCACGAATCTGCTTTCAGGAATCATGAACTGCTAATACAGTGGTACCTCGGGTTAAGTACTTACTTCGTTCCGGAGGTCCGTACTTAACCTGAAACTGTTCTTAACCTGAAGCACCACTTTAGCTAATGAGGCCTCCTGCTGCCGCCACGCCCCCGGAGCCCAATTTCTGTTCTTATCCTGAAGCAAAGTTCCTAACCTGAAGCACTATTTCTGGCTTAGTGGAGTGTGTAACCTGAAGCATGTGTAACCTGAAGCGTGTGTAACCCGAGGTACCACTGTAATTATATGCATTGATGTGGAAATTGGTTTGCCTCTAAATTAACGCATGTGGTAGGTCATATGACTCATTGAGTGGTCCAAATGTGCACATTTTTAGTCATATGACCATGCACCACAGGGAAATAGAATCCTGGTTTGTAGCACATCCAGATGTCAGTCTGTCCACCAACAGGTATATTATTATTTGAGGATATAACACTGGATGAAGATAAGTGTCGTACTGATTGTGCTACATAATTAACCGCTGCTGTTGATTTTATAATGCTGTAAAGAAATGCAGTAAATGAAAGGAGAAAAGCCCAGGTGAGTGAAGAGCTTGGTGGTGGGTATTATGAAAACAATCCATTTGTTTGATTATGGATGCTGCAAAGAATCCAACTGCCCTGTACTAGACAGCTGGCTTGGAGAGGGTTCGGCAGACAGCGCCCACGAGACTGGTGCTAAAAAAAGGCCTTTGTGATAAGGCGCTGGTAAAAGGCACAGAGGGATAGTATTTGTGACAGACTTGAACTGGAGCTCGATGACAAAAAGAGATTAGTGGTTTGTGTACACAGCCAGCCAATAACCAACACACTAAGCCTCAAGGTAAGTGGGGCTTATAGGGACTTTGTGAAGACTTGCTTAAAAAAATACGTGTGGCTTTATTAAGCAAGTGTTCTTGTTCCAGAGCATATTCCAAGTGCTTCCACGATCTCAGAAGATGCTAACTTTGATAATTTTGTTTTCATTGAGCATGCATGATGCCCTTATTCAATCTGCTGCTCCTTTGTATAGTTGATTATAGGTAGACATTAATTTACTGCATCTTCATTATTGATATATGCAGATGTAGACGGTAAAAGAATTATGAACCGGCTCCTTCAGACTTTGAGTCATTGTTTCCAAGGCATATTTTCTGGAAAAAAATGACAAGTTCAAGGAGGGAAGGGAGGAACACAAGAGAAAGAGGGGGTGGCAGTTCAAATAGAGCAAGCCAGCACTTGTTAGAAGTGCCTGCCTACCTCTTTTAATCACAAAACAAAACTGAACAGCAATGATGCTTTCCTGCTCTGCCTGGTACTCACTGACAAGCAGTTAAGAAGTGCTAACAGCTGGCTTGGCCTTAGGCTCTCACTAAATCAAAGTTGGTAAAAAAAACAACCAGCAACCCTCTCTCTACTGACATTTACAGTAACTGATGTGTTACAGGGCACTGCATTGCACTCTGTAGGGGCATCCAGGAAACTGTGCCCTTCCTGTGGCCCCTGATGAATATACAAATCCTTCTCAAGACAGGACAGGATGCTTAACAAAATCGGAATACTGTATTCCTTACCTAACAAGCAAATTTGCTTGCCCTGTTAGCCTAAGCAAAAATGAGTATTTGATTATTTCCTGCTCCATCCAGACTTTTAATTGATTTTTTCAAATGACAGCCTACATACTCAAAGGCAGGATGTCAGTTTTATGCTCTTACTTTGGAAGCTATTATTTGCCTTTGCAAAATAAAGGCAGCATGGATTTTGCTATCCTATAAACTACCTGGTGTATTTTTTCCTCTAATAAAACAGAAAGGCAATCGTTTCCATCTGCTCTCTTTATGATTATAACCCGTTTTACCACAACTAAAGGGAGAAAATGCACAAACTGCTGACAGATTAGTGCTTATATGGTAGCTTTGCCCCTGCATATCATGGGATAGTTCTAATCTTTCATGCCCAAATACTAGTTTTGCATTCATTCACACACTCCTGACGAGCTCTGTGTTTGTTTGTTTGTTTGTTTGTTTGTTTGTTTGTTTGTTTGTTTGTTACTACTTTTCACAGAGTATATCCCCAAGAATAAATGCAGACCCCTTTCACTCTGAATGATGTCAGGTACCAAGAATAAGATTGATATCCCTTTAGTAACTTGAGCAGGGTGATTTTGAGCTTCTTCCTTGCTTTGTTCTTCTTTTACTTTGAAACAAAGCTACAATAATTGCATTTAAAATGCATTAAGCTATCCACAAAAATTAAACCACTACCAGGCATTGCTAATCCACATTCCAAAATGCTAGCAGATGCTAAACTTTTCTAATCAGAAAAATAGTATCTTGACAAATTAACTGATCTCTACCTTTATTAAGTATTCAGAATCTGAGCAAGCACTGATTCCGTCTATGAACCCTTATTGATTAGTGAATTCAAGGTACATCTGCAATCAGGGGTGCTAACATGGATCTTCTGCATGTCAATTTAGCCAGACACCTCACCCTCAAAATCAAGTACAAATGTGCACATGCTAATTTAAAGACATATGCAAATTTAGAAACAATGAAATACAAAGTGGCTACACACAAGCAATCAGATGTCTTAAAAGACAGAATGTCATCAATGGAAGCTTTCACCATAATTGTCTTTCCATGCTTAAAAGCCTTAATCTGTTGAACTCCTGCCTGCCACACAGCTGTTATCACACAAGAGCCCTGCTCTCCCACAATGCCAACCCTAAATCATGCAAAGAACTGAGGTTTTGTTAATTGCAATCCAGTTATGTTACTGAACAGCTTTCATCAAATTGATCTTAGGCTAACAACCTACATTCAATACAATACCAGACATGATGTTTCAGGTAAGATGGGGCTAGTCAGCGTCAAAGCATATTTAAGATGTTCAGTCAAGGCTCAAATGCCCATGCATTGATAAACAGTTTAAAGGCAAGCAGCTAATACTATAGCAAACAGTCTTTCTTTCTTTCTTTCTTTCTTTCTTTCTTTCTTTCTTTCTTTCTGAAATAACAATAATTTGACTCTTTGACATGGATATACCTATTTAAGTTCCCCAATTCCCTCTCCTCAATAGGCAAGAAAGCAATTAATCACACCACACTCTTTCCCCATTGTGCTTCCTGAATCACACTTTCTCAAGTACAATGTTGCACACACCCACAATATGGCTATATTAATGGTGCACTTTATTTACATTTGCATTGGCAAGAAAAATGTTTATTGTTTACAGGGGGGGGTACACTTCTTGCATGAAATTAAATTGGAGTTAGAAAGAACACACAGGGGGATTCAACTAATGAGTTTCAGCAGCAGCAGCCCTGTGCAAAAACTTCCCCTTTCAACGGGGCTTTCCCCCTTCTCTCTGTGTCACCCTCTCAATTGATTTTGCAAGGGCTCAGGAGAACCCCTGGAACAACATGTGGGGGGAAGGAGGGAAGGATTGATCCATCTGGCAAGCCAGCATGCTTGCATCAATGGATCAATCGCCTTAGCATGGCATTCAATTCCTTTCATGAATTCCTGTCTCTTGTTGCTACCTTTTGCTTTGGGCTGGATACACCCAGTCACACTAAAATCCTGATTTCTCAACTTTTTTTTGGACAACAATCATTTTTCTACAAGAAAAAGAACTTTAGGGTGAATCAAGATTTCCTTTCCCATTGTCTGGAAATGGGCTATCTGGTTCATTCGAAAGCTACTTTTTAAATATTCCCTAGTTCATATAGAATAATAAAATTGTAGACCTGGAAGGGGCCCAGAGAACCATCCAGTTCAGCAGGCCTATCTCCAACTGAAAACATTAACTATCAGTCACTATATTTGACAAGCCTAATCAGTAATAATGGAGACTTTCTTTTGACTAAGCTGGATGGGGGAAATCAGAGTCTATTGAAACTCTGTAAAACTAGCATAGGTACAAAATAGCAGTAGTGTCTTTCTGGCCTTTTAGGCACTAGCAAAGCTAGTGATGAAGATAAGTGGATATCAAGGGATAGACAGAGATATTTTTCTGCCCTCTGTATAACTTGCATCTGCTTAGAAGAGAATAAGAACAGCACCTGCTCTTAAACAGCACATACAGTATTTGCTTAAGCAGTTTCCTCATTCCAAGATAACTTGCTTGCAAGAAACTTTGAGCAACATTTTCTTACTCTTTTGTATAAAAGGTAAAGGTACCCCTGCCTGTACGGGCCAGTCGTGTCCAACTCTAGGGTTGTGCGCCCATCTCACTTAAGAGGCCGGGGGCCAGCGCCATCCGAAGACACTTCCGGGTCACGTGGCCAGCGTGACGACGCTGCTCCGGCGAGCCAGCACCAGCGCAGCACACGGAAACGCCGTTTACCTTCCCGCTATAAAGAGGTCCCTATTTATCTACTTGCACTTAAGAGTGCTTTCGAACTGCTAGGTGGGCAGGAGCTGGGACCGAATGACGGGAGCTCACCCTGCCGCAGGGATTCAAACCGCCGACCATACGATCGGCAAGTCCTAGGCACTGAGGTTTTACCCACAGCGCCACCCGCGTCCCTCTTTTGTATACCCAGGTCCTATTGTAAGAATGTTTCGTGAAGAGAGATCATACTAAGTTACTCTTCTGTGAAACACTGTCACAGACAATTCAATTTGTTCATTATGTTGTTAATCACTACTGTATATTCCTTACTGAATTCTGCTTTTGTCTTCTCTTTGTATATCTGCTGCAAACAATTTGCACTACTGAACAGCTAATCTTAAGGGCTCCCTATTATTCCCTGTTTGGTGTAGTGTCACAGGCCAGATGTAAACCCAACGTGTTGAATGGTGAAACTGACCTAGAAGCACCTGCTTCATCTTAAAATAACCATGCAGAATTATTAGCTCCATTAGGATGTCATTCCATGCTGGGAGAGTGAAATCTGAACCATGAGATTTTTCTCTCTCTTGTCATTCTAAAAAATAGCTGTCTACAAGACTGGAATAGATACCCAGAAGTCACAAAAACCAGTCAAGCGGTCCTAGTCAGTCTGCAAACTTTGAAGGCACAAACACAAGAAGAGAGCCAACTCTATCCCACTACAAGCAAGTCTGAAAAGGATGTTCAGGCAGTTTTCTGCCTAAGTTATAACGACAAGCTCTTTGGGGTGTGTGAAAAAAGTATTTATAGCAATGATTTGCCTTTAGCCATTTCAAGCACAATACCATTGACATTAGTCAAATCCAAGATCCACATAACCTTACATAACCCTCAAATCTTAATTCTGATAGCCAGAAGCACAAAATATCCAATACTCTGTGTCAGCCCCAGAGATTTGGGAAGTTTCATTTTTAAGAAGCGCCATCTGCTTCCTCCTTTGTAAAGAAATGAGTTTGTGTGGGAGCATTAAAAATGCAGTTTCCCATTATGTTTGCCATGGGCAATATTTCTCAATTTGCGGGAGTCAAAAGAAAAGAGAGCCTATTAGTTGTTAGCAGAGCTGAGCCTTTCCCCTGTAGGATTTAGTGTGATTTACAGTACAACACAAATGTATGTAGATTAGCCAGGTAAATGCAGTATTAAGCATTAATATTCTTCTCACAATGCAAACTGAAAAAAGTTTCACATTTACATAGACACTATTGAAAAGGTCTACTGAAATTTAATGAACCAACAAAAAGTAAGTATGAGTATGATACACTTACAAAAGGAATTCTGTACATTGAAACTATTTTTTACAAAATTAAAAACCATAATGCAGAGTATTTCTACCCACAAAGAAAGCTCCATCCCTCAGAAATCTGCACGCTTTAAAGATTTATCTGGATCGCCATATATTGATTCCCATTTCCAACCCAAGAATTAATTGTCCAGTTGTGTCTAAATCTGACCGCTCATAGAGACTTAAGTCTTGTACATTCATTACTTGCTCATTCTTGAAACTTGCTTTATCAAGCATGCATCCTGAGTAAATTGCTTTCCTACATAGCCGTAGGAGGTGATTCAACTTGCTGGCAACATTTGATCTCACCTAGTCTGCCATATCTCAACATTTAATCATCAACAGGGTCAAGCTACTGACAAAGCGGAAGATTTTGAATGTCTTAAAGCAAGAGGCAGAAGGATGCCAGCTGCAGATGATACAGCTCTAACAACTACTGAGAAAAATGCAAAAGCACTGGTAGAACATCTGCCTGACAATGTTAATTGAAAAAAATGTTTTAATAAGTAATGCATTTACTACTAATAATAATGATGATGAATTTATTAAATATGTGCACTCCCTTTCATCCAAAAATCACAGGGTGGTCCACAACATAAAAATGAGAACACAAAATACATAATTAAAAGAAACAAACAAACCAGTAACACCCTTCCCACAAACATCACTCACATGCACATGGGAAACTGATTTATCTGCCTTCATCAGCTTTGATACAGAGTTACTGAATGTGCCATGCAACTATGTTCCACTGCAGTGCTTATACCTGAGGAGATACTGCCTCCTCTCTCCTGAAAGACGGGTGTAGTGAAAGTCCCCTAAGATACATTTGTTGGTGTTTCAACAAGAACATAGAATGAAACACAAAACAGAACTCACATGCCTTAAGGGCGGAGCATAAAGACAGCAAATACCCCAGCTCATACATCCCATGGGGCAGGCACTTAATTCACATAGCAGAGGAGCAGCACAATCCCCTCCCTGCTACCACATCAATAGCATGAATTGAGTATTGCGTGTCAAGGCCCCCAAGCCAGCCCCCCAGAAGAAATAAATTCACACAGACACAGGTTTTGGTTTAAGGTTAATGGGCAAAAATTAGGCCACAACTTTATTGATTACAGCAAATGTGAGTGGTATTTGCTTAGGCATTGGCAATACATTCTATCTGACTCCTGCCCACCTTGCAGGGAGTCAGGATGGGTAAACCACCCAAAGAGGAAGCCACATTGGGGGAACCCGCCTACAGCTCGCCCCGGTGTTCCTAGAGGTCTGGCATGGCCCTAGCCCCTCAAGCGGACTTCGAACAGGATCCAGGCCCCAGATTATTTATCGGAATACCCTTGAACATGGAGGGGCAGACGATGGCCAACCTCACCTCCCCCCCCCACACACATCAATAAGCCAATGCCTAACCTTACGAAGTTGTAGCGGTTGCTAAGAGGTAGGCAAAAACCAAGTGGCCAGTGCCAATCTGCCCAACGGAAAAATTCCTACCCCCCGTCCCAAGACAGGCGACCAACCAAAGTCCAAAGCAAGGCCAGAGGGCACCTAAAACAAAAGGGAGGGTGGACAGGTGTTCGGCAACGTGAAGCAGTTGCTCAGCACATGTCACACTGCTGCTTTCATAACCCCCCATGATCACCCCATTCAATTGTGATTGACCAAGAGAGGCATGGGGTGATCGTGGTGCCACCCTGGCATAAAGGGCATCACTCCCCCCCACAGCAGGGAGGGGGGAACTGTGTTGTGGGCCCACCAACAACCAGGACCATCCTTTAAGATGATCCTATTTCCCACAAATGGTAGACTGTCTAGTGTACATGTGGGCAACCCATGGCTTGCATGCAGCCCTCAGATGCCTTTTGTGTAGCCCACCATTGGTGCCTAAGCTAACACTGCTTTCCCATCCCCTGGGAACCCCCTCAGGGTGATTATGTTAGAAAGAACGCACTGGGGAAGGGCATAGCTATATCCCCCAACACAACTGTACTATCTCAGTCCATCAAACACTTGAGGGGCTGTGATTTGCATGTGTAGAGAGAGATGAATCCCCTCAAGTGTTTGGCAGGCAGGACATTACTGGAATTATTGTGGGTGAGTAGGTGCTGGGGAGGGACGTACTCACTCCTTCCCAGCTCACCAAACAGTGGGTTTGGTTTCCATGGGTCAGTTGGTATACAGGTCATACTGCAACTCTTTTCTTTGGAAATTGTGTGTGTGTGTGTGTGTGTGTGTGCTGACTGTATTTCTGTGTATGTGTGTTAATGGTTCCTGAGCTCCCACTTCTGCGAGTGGCCCTTGGAGATGAGGGCTTGGTCACCTCCAAGGGCTGGTTCACAAGCAAACATTATCGGCGTACTGGAAAAACTCACACTGTTGAGCTACTACAGGAATTAAATGCCCAGGGGATATATGACGTAGGTCTCTAATTTTACACTTCCCCTGGAACATTTCAATGACAGTGTGACTTATAATGTCCCAGAATCAGAAACGTAGTTAGATAACTGTCAAGTTATTTCAATCTATTAACAGTGAAAAAGGTACACATTTTTTTCATTTTAAAAATGAAATGCTAATCCAAAGAAATAATAACTCAATTTTAATTAATTTCATCTCTAGACAAGATAGGACTAAATCAACTGATGGACATATTATTGTCACATTAGTAACAGCAAATCCCTATCATGCGTGCTATCATGCAATTTGCTAGGGTTAGATTATATTTCTGTACTTGATAAATCAATGGTTTCTGTTTAACTCAATCTGTTGATTGTTGGATTATAATAATGACCAGTGGCTTCCCCACCATTATAAACTTTCACTTTCATAGATTAAAATGGTAAGCAACTCAGAAACGATTTTTTAGTTCACAAGGTGAATTCTGATAACATTTTGCCTTTATCTACAACTACCAAGTACATAATCAGTTAAAGCAGAACAGTTAACAGCAATCCTACTGCTGTGTTATACCAGTTTACAGGTTGTAGGATTTGGCATCACTTTGCTGATGGAACAGAAGATGCACCACCATGACAAATATATCAGGAGTGCTGCCCAGACTTCCCAATGGAGTGGCTAAAACAAGATGAAGTAATGAGTAGGGTGTACACTTCCACTATACTCACTGTACAGGAGTTACACTTACACCCAATTGACAATACAACTTTATACAAACTTGAATCTGGCACAATTCTACTCCTGCACTGCTGACCCTCAATACCATGACAGATCATAGGTGTCAGGAGTCAGGGAATCCGATCTCCTCAAGGTAGGCTGCCGGGAGTAGATAAGACAGGAAAAGTTCTTACCAAGGTCTTTTATTCAATATTCACAGAGAGAGGCTTAGAAATGCAGCCTCTTGGAGTAATGGCATTGCTCTGAGTAATCTCCACCCCCCCCATCTCTCCTCAATTGTCAACATCACCACCCACCTTATGGTGGCCGCTTAGGGCCATTTGTCTTTGAGCCCTTTGCTCTTCTACTTTCAATGCGCGCCAGGTTCTGGGAGAAAGGGGGGGGGGTCTGGAATGCTTTCTAGTGATAGTGTCAGCCAACTGCTCTGGCTCTGCCTCCCGCTCCTCTTCTTCCATTAATTCCAAACTTTGTCCCTCATCTGCCTCTGACCTGTGACTTCCTGCAAACCACTGTTGTAAATCTATACTGTCTTTCTCTTCCCTGGAAGGTTCATGCTGGGGAGGAGGGGTTCTCCACCATTCCTCCTCTGTCCAGTCCCTAACACTAGGATACATTTCAACCTAGCACCCAATATATTTCACATAGAGACCACAACTCAGATGATAGGGTATGTGGCAGTGATCTCTCTCTCTTTCCCATGCTGTGCACACTTTGAGCTCACAAGAGGGAACCCCATATAGTGAGGTTCTTCTGGAGTTTCATAGGCTACTTATATCTAGTTGATTTATTTGGTATAATTTGCAAGCTTAACTTCTTCCAACCCTGAATAATTTAAACAGCACTATCCCCAAAACAGTTCTTGAAATGGTAAGTGCAAGTTCAGCTGGATCAGAGCAATCTAGTCCAGAATCCTTTTTCTTAGCAGCAAGCCATATGTCTTGAGGAAGCTCACTAGAAGGGAATGAAGCCAATAGCTCTCATCACTGTTATGCCTTCGGACCTCATATTCAGTAGTCTATGATGGTACTTAATCATAATAGCTAATAGCCCAATAAATATTGTTCATGCATTTGTCAAAATCCTGCTTTAAAGCCATCTAAGCTAATGAACATACTTACTTCTTGTGGCAGCAAATTCCATGAATTATGTATTTGTGTGAAGTACTTTTACTGCCTGCCTGAATGTACAGCCAATCAATGTCAATGGGTGACCCAAGTTCTAGCATTATAACAGAAGGAACCTTTTCCTCTGGTCACTGTCTTTATAGACTAAAAGGTAACAAACAGTTCAGACTTCCCTTGTAGTGAAGGTGCTCCAATCCTGTGATCCAACCTTTAATCTTCTATGTTATGAAAAGCTAAATGAATGTATAGAATGGCAAAAACTGAATAATTGTTGATATAGCAAAGAAATCTGAACAATTGGCAAGGCATGAATCGTCTTAGAATAGAATTGTAGAGTTGGAAAGGACTCTGAGAGTCATCTAGTCTATGAATCACAGCTAAAGAATCCATGACAAATGGCCTTCTAACTTCAGTTTAAAAACCTCCACTGAAGGAGTCCACCACCTTCTAAGGTAGTCTGTCCCACTATCAAACAGCTCTTCTTTAATGAAGTCATGCTGATTCTCCCTCAGAAAAGTTCTTTTTCTACAATATGTTTAACATACCCAGATTAAGTAATGCTCTCTAAAAATTAATCTGGGTGTATACCTTGGTAGATGCTCTCTTCTTGAAGCATGTTGTGAAGGAAAATTTAGAGGTAATCGTATGTCTATCTATCTATCTATCTATCTATCATCTATCTATCTATCTATCTATCTATCTATCTATCATCTCTATCATCTATCTATCTATCATCTATCTAATAAAATTTAGTTTAAAAAACTCTTCCACAATGGATCTTTTAAAGAACTCTATTGCATGCCCACTGGCTTTAGTAGTTTTTTTAAATCTTAACTTGCGAACTGGTTCTAAACTTCTAAATATGTTCTTATCTCTTGATCAGGGAAGGCCAATGCAGATGATTTATTTAGCTTCAGTGTAATTTCCTTGTCTTCGTCAATGTTCCTCTTACACCTTTGTCATAACTGTCCACTGCTTGTCTCGTTGGCTTCCTGCTTTTAACATATTTGGGGAAGAAAAATAAATTGTCCAATTCTCAGCAATTTGGTCTTCACATTCCTGCTTGGCTTGCCTTACTTGAATTTGCAATACAAATGCCAATGGTTTTCTTTCTTTCTTTTTTCATTTGTACATTTACAAGACACAGTTCCTAGTTTCCTTGATTGTTCTGTTTACTCACATTAGTGTAATTTTCGAGAGTATTTCTGTGCTTAAGCTAAAGTATGTCTAAGAAAATAAAAGTTTACTGTGAAAACCTATATATGTCTACCCAGAAGTAATTCAACTGAGTTCAATGGGACTTATACAACCATGTGTACAGAATGGCAGCCTTAAAGAGTAAATTTAACTCAGCCCAGAGGTAAGAGCACAGAGGAAGAGTGGGTTGGACACTGCATCCCAAACCCTGCTACTTGCATCAACCAAGGCAGAAGATGGGAGCAATTTTTATTTTTATGTTGCTGTGCCAGTCCCTGGCAGGTGCAGCTAAGAGGCCTAGATTGGGCCCCTCACAGGGATGGAGAATCCTAGGATAAAGTGGATTCATGTCTGGCTGTGCTCCACCCTGGCTCCACAACACCTTATATTGCAGCTCTACCATTGCTACCACCGGCAGTAGCTTCTCAATGACTACACTTTGAGCAAGCTAACTTTGAGCAAATTCTAACCCAGGGGTAGGCAACATAAGGTCCAGGGGCCAGATGCGGCCCAACTGCCTTCTCAATCCAGCCCGTGGACAGTCCAGGAATCAGCATGATTTTACATGAGCAGAATGTGTGCTTTTATTTTAAAATGCATCTCTGGGTTATTTGTGGAGCATAGGAATTCATTCATTTTTTACCCCAAATATAGTCCGGCCCACCACATGGTCTGAGCAAAAAGGCATCCCTTAGGTTTTATAGAACAATTAAACAACTTATCTGAGCATCCATAAAATGTAAGGTCAACTATAGTTGTTGTTTTTTTTTTAAAAAAAAAAGAGTATTAAAGGCTGGCAGACATATTCCACACATTTTCCATGAACCTCAGATTTCCACTTCAGTTTTCTACCTGATTTTTAAAAAGTGTACTCTTTGTAAAAGTGCGCACACCCACACTATTAGAACTAGAAGAGGCGTCACCCAGGAACTGCTTGTACACATTCCTATATAACTCTCCACGCTCACTTTTTGTTTCTTTCTAATGTGCCTACATTTTTCAAGCAATTCTGCAAATGAATTCCTACAGGGAGAATACAGGGCTTTTTATTTTAAACATGTCAGGAAGAATGTTTGTCCTAAAACTGAGTTGCAGGAAAAGAGCCCGTCTGAAGTGCTCACTTCTTTCTGCAGAACTCAAGTGACCATACCCTTTCATTCTGAAGTGAAAAAAAGGGAAAAGATTATTACTATGCTACTTTGGGAAGTCAGCCCTCCTGTAAGCGATCTCCTTTGTTATGAATATGGAACAGATGGAGCTAAATCTATCTGCTCTGTAGGAACAAAAACACTTACAACCTAGCTCTCTCTATTAAAGACTCTACTTAGCTCCTTTATACCACTAGCTTTCTGTGCACCGCTGTGAGGTTTTGACTTTATAGAAAAAGGGACTTCATAAAAGCAATAGCTCTTATTCTTAAACCAAAGTGGCCTAAGAACCGCAGAAGACGAATACGGGAGTTTAACCCGCATGGCTCCTTGGAGATATGCAAATATTCAATTACTTTCTCTCTTCTTCTTTTTTTAAGCTGGAGGAAAGATTCTGAAACAAAAAGAAATATCCATATACGCTACAGACTTTGTACCAAAACAGTAAATCATGTGGGTGATAACATACAGCCCACATTACTAGAAGGTCAAGAATAGCTCCATTGTTGAAAGTCAGGAAACCAGGATTTAATTTGTGTATGTCAGGATGAAACAAGATGACAGTCCTTCAGACGAAACCTTATCAAACTCTCAAAGTGCATTTAGTATAATGCAAGTGAAATGTGCAATTAGGCTCCCATCATGCATACACAAAAAGACGCTGTATTGGATTACTTCAAAGAGCTGAATTTTTCACCTTTGAGCATGTGTGTTGACTAACATCTGAATACAAGTCTACATTTATTAAATTAACAAACTGGAAGTAAGCAGCTGAGAAGCAATACACATGCTTATTTTGTTTTCATCTGTAATGTCAAAATGCCCTGAGAGACCAGAATGGATATCAGTCCAATTGCCTAAATATAAATAAGAACTACATTCATAATTTCCCCCAACATTCGTCACAAAAGTTTTAGCAATGGATTAAGCAAAGCAGTGACCTTGTTTACCAATTAAATGTACCGTATTGATACATTTACTGTCAGTCTCTTGAAAATAATTGAAAAAGGATTTGAAGGCAGGGTGCTTTAATTCTGACTAGATCAAGACTTCAGGCAAATTTCCCCCTGCCAGGGAAAGCACAGCTTGCCTGAAGTCGTAACCTTTGTTGGCGGAAGGGAAGTGGCCTTGAAACAGATCACGAAGCAGATGTTTAATGTCAAATCAGAGTCTAGGGATACATAGGCTATTGCAAATAAAACTCTTCTCCTGTCTGCTTAGTCTTCCCAATTCCCTGCCATGTGAAATATGAACTCGCCAACAAATGGCCAGTGTGCTATGCAGCGCAGCGAGCAGAGCGACTGCCACAGCTGAGCCAAAGACCGGAAAATTCCATATATTTTGCAACATTTTCATTATCCTGCTTTACAGCCGTGGATTCAGTCATAAGACAATGCAGTTATCCTGCCTATGGAAGTTGAGAAGGATTGCTACTGGCATCTAACAATGGATGGGCACCAGGCTTTAACCTAAACCTTTAGATTAAGGAGTTTGGTCATTAATCTAACCAAAAACTTTTATCTATTGCCTGGCCCAAACTAACTGGCAGTGCAAAATAATAAAGTGCCATTTCCTAACACTGACCTATTTTGATACAGTGAATCATGGGGATGCAAAACTCACACCTAACTTAACGTAACGGATGGGCCTCGTTATTTATTTTCTAAAATGAGAAAATCAATTAATCATGGAATTTGTATATTTAACCTTGGAAGCAATTCCTCTGATCCAGATGTGTGGGAGCTGCTGCTCTAATGTTCATGAGTGTTTTAGGAAATTCTGATTGTTTTATTGTACAACATTTTACAATTGTAATTGTGTTTCACTGATTGCTTATAGATGCCCTGGGAATTTATTTTGATAAATGACAGTTCAGAATGTTCAATAACTAAATAAATAAACAAATATTGGATGAAGTTGCTTAGTAGAGAAAGAAAGCTCTCTGATCCAGAACATTATTCAGGAATTCTATTCTGGAACAGAGAAGGAAGAGTTCTGCAGGGTAAGAATATAGGAACAGAAATATTACATGCCATATGCCCTGCCTCATTCTTCCCCACTTGCCTGCCTCTGCCTCCTCCTCCTCCTCCTCCTCCTCAGTAGTAACTACAATCCTGCACTGAGAAGGAAATATGATAAAGAAAAAGTGGAATAAAATTGGCTTAACCTTTACTTTCCAAGATGCCAAATTTACTACAGGCAATCATGTTTGGTACATTCCCCAGCAAGCATTTTGTGTGAATAAGAAGCATTTATATATGTGCACTGGCGGACCAAAGCCAAATCAGGGCTCCTAGGTGCATGCAGATAGATGTTTAAGGATTTTGTGTATTCGCTGCAGAAGACATAGTTGTAACACTGGTATTACTCACAACAAATACCAATGCTAAATGAAGTGCAGAGTGATTCTTGGAAAGCTGCATTCTATAACTTGGCTAGTTCTACTTATTCATATGCAAATCTTTTAAATCAAAGATGAAACACTTGTAGTATGTGTGTTGGATACAACCCACTGAACAATTTTATCCAGCCCCAGCAGTTCTACCAAAATTTTAATTGGAAGGACTAGTAAAAAAAAATATGTCACGGTGAAAAGAAAAGTGCTCTCAAAAATTCTGATACATATATTCCTCACTTTAATATCATACATTTCTCCGAGTTCTATAGATCATATACTGGCTGATGACTAATCAAAAAGTTTTTATACAAAATAACCACTACATGAAGGTTGAATTGTGTAGTGCAGTAAAGTATGGGGTTTTTTTTAATGTCTGACTTACTGTATAGGAATCAGTCAACTCATACTCACTAAACACAACTGAGAGTTTTTCAGCCCACAATTTGGACTGCGCGGGCACAGAATTCTGGGTTATATCCAGTTGTGCCCCTCTGTTCAGAGAAGGCACTGTGCCCCTGAGGAAGCTTCTGTCAAAGGATGTAAGAAGAATCTGCAGGATCAAGCCAGTGTGGGCCACTGTCTAGTCCATCATCCTGCTCTCAAAGGGGCCAACCAAATGTCTCTAGGTCCCACAAGCAGGACCCAAACACGTGAAACTCCCTCCTTGTTTCCAGTGATAGGTAGATATCTGGTTTCCCCCCGGATTCTCCCTTTCTTCTGCACCCCTTATACTACCTCTCATGGTGGTCTGAATTATTCCCCAGTCCCCTGAAGCAGATTTTCTTTTGGGAAAAGGGGGTGCACAAAGAGCCCCAGAGAGAACGAATCTGCAAAAATTTCTTCCCTCCCTTTTCTGTTCATGGAAACCTATACCAGACTGAAGAGAGAAGGGATACAACCCAACTTTTATTTTATTGTCAGAGTACATGCAACCCAGAAGATGCCACTTCAATATGGGGTGGTTGGCCAGTTTTTTCAGTTTAGCAGAGCCAATCCTGTGAGGAAATAGTAAGGATGGGAGTTCATTGGACCACAGCATGATACATACCTGCACTGAGCAAAGATAGACTACAGTGTTTTAGTGAGCTAAAAACATCCATCCATTCCATGCCATTAAAACCGGCAGCATCAGAGTACCTGTGAGAGGTCATCTAGGGCAGTGTTTCCCAACCGGTGTTCCGCGGCACACTAGTGTGCCGTGAGATGTTGCCTGGTGTGCCGCGAGATGTTGCCTGGAGGGAGGCGGGTGAGGGTGTTTGCTTCCCGGAGGACTTGTGGGAAGCCGCCCCTTCCCTGGGCGACGCGCCGCCTCGCGACTCCGGAGTCAGTCCCGAGGGCTCTCGGAGGGACTCGCGAGCGACAGCGCGGCGGCTCTGGGGCGCGCTCAGCCGGGCCACCGTGCGCCCCCACTGCAGCTGCCCGGCGTGGAGCGCGACGTGGAGCCGGCCGGGCTTGGAGGCGCCCAGGTAGGGCCGAGCCGGGCGGGGGCGGGGAGGTCTCGGTCTGCTGTGGGCACAGGAGGGCGAGCGGGAGAGGGGGAGCCGTCGGGTCTCCTGGAAGGAAGCGAGGCGGCGGCTGAGGGAGATGCAGCCCCGTCCCCATCAACAGGCGCTCCTCGAAGTGAGGCCACAAGTCGGGGCTCGGACAGGGCCTGGAAGCAGCGGCTCCGGCTCTTGGGAGCGGAGAAGGGGACTTCGAAAGCGGCCTGGAGGAGAAAAGCCCCGATGCAGCGAGAGCGGGGAGCGTGCTGCCTTGTCCAGGCCTCCTCGCTTTGTGCCGTCCGCTGCCGGGAGCAGGACACGGGGGCTCCTCGTTCGCATGCTTTCCCGGGTGATCGGTGAGGGTTAGGGTTAGGGTCCCTCAGTCCCTCGCTTTGCTGCCTCCTCCCCCCCCCCAAAGCTTGGAGGTTCCCCGGCAAGGGGGAGGGGAAAAAACTGAAAACTTTCACTTTCGTGCGTCCCTCCCGGCGTGACGCTGCGCGCTGACGTCACGGGGCTGTAATGGTGGTGTGCCGCGAGATTTTTTTCATCAAACAAGTGTGCCTTTGCCCCAAAAAGGTTGGGAAACACTGATCTAGGGAAATGTCAGGTAAAGAGGGCATGCAGGAATGAAGGACTCGGGGCCACAGTGGGCACCATATGGAGACAAAGGAAAATAGCCTCCTTGTGGTAAGTGATGTTCCTACCCTTCAAATAACATATGCAAGCACTTATCACAGATATTGTAAATTATGGTCTTCCAGTACTTCTAAACATCATGGCCCTGGCAGGGATCATTTGCCATATGATTGCTGTTTCCAGCAGTAGTGCCATAAATGATCATAATGTACATCCACAATCTATTGAAGGCAGAGGGTATTTTTAGTTATTGATGTATGTGTGTTGTATTTCAATTAGCTCATACAAGGCTGTACATAATTGATTCTCAAAATCTTTTCCACACATGGGGGCCTTAATCTTACACAAAAGGCAAGCATGGCAAAGCAGTTAATAAAAGAATAATGCACAGGCAATGATCACACAGCTGCAAGGTACAATGGTATGCACATTCTGCAACTAACACTTAATGCAAGCCCTGTACCTCTTCAATATGTTTTTCAGCTGAAACTCCTATAATCCGTTACCATTGCACAATGCCAGCTGGGGAATACCATTGCCATCATCTGGAATTACGCTGACCTCCCTTTCCTGGTGAACTAGTACAGCATATTTTCTGATAGGGTTATTAGAATGGGTGTCAATTGCATTGATAACCATATCTAACACATCTAAAAGGCCCGAAATATTATTAGCAAACTGCCCAACACTACGAAGGCTGGGTGTGTGGAAGGAGGGCCCAATTATTGCAGGAACTGCTAAGGGCCATGCAATGTTTCTCTGTATCCTCTACCTACCAGAACACATTCTTGGTGGAGCGGTTAGACTTCCAGAAGTCTCATTTGCACTTAACGCTAAGTCTTAGGCTTATGTGCCAGCTCCATCCCCACTTCTCCTCCAGTGTGTTGATGAGGAAGAGACTGAAGCTTTCACTTCCTTTTTCAGATTAACTGCAGTTTACCATTATATCCAAATCCTAACATGTGGTTAATCTTAACAACATTTTGTTGAAACAAATCAGCTTCAGGTCTCATGGTTTGAAGATGGTTTGCATCGACAAACCATATCTAAGCCACCGTTTGTCTGGATTCAGACATCACAACAAGCTTCAGTTAATCTAAAATAGAAGGGAAAGCTCCCAAAACTCCTCATTATGGCTGTGCCGGAGGAAGTGGGAGGGATGTGAGAACAAAGCTTGCGGTGCCTTGTTCTTGCAACACTAATCCTCATTTCAACAACATGTGTGAATGCAGCCTAAATGTGTTTTCACTTGCACTGTTGTACTGCATACCCAGAGGCAACATTTCATTTCTCCCCATATGAGCACACAACATCAATTCACTTCTGTTTTTAAAAGGAGTGCTTTTGGGAACACCATTTAGATGGCCGCTAGTCATCCACCAGAGCCTCCTGACTCTGGATCCTAGGGAAAGCGGCAAGCCTTGGCCCTTTTTAACTGTGTCCCAAATTAAAACCAATTTACTTTGTCCTATATAACTCATTGTGAGCTGCTGCAAATAAAGTGTCAAAAGCACTTCCTATCTGCATGACCCCTACCCTTCTTCTGTAAATCTGGGACTGTCCCTGGAAAACAGGGACATTTGGAGGGTCTGCACTGCACCCAAGGCAAGTTAAGATCCTTCAACATCACCAGGATATTATAATCTGGTACACAGATATCTCAAGTCACTATAATGGAGGGGAAGATCTGAAAATTGGATATTTATGTATCTCTCCTTTGCAGTTACATGGCTGATTTATTATTCTTTTTCAAATGGCATTACTACCCCAAGTCAGGGTTAAAATAATGAAAACAAAACAAAAACCCAGAACCCATTTATTGAGATGTCCACCAAAATCTTTAGAGGAACAGGTTTGCTCTGTTTCACAGTTTCTAAAAATGATGCTGTGGCATTTAAAACTGAAGTTTATATTCCTACACTTTCTCCCAGAAGAGTGCTTAAAAATAGGCACACATTAGACAGTTCAACAGACCTTACTTTCCTATCACTGAATTCATCAATTGCCTGATAGCAATCGAGAACCTACAGCTCGTCCCTGAATTTTGAAGTGCTCTGTGAAAGAGAAACCCCCCCATCGCAGGGCTTCTACGTTTTATGCTGAATAGGATTCTTCTCTTTTTCAGTCCTGATAACAGACTTACCAGGTTTCTCTAGGGAACTACACCACCATGGCAGATTTTTATCATGCCCTTTTCTTCTGAAATATTTCGCTGAAAATAATTGGAACGTAATGATCCTTCAGAGGAGTCGCTAGACAAGGGGGGAAAATGAAATAATACTGAAGAATGTCATGTTGGAGACTGCATTTTCATTTTGCAGAATCTTCAGATGTCCAGTGGGAACTGTCAAAGACACGGATCAATTAATTTTCTAATCTCTTCATAATGAGCTTCTTCCTACCTCCCACCTCTTGTTTGTGTCTTCTGTAGCAAGCAATTTGATCTTTATGGGTTTGTTTTGATCATCTTCTTTCTCCCTTTCAAAACTTTCCCATTGTCTTAAAAACAGAAAACATGTTTGAGAGCAGGAGGAGGAGGGGGGAAATGTGAATTCGCCCTAATAGAATTAAGCATACTAGTAATGTCTGTTCTTTAATCCAACGGAACAATAGAGATAAACCTCTGAAGCTTGTATGTGGGGAAATTGATTTCTGCCTGTAGAGTACATGGAAAGTGTGAAGGTCATATTGACAGCCTGCCCTGCATTGCTCTTAGGGCCAGCTGTATTCATTCTGACTTCTTTCTTATCATTCCCATCAGCTCCACACATTCTGTCCCATTATTCATGGATTGCTCATACAGAATTGGTTGCAGAGGTACAGAATATTAAATGTCTTCTGATAGTTTTTCCTAGGGGCTGTAAAGTAGGTCTCTAAAACGTTCTCAAGAATGAAAGCTCCAGGAGAAGGGAGAAAGTGAAGCTATATCAGGGGTAGCAAATCTGGTGCCCTCCTGATGTTGCTGGGAACATAATTTCACTTGTCCCTGACCACTGGCCATGCTTGGTTAGGGCTTGATACAAGCTCTAGACCATTAACATCTGGAGGATACCATGTTGAAATCTAGCACTCTAGATCTGCAGCCAAAGATGGCTGGTCTGTTTTTAAATTAAGGCTCTCTTGTTTCCTTGATCTCCTTACTCCCTAAGCTACCCAAGTCACAGTCCCTCTCAATTTTGTACTGCTCACCTGTCTCTATTTCTTCTTCTTATTGGTCCTGCTAATCTTATGCAGCTCATCTGATTCTTAGGTCTGTGTTAATTTTCTCCATCCTTCCTTGCCGCCTCTTTGCTCTTTGCCCTCCCTATTGTTTCTATCCTCCCTTTTCTCCTATATTCCCATTTCTAATCCTGCTGCGCCCTTTCCTTTAACTATTCCATTTCTACACACTGCTTTCAGTTTAGAGCATGAAGGCCAACAGGAGACCCAACTGATTAATTTCTAAAATCAAAGAGTTCTGGGGTTTGTTACAGAATTTGATTCAACTGGAATTTTGCACATCCTCCCCCCCCCCCCAATAGTGAGTGCGATCGATGCTGCTGGAGTAATCAGAGAGAACACCCTGAGCCAGTGCTGAAACCTATACACAGCCAACGGCAAACAGGAATCGGTTATATATATATCCTGAATTGCATCCTGGAAGCCAATACAGAGGAACTTAATCTAGACAAAATGGAAGCACTGCTAGTGGAAGCTAGTCTATCCATGGAGGTAAATTCAATCTGTTCAATCTTTGGAGATCCTCCACCAGGTACTTTTGCAGTCTGAATTGAGGTGAGTGGCAATGGGGGAGAGAGGCTTCTTAGCTGCGATGCCTCACTTTTGGAATGTTCTCCCCAGGGAGCCTCACCTGGCACATACTTGTGGTTTTGGTTCAGCCTTGCTCTGCTTTCATAATTTGCCTGCTTCTCTGCTCAGAAGGAATTAAGTCATCTTGCGTGTCCATTTCATTTCTGTCAAACAATTGACTGATCACTCCCATAGTGATAAACTGCAACTGAGTTAAAATAAATGTATAGTAAACTACATTTACCCTCAGGTGAACTGTTGAAACTGTTAATCTCTATATAAGCACCAATAATTACTGTTTTGTTTCCTGTAGAAGGGTGGGTGGGTGTATTCCAGAAAGCACTTTAGCAGCCAATCTGCATGTTAATAAAACTTGGAGAAACATTTGTGATTAATATAAATTACGAATCCCACTTTTATGCCTGTGTGTGACAGGGACTAATTCATACAGCTTCGCTTGAGCTACCACTGTGTATTTCAAAGTGGGAGGGTTAACACTGTGCTATCTCAATCCTGCACAGTTCTGTTAACAATTTACATGTGCAACTGTGGGTGGGTGTGGGTGCATCTTAAAAACAACCTTACTTATGAGGTATTTACATATTATTTTGAAAACTGGGCAACGGGCGCTTGCCTGTGCATGCAACCTTAGCATATCAGCAGAATGCTACTAGAGTGCTTATGTTATAGGTACCAGCAGTCCCCAGTCCCCAGGCTCCCATGACATTTTAATGAGAGGGCCAGTCACCCACAAAGTGTGGCATGGCCGCACATGTATGCCACGGGGGATGCACACACTACGCCATGGCACCCTGCTGCATGCATCACACCGATGATGTTGTATGTGCATGCCAGGGGGCATGATGACATAGCACATATCCCATGGTGTGTGTGCTCACCCCGGTGATTGCACATAGCCCTGGGCACCTGCGGTCACAGGGGCAAGCCAGCGCCGTTGCATCTTGCTTATATGTGATGCCAAGGAACAGGTAAATGCCCCGAGAGTATGGTGTTTAGGCTTTCTTAAACAAACTTGCCAACAGTGGCAGCAATTGCCTACTAGGGCAGGTGGAGCGAAGAGCAGGGCAAAAAAACATGGCACCTAACAGCAGGGAGTGCTGGGTGTAAGAGGAGCCAGAAGTCACAAAAGGTAGAAATGACAGAGCACAGGCAAATCGACTGTGGTGTGGATCCAGCTAAGTCACTGTGCATATGGAACAACTCTCAGCAGCACAATAGTAGTTCTCTAACTCCAGCTCCCCACCAGTCCCTTCACTACACTCAAGTGTGCTCAGAAGTCTTGGGAGAAAGTTTTGGGGAGTGCTGGAAGATAAGAGGGGAGAATACCATTGTGCTCAGGGACGTCATTGCACGCATGCAATAATTTAGTTGGGTCCAACCCTCAGTGTTTAAGTGGTGGTAGAGGAGGAAGAGAGAAACAGCAAGGTTGGGTCCTTGGAGAGAGAAGACGGGGAGAGGCTGAGGGGAAAGAAAGCCAGGCTAGGAGTGAGGGGAGAAACAGTGAGGCTAAGGGGTAGGAGCAAGGCTAAAGGAGCTAGACTAAAGGATGGGATGGGTTGGGAGAAAGAGAGCTTTCCTGTTCTGCATTGTACAAAAACAACTCATTTTCTTGGTCCAGGCCAGGAACAACAATCAGAGCAAAATTGCATGGGTTATTTTTAAGTGATTCCAGTGGATTGGTCATGGGTGTAGGTCTGGAACAAATCACTTTATGCATATTGTTGATATCATTTCAGCCGGCATCTATTCCATATTACACAATGCATACAAGCATTTCAGCAGTTCATTCAATTAGTGCGTTATCTCAGAAACTGAATTACCTAGCGAGAACACTTCTCATCTCCACAACAAGAATGTAACAGCACTATCATTTCCCAAAACTGGTTTCATTAAAAGAATGTCTGGTTTGGCAAGTCCTCACTAAATTCTTGCAGGGTATATAATACAATACCTGTACTCACATTTCATATCCTGCCAATTCTATTATGATAAAGCAAAGGACTCCCCACAGTACAGTAATACTAACCAGTTCTAGCTATGAAATGATAAAACATCATAACTAATTTGTAGTACGAATTTAGCTAGGCTGATTACAGGATGAAATCCAGCAAATGCACTAATTAATATAAAAGGTAATGGGACCCCTGACCATTAGGTCCAGTCGTGGCCGACTCTGGGGTTGCGGTGCTCATCTCGCTTTATTGGCCAAGGGAGCCGGCATACAGTTTCCGGGTCATGTGGCCAGCATGACTAAGCTGCTTCTGGCGAACCAGAGCAGTGCACGGAAACGCCGTTTACCTTCCTGCTGGAGCGGTACCTATTTATCTACTTGCACTTTGACGTGCTTTTGAACTGCTAGGTTGGCAGGAGCAGAGACCGAGCAACGGGAGCTCACCCCATCGCGGGGATTCGAACCACCAACCTTCTGATCGGCAAGTCCTAGGCTCTGTAGTTTAACCCACAGCACCACCCGCGTCCCTCTAATTATACATCTAATCAATAAGGGCGGAGGTTTACATGTTTTCACAGAACATGCACCAGTAAGCTTAGTTTAGCATATGTTCATATATGTGCCTATGACCCCACTTTGGATGAAACTTGGCTGATTAATTTTGTGGTCAAGGTCTCGATTTTCTTACCGGTATATCTAAAATAGGCACATCTTTATATCTTGCCTAAAACTCCTGTTGCATTTGTTGGTTCTCACAACTTAAATCTAACGTTCAGGAAGAGGAAGAAAAAACTCTTTCCCCTTTGACTTTTTTATTAACCGTGGAAAGAAAACCATTCATTCATTCAGCCACAAAGGCCAAGACCTCTTACAATATACATATGAGACAATTCTCAAAGATGCACTTTAAAAGCACAGCCCATCTCCTTTCTATACACCCTGTTCCATTGCGTTAATGACACTTGAATTTTTAACAGCAGGAATCCAAATAATCTCTTTTCAATTAGTTATCTGACAGGCTTGCGGGTGGGGGGTGGGGGGAAGGACCTGCAGAAACAAATGCTAGCACTGCTTTGGTTCATATCTCCACTCTCTTGCACAGATATTTATTCAGTCCCAAATTATGCAACAGCTTTTAACACTCCCTTTGAGGGTTTTAAGAACACTACCGACATCAAAATCTATTAGACAGTGGTGATTGTTCCAGCTTTTCTTTTACAAGACTAGCACTTAATTCTTCTAATAGCAACCAGTCCTTTAATCTGCACACTAGATTAAGCAAAATTCCCTTTTAAAGGTTACCTTGTCTGTCTGTTTAATGTTTCATGAACAAAAAATACCAATAATAAAATAAAAACACACATCTATCAAACTCTTCCAATTACTCTGATTTCACTCAGAATGTCGAAAGCAATTTGGGTGAACCAGCTATCAAAGTCAGGATTCCTTGAGTCACTTGAGCAGCTCAACAGCTGTCAGGGCAGCATCCCTGTTTATGCTGATCAGATCTCCACTGAAAAGTTAAAAGGGCATCTAGCAATAAAAACAATACCCTGAAGTATTATTGGGACATTAAAAAGCTCTGAATCTAAATAAATTTCCTTAGTTAGTTTTCATTCCTAAAGGTCAATTCAGATGTTCCTATATGTGAATAAAATGGTAAACACAGTTCTCTCAGATCACAGTGGCATGAGGCCCCCGGAGGGAGAAAGTGTTCCACAAATCCAGAGGAAATTTATATTATCCCAAAAGATAACAACAGAATAGGTCCAGTTGCATTTGAGGTTCCCTTACTTGGATCACAGCCAACAAATAAATTGTTAACACACATGACTCAGGGTCAAATTAGATGCGGATGCAACAGCCATACGTCTGTCTCGTTCATTTATACAGTGGGGGGTAGCAGAGTTTATTGAGCACCTTCCCATGCTTCAGGTATCTTTCACCTATCACTTACGGTATCGCAGGTAGGGAGGGAGAAAGTGCGAGCCATAATAGTGTGATTACGTTTCAGTAAGATGGAAGTGGGAGGAGAGGATTCAGTTTTCACTTTTGACTTGTCACATGCAGAATGACTCACAGAGGAGCACCTGCTATTTAGATGCCATTTTGCAGTTTCCTAATCCATGGGATCAGGCCCATGCGTATTGGGGGGCAGCTGTCGCAGGCATCAGTGGGCTAAGCTGGCTGCGGCCTCCCCACCAGGGTGGCTGATTTTGTGTTTGAGCTTATAACTTTATTCTAACAAGACTCCTGCTCCAGGCCTCAGACAAGCTCTACATGGGCCTGGATGGCTATCTAGGACTGTTTGACTGGGAATATGGCCAGTGCTATCACTGATCAAAGAAAGAAACATGTATCCCAAGGATGAAAACAACAGCAACGGTCATTGACACAAAAATGGAACAACATTGTTTAAGATTATGCACACGCCAGCAACCCAAATAGAACCGATGGCACCTCATCCAGCCTCTTAGTTTTGTGTTTAGTTCAACAAGTTGGCAATCTAGAACCAAATTACGAGCCTATAACCTCTGAAACAAACAACTGCTTACCAAAGAGTTCTGCGTCTTAAAAAGACATGCCAGTAACTCAAAAAAGTATGTACCGATTCATAATCTTGTACATTCAAATAAATGTGATAAGAAGGCAAAAAAATCCATCACAACTTCCTTGAGGTTTTTGACATTTAACTGTTAGATAATGCAGTGAATTTAACAGTCAGTAAGTTTCCAATGATACGTACAAGTTCAAACTTATTTGCAACAAATAACCTAATGTTTGTTTAATCCTTTAAAAATCTGTTCTTTTGGGGAATATTTACTGGAAACCACCGAATAGTTCATACTACAAAGATGTAGTTCAATCATATACAAGAATTACACAGATATGCTGTAGAATATGTGATCCAGTGATATTTTGCAGTGCGTGGAAAATGTTTTTTTAAGACTTTAAGATTCTGAAATATGGCTAAAAAATAAAATCTCACCAACTGGAATGCCAAAATGCTGCTGCTAAAAATATATCATTGCATTCCTAATTTTGTGCTATTTTACCTTTCATTAAAAAAAGTAACTGCAGCTTAGATAAAGAGCATAAAACTCTTGATATTTCAAAGTACTATGAAACAATTACGTTAATGGGAACCATTGACAGTTAAATGATTCTACTAAATGAATGTTATAGAAAACACAATGACTTTTTTAAAAAGGAAAAATATTGAATTTAACCACAAATTAGAAAAAAGGTGTTACAAGCACTAGGGTGCATTTTTAGTATTAATTCAAACGGCAGCGAAGTGCTGCTTATATAGTTCAACGGATTCTGCATTTTCTAATAAGCAAGTTAGTACATAGCAATGAGATTCTTTTTATCCTACTTCCCTATGAAAGGTCTTGCTGCTGCCTGGGAGTGCACTGCTGCCACACTGGGTAAAGAAACCCTTTCCCAGAGAGAGGACATCAACTGGGACAGGGCTGGTGCTCAACAGCTATTCCTGATATTTTGAAGCACTTGAGTTTGTACTGAACTGCATTAATTGTTTAAATGAATCGGTTCGTTTTTAGCCTTCTTTACATCGTTTATAATATTCATACAGTGATTGGAATGTCTGCTAATTTTTGATGCAATTGTTATTAGTGCGAGCTGCTGTTAGCTCAACTTTTGTTGTTGGAAAACAGAATACAAATATTATAAATTAAAAATCAAATGGTGGTTTTGACTAAACAGTTTGTACATGCACCCTGCAATCCTGTGGTTTTGGGGAGGGAGTCCCAGAGCCCACAGGACAGAGCACATTTTTCTCTGTGTGGGTCGAGATAAATCTGCCCTCAGAGATGGAGCATCAAGTAATATTTTTAAAACCCCTTAAAGGATTTGGCAGACTTAACCTGCTCAAGAAATTTCCCTGCAAATTTCAAACACTTGAGTGAAAAGGCAGGGGAGGAAAACCAGATATCCATCTCTAGAGTTCTAATTATGGTCAATAGAGGTAGAACTGAGCTTTGAATTTAACAGATCAGAATTGGACCCAAATAATGAATCAAATCAGAATAATACAGAGCAGATCTTAAAACAGATGAGGCTGCTTCCAGACGCTACATATACAAGAGGAGCTTTTTGGTTGCTGCACACGCCCAGTTATACCTCACTTTAAATTTCCTTGGCTAGTTTAATTGTTCGTTAGAACTTTCAAGCAGCAAAGTTCACAATAATACCTAACCTATTGCTCACTGCAGTGAGATATAGTTCTGCATCCCTTTAGAGACACAAACTCTCCAAAGTCATGGGGGATGTTTGCATAAGTGAGATCGGTACCATATGATGTAAATTAATTCATTTCACAACCATCTCCACTTGACTGGGATTCCTTTCGTATTTACTAACAGGATATGAACCAGAGTTTAGTTCTGACATGTTTTCACATGACACATCTCCGAAAGTAAGCAGTGAAACAATTCAACTGTTACTGTTCCAATTTATTTTCATTACGCTTTGGCACGTGGAGAGAGTGTAAGATTGAGAGCGAGCACACAAAAGTACAAAGAGGTACGTTTTCTTGCGATGCCTGGTTGCTTAAGTAGAAGAAGCATTCATGTATTTCAGCAAGAATGAATTTCCCTATTTATTTTTAAGAAACATGAGACTGAAGGCATAAAGTAAAAGAATAGATGCTACCAGTTTAGTGAGATAATGGTTTCACCGAGGAAATAACAGCTGGAAAAAAATGGCTACTGCAATGCTGAAACTAATTGTAAATTATTGGACTCTAGATGTGCAAGGTAAAGGAAAGGAGCTCTATGCTAAAGAAGAGCTCATTTCATTACTTTCGTATGCAGCTAAAAGGCTGATGCTTTTTCTGGGATTTGTTTCTCCCACGGCATCACCTAAAGGCCATAGCAGGCTTCAAATCTCCTTGGGGGGGGGGAGTGCCTTGATAGTGAGGGAGAGTGTGCTTGTTTAAACGATACAGGTGTGTGAATTCCTTCATAACTACAGTGGTGCCCCGCAAGACGAATGCCTCGCAAGGCAAAAAACTCGCTAGACGAAAGGGTTTTCCGTTTTTGCGTTGCTTCACTAGACAAATTTCCCTATGGGCTTGCTTTGCAAGACGAAAACGTCTTGCGCTTTTTTACGTCTTGCCGCTTGAAGAGGCGCAGTTGCGACGGACCGTGCTTCGCAAGACGAAAAACATCGCAAGACAAAAAGACTCGCGGAACGAATTCTTGTCGTCTTGCGAGGCACCACTGTATTTGCTTGAAAACCTGCTCCCAATGCATTTTGCATCCCCACACATGCTCAAAGAAACAGCTGTTCTGAGTAAAAAGTCTCCTTGACTTGGTGAAGATTGCCATTTATCTCGAGACATTACTATGCTCAATAATGCTGGACTGTGGTATTTGCAGATATAGCATTTGGAACATTTCTTCACTGATGACCATTTTTGTGTCGCCAAGGACATTGCAACAGCTTCTTTGAAAAAATGAAAGAATCTTGCATATCTGAAGTGGATAGTCTGTTACTATACACTTTCTGCAATGACACTTTGCACGTCTCCAAACTGAGAAGCAGCTCAAATGAACATAATGAGGTTGCGTTCACAAGAACATTAATACTTAAGTTTACAAATGTACTCTGCACTTTTAGCAGCATCTCCTGCTCCGTTTACAAATAATAATATGAAGTAAAGAACCATCAAAGGGGAGTCATACTGACATTTCTTCACTGTTACAAGCATAGAGTTCACTCTACATCAATCCATCAAAATGAGTGTAGCTACTATTCTATTGAATCAACAAATGTTTGGGGACATCTCTTTGCACCTGAATGCGAACCTTATAAATGAAAAACATTGCAATAATGATATTGTTATTTAAATGCCTGTGAACCAGATTGTATGTGGAAGTAAGAGAAGTTCTCTTGAATAACCTCAATGGTGTTGCTTTATTTCACATGAATGCAGCTGGATATGCAGTTTCATGTGGGGAAAGGCAGACATATTTTATATCTCATTTTTATTCCCATACTCCTGATGATTTTATCTAGGGATCCCAAGATCTATAAGTATATACTCAAGACACATCTGTAGCACATACAGACTGGCCTTTTGCATAAGTGAAAAACTGCCATGGTTTCCTCCAGCTGCTATACAACATTTTATAAATCTCCAAATACTCACAGATGTAGAAATATTCCCGGCCTGGCCTGAACTCAAATCCTAATGAGAACGGAGTGAAGAGTTGAAATTTTTCTGAGAACTTCAATGGTCCATTCGGAGAGTGAGGCCGATTGCACTCCCACCTCTTGAATCCTTTTGAAGTGTGATCACAGGAACTGTAGCCATCAAAGTTCACCATGTAAAGGATGTAGCGTTCAGTCTTATCTTCTGACACTGAATCTTCATAATGAGGACAGAATACATCCAAATAGTCATTGATGCAGACATCAATATGGTAGTCACCCCGCTGGAATCTAAAAGGAAAAACAAAACAAAACCAGTTCAGGAAATCTTCATGACAAAAAAATTACTTAAAGTCACAAAAAATAACATCTTGATCTGGATTCACTCTCTCAGAAAAAGCCCTTCACAAGGACTTCCACTTGTGCAATGGGGCTTTCCCATCCCCTGTATTGGCTCCGTGTTTGTGTTTCATGAGAACCCCCAGGAGGAGCACACAAGGGAGAGGAGAATTGTTCCATCAGACAACCTGTTATGTCTGCGTAGATGGAACCTTTGTAACAGTGCAATGTTGAATACTGCCCTTGGGGTATTTCCTTTGTCAAAAGCATGGGAAATAGCTCAAGAAATATTTCAAGCCATAAGTTTGCACTCAGTGCCCTTTAACTGAAGGGCCACAACCAGTTCCTGTTAGGATTGTCCTACTCTCCTGTAGGATCCTGGCAGAGACACATGCCTGACTGGCATAGTATCAAGAGGCATCAGCACACTTAGGGATCCACAGACTATTCGCAGTTTGCGTAGCAGAACTCAGTAGCACAGCATTTTGGCTAATCTACTTTATTTACATATAATACACTTGGAGCATTCTGACTTAGCTCCTTCCTCTTTCTCATCAGACAGCAAAGAGAGAAAGAACAAAGGACAATAGTCCCACTTCACGAACACAGTAACATAAACATCCTGTCTCCGTCACTTCCCACACTGTGGAATGAAAACATACACCGCCATGTGACAGACAACAATCCCATGACTGCAAACACAGAGCAAGACTCCTAACAGTTCTTGTTTGTATCCTTTGCCCTACAATTGCCTCCGGATCAATATATTCTATATGGGGGGAGGGGGACTGTGAGAGAAACTCTGTTTCATCTCTCTTTATTAAAGAAAAAAACCAGAAATGCTATACATACTTTCATACAGCACAGACACCAAATGGGAGATATCACTTCTGTACCACAACCAAATCCCATTACAGGCACATACATTCATCTTTGCTTTCTCTTTGCTGCTGGCAACATTTAGTCAAGATCCAAGAAAGCAAAGTATACCTTTGAAATATTTTTGAAAAGCAATGTTACTCCACTGCCAAAGTGCATAGAAGAGATACCGCTGCTCAGATAAAAGAATTCTAGACTATGAATTATCAGCACTCACCTGACAGTTTGGAATGAGAGCCAGATGAGAAAGGTAGTACAAGGCACTTTCACTGATGCGCTTTTATTATCAGCATTGGTAAGCAGTATTAGCTGCAGCAGTAGTGAGGCTGTTTTTACTGTCATTGTAATAGAAGTGCAGGAGCTTAGTGCCAGGTAGGGCCAACATATTTCTCGCCCAACTCTCAGCTGCGTACTGCAGGTGGGAGTTGTATGCACTGCATATGGAAGCTTGCCAGTCACCTGAGAGAGTCACTTTCACACACAGCCCAGACGCAGCAATTTAGTCCCACTGAGTCCTCTCTACCTACTACTCTCTACTCACAGGAGTGCATCTTTACAGCAGAACACTCTTGGAACATGAATCAAACATACATTCACTGCAAAGGTTAGAGACGGTCCATGAGGTAACTGTGCCCCTGAAGGACCAAGTGTGCAGCCTGAGAGTCATTTTGGATTCACAGATGTCCATGGAGGTCAGTTGTGTTTCCAGGGCAGCTGTCGACCGGCTCCATCTGGTATGCCAGCTGACACCCTACCTGCTTGCGCACTGTCTTGCCAGAGTGCTCTGGTTATTTCCTGCTTGGGCCACTGCAATGCACTCTACGTGGGGCTACCTTTGAAGGTGACATGGAAACTACAACTAATCCAGAATGTGACAGTTGGGCTGGTGACTGGGAGCAGCCACCGGGACCATATAACACCAGTCCTAAATGATCTACACTGGCTCCTAGTACGTTTCTGAGCACAATTCAAAGTGTTGGTGCTGACCTTTAAAGCCCTAAATGGCCTCAGTCCTGTATATCTGAAGGAGTGTCTCCAGCCCTATCATTCAGCCCAGACACTGAGGTCCAGCTCCAAAGGCTTTCTGACAGTTCCCTCACTGTGAGAAGTGAACTTACAGGCAGCCAGGCAGAGGGCCTTATCAGTAGTAGTGCCCACCCTGTGGAACACCCTCCTATCAGATGTCAAGGAGATAAATAACTACATAACTTTTAGAAGACATCTGAAGGCATTCCTGTATCAGGAAGGTTTTTGTATTTGATGTTTTATTCTGTTGGAAACCGCCCAGAATGGCTTGGGCAACCCAGCCAGATGGGAAAGGTTTGAATGAATTAGTAGTAGTGGTAATATCATCAGTGAAAGCTTTATTTTCACAGGTATCGTATAATGTGGACATCTGTTAGCAGGAATATAAAGTTAACACAAGCTGTCTTGTGAAATAGTGGCTCTAGACCACACTGTATACCTGCAGCATATATACTTCCACAGGGACGTGGGTGGCGCTGTGGTCTAAACCGCTGAGCCTCTTGGGCTTGCTGATCGGAAGGTCAGCAGTTCAAATCTATGCAACGGCGTGAGATCCCATTACTCTGTCCCAGCTTCTGCCAACTTAACCATCCAGGGGTCCTTTACCCTTTTACCTTATAGTTCCACAGAGACAAGCATCGACTTCTACCAGCTATTCTTTCCACGCTGTACTTATTCTTACCACCACATTATCCCTACCTATGGCTTCTATTCCTCGACAGCAGCCACTGTAAAGTGCAGAGATAGTAATAAAGATACCGTGACATATTTAACTATAATGTCCCTTTTCACCTGAGGCACATATTTTAAGCACCTGATGGACCTGAAATCTGCCAACTAGATACTTCCATCCAATTTAGGGCGGTGAGGCGGGGGGGAAGCAATGATCATTGGGTCTTCTCCAAGGATATATTCAGAGCAATCTATTCATCTCCTACAATCATTTAGCTACCATAAAATAGGTTTTTAACAAAGGAGAAATTGTGTTTAGTGTACGAACAAAAGCCTGCTAAATCTAATTCTGGCCAGTGCACATCACCACATGGTTTTCTCTTGAAACCCAGTAAAGGGACTTTATTTCAGAACTCATATCTGCCATAACCACTAAGGCAAAGTAGATGAGGGATTTCCATGACTGGAATTCCTAGGGCCTATTTCTTTGACAAAAAGCAGCAATGAAGATTCCTGATACTGGACAGGGCTGCTGTATAACAGAGAAGGAATTAAAAACCTTTCTTCCTGTGATTTCACCCCACTGAAAATTCTAATCCCTGGAGCTATTTGCCCTCTGTGTTCCCTTGAATTTTGCAAAAGGGGAATTAAAGCAGGTTTGTTGGAGGAATGATAAATTTCAGAAAGAAGATCAGGACCTCTCATATTATGAGTTAATCAAAGCAATATTTAGAAGGGGCTATGTACCTACTCAAGGCTGAGAAGAAAGAGGCAACTTATTCCCATCCTTATTTGGATATTTGTATTAAGTGTGTGTAAGTACTAAAGTGGATGGCTACTAATTAAAGCTATTTGCTAGAGAGCTTATACATTTTATATTTCATTTTATTAGTATCAGGCAATTTTAAATTCTTGCCAAAAACCCAGACTATTTAAATCATATCTGAAACTTGAATACAGTGGTACCTCGGGTTACATATGCTTCAGGTTACATAGGCTTCAGGTTACAGACTCCGCTAACCCAGAAATAGTGCTTCAGGTTAAGAACTTTGCTTCAGGATGAGAACAGAAATTGTGCTCCGGAGGCACGGCAGCAGCAGGAGGCTCCATTAGCTAAAGTGGTGCTTCAGGTTAAGAACAGTTTCAGGTTAAGTAAGGACCTCCGGAACGAATTAAGTACAGTGGTACCTCGCAAGACGAATGCCTCGCAAACCCCAACCTGAATTCAAAGGAAATATTTTTAACTTTCAGAGACTACATTTAAGGTATGCTATAAGAAAAATAGCCAGCTATCAGAATGAGATGAATGTTTCAGTTCAAAACTAATTTACCTGCTCTAAACCAAGACTGAAAAGTGCAACAGTGTAGGAAAGAAGAAATTAGTTTACAAACATGTTTGAGAATATGATTAAAAAAGCAGGCTATAGAGCTCCTTCCTCACATTTTGCTAGAATGCAATCCGTATGCTCCTCTACACAGTATTCACAGAGGCTACAGATTTCCCTGGTTTTGTCATTTAAGTCCCAGTCTTGTAGATCCCCCTAAACAGTATGCAAATGAGTCCCCAAATGTCACTAGGTTGGGCAACTAACTTCTTACACGTCTACTCCATGTAGAAAGCTCAGAATACACACACCTACTCAAAGCTAGCTGAGACTATAATGTAAGGAAGGAATAAGTCAGTCTTTTCTTCAAAATGAATAGGCTAGAGAGCTAAAATAAAATTCCTGAACCACAAGTGTTTCCCCCCACTCCAAATAATGCATTTTGCCTCCTTACATTATCAGTTACATACAAGAAAACACACTGCTATTCTTCAACCACAATTAACCTTTACATTCAGTCAGGTGACGTTCATACAGTGTCATGGAAACTTGCACGCTACTGAGTTAGATAATAGGCAGTAAAGCTCTAAAAAGGCATGGCAAAGCCTGAGACAGTTAAGTAGCTCCTCAGCCAAGGCACCTCTGCAGCAAGCAAATAAGAATTCATATTGATTCCAGGCCAGCAAAGATTGGTTCAGATCATCAGATGTAAGGATACTTGCTTCTCAGACATCTCCTATTTGTTTCAGCTGCAGGAATGCTGAATATGGGGGGCTGACACTTTCAACCAAAGAAATACTCAAGACTGACAAACTGTTTTGAAATTAATTCCTGTGCTCTGGTGTTTATCCATCATTACAAAATGCAGGCACGGCTCGTACCATGTGCATTTTTTCATAATTGTAATTCTGAAGCATATGCGAGTCTTGTCTTGAATCTAATAAACTTTGTTGGCTATGGCTATAAGAGGTTTGCTTAACTAGATATTTAGAATGCAGTAGCATTTTTTGCATGTTGCTCTCTCTTTCACTTCCCTCCGTTAAAAAAAATAAACAGTATAAAATCCTGGCATAAAAAATAGCACCACTGACACTAATTGCCCATTATCATATAGATGGATAAAGAACGGCAATAGCTTCTGCTTGTGGCTTGTCCCATACAAAGAATATATATTAGTCATATTCTGTGTTTTAAGGTGCATATGCTAGCAGCAGCACCTCTGCTTCAAACTGCTCTCTATTTTCAGATATCATGGAAGAGTTTTCTTTACAGAGAAGGGAAAATCCTCCTGTTTAAACACAAGCACATTATAAGTATTAGGATGGCATTCTTCCTCAGATCTCAGAATGTTCAGACTGACAAATCAGGTAAGTGATTATTCACATTTGAGTTGGGTAACAATACTTTCGCCCCTGGGGGTGTCAACTTGAATAAAATATTGGGGGAGCCCAGGTAAGGCCCCACACACATAAGTGATCACATGACATGGCATACGCACACACACAAACACACACACACACACACACATTTGAATAGCAATGCCCATTAATTTTTAAGGGGGACCCCCCCAAAATATTTTATAGGGGGGCAAAGGGACCTTGGCCCCTAGGAGTTGACTCCTATGTCTCGTCCTAACATTGCTAATTTAATTAACAGCTGTCGTGTGAAAAATTTATTACAATATACAGTTGCACAATTACACTGGGCAACAATTTTTTACTTTTTGAATGTTGTCTAGATTTCTACAACTGATTTAGGGTATTTTTGCACTGCTGAATCAGGAAATGGCATCCAGGTCAGGTCAGGTTTACTGTAAACTGAATGGTGGGCATTGATAAAGGTAAGTACACGTAAATTGCATGTTGCTTCACCATTTTTCAAACTTCAGGGCTAGAACTTCCGTTTCTTGGAACTCCTGGAATGCTCAGTGGCAGGGAGGTCTCTCTTTAGAGTCCAACAGTAGTCAGCCATCATGACTGCGTCCCAGCGACCCTGATACCTGGTCTCCATCTCTCTCATGTCCTGATGGAATCTCTTCCCCTGCCCGTCACTCATTGAACCCAGGTTCTCAGGAAACCGGTCCATATGTGAAAATAAGTAGTGCATCTTGATGCTCATGTTGCAGCCCAGGTTTCTGAAAGCAGTCAGCATGTTGTTGACAAGTTCTGTGTAATTTCTGGCCTTATTGTTGCCAAGAAAGTTCTTCACTACCAGAACAAATGCCTTCCACGCTTCCAGTTCCACTTCGTTCATTGAGTTTCCGAACTCTGGATCTCTGATGAGCTGACGGATTTGAGGACCTTCAAAGATGCCAGCTTTCAATTTCTCCATGGTCAATCCTGGAAAAGCCTGGCACAAGTAAGTGAAGCAGTCACCATCCTTGTCCAGAGCCTTGGTGAACTGCTTGATTAAGCCGAGCTTGATGTGCAGCAGTGGGAAGACTATTCTGTCTCTGTCCACCAGAGGGTCGTTGATGACATTCCTTTCTTTGCAAGGCACCAATTCCTCCCGCACAGGCCAGTCCTTCTTCGTGTAATGCTGAGCACGGTCCCTACTATCCCACATGCACAGAAAACATGGGTACTTGGTGAAGCCAGACTGTTGTCCCAACAAAAAGTTCACCATCTTCAGGTCAACACAAATAAATTACTTATGCTGATCATAACCAATTTTCTCCAGCACATACTTCACCACTTCATAGTTCTCCTTCAGTGTACTCGCGTGAGCCAGGGGTATAGAGGCAAACTGGTTGCCGTTGTGTAGCAGAACACATTTCAGTGATCGCTTGCTGCTGTCAATGAACAGTCTCCAATCTTTGGGTTCGTACTGTGGCACTCCAAGCTTGAGCAGAAGCTGCGCAATATCTGCACAGTACACCACGTCCTTCTCTTCCGAGAAAAAACAGAGGTACTCTTGATGCCTGTTGTGGAAGAAGCTGATGCGAGCACTGTCAGAGAGGAGGTTTTTCCCCTTCAATCTGGATGCCAACAGTTCGGCAGAGTCCTTTGACAAGCTGAGGTTGCAAACTAGATCATTCAACTCCTTTTGGGAAAATGGATGTGGAGCATCATCTTCAAGAACCACTTCTTCTTCTTGATGTCCTTCAACACTGGAGGCATCTTTGTCACTAATGTCAGGAAGTTCTCCGAAGACAGGCACTGGAATTTCCTCACAATGAGCTACAGGACGACGTGCTGATTGAAGATCAGGATACTTGAGGCTGCTCCGGTTCTTTCTGTTGATCCCAGCCACACCAATTTATGGAAGATTTTGAGATTTTATGACTTCAAACTGATCCCTTTTCGACATAATCACCCAGACCTATCGGACCTGAATACTTCTTCTCATTAAAATAATCATTTCCAATCAAAACAATTATTCGACATGGCATTTTACCCCCACCAACTTCTTCTAAAATGTTCCACACAAGCGTACATGTGAACAAAAACGTAAAAAAACGACATGTGGCCATAGCTCAAAAACTTGACCTGATTGAGCAAAACCAATGTGATTTTTGGATTCAGCGCATCAGATTTGTCCTAAATCAACTGAAAAAACGCAGACAACAAATTTGTTGTTGACCAGTGTTATATATCTTACTTAAAGAAGTTTTTTATATTAAACTTACAAGCCTATCATAAAACACTGAAGGCTGTGTCCAACAATGCCACCTGTGGAAATTGCCAAAAACTGGTTTATTCTCCCTTACTGTCAGCTGAACAAGACTATTAGATGCACTCCTAGGATTATGTTTAAATGCATTTCATATATAAACCTACATAAAGTGCTGAATCCAAACCCTTGGATGGCAGTGATGGGATTAATAGTGTGCTGTGGATACCACCACATCCACAACACTACTGCTCATACCTTCCAAGGTGGAAGGTTGGGCAGAGGAAGGAGCGGAATTCTCTTTGCTGTGCCAATGAAAAGGCTCAGATGGGGCCTGTTGCCTGCATGTGATGGCTGCACAACATAGCTGTCAACTTTTCCCTCTTCTTGCAAGGAATCCTATTCGGAATAAGGGAATTTCCCTTTAAAAAAGGGAAACGTTGACAGCTATGCTGCACAGGATCCAGCAGGTCCTGTCCTGGTTCAATCCTACCCCCTTCCTCCAAAATGCCCTATTTTAGAAGTCCCCACTATCTATCATAAGCAGTAATGTCTGTCCACTATTTGTCTGGGCAGGGGGCATCTCTGCCTCAACCAAATCCACTGTAGTACAGCATTGCTCTGCAAACCACCCATCTCGTAGCTTAGTTAACAGACTGCCAGTGGTTTATAGATTACTTGAGGAGTATATGAATTCAAACCCATAAGTCAGCCAACGTTCAAGATACACCCAAATACCACCCAATGTGAGCTCTCAACAGAAGAATCATCACTCCATTATTCTTTTGAACAGCTCAATACATTCATTTTCGTTTTTCTCAATGCGCTCTCCCACATAATGATTTAAAAAGCTAGAGGTTAGTAATTAAGCTTGCTGGAGGATAAAACAATTTATTTAAAGATATTGCAAAAATAGTGCTTGCGTCTATCATTTGGATGCTGAGAATTTATACAAAAGCACTATTTCAGAAATACCCATAAACAAGCTCCTTTAAAGAAATCATGCCCCTTTTGTCAGAATTGCCATGCCTCCCAATAAACTGTTCACAGGCAGTGCTGAAAACATCATTGATTCCAACTCAAAGAACAACGGAATAATCAGACAAAGTATTAATTTCAGTTCTATTCACTTTTTTTAAAAAAGCAATGCATTATTCTAGTTGCAGAAGGCAGCATATTGGAAAGGTTCCATTTTGTTACTTAAAAAAATAATAATCAAGTAGGACAAAACGAATAAATTAGGGTAGTGAAGTACCAGGATGATGACCATTGTTAGATCGTCTGTTTTATGTCCCAATGTAGTTAAGAATGTCTTGTACCTTCTTGTTAACACGCATTGAATCCCAACTTGGAAGAAAGGCAGGATATAAAGTAATAATAAGACCTCTACAATAACAGTACTAAAAAGTCACGCTCAGGCCAGGAAAGCACGGAGACAGAGGGAAAGTTTTTCTTTTTATCATTAAGTCCTCTCTATTCAATTACTATTTATCTGGGTAATTAAACACTGGGAAAGGATGCCAGGCTAATTGTTAGATTATGATAATTACCTGTCTCTGCTGTGCTGCAATGATCAAAATAAAACATGGATACGGGCATAGAGCTGCGGCTGCTCTGTAATCGTCAGGCTTCCATGGGAAACCAGGCCGTTTATTACTTGTTCATTACAAAATCAGGCAGAGCAACTTATCATTTGTAACTTCTCTCATCCACCCCCCCTTCACTTGCTCTGCTGGAACAAAACTCCCAAAAGGTTGCGCCAAAGCTGTTGTCTCTGATTGGCCCACTTCCATCACAATTACACAGTTGAGCAGAATCAGGTCCCTGTACTTGAGAGACTTCATCAGACCTGAAATTACTGCCTTATAATAGACTGCAGCGACCTATCACATTTTCAGGAACAGCCAAGACTATCTTGCTACCCAATTTCCATTGTGCCAACGAGTCAAAGATCTAGCTTCACCCTCTTATTCCTATTGTAACCCTGCACTGGCACCTGAATGCTTCAAATTAGTTGGATCATATAAGTGGGATGCAATCAGCAACAATGGAAGGGTGGAGGGGCGGGTAAACAGTAATGATTTATTGCTGAAAATGAGCACTAAGATCCCTTTCTATCTCAGTTCATAGAAACCAGTCTAAAGATGAATCGGCTTCTGCTATGATCACCAAGCTTTTAAGGAGTTAAATAAAATCCACTTCATCTTATCAAAACTTCAATCCAGCTTCTTCTTCTTTTTAGAATACTGAAATATAAAACACAAGGGACACTCTATGGAACAATGTGCACAGAGTAGCATGCACAAAAGTGGGGTGCCATTGCCTGCTGACCCTTTCCATAATAGTGGGCCTCTCATACACATTGCAGTGCACAAAGTAGGGCCAGGAATAGCCCTGATTTTAAAAGCTACCCCTAACTGCTCATAGGAAATGCTACCAGAAACCATTCCTACTACAGTAATACAAAATGTCTACAAAAACAACAACAACAAAGGGTTGCTTCATTTTCATACCCAACAATTAAAAAACAACAACCTGCCAATGCTGGGCAGTCAACCAAAGTCTGCCTACTCTATCTACTAGGCAGACTGATTAAAGCTGGGCAGCCTTAATTTTATGCATGTCTCTGCCTGCAAGAAATATGCCAATAATGCAGGAGCATCCTCTGTATATTTCGAACCAAGAGACACCTGTATTATCCTTTCTTGCACTGTATTTAAAGACAGAATCAATTGAAGAAGAGCAGCAACTCATAAATGTTAACTCATAAATAAGAGCCCTGGGTTTGAACAGAACAATAATGATCAACAGTGGTGACAGAATCATGGGTGGGTGCAATAGCTACTGGAAAGCTTTTAACATGCTATGTCCTTTTCTCATCAAAACCAAGCTACACTGCGTGAAAGGACATGCAAACGAAAAAAATTAAGCTAAGTATAATGATTTTTAATGTAGTTATTTATCAAAAGGTGCAAGCTTGTTTATTGAATTATCTGTGGTTCAATTCCATACCTATAACTTTTCGTACAGCTGTATCACAGCCAAACACCGCAGAAAGCAATATACATAAAGAGATAATGTAAGCATAAAAAATTACTCTTTCCATAACACACCACAAAAACAGTCAACATTTACTTCCCATCTATAAATCTAGCCACTTCAGTACCAACTGGTCAAATACGGGAACACTTTTATGCACTTAACACTCTTATCTTCTCATGAACATCCCTTCTCTCCCTTTCCTCTCTTCTTTTGATCAAACGGTACTTTCCAGAAGAATGTACAAGAAAGGCAACCGCTCTTCAATGTAAACACACATAAGCCACCTCTTGATCTTTGGGACTTCTTGTCCCATCCTTAAGAAGTGTGTGCTTGTCCAGGCCGCGGGGCTTCAGGAGAATAGTTGTGCCAAGGCAGATGGATGATAAAGCAAGAGGGCAATCAGGGGCACATTCATGCTGTGTGACATGTCAGAGCATCGATTCCAAGGAGATCAAGCTCTCATCCTCAAATTCTCCCAGCTCCAATAGCTTTAATCCCTGCAATGGCAACCTCTACCTGCCTATTGATTTTTCATTGCTGTGGGCATTTAGCTTAGTGAGGGGGATGGAGAGAGATGGGAGGGGGAAGAGTACACGGCAAGCTCTTATTCTTTCAAAGGCATCATTTAGACTTATGAGCTGAACTTTAGTATCGATGGCCCAAGTCACATAAACTGCAGGCAATCACACCCAAGCAGATACTGAGGTCCATCAGCGATCACTTGCAGTCTGTTTCCAAACTACAGAAACCCAACATCCAAGTCTATGCCAACTTCTTTGCCAGGCTGATTTACAGATATGCGCTCTCATGAATTTCAGTTCCCAATTACTTCCTTCACATTAGTTCTATCCAGTAGTACTTAGGGTCTGACTCACAACATTTATTCCACTTTATTTTTGGCAGCAGCAAGGAAGCTCATAATTCACCACCACAGATTTTGCTGTCAAATGCTAGCAGTGTTTGCATGCCTAAACCACGGCTTAGTGCTACATCAGTGAGCCCAAGGCAACCATCGAGCTCATATACTCCACCCCCTTCCTGCACAGCTGGGAGGAGGAGCTTTGTAGAGTTGTTTCCTTTTTTTAGCTACCCTAAGTTCCAATCTACCTTTCTCCTACTGCTTTCCATCTATATTTTACCCAGATTTAGGTATTAGTAAAATGTTCTTTTCAGAAACGTTCTGCCTTCCCGGATATCATGTGCTCTAATTAGGGATATCCGGGACAGGCAAGCCTGCTATTGAATTTCTGTTCATGCAGTGTAGATAACAATATTTAGCAATCAACAGTGTATTACATACTATCACTTTAGAACATACTGGTATGCATGTATATAATTGTCTCTGTAAATATATACATAATTTGTTATTTTGGCCATTGAGGCACACTTCTAAGGCTGCAGTCATGTCTATTTTTAGGAGAAACAAATAAATGTGTACATTAGAATATTATACAGAGGGAGGAGTACATGTCTGAACCCTACACTCCACAACTAATTATATCATAGCATAATACAAAAAAATGCAGTGAACTGATATTAAGTCATTATAACTCTTTGATTCCTACATTAAAACGGCAGTTCTAAGAGTTAATTGAGAAGCACAAAACAGCAAAAAGGAAAAAGCACCCATGGGTATGGTGCTAAACAATGCAGACATGAGCTGCATAACATGTGTTGACCATGTGTCTAACTTAAGAGCTACAGTCCATCAGATTTGATGGAATGCGACAATGATTGGTATTTGTTAACCCTGCCCCGAGGCATTCGCTGACATCTATTAATGGTTATGGAGAACAATGGCCCATCTGCAGAAAGGTCTTGCTTTTCACACTCAAAAAGCCAAAAGGAAAATCACTTGCACAACATTCATAATGACCTTCAGTGCGATTGATTCACATCAACCGTAATTCACATTGCCTTTCCCTAAGCAATTTACAGATACTGACACCAATAGCTTTTATAATTTGTATTTCTACTCTTCTATACAATATTATTGATGAATGAGAATGAAGCAAATCCAACAGGAAAAAGTCTATTAAAATGCTTTTCTGAAACTTACAGTAATTAGGTTCTCAGGTCCTCATTTTAACATTGCATAGTATGTCACAAAAAATAATGACTGCGACTGTCCACATATACATCTGTGCAACAGATTATATCATATATGTATTAAGAAGCCTTGTATACAAGTTTTGAAAACAAAAACTAACCAGCTCCCACAACATAAACCACAGACAGCATAAAACTGGTTAACTCCAATCTTACACAATTGCACACCTTACTTAAACATTGACACCGGACATTTGATTGCAACAAGAAGTCAAGTTTATTAGCTGTTCTTAATGTTCCACCAACAAGGATGACTTTAGTATGTTTCTACCTGAAATCCTGCTTAAAATATCTTCTTCCAGTTCCATGCCTCCTCTGACAGATCTGCTGGCGCATAAATCCTAAGGTATGCCCCCTTACCATGTTCATGAGACAATATTTTAGTTCCAGCCCACTTTCAAGAATGGGACTGGTTTATGGAAGGCCATATGGAGTAAGGAGTAAGACTCCTTTGATTGAACCACTTCATTTTGGGTATGCAAATATTCTATTGAATCCTCATGAATTCAACGACACACTAACAAAAATGTCAGCAGTAATTCCTCTGAAGCACATCTGTAGCAAAATGTTCTATGTAAACTACAAGTAATGTGCATATTTTTATATTGTATTGTCATATGTAGATATGATGTAAATAATATACGGTGGTTACACACAATGCTAATTACGTGTGAATCATTGTCTTTACTGCACCCATTTTTATTTATAGGCTGCACTTGTAGATTAAATCCAGGTTTGATTTCCCCCTCAGTGAAATTTGCAGCATTAGAGGCATGAACATAAAATCTACCTTCAACAGTTTTCATCTGTTGAATATTCTGCAATGAGCACTAAATTCCGCCTTCCTAGAATTGCTTCCTGCTGTACAAGATGAAGATGACAGAAAGCATTTTGGGACACTGCTCTGTATGCAGACCCCAATAATACTCTTCGGGCCTTGCTGGTTCCCGGTCTCTCTCCAGGCCTTCTTCATTCCTAGCCTCTGAATAATTATTTTAAAAATACCATTCAATCATTGCCCCCTTAGAAATGAGGAATTGTTGCACCCAGAGCATGATTAGAATAGTAGATTGCCACGAGGGACTAGCATTCAAGATATTTTTAATGGAAATTATGTCTGGGTCCATCACTCACCTGAAGTTTTAGTTGAAACATTTGTGAAAAGGTCTTAAAAACTAGAGCGTAAAGCATTTCCTGAGCAGCCACCATTATGTTACCTCCTTTGCACAGTAAATGTACATTAGACTTTCCAAGTGCTGGCCAATCAATGATCTTAACCATGACAACCTTTACGGCTTAATTTTGCACAGTGTCACAGTTTGAAGGCCCCAAGAAGTTGTCTCTTTGCTGCCTAACACCTGCTGTGGGAATTTTACAGCACAGCACGCATAAGCAAACCTGTTTTACACCTGCTTTCCTCAACTAAAACCCAATGGTAACAAAAGATCTGCAGAGTCTTGTTTGAATGATAAATCTCCTTCAATTTGAAAACTACAGGGAGGCAATTAGGTCTTCCAAGTTCCCAGAAGCAAAAGACTCAAGACCTTGGCCTTCACCAAACCTTTAGGCAATATATTCAGCAGATGGAAGTCTTTTTATATCCTCAACTTTATTCTATGAAAAGGACGTTTTACTTTACAAAGGGCATTTGTTATTTTATATACGAAAACCTTTTTTCTAAAAACTTGCATCGTTCATGCTGCCCATCCAGATGTGGCATGCTCCTTTGTGGAGTACAAACATTGAAAGGCCAGTTTGATTAAGGTGAGATGGGTGACTGCTGTCTCTCATGGCTAGAAAGGAAGAATTGGGAGCGATCTCACCCACCCACCAAAGTGTTCTGCAGTTTGATCTACATCCCCACTTACACGATACACCCACGTGCCTATGGTTGATTACTGTAGGAAAACTAGAACTCTGCAGGACCCTGAGGCCAACTGCTGTTGGTCCCTATTGCACCCAGCAAATTTTAAATTATATCCATTAAATACATGCTATTGTACTTTAAAAGAAAAAGGCAAGCCAGACATACAGGCCGATCACACATTTCAATTCATGAATTTCAGAGCATCAATCAGGTGTTTAAACTCAGCTGTTATTGTCAAGTCTGGAAGGCTCTTTCTTTTGAAAGACAGCAAGTTCCTTCAGTCTGAGTTTAATATAAATAAGTATGCACAAAATCAAGCACTTCAAGGGATAAAAAGAGTCCTAATGACAGCAGGTGGAGTTGAATACAGACTATCGAAATACTTGTTGGCATGATTCAAGAGTGCTCAAGGCCATCTGATGCTAAGGGCCATATGAGAAATCAGCAGAGACCTAACCTAGCTAATTGTCTCCCCTGATTGTGACGGCTCTGATTAGAAGAATAATCAGCTCTCAGCAGCCTGTAGGCAAAAATGCCATCCAAGGGTTTTCCTCCCTTTATGATGATGCAGAGCAGAATTCCAGATCTCATCATTACTGCACTTTTTCAACACATTAAAGGAGTTTCTATATGAACAAAGAAAATGATTCCCTTCATAATTAGCTAAAATATTTTGCTCCTGGTTTTGTCCCCCCCCCCCCATTTTTCTTTTCTGCAACAGCTTTCCTACAGAAAAAAGAGATAGTGCCTGGATACTGATACCCAATCTACTTTCCACAGTCACAAAACATGCTTGTGTCGCTCTCATAATGAGGCGCATCATAGTATAAGGAGGCTTATTTTCTGTGTCTACTTATGATTAGATGAGGAGTGCAAATGTGCTCCCCACAGGGTGTGACATTAAAACAGTTGCAGGTATAAAATTTAAAACACTTCCCACATAAAAAGATGTTATGCCTACATAGAGCAAATACCCTACCAAGATTGGGAACAAGATTGGGAACATTTTCTCATGTGCATTTTCAGAGATGTTTAAGCATTATATATTCAGTACAGGCCATGGCCGATTTATGTGCAACCAACTGACGTGTGACATCAACTGGTTGTGTATCGCGACGACCCAGAAGTGGCCAGAAAGAGGGGTGGAATGGGGGCGGGGGTAGAACAGGGTGTAGTGGCCCTGTGTGTATTCTGTCATCATGCACAATGACCCAGAACACAACCCCTGCACAAATAGAGGGTTACCTATGTGTTAACACTAACTATGGGCTTGGTCAGAAGCTAGGTTGCTGTGTCCCACCAAGACTTTCCTGGTAACCCACCAGCTCTCCAACCCAATTTGGCATTCCCTATGAAGCTACCGGGATGCAGGTGGCGCTGTGGGTTAAACACAGAGCCTACGACTTGCCGATCAGAAAGTCAGCGGTTCGAATCCCTGCAACAGGGTGAGCTCCCGTTGCTCGGTCCCTGCTCCTGCCAACCTAGCAGTTCGAAAGCACGGCAAAGTGCAAGTAGATAAATAGGTACCGCTCCGGCGGGAAGGTAAACAGCGTTTCCGTGTGCTGCTCTGGTTCGCCAGAAGTGGCTTAGTCATGCTGGCCACATGACCTGGAAGCTGTACGCTGGCTCTCTTGGCCAATAAAGCGAGATGAGCGTCGCAACCCCAGAGTCGTTCACGACTGGACCTAATGGTCAGGGGTCCCTTTACCCTTTACCTTATGAAGCTACCAACATGAGTTTGACCAAACTGCAGGAGGAAGGCAGGAGTGCCTGGTGTGACCTGGTCCATGGGGTCACGAAGAGTCGGACACGACTAAACGACTGAACAACAACAAACAACATGAAAAAAAGGACAGAGCACTAGTGGGAACTACATGCTGTTGCCACCTTTGGCTTCTTTGAGTGGAAGGGGATATAAACTGAATTACCTAATAATGATAGTGATGGTGATGGTGAGGATCCTCACTGTGATGCTGAGAGATTTCAGATCACCCCTTCCCCATGATAAAGTTCAATAATCACTGAGCAGGAAAGCTGGCAGTACTTGATCTATCCATCTGTCTGTGTGTGCGGTAGAGAATACGGATTTTCCTTATGAATTTGGCCTTATCAAATAAAATTTTAAAAAAAACAGAATCAGAAAACCGTAAGTAGCGCTGAAATTGTATAGAATGATACAATGTCTAGGGCTTCAATCCTAACCCCATTTATCAAGAAGTAGACTCCACTTGATTCAATAGGATTTAGTTCTCAGCTGGCCTGCTTAGGATTGTGCTGTAAATTAACATCTATAAATGGGCAAGCATTACATGTAACTTGAAGTAATCTTTAACAAAAATCTTTCACAGGTAACATATTAAGACCCATTAGTGATTTTTTTAAAAAAATTAATCCCTTCCCTGTTTGTGGCTTCTCAGTTCAGTTCAACCCTTTATATCTTTTATTCCTTATCCCTAGAAAAGCTTCCAACTAGAAAAACAGCATATATTTCGAGTTTTGCCTGCTTGTTATTTTTCTGCTGTACTTTACCTCTTCTGCTTTCAGAATATAATGACTTCATCTTTCCATTAGTTGTTTTCAACAGGAGAAAATCACAAGTATTCCTTTGAATGCAAAGTAATATGCCACAACAATTATGGTTTCTAGGCTAGCAATTTCATGAAGCACATCTTGTCATTTTATCCTGCAGCATGGCAAGCTTGTTACTCTTTGTATATTTACCCAGAAATGTGTAGTTGATCACACATAACCGGGGGAAACCTAACACAAACTGGAGAGAACATTCTTTCTTCCCTTTGCAGCCCAAAATCTTTTTGTAACGAATGCAATTTAAGTTCAGGTGCAGCATCTGTTTTGACAGAAAGGTGATGCATGACCTTTCATCATAAATAATTAAAGATTTAAATCATTAAGATTAACACAATGACGTGCTGCTCGGCAATTTTTACCCTTCTGCCAAGCGATCAATTGATACTGTAATGCTAACTACATCACAGTAAGCCATGAGACAGCTATATAAAGGACCCCTGACAGTTAAGTCCAGTCGCAGACGACTCTGGGGTTGCGGCGCTCATTTTGCTTTACTGGCCGAGGGAGCCGACTTTTCTCTGCAGACAGTTTTTCAAGGTCATGTGGCCAGCATGACTAAGCCGCTTCTGGCAAGACCAGAGCAGCACATGGAAACGCCATTTACCTTCCCGCCAGAGCAGTACCTACCATATTTATCTACTTGCACTTTGACGTGCTTTCAAACTGCTAGGTTGGCAGGAGCTGGGAGCTCACCCCGTCGCAGGGATTCGAACCGCTGACCTTCCGATCAGCAAGCCCGAGGCTCAGTGGTTTACACCACAGCACCACCCGCATCCCATACTTCGAAGTTATACTTTGAAGCTATACTTCGAAGTTGTATTTCGAAGCTATACTTCGAAGTAAATATGACACCCTGGAAGCAGAATTTGGTAAATGAACCTGGAAAATCATGCATTGAAATAAATACCAGTTCTCCATTATTCATTTATTTGTTTGTACCAATAGTCAGGTGAGTGAAGGATGGACAAGGAAAGAAGCATAACCAACTTCTGGTATCACCCTTGAAAGAATCCCCAATTTGACCAGCAAACAACATGGTAAAGTATCTATACTTGGAAACAAATAGGGGGTTTCTATCTCCAACTTTCTCTCTACTTTCCAGTGTATGATACAAACATGAAGAAGCATTTTATACAGTAAGCCCACCCATAGTTGTTAGTTTACCACTGACAGGAAATGTTAAAACAACAACTTTTTTTTACCCCACAAGCAAAAGGAATACGTATCACTATGTTTATTTGGACTCAGCTGCCAATGCATGGGTTGCTAACACAGTGCCTGTAGGCATAGATATGTTCACAGAGGCTTTTCCACAGTGCCCACTCCTCACCCTGCTGAAATTAAACTCAGAAGAAGCATGTTCAATGTTAGAAACTGAGATACGAAAGCCAGGAGCTAAACGGCACCTTGAACCTAGGCTTTTGGCGCAAAAACAGAATCTATAGGCACACCTTTTTTTTTGTAACAAGAATACAAAGCTAAAAATGAATGAACTGCAGCTAAACTATTATGTTCATTTTTCACATGGTCTAGTCCTTCCCCTCCCCACCCCCCTTAATATTCTTAAGAGGGTCTCTCCTCCAGTCTTCAGAGAGTAGCTGAAAGTGGGGAGGCAGAAAAAGGTCCTCCTTTCCTTCCACTCTGCAGTTTTAATCTGAAATCTTAGGCGCAGTACTGCGCCCAGAGCTCAGAAGCTGCTCGCGCTAATGAAATTCCCTGTTGCAAAATGCGCCTAGAACAATGGGAGTTTCGAACACTGAGCATGCTCATGTAGCTCTTCCCCTGCTGTAATCCCAACCCTCAATATTCCCTCTCCCCCTGCAACGAGGCTGGGGAAAAAGCCTTCCACAGGCTCAAATAGATGGCTTTTTTCCGAGGCTAATGGAAGCAGGCATGTGGGGGGTATCCTCCTCAGACTGCAGCAGGGCTGACATGGTTGAACATTGCCTCTCCAGTTGCACACTCCATGAGAATCACCCCCTCCCAATAAAGCTTGGGAGTAGGGCAGTGAGTGTGTGTTCATGTGCCTGGTTATAATGAGTAGGGCTGGGTGACATGTTGATATATACCATGATATATCTCGTCCAAAACTGGTTTGAAGGCCATATTCTGATATTGATTTCATAGTTTTTGACCTGGCAAATAGATCACAAATCATGTTGTGTGTTAGGGCTAGGCAATATATCATCCGAAACCGGTTTCAAATCCATTTCATGATATTGGTTTCATGATTTTCGACCTGGCAATATATTGCTAATCATGATGTGTGTGTACGTGTGTGTGCTATGCAAAAATCACAATGTGGGAAAAACCATGAAGCTAGCCAATGCCTCTACAAAGCTCCATCCTTATTTCAGACATTGTGATATATCAGTATATCGCAATGTTTAGCTGGTGATATATTGCGATGTTGAAAACCAGATATTGCCCAGTAAGTATATGATTGTGTTGAGTGTGTGCTACCACAACCGTTTCTCTGCTTTTCAAACATGCCCACAGTCCCAAAAATATTGGCAAAGCATGTGCAAATGGGTTTCTATCCTGAGGAAGATCAGCAGAAATGTATGTTTAAACTCTGGCAAAATGTATTGCCGGAAACAGAGAAGGAAATAGATAAATATGTGGAGGGAAAGTAATTCAGACTCTGTTATAGACCTAGTATGTCAGGAGCACTGCCTGTTTTCTCCCAAATAAAGCTCTTAATTTTCTTCCCTGCCTCAAAGATGGTATGCAGGCAAAAGCTTGTTTTATTCCCCAATTCTTCCCTCCACACAGACATACAGGGATTTAAGAAAATCAGTGGTGTCTCCTTGCAGTTAGAGCTCAGAGCAATTTAGTAATGGAAATTTTCTTCACTTCACTCAGTGCAAATTGCTTTTCCCCCCTCACAAGATCCCCAATGAACTGTAAAAGCCATCACTTTGGTCCAGTTAGCATCTGCATCCATTCAGAACCAGCATAATAGAGACCACAATGATTTATTGAAGCAGACTGTCCATTCTTGAAAAAATTTAAAATAAAAAGTCACCCATTTAACAGAAAAGAATGCCTCCAATTGCTCCCATGCACATTACATTTTACTATATCTAATGAATAAATCTGAACCTATTGACAAACATACGTGAAGTTCCATTTCTTTTCATATGCATAGTCATACTGCAGACTCCCCCTCCCCCAGCATGAAATGTACTAAACACAAGGGGTGATTTATATCTGCACCTAATTAAACAATTTTTAGAAGCTGTCCTGGCCCAGATTTGGCTTCTAATGACTTGTGGGTGAAGCAAGCCAATGGAAAACATCCATATGAAAACATTATGTGACAAAAGAAATCTTGGTTTTTCTTAAATCCTTAAGTTCTTTTTTAAAAAGGAATCCTTTCACATGATTCGTAGGTATTTTAGCAACAATAAGTAATTTTAGTAACAAGTACTAAAGTAAAATCAGAAACATGCAACTTTCAAAGACAACTGTTGGTTTTTAAAGTAACTTGTCGGATTGTGAAATGGAATATTTTGAAAACAGTAGACCAGAAAACATTGTATCATGCAATCCTTGCTACACTCAGCAAAACATTGTCGATATATTTCCATGTGAAACAACTTTCCAAGTAAAGGCAATCCCTTTTGCGGCAGATTTACTCAAGCTACATAACATTAGTAGTATGCTAATAGTAGTATGCTAATAGTATGCTAACATTAGTAACATTAGTGCATCAGGGCTGGAGAACCTATGGCTCTTGAGATGATATTAGACTCCAAGTCTTGTCATGCCTGATAATTAGCCCTGCTGCCTGCAGCTTCTGGGAGCTGGAATCCAACATCTGTAGGGCCACATGTTTCCCAGCACTGCCTTAACACTCATGGAAAGTCTTTTGATCCAGAGGATCTCTCTGCTAACCAAAGGGAAGTGGAGGAATTATTTTGTCTAGTTAGCTTTTCACTTGCAACCCCCTCCCATGTCAACTCCCAAGTAATTTCGTTGTCCCCGAGAGGGGGCAATGACAATAAAGATATTATTATTATTATTATTATTATTATTATTATTATTATTATTACTTCCACCAAATTCTCTTAAGCTCATTTTAAAGGGTTATGGGGACTATAGACCGGAGAGGGACAATAAAAAATAACCTCCCTCCTCTACTCCTGATAGCAGAGGCATCTGCTGGCTCTATAACCCTTTCATGAGAACAAGGTCAAAAGTTAGATTGCAGCCTATGTTTTGAATGCCACAAAATGGGACCTTTGCCAAAGCAATGACATCCACTTCTCAGTCTTGAATCTGCACTTAAAAGCGGGTTGCTGGATGAACATTATTTTTGATCAAAGGTCTGCTGAAGTTTCAAACAAGATTATGTGCAGTCAAAATGTAAATGAGCCAGGGCAGTGCACCAAAAACTTTTTCAACAGGGATATGTTCAAGTTGTTGCATTAGCTTAATATATATTATGGTGACTTAACACCAAGGGAGTAACTTCAGTATTCTCAAGACTGTAGGAAGTATGAATTTTGTATTCCTCATAAAATAAACAGGGTTGGAGCTTGGCTCTTTAAAAATACAGGATTTATAATATTGGGAACAAACACATTGTAGATAAGTTGCTTGTGCTCCATGTTAGATAAGTTATGTTTTCCTGTGAGGTAAACAATTTTAAGCAATTAATTTATTTTCCTTTGAAAACCAACCCACCCTAATACCAGGTGCAACTTGTTTTTGATGTAAACTGCATATTGAAAAGAAAACTGGGTGGGTGGGTGTCTAAACTTTCTTAGAAGCAATACAATCTCTGGAAAGATCAGATAAGAGGGTACATCCTACAATATGTGAGCACACAACCATAATTTTGTTATCTTTAACCAACAGCATTCAGAATAATAATAAGGACAGACTTCTTTAGGCAATTCCTTTTACATATTCAGTGAATGTGTGACAGGAAAGTGAAGAAATGCCAATTGTCTAAATCCCTAATACAGTAGTGCCAGCTGGCCACTCATTTAGGAGCAATGTGAAAGGGTGTGGGAGCATATATACAACTTCTCTCATGTGAGCAGGAATCTGTATGAATGTAGGACCTTTCACATTCCTGCTCTTTCATTCTGCATTTAATACATATGCTTGGGGTGTCTAAAGAAGGCTACTGTGCCCTGTGAATCATGTAATATATGCAAAAGCAGTGGCAGCATAGATGGTGCCCTCCAAGTTATTAGACTACAACCCCCATCATTCCCAATCAGCCATGCTGACTTATGTACAGTGGTACCTCGGGTTACATACGCTTCAGGTTGCAGACCCTGCTAACCCAGAAATAGTGCTTCAGGTTAAGAACTTTGATTCAGGATAAGAACAGAAATCGTGCTCCGGCGGCGCAGCAGCAGGAGACCCCATTAGCTAAAGTGGTGCTTCAGGTTAAGAACAGTTTCAGGTTAAGAACAGACCTCCGGAACGAATTAAGTACTTAACCCGAGGTACCACTGTAAATTATAGTTCATCTGAAGGGTACCATGCTGGAGGCTCTTGCTCAAATGTAAAGAGTTGAGAAGAGACTCAAGGGCATCCTGATCAAATTTGCAGATGACACCAAATACAAGATGGGGGACACCAAATACAAGATGGGGGACACCTGGCTTGAGAGCAGTACATGTGAAAAGGATCTAGGAGTCTTGGTTGACCACAAACTTGACATGAGCCAACAGTGACGCGGCAGCTAAAAAAGCCAATGCAATTCTGGGCTGCATCAATAGGAGTATAGCATCTAGATCAAGGGAAGTAATAGTGCCACTGTATTCTGCTCTGGTCAGACCTCACCTGCAGTACTGTGTCCAGTTCTGGGCACCACAGTTCAAGAAGGACACTGACAAACTGGAACGTGTCCAGAGGAGGGCAACCAAAATGGTCAAAGGCCTGGAAGCGATGCCTTATGAGGAACGGCTAAGGGAGCTGGGCATGTTTAGCCTGGAGAAGAGGAGGTTAAGGGGTGATATGATAGCCATGTTCAAATATATAAAAGGATGTCATATAGAGGCGGGAGAAAGGTTGTTTTCTGCTGCTCCAGAGAAGCAGACACGGAGCAATGGATCCAAACTACAAGAAAGAAGATTCCACCTAAACATTAGGAAGAACTTCCTGACAGGAAGAGCTGTTCGACAGTGGAATTTGCTGCCAAGGAGTGTGGTGGAGTCTCCTACTTTGGAGGTCTTTAAGCAGAGGCTTGACAACCATATATCAGGAGTGCTCTGATCAGTGGCGTAGCGTGGGGGGTGCAGGGGGGGCCGGCCGCACCAGGCGCAACATCTGGGGGTTAGGGTTAGGGGGTGCAAATCCACGGGTTAGGGGGCGCAAATCCACAGGTTAGGGGGCGCAAATTACTTGCCTTGCCCCGGGTGCTGACAACCCACGCTACGCCACTGGCTCTGATGGTGTTTCCAGCTTGGCAGGGGGTTGGACTCGATGGCCCTTGTGGTCTATTCCAACTCTATGATTCTATGATTCTATGAGATGGATTTGATATAATCTAAAACTCTGCCTATATAGGAAGGTGTTTCTCAGGCTACCTGCCCACTTAATTGAATGAGTCCTATGATTTTAATTTCTGTGAAGATGAATACAGATAATTAGGAAATTATATGGAATGCAATGGCATTCACTTATAACTCTTGAATTTACACTTCAGAAGGCTACTATAAGATTCCCCTAGAATTATGTCTGAAAGGATAGTATTGCACTGTGTGTCAAAAATGAAAAAGCAATGTTTCTGAACAAGTTCAAGCAAAGCACAAAGTAAAGACAAGACAATGAGATGCATGAATGACTGAATTTCAGAATTAAACCTTTTTGCACTCTAGAGAGCATACTGATCTACTAGCATACTGTCTTCCTTCTATTCGTCTAAATTTCTTTTTGTTTTAAAAAAACAACATTTACTACACTAATAAGAAATCATGACTGGTTTCGAAGGATATAAATACAAGATGAATTGCAGCATCAGTACATAAGGCCTAAACAAACAAATCATTAACTAGAAAGAATAAAGCAAAAGTACAAATTGATTTAGAAGCAGAATACGTGATAAAGCCTTAGTTTACAATTACTGTGGGCCATGCAGGTGCAATTAAAAGGATGCTCTGTGATAGCATTTTATTCTGGATGAGGCCTTTTCAGGAGAGGCATGTCAAGTCAGTGTCTCTCAACAGAATTACATCCAACAAGCAATTACATGTAGACATGGCCCTCTTCTGCCAATCAGACAATGCAAAGACCTTTTCCAGACCCCAGTTTAACTCTATGCCTGTTACAATGTAAGAGGATTGATTTGTAAAGTGCTAGAGCATCTGGTTTTAACTTAGCTACCGCTTTGTATATATTGACGAGGAAATGTGAGCGTGTACGTGTGTGCAAACATATACTTTTTTTCTCAGTGAAAAAGAACTTGGGGCTACAAATCCCAGGAATGTAGGCTTCAACCTTCTTTGCTCCACATCTCCCATTATTGCCTGCTGACTATTTATGCTCACAAGGGAGCGTGAACTATCCATGAGTGCAAAATGGATACAGCACAAATTGATTCAGTAACATCACAGAGACATGTATGAATAATGAGATTCAGTAGCAGTCTGTCACACAGAAAGCATATCGGTCTAACTGATTTATTGAAAACTTGACTTGAGTAAAATCTAATTCATCAGAAAGAACGTATATAAGTAATCTAGTCTTGGTATGCTTTTCCTTCATAGGTGCTTGCTGGCAGAACACATACATTAATTGAAACAGAGATGACATTTCAGTTTCCATATGGTGCTTCCAGAAGAGAAGTAATGGGATAACAGTGTGTACACACACACACACACACACACACACACACCTTGGGTTTTCCTCCTAGGCACTGTTAGAAACTGGGATAGAAAAGCTAGGAGACAAATGGCTCCTGAACCTGGGTTATGGGTGCCAAAACAGAATGTCCAGTTGCCATGGGGGGGCCAGCAACACTTTTTATTTATTATTTTGATAAGTATGAACTAATACGCAATTCCCATAAGTGACACATTGTTAATTGTTAAATTGTTAATACATGTTTAATTTGGTGTTTACAATAAAAAGATTGGTACCATACAGCAGTTTTCAAAACACTCTTACTCTTTGTTGTTAAACTCCTTAACATATTGCCTATCCTTAACACAGGCATAGGCAAACTTGGCACTCCAGATGTTTTGGGACTACAACTCCCATCATCCCTGACCACTAGAGATGATGGGAGCTGTAGTCCCAAAATATATGGAGGGCTGAGTTTGCCTATGCTTGCCTTAACATATACTTCAATACTTCAAAGCGCATACATTTCAGTAATCCTTGAGTGTCAGCCAGGCACAAGAAATGGCATCCAGACTTTTGGAGGTACTCACACATGGAGAATCTTTAGGTGCAAAATGTGCCTGGCACCTTGCTAATTTTCAACCATGCTCCTAGGCTAATGTTGGGGTCTCCCAATTTTCCTGAGGGATTATTAAGTCCCTGGATATTATTTGATTACTTATAGATGAGAGAGTAGGACACGGGTGGTGCTGTGGGTTAAACCACAGAGCCTAGGACTTGCCGATCGGAAGGTCGGCGGTTCAAATCCCCACGACAGGGTGAGCTCCTGTTGCTCGGTCCCTGCTCCTGCCAACCTAGCAGTTCGAAAGCATGTCAAAGTGCAAGTAGATAAATAGGTACTGCTCCGGCGGGAAGGTAAACGGCGTTTCCGTGCGCTCTGGTTCGCCAAAAGCGGCTTAGTCATGCTGGCCACATGACCCGGAAGCTGTACGCCCACTCCCTCAGCCAATAAAGCGAGATGAGCGCCGCAACCCCAGAGTCGGCCATGACTGGACCTAATGTTCAGGGGTCCCTCTACCTCTACCTAGATGAGAGAGTACTGAAAACCTGTAGTGTCTTTGTACTCTTATTTTCAAATATACATGCATGGCCTACTAGAAATAAGCTAAGTCCCCCCAAAAGGCAGCAAAAGTTTGATCTTGTATGAAATTCCCAAACCCAACTATGTGGATCCAGCACCCCACAACTTGACTGGGGGCAGCCTGAAATGAGGGATGGGAGGTGGAATCTGGTTTGGTTCATGTGTCAGTGCAAATCTACCTAATTTTCACTTCCCCAAAAAATATAGCTATGCTTTGAAACTCACGCTTCTAAGAATTTTCCAATGCCATTCTTTAACTGATAGATGTACACGTTCATGAAAGTAATGTAGAAAAATGCACATATTAATGAAAATAAGATACAGAAAGTAGTATTAGAGAAAATGGTGTATAAAATGGAGAAATGTGCACTAAAATGTTGACATTTTTTTGTGAGGATTCACAAACTGATGCAGAAATGTGGAGAAATGAACTTAAGATTGGAAAAATGAGAAACTGAGAGAAACCAAAACTGACAGATTCATTCATTCCTATCAAAAATTTCCAGCTCTGTAACTCATATTTTCTATTATAATAAAGTTTCCGAATCTAAACAAACCACCAAATTTGTCTCAAACTGCAAACTTTTCTTTATGACATGTGCCTTAGATAGCATTAAATGCATTAAATGAAGGACTGGAATTGTTTATGTGAATAAAGCACATGGGATTTAGACCGGTGAGTTAATTAAGTTATGATTCAGTTTCATCAGGAGAATAATATTCTTATGAAAAAAGGGCATTTTAAAAAATTAAATCCAATAAGAAGAATTTCAAAAGAAGAATTTCAGATGAGTGTTTTTTTTTAAAAAAAAAGGCAAAGAACATTCAAGCAAGCCTCTGTTACCTGAAGTTTGGGGTGTCCTTCAGGACCTACATTTCTTGATTATTCAATCCCTGCCAAATATTCTGAAAGTTTGCATACACAAGACTTAGTATAAAGGAAATGAGAAGCCGTATCGCATGTTGCTAATATTTTTTTTAAAAGCGGACCAATATGATATAACGGCAGTTGTATGAATAAAAGGGGCCTGTGCTCCAAGTTTTAACCTTCTTCCCCCTTTTTACTTTCTTAAAATGCGTAGCAAATAAACACAAAATAAAACACCTGCTCCAGTCAACTTGGTGTCGCTATTTTAAGGTCAACAGAAAGCCTTGTCCACAGTCAGCCACCCACATCGCTGAAAACCACAATGATAAGATTCTAAGTAAAATGTGCTTGCAGGCCATAATGACAAGGTCAACACCTGTGAAGCTGGGATTTTGTTGGAACCATTTTGATGAGTTTCCCATATGCCGCTATGAGTTTTCTTTATTACATGTTCAATATCAGATCAATTTCTAGTACAGCATTCATGGTTAGATTATTAAAAAAACAACAACACATGAAAGTGTTAAATGTGCCTGTTTTTGCTAAGTTTACACTATTTGGCTGCAGTGTTATATTTTTATTCCAGATCACACAGGAAGTCCCTTCCAATATGTCTCCTATCCCAGAAAGTCAGCTGTTCAATATTTTTCTCTTCACGTGCTTGAGTATTTGATTTTACTTGCCAGATTTTCCTCTAAGAAGTTACAGTGGTATTTTCATTTGTTTATTTTTAGAACCTCTTCATACATTACAATTCACAATAGAACAAATGAAGAGCAATACATATATATTATTTTCTTGAGATGAGTATATAGTATGAACAGCTACTACTTTACATTGGGGGCCCTGAACTGTGAACTTGCATATAGAAAAAACCTAAGTGCATGAACACATCATTTAAAAATTGCATTTTTTTTAATTAGTGCGCAATCTTGAAGTAGCCTAGCATATGCAACAAACAAAAATGTGTTTAATTCATACTAGATAAATAATAAAACAAACACAACTATACAGTTAGACTGACAGAAATTTTAACACACTGGGTGGAATCCCTCAGGACCTTCCATTTTTGAAAGGCACTTGGATTCAATTTTTGCAGCCCCCCTTTCCCTTCTTCCTTACCAGTTCTTAGGTTCCCTACCCTGAAGAGATTTCTGTTCACACCAGTGGCGTAGCGTGGGGGGTGCAGGGGGGCCCGGCCGCACTGGGCGCAACAACTGGGGGTTAGGGTTAGGGGGCGCAAATCCACGTGTTAGGGGGCGCAAATTACTTGCCTTGCCCCGGGTGCTGACAACCCACGCTACGCCACTGGTTCACACAAAAGGCTGCTGGAAAAATATGCAAAAATAATCTCCCTATTCTGTTCATGAGAGCACCCCTGTCCACGAGTAGATCTCAGCTCATGGATCTCTGGATCAACCTACTGTCTCCAATACAACTAGACCTGAGGTGTAAGTAACTATTTTTAGAATCTGCCCTAGAAATGCTTATCTTGTGGATATCAGGCATTGGTCACCCACTGAGAGTTGGGTGCTTCTGCAAGCAACTGAGAACATTCACCCAGGGCTTTCCTGATCATTCATATCAGCTCCTGGCATTCCTGGTTACTTTAACTGTAACTTTATATACATGTGTGTGTGTGTTTAGAGTGTGATTTTCTTATTTTCTAAAAAAGTGAATTTAGAACTTTTCATACACAACTTTAAGTTTTCTTTATTTTAGTTTTTTCCACTATAACATGCTTTTTCCCTTTCTTGGGAAATGAAAGACAGTGGCGTAGCGTGGGGGGTGCAGGGGGGGCCGGCCGCACCGGGCACAAAATCTGGGGGTTAGGGTTAGGGGGCGCAAATCCACGGGTTAGGGGGCGCAAATCCATGGGTTAGGGGGCACAAATTACTTGCCTTGCCCCGGGTGCTGACAACCCACGCTACGCCACTGATGAAAGATAACACTTAACTCCTAAGTAACTATGATTTTAAATGACTCGACCTGCTTTAAAGACGCAAGGGTGCAGTTGTGCTGTGCGATATATCTGAGAATAAACTGCCTTGTTGGCAGATCTCCCTTAAGTGTAGCTGTAATTTTCTTGCATGAGGTCCACTTTCAACCAATCCAGAGAAGGCATTGTGTGGGAGAGAGAGAAAAGAGAAGGCTTCTACATGAAGGGAAGTTATTCAAAGCAATAGATTAAATGCAAATTTACTTGCTGATGCAGCATATGTATTAAAAAAAGCAATTTTTTTTTACTCAAGAGATGGATACCCTTTGTCTCAATTCAGATAATGACTCCATAGTGTTTCCATGGAAAATTCTACATTGCCAAGGAGTTCCATCAGAACTCTCTAAGTGAACATAAATCTATTTTAATCTGTGGTTCGGAATTCCAATTTTTTTCTGATCATAAACCATAGTCTGTCTCTCTAACAATGTTAATGTTTCAGTAACCATGTACTAATGTATGGGGTGTTAGGAGACAGGTGGCGCTGTGGGTTAAACCATAGAGCCTTGGGCTTACCAATCAGAAGGTTGCGGTTCAAATCCCCGCGACGGGGTGAGATCCCGTTGTTCGGTCCCAGCTCCTGCCAGCCTAGCAGTTCGAAAGCATGTCAAAGTGCAAGTAGATAAATAGGTACCGCTCCGGCGGGAAGTTAAAGAGCGTTTCTGTGCACTGCTCTGGTTTGCCAGAAGTGGCTTAGTCATGCTGGCCACATGACCCGGAAACTGTACGTCAGGTCCCTCAGCCAGTAAGGCGAGATGAGCGCCGCAACCCCAGAGTCATCCGCGACTGGACCTAATGGTCAGGGGTCCCTTTACCTTTAATATCTCTTGTGGAGGACACTCCTTCTGGGGTAGCTTGTCCACCTTTAGTCCCCACCTTGCATTCAGTTCTAACCTGTGGTTCCTAGAAGCTGTCAGCATGGGAAATGGCTTCAGGCTAAACCAGGCTAAACCGGCAAGCTAAACCAGGTGAGGGTAGCCAATGGGTCTTAATCCCTCAGTGAGCTTGGGACTTCCCCTGCATGAGAAGACAGGTTATGGCAGAGTGAGCAGACAAGACCAAGAGTCTGTCCCAACAGTCAAGAATGCAGTTAGTGCACATGCTGTAATGGGAAATGAGGGTCAGATGGGGATCGTCAACCTGGGAAGGTAGCCCATGTAGGAGAAGGAAAACTCTGATCCTAAATCTCCGCTGCCTTGCAGCAATAATTCATGAGAAAGGCTTTGGGAGCCTTTCAAAAGCCTATTGCAAAAGAAAAAAGGAAGGTTGGTACTTCTAACTCAAAGACTCATAATTTTAAGCTATAGTATGAAGATAATATTATGTAGGCAAGGCTGTTTTTTGGAAGTCAATTAGGGAGGGGAGAGCGAGATTCTATCCTTATAGTACGTCAAAATATCTGATCAGTCTTATTTAACATCAGGAAGAACCTGTATCTACTGTATCTTATGAAACATTCTGAATCTTACAGAATTCTTTTCATCCTTCTGTTTGTCTCTGATACTTATTGGCTTGGGAAAACTGCTGAAGGTTTTAAGTTTCATTCTGCACCTTTAAACAAGTTCAAGGTGGAATAATAAGGTGTTTATGAGACAAAACTAATGAGTCACAGAGCAGAAGAAAATGAAGCTTGTTGTTTCTCACTTGTCACTGCACAGTTTGATAAGAAATCAACTCATGCCAGGAAAAATCCTTTATACGGCCATTTCTAAACTATAATTATGTCAGTCAAAGTTATTTTGAGTAGGGGGCTCCCCTTCTAGAGGTGTCTTTGAAATATTCCAGTGTTGAGCTATCACAGTCCCACAAAATAAGGAGTTCCCCAGGGTTTTTCAAAAAGTCCATTAAAAACTCTCTCACACACACATCTTTTTTGTTTTTTAACACCAACTTCAGAATCAGCAACTCTGGCAAACCCATTGTGCTGAAATTACAGGTTCAAACAAGATTAACAGTTCACCTTCCAACTAAAGTTTACATGAGCAGCTCAGTAAAATACGTGCAGCCCTGTTTGGCTAGTGGACAAACCAGAGTACGTAAAGAAGTTTAACAAAATACATATTCAGTCACCTCTTGCTAATTCAATAAAACTAAGCAAACTACAGAAACAAAGCAAGAATTAAAATAGGAAGGGCAACATATTTTTCCATTCTCTTATTACTTGACAAAAACTGCTACTCATAGTCTACCCACAATAAATAATTACAGTTTTTGGCCTTCTTGGCTCCTTAGGTAAAAAGATCAGCAGAAAGCCCTAAGAAATATCAATGTTAAGTTGGTGTATGGATAAGGTTCTACTGTACATGACTGCCATATTTTTTAGTTAACAGATACGTATAAGAGACTTGCATGGACTTCTCTCCTCTCTAAAACAGAAGGAGAAGCCACTGTTCACCCCATATTTGATATAGCTTCTCATCAATTTCTTGTTTTTCTAGCTTCTCTAGGCCACATGACACCACAAGCTGGAGTGATTGCAACTTTCAGAGGTTGGCAACAGACACTGCTAGACTGCAAACACATCCCATTTCCCATATCCTTCCTCCTGAAACTTTTTTTACCTCTGGAAAATGTGCCCTTTCCCCCTCTCTCCCAAGGCTTTTGCAAGCCTCTTCTCCCTCTTTAAGATCAGAGTGAAAGGGTGTGGGGATATTCTGGGAAATTTTCCTGCAGATTGAGGACATCAAACAATCTATCTGCTTTGCATGATAAGAGTAAACAACTCCACACGTTTTTTCAGAAAGGTAAAGGTGATGAGACTTACAAAAGCTTCAACAGTATTTAGACAACCCAAAAATTAGAGGGGGAATCCCAACTTGGTCCCCAACAGAAGTACAGTGGTACCTTGGGTTAAGTACTTAATTCGTTCCGGAGGTCCATTCTTAACTGTGAAACTGTTCTTAACCTGAAGCACCACTTTAGTTAATGGGACCTCCCGCTGCCACTGCACGATTTCTGTTCTCATCCTGAAGCAAAGTTCTTAACCTGAGGTACTATTTTTGGGTTAGCGGAGTCTGTAACCTGAAGCGTCTGTAACCCGAGGTACCACTGTATTCTTTCACCAGAGGGAGTATTGCTGTATACATAATTTCTTTGGTGCTGTTCCTTCTAATTCTTCAGTGTGCCTTTTAGAACTGCAACTCTTTAACAGATCGGAAAAAGTTCTTAAATAAGTCTCAATACCTTTTAAAAAAAAATTGCAGGTGTGTTTGTAAGTTTTCATGTAACAGCTCTTTATCACAGTAGTGTGTGTGTCCCTCAGAGGCATATTTCAGATATTTTCAAATTCTGTTTCTCACTCTGCATTCCAGATGTAACCGTGCTTCCTTTTTAAAAAATTTAACAACCCTTTATGACAGTGAAATATGAAGAGGTGATGATTTCCTCTGAATTAGGAGGATGTTAACAATTAAGTGTTTATGTGAACATTCCTACACTAATGCAATTATAACTATATTCCACAAAGGGTGCTAGGAAATAATTACTCTGATTCTCAAGTGATAGTTCTAAGAAAATTAGATTCTCAATCTTAAATTCATTAGGTAGGTTCTGCAACTCTGATTACAAGCCTCGGATTGCAACAGTCTTTTTTAGTAATAGTTTCCTTAGTCATTGGAGTGTAAAGTCCTCTGCTTTGCCTGACAATGACTGAAGGCCAACTAGGATTACCAGACATTGCTTATTCCAGACTCTTCCAGTTCACGAGATTCCATAAGTCAGGCAGCCACTAACAGGTGCAGAACTGCACCTTACTTTGGTGGCTTTGAAATCATCCCAAATTAAATCTTAAAGGCAACAAGATTTTTTTAGCAAAACACTGCAGTATTCAGGATCCTAGTCTTTTTTCTTTTTCTTTTTTTACGAAGCTGGGAAGAGTCCATAGACCACACTTCATAGTGGTAACATCCTTGATCAATCTGCAATAGATGCAAACAGTTTGAAAGATAATCATTATGTTTAAGTTTAGTCAACTAAGTTTATCAGCTCATCTTTGCTAAAAGCTAGGTGAAAACAGCCTGTTTTGCCTGGATATCTTTTTTGTGATTCACTTTTCTTTTACTTATTATTTGGATATTTATATCCTTCCTTTCTATGATAAAATCAAACTCAATACATTTGTGAATCACCCAGTAGCTGTAGCCATCCCAATTCTGTACCCTTCCATTCTGTTGAATACATGAAGTTAACAAGTGAAACTACAAATGTTTTAAAAGGAATGTATGACATCCCGTGCAGATGCAGCTCAAATAGTCTTAATGGGGCAACTTAATCATACTTAATTCAGGATCTTGGAAAGTACAGCTTATAATTGCAGTATTACCTTTGGCTGACAAAAGCCTGGCCTACGAAGGGCGTATAGTATGCTTTGTCTTCTTACTGCATGAGAAAGTTTAAGCCTTTTCCAATTTGGTACATTTTTCTGCAAGTAAGTAAGCTTAACGAGCTTCATCTAGTTAACAGCTCTTAATGCCCAAGGAATACTCTGTGTTTCTCTGAGCCACCCAAGTCACACCTAATCACATTACCAACTAAGAAAGCTTATTTAGCAACTAAGATAGTTTTAGGAGGTTTACCCAATAGAGGAACTCTGCCTTGGTTTTGTACTTCCATCTGAGTTGATGGGAGCTAATAGAGGCTTTTATACATTATTGTACATTCTACTCCCATTTCATCTATAATTGTGATGGGTATCAACCTGGGCCATAGCTAGGGGGTGCTGAGGTGGGGCCCCGCCAGGGGCACAGGCGAAGGGGAGCACAAAATTGGCTTAAAATATGTCCATAAATATGTCTATAAATAAAAATATTGATTATTGCCTCAGAAGAAAAGGTTTTAAATAAAAGGTGAATTGAATGGGTGGTTGGGGGTTGGAGGAGAGGTGGAAAGAAGAGCTAATTTGTCCATGGCTAGGGGGCACAATCTGGATGGTTCTGCCGGGGCACAAGATCACCTAGCTATGGCTCCGGTATCAACACACTTCATCAGTTTCTAATCTTTTCCACTGCTACTGTTTCCTCCCTCTCATCTGATTTGCATCTGTCAAGTGATTTAACCTTCCTATTTCCTTCCCCAGTGTATTTGATTTTTTTAAAAAATAAATAAATCAAAATCTAGAATTTAAAATAAAAGCTTGAGTTTCAAGATTCAATTGTTTTGAGTTTCAAGCTATTCGAAATGCTAAATCTTGAGGAAGTATAATTTACTCAAGTTCTATCCATCTTTGTTGCCACATTCAGAATTGAAAAATTGCATACAAGGGAAATTTCAAAAGGTTTGGATTTTTCCATTACTTAAGCACTATAGTGAACAAAGTTGCAATTGATTACGGTTTTCTTCGGTGTAGCTCTTCCAATTGTATAGAAGCTATCTCAGAATTTGGACCTGGGAATTGTTACAGCTACTTTGAGGCTGCAATTCTATGCTCACTTACCTAGGAGCAAAACCCACTGAATTCACCGGGGCTTAATATTTATATATGTAAGATTGGCCTGTGGTTTAATTCACATTTATTGATAGAAAGATTTTGTGTTTAATAGTAACACGTTTCTGCTCAGGCGGCCAGTGAAGCTCACAGTCCAATCAACTCTCTGAAAAAAACCTTTTCTGCCATTTAATACTATAAATACAGAGCTAAGACTGTCTCCAAAACACTGTTCCAAAGTTACTTGTTTTTGGTGTGCTGCTGTATTTGAATTTTTTCAAACGGGATCTAACGGCACATCTCTTATGTTGCTAAATCAAAGTCAATACTGTAATTGCTCTCCAACTAGAAATTCTTTGTTATCTTTTAGTGGCTATCACTCTACACTCCCCATATTAAACACACAGGTACAAGATGGACTTAGTCATTAAAAAGAGCTTGCCAAAAGGATGTTAGCACAAGGAATGTGTCAGGTGACATGGTAGAGCCTCCAAGGACATTGGGATCTGTCAATCTTTGTAACTATATCCTGGTGGCCTGTCATGGTAAAGTTAATTAGAGACATCTGTAGCATGGAGATCAAGCAAAGGCACTAGTGGCAGCTTATTTGCACTAGAAAGGTACGACTCATGTGGGAGGTAAAAAGAATAGAATCACCAACAGATATGGATCAGTAACATGAGCCTGAACAGTTATCTGAGCCATATTCACTTCTGAAATACAGCTACTTGATTCAGTGATGCGAATGCAGAGCTGATGAAAAGAGTGAAATACACTGTTAGCAAACACTTTGATATGCTGGAATTTTAACACTGTAAATGGAGTTCTAAGCCACCTGCCAGCACTTTTCATGGAGTCCATTCTACACTGGCTTACAAGAACTTTTTGTGCTTATCTTTCCCTTTCCATTGTTCATTCAGCTCTTGTTTTTCGTAGCACATGTTGGCTTTCTTCCTATGATAAATCTGTGCAGGCAACGCTGGACTCCTAAACAAGCTTTGTGCAACTCTTCCTCAGACATTGCCAGATGCTGGATGCAGCTTATGGACCAATGGATTTGCAGAGCTGATGCCATATTTCATTTGTATAATTCATTCTGTCATCATGGCTTTCAGCACTGTGGAAATAACCAGGATATTGCTGCCAGATAGCACAAAAATTGCTAAGGTGAAAATAATAAATAGCTACCAATGCAAACAACATCTATTGAATAAAATATAGTAATCACACACTAGTTAGGACAACTACCTAAAGACTAACGTATTTCTATGTGGTTAATTAAGCCACCAACAACTATACCTGTGCATTAACAGAAATGTTACTTATAAAACCTTAGGTGTCACTAACAATTATAGTACGACTGGATTATTTTCTAACTCATGATAGAAATTGAAAGAGGTTGCAAAGGTTGGCCAAATGTGACCTGCAAAATGTAGTTTAATCTGGTCCTGGTATGCTGTTTTTATAGATATAGATTATATAGATATAGATATAGATATAGATGATATAGATATATTCAGATAAAAGAGATTGCAGTCACTATTCCGTAAATCATGCATTGGAACCATAAAGCACTGAATGTAAAGAACTGTACGAGTGCAGAAACAGACTTCTACACACAGAGAGAGGAGGGGGGGAGAGAAGTTTGGCACTGCTTCTGCTTTTATAACATTCATAGTTTTTGCAAACACTGGATCAGAGTTTAAAATGTTGCCCAGAACTGCATCAACATAGCAGATGGCAATATATGTTTAGAATATACACAATATACCAGATGCTTCACAATAAGATATGATTAGACACCAACATGTTCTACTGGATTGCACTGAATGTTTGCATCAAATTCTTTCAGGTTAGGCTTATGGTAAAAATAAGTGGCTCCCCCACCCTGAAGTATGCCACAAAAACAGCTAACCAATATTACCTGGGTCAAACTATTGTTGCATCACATAGTAAAGTAATTGAGTTCCCTGTGGCTTCCTAACTTTGCCTAACAAGCCATCAATCAAAGGAAGGTATTTAGAAGAAGACAAACTGATTGGTTGCAGTGGGATTTCTGGACATTTTAAATGATACCCAGTGAAAAATACATGAGAAAGATTTCAAACCTTGGAAAAAAATTGCCTGACAAAAGCTATGACAGATAATGCCATGATAGAAATACTACTCATTATGTCATATTTAATAACCCACTGATGCCACATTACACAGCTGTTTCTGTTACGCAGTGGTGCCAAATAAGATTTCTTATTTCTTAGCTCCTTTTTCTCCCTAATTAATGATGAATAAAATAACACCAGCAGCAGCGTGACTGTGCAGGATATGAAGACCTGGCTGTAACAGGGGAGGGAGAAGAGTGGGGGGGGGGAGTCTAAACAACCAGACTAGTAATTTCCTTAAAATTTATGCAAAGAATTCTAACTGCTTGCTCAAATTCATTAATAGAGAATCTGTTCCCACAGGTTTACATGGAGTAATTAGCAGCAAACAAATACTGGTTGAGATTTCTAATGTGCAGGTCCGGCTGTGGGATTACACACAAAGGTTTTGTAAATTTCAGAAGCTATCCTCACAGATGTCTGAGGGGAAAAAATATTCAGGCCACATACTGGATGCAGCCAGAACCCATTAAGTAGTTTAGGATTTGTTAGATTCAGATTGTCAATAAATGTTGTGGGAAAAAGTCATAAAAAATGGATAGAAAATATATATAATACAGAGGGGGGGCACACATAAAAATTGTAGTTTATACACAGCTTGTAAATCTGGAGTGGGGAGTGGGGATGACACAAGAAGGAAAGAGTAAACAGGCTAACAAGAGTTCATCAGTCTTAATAAATTGGCAGAGTCACATGGGCTTCCTTCTGGAAACAACATAGGTCCCTTAGTATCTAATTATTTTTGGGAAAAGGACTAGGGTTTTATTCCTCCATTAACTTTGTCAGTGCTACTGTGAATCATTCTTCATTAGTCAGCATTTTAAATGAAATATTCACATTTAGATAGCTATACCTTCTTACGCTCACTGAGATTTTTTTTAAAGAACACTTGGACATATATTTTCACGTGCTAAGAACTATTTTAAAATGACATTATATAGTAACAGCTTTTATTTTCAGGTTTGCTGGCCAGAAAATGAAAACTGCAACACTTTAAATGGCACCCCGTAAGACATAAAACTGCTAAGAAAAATGTCTGAGGATAGAAAAACAAACAGGACATGTCACTTGAATACTATGGATTTCAGTAATCAGATGTAAGTCGCTCACTGTCATATTTTGAAATGACAAACTGCTTTCCACACCATGTACAAGATTATACCAGACAGAATTCTCAGCAGCCAAACTCATGGAGGAAGAGCACTCGGGATTATGTAATTCTTTATCAGAAGGAAGTAAAAATATACAGAGGAGAGGTAATAAAAGGGAGGCATTTATTCTACTAACACTAGTATTTAAAGTACATTGCTTTTTATGGTCAGGCCAACAGTGCATTAACAGTCTCTTTAACTTGGTATCTTGTGCACCAGAGATGAAGAAAACTGCTTTTATGGTACGGCAATTAAATAAATAAGCCATCTGTAATCATAGGAAAGAAAGGCAAGCAAATACAGTAAAATAGGCCAGGAAATCGGCTGATTCTTCCCATTCTGGTGCTAATTATCACATGGTTTTGGTAAGTAATGCTGAGCAGACTACTAAGAAATACGAATTCTAAAACAACCCTTGAATTCAAGCTGGCTTCAGCAGGCAAAAATAGGACAAAAAAATAATTCTTAACATTTAAGACAAATAATTTCTGGGGTGAGTTTGCCCTGTATGATTGCAGATGTGTTAACCTTAACTGAAACGGGAAATGAGTTAGTTGCACTCCTTTGGAAAAGAACACAAAATGTAGACAGTGAACACCAGCAAAAAAACAAAACAAGTTATAGCATCGCTACAAGGCAAACAGGAAGGAACACAATGGAGAGGCAAATAGTTCACCACCACCTTTTGTTTGAATTGAAAGTTTGGGTGGTGATGGCAAGGAATGTGCTCTTATGGATAGTCTGTGCTGAAACTTTCTACAACATCTAATTTTTAGACATTATTGGATCTCTCCACTGATCCTGCGCAGCCACGTCCATTGACGTCATCAGCCAAAAAGAACCCTTCACACTGCTCAAACACACCTTGAACTCATTTGTGTTCAAGACCATAGTCAGGATATATATATGTATGTTTGTCATTGCCCTAATGGAATGTAACATTAGTATGCTAGGAAATACCAAATTAATTTACATTGAAAAGCAGTTCCTTTCATTATTGTGTTCCTGGCTTCCCTACTATCCTAGGGCTTTTTCAATCATTGGTTTGTTTCTTTTAAAAAAACTGAATGCTCCACATACACTATTAGTAATTTGCCAATTAATGATTTTAACTATCCCTCACATATGCACACGTGTACATACACACAAATCAGTAGAATATAAATATTTATGTTTGGCACATACATATTTTAAAACAGATTAAAATATTTTTGGCATTCTAAGGAAACATTTAATGCAGATGAAGGTCATGCACCCATGTGCCTGAAGAGATGAAGGTATAGCTGGAAACAGAATCCCTAGCACATGAGACTTCTTCAGCTGCTTTGTAAGAGGATTAAAAAGTTTTTTTGAGGGGGGGTCTTCCATGATATTCCTCCCTCTAGTCAGACCTCCATGGCCTCCTCTTGCAGTGTTGTGAACAAGGATTCATACCAGAAGACATACACGACTCCATCACTCTGACCCTCTACAAGAATAAAGGTGACAACCATGACTGCAACAAATACCATGGGATCTCTCTGCTGAGTACTGTGGGGAAAGACTTTGCCCATGTGGTTCTCAACAGACTGCAGCCACTCACTGACAGGGTCTATCCTGAGCCCCAACCCTATTTTATAGCTCAGAGGTCAGCAGTCCGATCTTCTCACTGCGTCAAGCTGTAGCAGAAATGGTGAGAACAGAGACACCCCTTGTACGTTGCCTTCACAGACCTGACAAAGTCCATTGACGTCATCAGCCAAAAAGAACCCTTCACACTGCTCAAACACACCTAATCTCCACACAATGTGTCCTTCCAAGGGAACACGTGTAGCACTGTGAAGTATGACAGCTCATCCAGTATGAAAAGTGGTTTTCCCGCCCCAACTCTCTTTGGCATATTCTTATCCCTGTTGCTCTCATATGCCTTCAGCTCAACTAAAGATGGTGTGGACATCCATTCAATTATATTAGCAACAATCCGCCATTCTCCCTAAGCTAGCATGTCCTGCACCTCCATAGGTAGCTTGCAGTTTTCAGGTACAGTGAAGGATGCCATCCTGTTGCCATTGTTGAAGTAAGATTCAGCTGCCAGTCTGCTCAGATGCTATATGTGTATTTGCTGGGGGGTTCCATCTTGTCCCAACAAAATGCCTTGGGTAGACCTTGTATTTAGTTTATTGTAATATTGCCAGCATCATTCATTCAAACTGGTAAGGACCACACTGGGTCTTTTAGGTTCCAATGTTTATACACAGTTATAAACATTGCATGCAGTAGAGAAATAATGCATGCAAAGAAACTGATGCAATGTAAGTTTTCAGGTTATTTAGCAGAGCTACTAAAATACAGGGACTGGATCTTTAACTGTAGTGTTGCAGTGGCCAATCGTTTAACATACAGTGGCCATGTCTGGACCAACACATCTTGGCTTAATAAGCAGAAATATGAACAAGTCTCATGTACCCGCATGCAGCTGCTTTGCTTCTCCTTTATAGTTGGTTATTACCTGCTGTTACATTGGAATCTATAAGCTTTCAATCATGGCTTGTTTGTGAACCATTAACCATAGTTTCCTACTTCAGACATACAGGAAAACTACAGTCAACTGTGGTTTGTTTCCTTGCTTGCACAAATGAGGAGCAAACCGAGTGCAACAGGCTCATTCATATTTTGGCCTATTAAGATGAAACATGATTGCCCAGACACAGCCAGTGATAAACAGCCTTGGATCCATCCACTTGTTGCCACATCAGTTGGTGAATGCGTCAGTTTAAAAGGAAGAAAACAACAGAACGTACACAAAGTTTTCTGTGCCAAACACCTGCCCCTGTTTTCTTGCCATGCAGACTCTCCCTCCCCTTCCTCTCTAAATACCTTGATACTGGGCAAACTAATTAATAATGCGTCAGCTCGCTCATGATTAGTTTAACTCAGAGCTGCCAAAGTGGCTCTGAGCAACAAAAGGAATTCCTGTGGGTCTTGTCATGACATCATTTTTACAATATAGCTGGTGATGGCAGAAAATGAAGCTGGTATTTATACAAGGGTATTACAGGAAGGCCCTCCCTCACCAGGCTTAAAATGACAAAATGTCAGCTTCAATCATATGCCAGGCTTTGGTCTCCCTTCTGTAACCTCTTTCTTTTTGGTTGCTTTCTTTTTATATAGGTATGACACTAACAGAAAAATAAATTGAAAAGAGCACTGAGGCAGAGTGTATTTCACGCACTGGTGCCAATGTTTCATATCTCATGAACCTCGGGAAAACAATTCATCGAACTAATTAGTTTACAGTGTTTAAGCAGCTTGTTTCCCGACTTTAATCTTCTTTATGTAATACTGTGAACAAAGCCATATTATCTTTTGACTTTTTTCCCCCTCATACAGTTTAACAAATATAATCTTTTTGTTTCTGAAGATTACTTCATTTAGACATCAAACTGTCTCTTTTTCTTCTCCTTTCCAGGGCAGAAGATAAACAAGGTAGCATAAATTCTGGTGCATTTCAAATGGCCTCACGCATGCAAACAGTACTGAAGCTCTTTTCTTGTTAACGAATCCACCTCAGTTACTTATTAAGCCTCCCCACCACCACCCAAAAAAACCCCAACAGCAACTATTGTAATATGAAACTATGCACAACGCCACTGGAATGATGAGTCTCCTGCCATAGCTGCTGCTACCACTTCAGTCAGCAACATCTCCCACTCCCTCACTTAACCCTGACTATTAGACAGACACAAATACATGTTCGTATCTGTACACACACACACACACACACACACTTACTTCCTGTAGCATCTGCACAACCAGGAATGTGGCAGCTAATTTGCTAGCAATACCTATGGGTTTCTGGCTGAATGTAAGAATGGCACATACTTCTATACCTTCACTGCTGCAACCACCACCCAAAGCACCAAGGATGCAACATGTACAGCTTTGGTAAGTACTCCCACAGGTATGGTGCTGAAACTGGTGAGGACTAAATAACGAATTTCCTGCTTGGAGGGGTTATCATGGGGTGGGGCCTCTTCACTGCTATTGCTACAGCCATGAGAGCCATGGGAGAAAAAAAGAGAGGATAAACCCAACAACTTCACACATAATGCTTTTATTAGGACTACAGGCTTCAATGGGAGCGGGGAGAGTTTAGAATGTAGAATAAAAAAACAAAGGCTTTTATATCATTATGTATAATAACAATAATAAAGTTAATGATAATAATAAATGATTCATAATAAGATTATATTAATCATATATTAAACTAAAACTTATATTAAACTAAGATATTAATCATATGAAGACTGAGTTGTTAATACAGTAACTACAAAGGCCATGGCCGACAGAAGACAGATTGGAATTGCTACTTGCCCAAGAACTTCCCTCTCCCTTAATCTCTCTTGTTCATCTACTTTGCATGAGATAAACATCTTTACAGAGAAAAATTTGTCTTGGTGATACAAGGCTTTGACAATGCCATTTCTGGTTACTTATTCCTGCAATAATGACGGAATACCCAATGTAGACACTTATTTCAGGCATTTTACTCCGCATAGCATTAAAACAAAGTCCATGCTGTCAGCAGTATTTCCTGTGCTGACTTTTTGCTTGCTTTAGAACTGTTTACTGTCCCATAGTGCCTATCTCCACTAAAGTTCATTCTGTCCTTAATTGTCAGACAGATTCATGGTAACTCTTAATTAGTACAGAGCAGGTAACACAGCTGTGACTTTGTGAGCCCCAAATACTTTGGAGATCTCTGACCTAGCTTGCTCAGGTGACACTTCCACTACCCCCCAAGGTTACTGAATGTAACATCACAAAAAAATAGTAGCAAGTATGCAGACGATGTAACTGAAGATACCTGAAGTCATATAGCTACTTAGGGAATTAAGAAGTGACTGGAGAAGGCTTGCCTTTGAATGCATGAAAGGTTACAGAACTAATTATGTCAGTGATTGAATTACTACATTCTAACATTCGTTTTAGTGAAGGCTAAAATAGACATCCTAAAGAGATGTGTTTTTAAATGTTATCTAATAGAAAAATGGTAAGCAGGCTTCGTATCAGAGGAGACATGTTTACAGTCTTTGTATAAATGAAAAAATGTTGATTCTTTTAACCAGGGCAGAACGCAACACATTATTTTACAGGAACATTCATCTCCCATGAAAGTGGGAGGATGTTGGGGACGGGGTGATGAGGAGAGTTATGACTTTCATGTAGAGGGTTCTTTATAGTCAACAAGGTGGCAGTGTGGCCAAGGGTTATCCCCATCCCTTTCTTTTTAGTCTAACCCATAAATGAGGAACTTATAGGTCTCCATAGGTTGTTGGTCTGCAACTCCCATCATGCCTGGCTGGAGATGTTGGAGGCCGGAGCTTCCAGAACATCCAAGGGCAACAAATCCCATCATCCTCATTTCAAATAAAACGACAATCACTGTTCAGTAATCCAAGCAAATTGAAAATGAGGGTTTATGGGATTGACACTATGTTTGCATGGGACCAGCCATCTTTCTTTTTACTAGGAACGCCTATTTCCATGTATTGTCGGGGCATTCAAGCTCTTATTTCCGATGTAATCAACTGCCAAGCCTGCCAAGCAGTCAAGTCAAGTGACAGCATAACTTTGTTTTAAGGGTGCTGGCGGACAGATTGAAACTTTATCCTTCAATTCCATCAAACATTTCTCTAAAACTCAGTTGTTTAACAGGCCTGTTTGGAGGCTTGACAGTTTCCCTGTTCCGTTGCTGAATTGCTGTTTTAAATTACAGAGCTTTAACAATGCAGTTTAATGTGTTCCAGTCTTCATCTGTATTATTTTGTTGTCTTTTGATTTTAAGATTTCCATAGGCCAGTTAGGGATGTTTACCAAAAATGCTAAGAGGCACACAATTTTTCTGCATAAATAAACTAAAGAAATATCATGGTTCCTGGGTAAGTAGATGTGTTGTTTCTGGACAAACCTATTTGCTGAGAACACACCCTCCCCTTTAAAAAGGGTGCACAGAGAAAGGTTGTTGGGGTTTTTTGGGGGGGATTTTTAAAGTATTTATTTTAATAAAAAAACACCCTACTTGCCATACATCCAGATTTTCTGCCTGGACGCCATTTTTGTAGCCCGATTCCTGGATGTGTCTGTTAAAACCAGACATATGGCAGCCCCAGTATATGGAAGCCTAGCAAACAGATGTATTTTGGAAAACAAAAGGCTGTTCCGTAGAAAATGGTCATCTCTCAAAAGCTATTCTAAAGCAATAAAAAAGGCCCACTTTGCGCAAGCAATTTTTACACACTGTAGTTTTCAACAAGAACATGCCACTTAGGGAAGTTCTACATCTTTGGGGTTGGATCTTAATTTGTCCTTTCACAGATGGGCTTCTTCCACTTCTGGAAGGGACTTTGATCTAGTAGAGGCTTCCAACAGAATTACTGCCAGTTCCCATTTCTCCTTACAATCCACCATGCCACCTCCCACACTGTTCGAGAAGGTGTCTCAAACTTCCAAAGCAGTTAAAAAAAAAAAAAGCAGGGGCAGGGAGGAAACAAGAGGCTGCATGAGAAATCACCTTCACTTTTTAATGGTTTTAGCAGGTATTTTAAAAAGGTTGGTATGGCTGCCCTTTAAAATGATAATATGTTCAACAACTCCCTGTGAATACAGGCAAAAGCCACAAAACAAAAATGTTACAGAGATTTACGAGCTCAGCAACCTTCCATGGAGCACCTGTTCTTACACTATCACCATGCATGTTGATAATAGCAAATATAACATCAATGGGCTCTAAGGCACACACACCAGGACATGCCCAAGGCTGTGCTTATAAGTAATTCTTGGAACAGCTTCTCACCACGGTGCAACCCACATCTTAACTGTCTTCCCTCAAAAACACTGTCTACCCTTGAAGAGAATGATCGCTTTAGGGGCTGAACGACCAACTCTATTTTGTATACTTGAAAATGAAACATAATATTTCAGTTTTGTAACAGAAGTCACACAAACATTATACCATTGTATAAATGACATAACCTGACAGACCCTCAAGGAAACCATAATCAAAGTTAATTGTAAGAAATTCAAATTCTCTTCTTTCAGGTTTATCTAAAAGAAGAGCCTTTGGATTTTCCATTTGCTGTTTGCAATTTGAATCAGAAAGGCAATCATATTATTAATTAATTAATTTAATTTTCATACCGCCCTTCCAAAGACCCCAGGGTGGTTCACAACAGAAAAAAATACAAATTATGAATACATAATGAAACAAAACCAAAAAAACAGCCACATGTATTTGCAACGCTTTGCGAACAGACACATACACATAAATGTTATTGCTCTCTCTCTCTTTCTATTTCTCTCTCTCCCTGTGTAAGGAAAAATAAGAGAATACATTTTCAGAGACGTTTACAAAATTCAGTCAGACTGATCAACTTACTATCAGTCGTATCATGAATACGAAATTGTTCCTACAAAAGCAAAAAAAAAGTAATAATGAGAAACTTGGTTCTTATGACAATAATCTGAAACCAGCATAAGATGGAATTGGATGGATCTGTTCATCCCTAGTTCTAACACATCATCAAGTTATTCTTCAGGACCAGCATAAATCTTGGCAGACAATTTAAAGCAGCCAGGTCCATATATTGTGTAATCTGTGAAGCAAGAAAGTTGCTCATTTCTGTAACAATGGGTGAACCCCTTCTTCTTCATAATGATGATGATGATGTATTTTGGACTAAAATGGTGCTAAACGCTTATGGATTGGTATCATTACCCTATTAAGCTAATCAAAACAAATTAAGTATCTTCTATAATAATTATGCCAACTTTCAGCCCAGCTGGATGGCACAAAGCTATAGCGGCTTATCTCACAGACAAGCCTGCTTATGATGCTTTCAAAAGCAGAGCTTCTCACCCCAGCACAGTACAAACAAGTCACTCAGTAATGAGCCAATCACTCAGCATGGTGCAAGCAAAAATAAGACACTACTGTAGTGCTCACACAACAGTCCAAAAGAGCAACGTGTAAATCTGTACATAAGCAGTCATTTGCCTCTTGGACTTCAATATAGTTTCTCTGGTTTTATTCTGATAAAATATGAAATGATGCCCCCCTTTATATATATTTTTATATATAATTTTAGGTGCAGCTAGTTGTAAACCATTTTGCATAGATGTTTTCTTGAGGGGAAAGAATATACTGTACTATTACCTAAACAAAGGCTTCTAATTTCAGGTAATTTCAGGTAAATGCAGCTACCAGGCAGTATTTTTTTATTATTTTGTAAGTTGCTTCGGAACTTCCTTTGGCTGTGGGAAGTGATGAACTGATTTATACCCTAATTAAACTGTTTTATATCCCATGCCAGTTTATTCAAATAAATTATAAAGACTTATATTATTCCTTAATATCTTTAATTATATTTCTACTATATGGAATGACTGAAAAAATTGAAATAAAATAAATATAGAAAATCAATGACTACCCAAGTGAACTTGCTTCATTTACAGGACAAAGATATTTTCCTAACTACTAGCTCTGCAAACTCAGCATGGCTTCTAAAAGTCAAGCTGTGCTCTTTTGAGGTCACCCATCTTCACCAATGAAAACATTCTGAAAATATAAAATGTGTAACAAGGATACAATCATCATTGTTGAGATCCTTTCGGAGCCTACCAAAATGAATTCAAAACCCAGCAGAAAAATATCACAACTCCATGCAACAAGGGCATAGAGCTCACCATGTGGTAAATTAATAAAGTACCTAACTATTTGTTAATTACATCCTTCCACCACTCATCATCCCAAGTACCTCTACTTTGTGACAAGTATCATCTCACAGTATGGAAAAAGGAAGATTTCATGATCACTATAATCAGTATTTGCTAACAACAGAAACAAAAAGCACCTTGGTAAGTACTCTTACTTGAAGCTATCTTTGTGGAGAGAATTTTAATAAATGTACACAAAGCACTGAAGACTCCTTGTCTGTTTTAAAGATCATTATAACCTCAGGTCCAACACAGGAACCTTTTGGCTTTTTAAAATGAGTATTTCATACGTTCTTCTCCCAAGACAAGACTTTACTCCACGAGAAGAAAGATGTGTCATTTCAAGTGAATACAAATTACAATAAGGTCAGTCCTTCAAGTCTCACTTTTCACAGAAAGAAAGGCTTCACTTTAGCAAATGCCTACAGCTTTGCTACAAAGATGAAGGCAACCATAGATAAAGAGAAGGGCAAAAATTAGAAATCTGCCCAACAGCAGAGAACAGAAATATGCTCAATAATTTGTAACCAACTTATTATTATTTTAGACAGAATTATTGTTTTACAACCAAATACAGTTGCAGACTGACAAAGGCTTATAAAAGTTGTTTCCCCTCTTTTTCTTGATGTCTACTGTATCTACAGAGATGTAGTGTAAGATGAATTACTGATAAGAAAATCAATTAAAGGTTTCAGCAGCAAACTAGGAAAGGGTAAATGGAGTCTCGACTCCTACAGCAACTTTAATTTTCCTGCTTTAACACACATTTTATCCATACCACTCCATTTTGTTATTCACATACTTATAACATGATTTAAACACTGTCAAGTATAGCACAATTTCCCAGCATTTTAAGCATTACTTCTTGTGAGCTAATAATCTCAAAGTCTGTATTTGACACTTTAATTTGCTTGCTTTATTTTCAAGATTTTCCCAGCACGACTAAGAATCTTGAAACATGTAAGCTTCTGAATCTTGTAAGCTTATGAAAGCTAGTAATTTTACAACATAACCCAGGTCAAAGCTAAGGCAGACCCACAGAAGGCAGTTGGGGAGGGCCCAGGCACCAGGCATGCTGTTCCACTGACACTCAGATCCAGTTCCTGAGGGCTGCAGATACCTATACAGTGGTACCTCAGGTTACATACGCTTCAGGTTACAGACTCCGCTAACCCAGAAATAGTGCTTCAGGTTAAGAACTTTGTTTCAGGATGAGAACACAAATCGTGCTCCAGCGGCACGGCAGCAGCAGAAGGCCCCATTAGCTAAAGTGGTACTTCAGGTTAAGAACAGTTTCAGGTTAAGAACGGACCTCTGGAACGAATTAAGTATTTAACCTGAGGTACCACTGTAGTCTTTTCTCCATTACTCCAAGCATGCAGCTGCTTAGTTATGCCTTCTAACAGGGTATGATGAAACCTGTGCTGGAAACCATCACAAAGAGGTTACTTATGCAAAGAAAACTCAGGGTCCCTACACACCTAGGCCACTGCTTGGAGATAGCACAGGGTATTTATTTTTTTTACCAGATACAAGCTCTTGAAAACATAGAACAGTTCAGGATGATCAGTTGTTCAGGTGATGATCAGTTGTTCAGGTGATGATCAGTTGTTCAGGTGCCTCCTGCTAGCCTCTGGTAGTGGTTAAATACGAGTCAGTCCTTCAAGGTGGACACTATTCCACACATTTTCTAGTCCTAGTCAAAAGCTTACTCCATGAAACCACCTGCACAGGAGCTTGGCCTATAAAATTCAAAGCACCATCCCACTGAAGTTTGGCCAGTTCTGTGTGCTGCATAAGACACACAAACATTTCTCTACATCCCATGGAAAACCATGGGAGCTGTTGGACTGATCTTCAATCATAAAATGTTACTTTGCTTACAGGATCATTGAAAAGATTTATTCCTTTGGTATCTACAACAACCTTCAGTTATATTTGCATATGAAAAGAAATAACAGCTTGGCAGTTAACTGCTACAGGTATTTTTCATTAACCTTAATTACTTATTCTATCAGTTTGTTTTTCTATGCCTGCTACTTAAAATAATTTCTTCCCCAAGTACGACACACGTGCCTGTTTTCAGCCACCCCTTGCACAATCCCTGACATATTTTCACCATACAGTTCTGGCTGTCCTCTTTTGTAACTAACAGAAATGGACAGAAGATGAGAAATTACAAACCCCAGAATTGATGTGCATGACTTTAAAATGGCTTTGGCAGAACTCTTCATCCAGCTCTGCTGAGTGAATATTGAGTGGTGACTAAACCAGAACCTAAATACTCCCCAACCTAAATGCACTTTTATCTTTCCTGAAAATTCCCTTCCCTCTTGTGCCAGAATAAACCATGTTTACTGTAAGTCTTATTGCAACAGGGGGGGGGGGGACAAGACTATGGGTGTCCTAAAGTGGAAATATTACCCAATCTGGCTGCATCAATCTTCTGTGTAAAGAACGACACACAGATCACAAAGCAAATAAATCCTGCAGAGTATGTTGGGGAGACTAAGCAAACCAAATAAGGTCAGTGTTTTAGTACTGCCTTGTTTTGAAGTCATTATGCAAGGGATATTTTCCCCAGTGAAACTGCACTAATCAATACAGTGACTCAGCACTGTGGCAGTCTATTTAATAGAGACTTGTGTTTTTCCCCTCAAAATGCCATACTTGAGCAGCTGATCCACTGCAAGAACAATCACCACATGCTGTCTTTATCTACTACCTGTATCAGCTAAGAAATGTGTACAGTGGTACCTCTGATTATGAACGCTTCAGGTTATGAACTCCGCTAACCTGAAAGTAGCTACTCCTGGTTGTGAACTTTGCCCCAGGATGCGAACAAAAATCACGCGCCGGAGCGGGAGGCCCCATTAGCAAAAGCACACCTCAGGATAAGAACGGTTTCAGGTTAAGAACGGACCTCCGGAACGAATTAAGTTCATAATCAGAGGTACCACTGTATTCCTACATTGTGAGATCTTTTGTTTGTTTAGATTCTCTGGAAAAGAGCAAAGTGTTGTCCAGAACAAGGACAGACAAGAAGTGGAGAGAATGGATGCTGAAATTTGTGTATTTTACTTTTCATTTTCCAGCTATGACTTACACAAATATAATTCATGCTTTCTTCCCTACATTTTATTACCTCTCCAACTAATATATTACCACTGTAATATGTTTTAAAAATAAAACTTAGTATTCTGTGATGTGGTAAATCACTCATGGTCTGAATAATTTTGGGAACATTTTCAAACATTTAACCAAGTAAACTAAAAAGAGAGGAAAGAATCACGGAGTGATGTAAATTATGAAGGAATAGTTTGATCCATTTAATCCTACTGAAAGAATGAAGCTGTTTAAAGAATCACAAAGGCCTTTCCTTTAAAGCCTAAGAGCCGAGCATGCATTTCATACTTCTCTGTGACAGCTGATATTTCAACACATTTTATAGGCACGAAAGAACTTAAGAAGAGCCTGTTGAATCGGGCCAATGGCCCACCTGGTCCTCCATCCTTTTCTCACAGTGACCAACCATGTGGCTTTGGGAATTCTGCAAACACGACCCGAGAACCTGAATCCTCCTGCAGGTTCCAACAAGGCCCAATAGGTGCAGCCAGCAAGGAACATCGGAAGCTGCCTTAAACAGTGTCTCATAGTTCAGCGTTATCTACACTGACTGGGGGTTTATCCACACTTTAACTTTTGCCCTGCTCTTTCCAGGCAGAGGTCTGAGCTAAAACGCTCCACGTCCAAGCAATTTTATTTTATTTTTCATATATTTTTGCCCTGAGCTTTCCCCTGCTCTTTAAAGCTGAATTGGAGCAAACGTCAATTTGGGTTTTCCATGGCTTGATGCTCACTCTGATTGAGAAAGGTAAGTATGGATAAGCCCTGACAGTGGCTTTCCAGTGTTTCAGGCAGGAAGTCTTTCAAAGTCCGACCTTAAGATGTTGAGGGTGAAACCTGGGACTTTCTACACACAAAGCAAACGCTCTACCGCATACCTGTAGTAGTTCACATGAACTGACTATGGACTGCGAAACAAGGTCCAGCATCTTTCATGCCTCATTTTACACAGGAGTTTCAGACCCACAGATTTCCTTAACAGATTACCTGCAGGATATCTGGCATGGACAAAATGTTTGAAAACTGCTTTTATATGACAGCAGTTTACAGCACAACACTGTTCTTGTAGATGTGTTTGTTATTAGTGCATTACGGCCGTATAAAGGGAAAATGGATTTATGGCAAGCAAAGGTACCGGTACTTATTAACTCTACATCTTATTTGCATACTATCAGTGAATACATTCACTAAAATGTAATATTACTAAATATTACTAAAATTTGTGATATTCCATCCATAACCAACAGCATCAGTTAATACACAGAGAGAGAGGGGGGGGGTACCTTGGGTTACAGACACTCCAGGTTACAGACTCCACTAACCCAGAAATAGTACCTCGGGTTAAGAACTTTGCTTTAGGATGAGAACAGAAATCGTGCTCCAGCGGCACGGCGGCAGCAGGAGGCCCCATTAGCTAAAGTGGTGCTTCAGGTTAAGAACAGTTTCAGGTTATGAACGGACCTCCGGAACGAATTAAGTTCTTAACCCAAGGTACTACTGTGTGTGTGTGTGTGTGTGTGTGTGTGTGTGTGTGTGAGAGAGAGAGAGAGAGAGAGAGAGAGAGAGAGAGAGAGAGAGAGAGAATGAAATACACTTTTTGCAAAATGGTTGAGCTATTGTGACAAGTTTTTGTAATACTGCTGCTTTCATACACATACTGAAGGATAGGCTCCCACTAATTTATGCAATAAATCAGGAGCATAATGGCTTGATCAGCGCAATTTGTTTCACCTGCTTCTGCATCCCTATGACTTTTATGACAGACCAAAAGTTGGCTAGTGCACTGAAACATTTTAATGTCTCTGCAATAAGCGATCTGCTTACCAGTCAGCAATAATGGAGCATCAGATGTTTCCAGACTCTTCACTGGGTCTCAGTAAGAAGCCTTTACATTGAACAAGAGAAATCAGGACTCCCCCAAGATGCCTTATCTCTCTGGCCTGCAATTCATCCTCCTAATCCCAGATAGGTGCAACATGACTGTTCAGTGATGAAGGACAGGCACTCTCTCTCGGGTCACTGGGATACAAGTTCCAAACCTAGTCCTGAGAACTAGTTCTAGGCTAAGCAGGAAAATAAACATATTGAAAAGGCCTTTTGGATAACAGGTGGCTCTCATCAGCAAGGCTAACTACAAACAGCATTAATTACAACACATTCAATAACCTCAACAATACGTTTTCTAATATGGCGAGGTCTGTCTCAAACTGCTTACTAGCAGTAGCCTAACACTTTACTCCATATTGTTGAGAACTGGAAGTAGTGAAAAAGAATAAAAAACAATACGATCTTGACACAAAAGAGTTGCTCACGTTACAAAAAAGCAGCTGAATCTTGTATTTACAAGAGGTCCTTGGACAGCATATAGCTATTACTGTTGAACAATGGGCACATATGTCTGCAGATTTAAAAAAAAGGGGGAGGAAAGACTATCAGCCTTCGTTGTATAAAAAAACCACATTCAGAATTCCTTTCTAACAAACACCCGTAGAAATACTTGATGAATGGGCCCTGAGAGAGCACTTCTCATTGCCCTAGCATGGAATGGCTTATAGGCATACAACACTCCATCAATATAGAGAGCTGGCAGAATGAGAGGCAGGAAGGATGCTCTCAGACAGCATGCATCTGCTTACTAATCGCATGGAGTGCCTCAATTCTCTCCCCTCATTCATCGCCTGAAGAAAGTTCACCATATAGCAACACACCATCAACAGATGGCCCCTGGCTAACGGATTACTCAAGAGCAGCTTGTTAATTTACCCCAAATAAGCAGAATTACTGTCTTCCATTTGAATCCAAAATCCAGATCTGGGGTAGCAGATTAGGGTGCTAATACATTTACAAGCGCCTTCTTTTTTTTAAAGTTTGATTTTTTTTATAAAAAAAAAAAGTTACTGCATACACTTCCACAGCATAAGTGAGGCATTTTCTATTTATCTATGTTTTGGAGATAAATGCTACATGAAGTGGATTTTGAGACATATGCTAATTAAATCATTTACCTCCTACCTCTGTTTTCCCCTCTAGGAATCTTTTGCATTGTACGTTTTAATTTACAGAATTAAACTTTTATCACCTTTACCTTATGGCTGTTTAAAAGTAACAGCACCTTGCACCATTCTACTCTCATAAACCATGTAAAATATCCATTAAAACCTAATAAGCATTTAAAAATAATGTAGCTCATATTGTAATATTTGAAGTTTTCTAGCAGCTGAAAGCATCATTAACTTGAAGGTGTCCGTTTTCTTGAAAACCACATTTAAATTCAAAATTGTGCTTACTAAAGTTCTCTTAATACCAAGGTTAAAAAAGGGAGGGTGTTTTTCGTTTGTTGTTTGTTTGTTTTAAGTAGATTATGTGGACATCCACTTTAAACTTTTGCCATCTTTTTAACAACACTGTATGAACCCAGTGATTTTTTAGTTACATTTATAAACACACACAGAGAGTGTTTGTGTGTGTGTGTGTGTGTGTGTGTGTGTGCGCGCACATATAGTCAGATTATACATCTAAAAAGTGGCAACAATTTGCATTGTTCTCTATTGGGAATTTGCACAAACTCCTCAGCTTACTGAATGGTTATTTAAAAAGATTTGCGAAATAACATTGTCAATGAAATTAATATACTTTTCAAGGAGTCAATAGAGATCTCAAATAAATGGTCTGTTTATAAACTTTTGATCCATACATCTTTTTAAACTATTATGGAATGCTGTGGAGATCTCAAACTTAAACCTAACTTTGTAGAAGTACGTTAGAAGCTATTTTTTCTTAAAATAAAGAAGTATTTAAGAAAAGGTTTGTAAATCAAATCACACCAGAAGAGCAGGTAAGGAAAGAGACACATTTGGGAGTGAAGAACAACATCACATACTGAAACTCAAGAGTGAACTTCAAGTCGTTATTCTTCTAAAGGCAACTCAACCATTGTTGGCATGAAGGGAAGGCTTCCCTCTTTCACACCTACTCATGTAAACCCCTTAATTGAAGTAGATACATTGCTTACCTGAAAATTCAGCAAGCTGCATTTGTTGATTTGGTGAGACTAGCCATTGCTTCATCTCTTACAACATGTGGGCAACACATAGTCCTCTGAAGCCTTTCATGTCTGCCCAGGTACCCAAGCCACACAAACATAGCCTCTCCTTCCGTCAAACTTTTGGCAACTGTAAAGGGGAAGAAGGCATGTGGGAGAGAGAACCCTGCATGCCTTCTACCCCATACATGTGGTAGTCCATCAGACAGTATAATTTATCCCTTCTGTGGTCCACCCTTCACCCTAGCTGGGAGCAGCTAGTATCATGCTGGGTGTCACAGGCAAAATCCCTGCTTTCAAAGCGTTTTCCTCATCCTGCATTCATAAAGCACTAATTTTTCATGTGCACTATAAAATGAAAGCAATATTAACAAGCTGTAAAGGTTTATCACCTTTACTTATCTATTAATCAGAAGAAACATGCAAAAACTAAAGCAGGCTTTAGCTAGATGCTTCCGCTTGGTTGTTGTGTTTTGTTTTAATCTGATGGCATTCTGACACATCTAGTTTGGTAGCGTTGCAGAATTCTTTGACATCCAGTCAGCTGTGCCTAAAGGTGCCATTATTTTAAAAGGCAGAAATTTAAATTACAGCCATTGAAACTTTTGCCAAAAAGACATTAACTTCCTGTTAGTTCAGGCTTTTGAATGGTTCTAGACTTAATAAAAATCACTCTTAGGCAATCCTGATGGAAAGCCATCAGAGCTATTTTTCATGCTTATGGAATTAATGTTGAGAACTATTTTCTTTCTCCCCTGGTAGAGTGAAACAGCTGCTCAAAGAAAAAGAAAAACAACTTCAATACAAGCAATGGGATGTGTGTGTCATGTTGCCAATATGGCTTGTTCTTACTCTCAATGGTATCCATTGTATAAGAAGTGGTTTGGTTTGGAAATAATACCTTACAGCTCTTCTTTTAAGGGCTTTACAGCTTTGGGCTCACATTAGTCCTTTTTGGAAGGGAAATTCATTAACTCACCTGCTGTTTTATGATGTCTCCGATGAAGTTCTACTATTACTGGCTTTTGTTATTTTAATTATTGTTTACTGTTTTGATAATTTAATGCAATAATGTTATTGTATTACAGTGCATTGCTGTATTGTGATATATTGTATTTTTATGGTAATCTACTCTGGCAATTATTTTTAATAGAAAAGGGGGTTTGAATATTTTAAGTAGATTTAAAAAAACCCCACTTGTTAAATAAGCCTTTGCATTTGTGGGTCTGGTGAATTCGAGGTTCATTAGGTATAAACTTGTTCTTTATGCAAACCATCCTATGAGCGGATATCTTTCTACCATTCTACAGTCTCTTCTCAGCATTTCTGCTCTACCAACAGACATATTTGGTGACGCAGTAGCACAGGCCCAATGCGTGTGGCAGTAATAAACGCCTCCTTTACCAAGGGTTTCATGCCTTTGATATGGAAAGAGGCAGTGATATAGTGCCTGATCATGGAAATGGAAATCTACTTGGGTAGGGATCACTTTGGTTTTTAAAATTCCCATTGGGTATGTGCATAAGTTCTAGTAATGTAGCTCCAGAGCTTTGGATGAAAGTAATGATTGAAATCCCTTCTAGACTGGACTTCAGCCTAGTTTCAGCATGGAAACTGCCTTGGTCATCCTAGTGGATGATCTACAAAATGGATAAGAGGGTGTGTAGGCTCCTGGCAGGGTTTGACACCATTGGCCTTTGGAGTCACCTTGAAGTGATGGAAACTGGGGCCATGGTGTTGAAATGGGTTTGTTTATTCCAGGGATTTCTTACCACACAGAAGGTAGTACTGGGGGGCTGCTCTTCTTCCCCATGGCATGTCACCAAGGAAGTTTCATTAGGTTCCACCTTATCCCACTGTGCTATTTAACACATACATGAAGCTGCTGGGGAAGGTCAACTGGAAATTTGGTTCCTGAAGTCATCGTGTACCCATGTTTATCTTTCACTTTTATATGAAAGGAGGCAGTTGAAATGTTGAAGCACTGCTTGACAGTTCTGAAAGACTAGGTGTGGTACAACAAGCTGAAACTCAGTCCAAACAAGTTACCATTAGTAGATGAACCATTTACAGCTTTCCCTAGTTTAAAATGGTACACCAGCTATGGCCTTTGCTGATGAAGGTGGACCTTGGCATGGGCATTCTTGCTTTAATGACTTCCAGATTAGACTGCTGTAACATGTTCTATACAGGGCTACCCTTGGAAAATGTTTAGAAGCCTCAATTAGTGCAGAATGCTGTCGCCAGAATGTTGGCAAGAGCTAGGCGGTCTGATTTATCGTGCCATTTCTTTATGTCTTGCACTGGCTGCTGATTAGTTCCCAGGTCAATTCAAGGTGCTGGTCTTAAAGCTTCAAAGCCCTTGTTGGCTTGGCACCTGTCTACTTTAGGAACTACCTTTCCCAGATGTTCCTCTCCATATGCTCAGATTATCATCTGAGACTCTGTTCTAAGTCCCTCAATGTCAGGAGATGTGGCTGGTGTAAATTAGGGGTACAGCCCCTTTTCTGTTGTGCCATCTACCCTATGGAAAATTCTGTCAAGTGGCCGCTTCACTATTTAATGAATTCATAATAAATTTATACCTCCCTTTCCAAGCAAGGTTCCCCACAAAGCAGCCACACTGCTTCAGGAGGTTGGTGCAGACCTGCTTTTTAAAAAAAGACCTTTGGTTAATCATGTAGTTTTGCTGCCTCAGATCTGTGCTATTTTTTTCTGCTGCTGAAATTTGATATACAGATTGGATATAGTTTTTTATTATTATTATTATTTGAATGTCTATTGAGAGTTTTGTTTTAGGGATTTTTAAAAAACTTGTTTTATTACAGTTTGTTAGTCACCTTGAGTCTGTCAAAATAGTCAGGATAGAAATTTTAAAAATAAATTTGAATAAAATAAATATATATTTTCATTGCAAGCAATGATGTGCTTGGGAGATGCAAAATTTGCCTGGAAGCTAAGAAAATCCAAGCTTAGTGTACAAAAATAATTGGATGACTCAAGTGATATTTAATTCATTATTTTGATTTAAAATGCCTGTACTGTTATTTCCTGATGACCAAGCTCACACTTTTTAAAACCAAGGTACTAAAAGTGACTGCTACATGTATTTTTTGTATTTCTACATGCATACAGCAGTGTGCTGTTTATTTTATGGACTGTAATGTCCTTTGGCTTAAAGTGATCAATTTTTTCCATATTTTTTGATCTACTGTTTCACTCAAATCAATTTCAATTTTTCTACTATTGCACGCCAGAGCAGCCACCATAACAGTTCCAATCTCAATCAAAAGGAACCTGAAGCTTCCCCCACACATTGTCTGCATGAAGCACAGAGACTTCTATCTTGTACCCCCTTTCAATTTTAGAGGAAACTATGGTGCAGTGTTGTGCTTGCAGATATTAACACAAAATCTCCCTCTTGGACTACTGCAATGCACTCTACGTGGGGCTACCTTTGAAGGTGTCTCGGAAACTGCAATTAATCCAGAATGCGGCAGCTAGACTGGTGACTGGGAGAGGCCACCAAGACCATATAACACCAGTCCTGAAAGATCTTCATTGGCTGCCAGTACGTTTCCAAGCACAATTCAAAGTGTTGGTGCTGACCTTTAAAGCCCTAAATGGCCTTGGTCCTGTATACCTGAAGGAGCGTCTCCACCTCCATCATCCAGCCCGGACACTGAGGTCCAGCGCCGAGGGCCTTCTGGCAGTTTCCTCACTGCGAGGTGAGGTTACAGGGAACCAGGCAGAGGGCCTTCTCGGTAGTGGCACCTGCCCTGTGGAACGCCCTCCCAGCAGGTGTCAGAGCAATAAACAACTATTTTACTTTTAAAAGATTACTGTAGGCGGCCTTGTTTAGGGAGGTTTTTAATGTCTGATGATGTATTATTTTTAATATTTGGTGGAAGCCACCCAGAATGGCTGGGGAAACCCAGCCATATGGGCAGGTTACAAATAATAATAATAATAATAATAATAATAATAATAATAATAATAATAATAATAATAATAATAATAAACACAACTAGTATCAAACAGTAGTTTCAAGCATGGTTAGAAATGTGGTTGTGCTAACCATGATCGGTGTTAGAGAATCAAATTTAGAAGCGCCTTCAGAAGTCATCCAGTCTGTGATCAACCTCTGGATGCTAGAAATCTACTCCTACAACAAGCCTGAAACATAGTCACCCTGACCTTACTTAAAGAAGAGCCCACCACCTTCTGAAGTAGTCTCATCCACGGTTGAACTTGTACTGTCAGGTATTGCTTCCTAATGTATAGTCTAAACCTTTTTATTGTAGTTCAAACCTACTGGTTTCAGGTCCTATCTTAACTGATTTCAGTGTAGCCATTAACACCGCATCACTGATAGCTCTGAAACAGCAGAAAAGGGACAACAGAAATACTGGGGAAAGGCAGGCGGGAAAAGATAAGGGAAATTGATACAATTCTGTACAATTCTAATGAGCAACACATCTTCCATAATATCCTAACTAGACTAAAGGATGTCGAGAGACAAAATATTATGGCAGCTGTAAATAAAATTTGCTCCCCCATATTCTATGATTTAAATATCTTAGATAGCAGAGCCAATTACGTCACTAAATTAATAATCCCAGCCCAACGTAGGGCTTTTATGCTGGCCCGGTTGAATGTTTTTCCCTCAGCATTTGTCTGGGGAAGATATCAAAACATCCCTAGAAACAAGAGATTCTGCAGATGCTCTATGAATGTCCCGGACACTGTAGAGCATATTCTCTTTCATTGCCCACTGTACAGTACGCTCCGTCAACGCGTGCTGTCCCCTCTTTTGGGTGGTCTGGAACCCCAGCAAGGTGAATGTGTGGCATTCTGCCTATCCGACGTTGACCAAAGGGTAACGGCGGGGGTAGCCGAGTTTTTGGTAGCAGTCCTCCAAGGAGCAGGTTAACAAGGAAAACCACTGATTCTATATGTATATATATATGTGTGTATGTAGCCAACTGCTGCCTTTTTATATATATTCCAAGGCTTTTACATGTTATTTTCTCTCCTATGGTTTTATTTGCATAATGCCTAATAAAGGTTTGATTGATGATGATATGAAACAGCGGTCTGTGTTAAAGAAGTAAGTTTACTGCTTCCCCAAGTCCTTTCCCTCCCCACAGCTCTGCAAAATATTTATTTGGGGTTTAATAATTAAGTCACATTAGATGTTTTGCACAGGAAGAAAAGAGATACATGGAGGTGCTCTGCCTTCAACAGAACTGGGAAAATGGCTTATGCATTGAAACAGGAAGACCTTTACATCTATGTGCATTTCATGTGAGCATGGGAAAAGGGTGGAGGTCCTTCTCAGCCTTGCTTGCTCCAATTGGGTTTTCTTGTGGTATTTTGTGGAAGGTAAAGGCCACTATTGGGAGTGACATTTATGAAATGTAACTCTAAAAAACCCAGAACACAAATCGCAATGCTGAAAGGTACTTTTAAAAAAAGAAAGGGAAGAAAAGTGAGTGACACTGTAAATGACATTCCCCCACCCCAACTTACTTTAAACTATTTTAAATAGCAAATTAGCCTGGCGCAGAGTGGATTTTTTTTTTCCCCTTACAGGAGAGATGAAAGGTTAACTGTCTGAGAGAGAATAATATGTTTGACATCTATTTAGGGAAGAAAGGGTTTGTTAATAAAAGCAGAGCCCCACTTGATGTTCCTAATGCTTCTTAGTGTTTGCATACACTTCCAAATAATTAGGGAATCTTACACCCCCTTCTTTCCCTACAACAAAAAAAGAAGGGTAGGAACCCAGAATGGGAAATAAAAAAGCCATTTCAGACCCCAGTGCCTTGTTTGCTGGCTTTGACAGAGGTCCTTGGAGGTCGGAGTGACTGACAAGTCTTTGGTAGCTGAGGGACTGCAGATAATGCACATACCATCTTTTGAGACACAAGAGCTCTGAGTGCTACTCACCATATTTAATAGGGGAAGGAGAGGCAGTGGTTGGAACAATGCAGCAAGCAGGATGACTCAAAGATTACAAATAGCTTCCTCAGCCAATTAGTTCCAATTAGAAAAGCAGGAGGGTACTGTAAACCTTGCAGACAGCAACAAGTGCCTCCCCTAACTCGCTCTCTGGCTCTCACAGAGCTACTTTGGTAACCACTTTCTAGAATGCATCTCTTAACTGGCCAAGAATACTTGCCTCGGCTCCCCTGAGAGAAAATGTGTTGTACATGTCACTACACCAGTAAAGTTCCTTTAAAAAGGCAATTGCAGCTGGGTGCAAAGGCTTCAGTTTCAATAACCTATGGCTCAGACTGGGATTTCATAAAGTGCAACTGAGAGAAAACCACAGTTTAAATAAAATGAGAAGCAGCATTGTCAACAGAACCCCATGCTGTGAGCGCACAACGGTCCTAGCAGGCAATCTTTTGAACAGGATAGCTAGGAAGAGCGATGGGGTGGCATGCTATTTCTAGCACTAACACTCTGGATTTTGCAATATCTGGGTTATATTCCCTTCATATGGATTGGTAGGCACTAGTTTTTCTTTGCAAGTTAATAGGATACAATTACAAGAGGAAGTTTTGTTCCTCTCATAGAATCTGAGCATGCTTTCCTTCTCTGTCTTTCTGACTAATAACATCAAACTATTGCATTAAGCAGACTTTACATTTATTGAGGAAAATATTACCTCCTTTGGTGTGTCATTACATTAGCTTAGAGGCTGTGCTTTTCATTTTGCACCAAAAAAAGTACTCTCATTGCACTGAAGTGTTAAGCATCAGTTCCTACTTGTTTCAGACTATTTTTCCATCCTTAACTCCCACACACAACTGGAGACAAGTAGCAGCATCAACTGCTATGTGGAACATCAGGTGCCTGATGAAGACATGTTAAAAAAAAAATCAGCAGGCATTTTAAGTAAGCTTTTCTGATTTTCTGGTTAATTTTAGCAAATCAGTATCCGTTTTGTATCACTTAGAAACTACGGTGCTAAGAGGTATAAAAATGTCTGAAATAAATAAATACAGAAATTTAACTTCATGTTATGCAACACTTACCACAATGGTTCTCAATGTGAGACATAAACACACTCTGCCCACGTGGGCGCTACACATATTTTAAGGTTTCCCCTGTTCCTGGGAGGCTTGCTTAGACAACACTGATATATGACATGTCTAGGCAACAGTTGGCCATGCATTTATCTCAGGACTGGCATGTGCAGCCATAGGCACATCAGGCATTCATGAAAGATGCAAGTATCCATGAAAGATGCAAGTATCCATGAAAGATGCAAGTATCCAACCACATTCCACAAACACTGCCATTTTTATCAGCCAAAATGACATCACACCAGTCATATTCAAACAATCAGAGTGCTCAGTGTTTTCTAGAATACATTAATTAGTTAAAATGTTTTGGGGATACCTTCGCCAAGAAAAAGCCTTATACAAAAGACACTACTATGAAATACAAACAGCATTATTCTACATTTAAAAAACAACACCTGCTGTTACAAAGGGAACATAGGAAGCCCTCTTATACTGAGCCAGGCAACTGGTCCATCACATTCAGTGTGGCTTGCACTAACTGGTAGCATTTCTCCAGAGTCTGAGATGGGACATTTCCATCCCTACCTGGTGATGCTGAGAACTGAACCTAAGTTATCTTAGGTTATGCTTTGCTGCTGAACTAGCATTTCATTTATAGGTATTCAAAATCAACCAATATATTTAAGGGTCAGTTACTTTATAAACAAATCATGAGTAGATGGTTGAAAAAGTAGTTTCATTTAGGTATTTACAAAGCAGAGAAGACACTTTAGAAGCGTTTTCAGTTCAGCAGCGCTAAAATCTAAACTAATGAAGGGAAGAAAGCCTACAGTGTGTTTCTTCCCACCCTGCTTTGAACGATAAATGCTGTTCTGCTGCCAGTACCAAGCCAGATGAAGAGTGCAGCTATGACACAACACAGGTACTTAACTTTTACAGAATTTTTCCAACTGTGGCTTCATTTTCCATCTTTGGAAACCTTTTTAAAAGGAGCCCTCATTTAGTCACAGAGGGACTGCCAAGCCATTTCAACGTCAGCAATGACCCAGCCGTAATCACAAAACACACATGTAAATACCAGGTTTCTTCTGAGCCAAGTTACTTTGATGCTTCATAAATCACAAGGCTATGCTGAAGTAAACAGAAAGTGTTTTCACAGTGTTCTGAAACTATATTTCTTCACACCAGCTAGGTGTGATAAGGTCTGCATATAGCACTGTGGGCTTTTCACTAAGGGCCATAGATGGAGAAAGGCCACACAAAAGCCCTATTCATGGATTCCAAAGAATATAAGGACTTAAATCGAGGGGGGGGGGATATCCTGACCTTCAGAGGGACGTTCCTATGGGAGTTTTGAAGTGCATTTAATTGAATGTGCTTACAAGTCCCTTCCGTATCTTCCAGCTCTATGTGAAGCACATATGCCCACTGCATGCAGAAAGATTGGAGGCAGTGGCTGTGTGTACATGCATGCTCCTTGCTCCACGATTTAAGCCCTCACAAGTTCTTTTGCTGTCGTGAATAGGACTAAAATGGCCCAAACCTTCCAGGAGAAATTGCAGATAGTCACGAATGTGTTAAAATCAGAGGTGCGCACAGGCAACGAGGTCCAGTTCAAACCCTAATTCAGCACTTGGGAAAACAGCACAGTTTGGCTTGGAATGATTCAGAGATGGGCTAACTTGGGAAACCTGACTTGGGAAAACAGAAGCTGCATGCCCCTGCTGTTTAATATTATGGGAAATTAAACCAAAAATGGCTAAAACATTTCCCCCTTTTTAAGAAAATTTGATAATTTGATATTAGCAAGCCTATTTTATCACAGTTATTAAAATGTTATGTGTTAAGTGTATTTAACTTAAGGCTGCTGCATCAACCTAGATTTTCAGTCATAACTGTGAATTTCCTTTGGCAGATTTAACACCGACCATTGCTTTTACTTAACTGTAACGGTTTGTTATGAGAAGTCATGACTACATGCATCTTTGGGCTGCCTGCACTATGCATTACCTAAGCCAAAGGAATATCCCCTTTCCACCTATCTCTAATGTGAAGGCCTTGCTCTTAAATGGTGCTGCCTGAGTTCAGGGTGGGAGCTGTTCAGGACAAAAGTAAAAACTGTTTTGAAGACATGGCTGAAACCCCGATCCTTCCCACCGAAAGGCAGAATTCTTCAGTGCTAAAGGGGGGGGGGGGGACTGAGGACTGACCTCTACATTCATAAAGATGAGAAGAATTTTGGGCGTGAAAGACCTGAGTAGACATGCTTCTAAAATATGTCTATTTATATACATTATTTCAATATACCCTTCATGCTACCATAGCATTTCAGTGTGCTGACATGACTTTTCGAAAATGCTATCTAGAGACTGTTCAAAGCACATAATTGAATAACATTCCTACACTTCCAACAACATAAACAAAGAGCATTAGACCAAAATTATAAAATCGTTATATTAGTCCTACAAGAAGAAAAATGAGGCTTATTTATTGTCTGTAATCAAATTTTTAACGGTGCAAGAAATTACCTACTTAATAAATTCATTTGCATTCCTCAGTTCTACACTTTACTATCAGCCTGGTGAAAGAATAAGTATTGTTAAGCTACAATATGCATTTCAGAAGTTCCCACACTAAGGAATGTAAATGGAATGTCAAACAGGATGGTACTTAAATACTCCCACCCTCACCATATTTAAGACTCTCATTTAGCATTTTATCTACCTGTTTAAGTGACAACTCTGCCACATAGCTATGGAGAGGAGCAGGGTAAACATCACTCTATAGTAACACATCCTCCTTTAAAATATTTTTTTTAAAAAAAATAATGACAGAATGATTGTGGCCTTGAATCACAGTACCCTCAGGTCTAGCTAGGAGCATGTTATTCAGATCCTATTGAATGGAAATAAATAGTTGAATTACCTGAAAATAAGAATTGGTAGCACTCTTCCAATTAAACATTACAAAGCTTTTCCGTAAAAGAATTGCGTTTTAAAAAACGTAGATATGAGAGTTAATGTACTGCTATTAACTTTTGTTATTATAGTGTGATCCTATTCATGCTCATTCCGAAGTGAGTTGCATTGAGCTCAACTATGTATAGGACTCTGGCAAGAGACGTAAAACTTGACTGCGTAGGCACATCTCTAGCCAAAGGGTGTTCTCCCAGATATACTTTTTCTTGGTTTTTAAAGCCACACGGAGGGACAGAAGGTATATACCACCTAATCCTATGAAGACTGGAGATCTGCAGAGAAATCGGTTTGTAAGCTGTAGATTCTAGGTCACAAACCCCCAATATCCCCTCAGCCACTTATTTTTCCAGCTTAGTCTGTGCCTTCCCCACAGAGAGGGACAGATGGCACCAAGCAAGCATATCACAAGATAGATATATTTTTTTGTAGTAGTGATTAGTCTGGATTGGAAAACAACATACGGTGAATAATTTGCTCTCTTTTTTCTCTTACTTGTCTTAACCCAAACACATTGACCTCCACCAAAGTCAGAGGTCCCAAATGTGTCCTTTCCCCTCAGACCTTTCATCTGCTCCTTTCATTCCATTCTCTGGGCACGGCACAAAGGTCCTTAAAAGCTATGACATAAAATAGCAACATACGACAGCTACCGTGTGGAAATGAATGAATCACACAGGTCAAACTGGAGCCCAAGCACAACATCTGGGGAAACCATTCATCACTAAGGCAGTGCTGTGCAGACTTGATGAGTATGTAGCTGTCACAGATATGCAGAGCCTTCCTCTTTATCTCCATCAACACATGTATCATCTTTCCTACAATTCTAGCAATGAGGCACCTGGTCTCTAAGATGGGTGGCAACTACAGTAAGTTATTGTCCAAACTATTCCAGCTGAGCATTACAACTGGACAACGTTAGCAAGCTTCCCTTTGTATCTGCCACTGCATCCTTCTGGACAGTCTGGAATATTTATTTCATCCATAGATTTGGGTTGTGCTAATATATGTCTCGGATCTGGTTTGGAACCTTCAGAGCAAATCTGTGAGGGCGTGTCCTTGCAGGTGTTGTTCCACATTCACAAAGATTTAGTTAGTTACAACCCTATGTTTTTATTGATTCCCAGTTAACATGAAAGCAATTCAACATCTGAAAAAAATAACTATGTGATCCAGAGAATAAGCAACCCACCGGTTTCCATGAATACAAGGAGGTATGTGCAGGAAATGTGACCATCACAGAAGGCTCACTAGCATTCTTCTTAGTTTTGCATGAAAAGTTGGGTTGCCCAGATAGAATCATGGAATTGTAGAGTTGGAAGAGCACCCTGAGCCCCATCTAGTCCAACACCCTACAAAGCAGGAATCCTGCCCACAGCCAAAGGCTACAATGCTAACCATGTCTACTGAATTCTGTATGGGCTTCTTCCAGGCTAAGTGGGGCTAAGATAGCAGCCTAACTACAGTGGTGCCTCGCAAGACGAAATTAATTCGTTCCGCAAGTTTTTTCTTCTTGCGAGTTTTTCGTCTTGTGAAGCACGGTTTCCCATAGGAATGCATTGAAAATCAATCAGTGCGTTCCTATGGAAACCGCCTTCAGACCAGGTCCGGGGACAGTCTGTCCCCCTACCTCTTCTGAAGGCTGGGGGGGGGGGACAAGGGCTTTTCTTCCCACCGCCAGCCTTCAGAACAGCCTTCTGAAGGCTGGCGGTGAGAAGAAAAGCCCTTCTCCCCACCTCCTGCCCCGCAAGCTCCAGGGACAGGAGGGCTTTGCTGCCGACCGCCAGCATTTTAAAAGCCCCCACTGTCCCGGGGCGATTTTAAAATGCTGGCGGGCGGCAGCGAAACCTCTGCTGTCCCGGGGCAATTTTAAAATGCTGGCGGGCGGCAGCAAAGCCTCTGCTGTCCCGGGGCGATTTTAAAATGCTGGCGGGCGGCATTTTAAAATTTTTGCTGCCGCCCGCCAGCATTTTAAAATCGCCCTGGAACAGCGGAGGCTTCGCTGCCGCCCGCCAGCATTTTAAGATCGCCCCGGACAGCAGAGAAGTCTCCGCTGTCCCGGGAAGGCAGGCGGGGGGGAGCAAAGACTTTTGCCCCCCGCCGGCCTTCAGAAGAGGTCCAGGACCTCTTCTGAAGGCCGGCGGTGGGCGAAAGTCTTTGCTCCCGACCGCCAGCATTTTAAAAGAGGTCCCCGGAGATTTCCCTATGGGCTTTCTTCTTGCGAAGCAAGCCCATAGGGAAATTCGTCTTGCGGAACGACTCAAAAACGGAAAACTCTTTCGTCTTGCGAGTTTATCGTTTTGCGAGGCGTTCGTCTTGCGAGGCACCACTGTATTTTTACTGCTACAGATATTCACTTTTTGGGGAGATTGATTCTATGGTGAAACAAGCCTTGTCGCTCGATTCTTCTCACTCTTTGTTCTTTCCAGCTGAGTTTCCATTCAGCTGCCCCTGCAGTTGTGTGCAAATCTTTGGAGTTATATCATCCTTTCCCTCCAATCCGAAATGTATTTTTCTACAAAGCTGCCAGGAAGGTTGCTTTTCAAAACAATGCCTCCTGTGTATCCTTTGCTCAACTGCATGGGGTTCCTCTCAGTTCTGTAATAGGATAAAGATGGTACAGCATTGTTACAGCAACAATATTACTCCTTTGAAATCTCTTGCCAAAAGATTTTAGAGTGCTGAAATTAACGTTAGTTGCCCACAGCCCGTAATGTACGTTCTGGCTGCCATTCACTCACATTTTGATACAATACCAATTTGAGCAAGAAAGAAATCACCAGAAGTCAAAGATAAATGCACAGTATTCTAAAGAAGAGGAAAAAAGAGACCTGCCTGTTTGATCAAAAACACCAAATGAGCCTAGCTGCGCTTTCCCCAACTTCTTTGGCAGGAGACTGAAGTGAAGATAAGAGAGCTTACATAGCATAATGCACTAATTTGCAGAGTTTAATGCAAAAGATGCACAAAAATAAACCAAAAACCAGATGGCACTCAATTGTGAATGATGAAAGAAGACTGGAAGTCTCTCACTTTATTATTTCGTGAGAATTTTAAAATTAATTTTATAACTGGCAGAAGCACAGTTTGCCATAGTTTTCAGGATACAGTTACTTCCTTCTCTTGTCCCGAAGTCCATCAATATATGTATATATTGACTGAAAACATGTAAAGGGGAATCTTGGTCATATCAAGACTCTCTTTTGTCATCATTTTAATAAATATACATAAGTGCTGCTGTACACAGGTAACCTGGGCAAAGTGGGCAATAGTCTGAAGATAGCATCAAATTAAAAAAACAGAAGAATGGCAAGTTGCTAATGCAGTGGTGTAGCTCCACAACAAGGGCATGCAATTCTGAACCTAATTCCCCAAAAGTGGTGGGGTGGGGGCAAAGTGGCTAGAGAGAATTTATCATACATCTCTACTGATCACATTAGTTCACTGGAAGTGAATTCACTCAAGCAAGGCCAGTGTAATAAATAACACCCTATTAGTTTTTAAATCTGATCATTAATTCTGAGCTGTCTGACCTGAGGTGTCAGGCACAAAGGCCCATAGTGCAGAATATGCCCCCTATGGATACATTCACCACAATATCAGTATTCTAGACCAGTCTGAGCGAAACCAGTTTACAAAATGTAATAAGCAAGCAGTTGGGTACCCTACCTTAACTATACAAAACGTGAAACAGCAGGGAGCCCGTCTAGATTATTGAATTTCACTGGCAGCGTCAATATTGACAAGAGTCGCTGAAAGCTGAGAATTACCTTATCCATTTTACTAGATAGACTGAAAATTGGTCAACAAGTGAAAAGAGGAGAACAAGGCAGATGGCAAAAGTGAATGGTGTTAAGAATTTTGTTGGTGTTAGGTATAAAAATAATTTGTTGCAAATTAGGTTGCAAAATGTGACAAAGATTGGTGTGGAACTTCTAAAACTATGCAAGTTGTATTGCATACTAAAGGTCTCAGGCTCGACCTTCAACATCACCATTTTTATTTTTTTTAAAGGTAGCAGTGGAAAGGCTTGTCAATGTCTGAGACCTGGAAAGACACATCCCACTCAAAACATACAATACTGTGGTAGATGGATATCCACCAATAGATATCTACTGTGATAGATAGGCTGATCTGCTAAACGTCACCTGCCTAAGCTTTGTGCACACAAATATACCGTATTTTTTGCACCATAACACTCCCTTTTTTCCTCCTAAAAAGTAAGGGGAAATGTCTGTGCGTGTTATGGAGGGAATGCCTACGGGTGGCATGCCTACGGATTTTCCTCCTCTAAAAACTACGTGTGTGTTATGGTCGGGTGCGTGTTATAGAGCGAAAAATACGGTAACCGTGAGTTGCACTCTCATTCTTTCTTGTACCACTTGTTCACTCAAACAGAAACATGTACTTCACACCTGCTACAGTTATATTGGACACACTAAATTGGTATAATTCATCAAATATTATATTTGAGATTTAAGCTAAGTCAGTCAGACCCAAACCTCACAAGAAGTCAAGTCCAGTTTGCCCCTAAGCTACAACCTTATTATTAGTGGAACTGCAGTTCTGAAGATTAATAATATCTACCTGAACTGTCTGGTCAAACTATATCCTTAACGTTAGCATTCAACTATCTATCCAACAGCTAGCTGTAATAGCTACTCACATGTAGTCAGTCCCATTAAGAGGAAACGATGAAAACAAAGTAGCAAAGATCACATTCTACATGTAGCAGAGTTAACAGTAGCAGAGTAAATCCAAAGGCATATAAATGAGTAGCTTGGCATGTTACTCAGCCCAGCTGTTTTAATGAAATAGGTGCACTATACATGCAGATATGTATGCTGAATATCTGTTTATGCTGAGATTTCTACATTCAACTCACTTTGCACAGTACACAAATAGTATATATAGAGCCAAGCTCTATTTTAATCACTCAGTAGCTCAGCGATAGACCTCATGCTTTTGCATACAAAAGACCACAGGTTCAATCCCTGGAATTTTTAAGTAGGGCTGGGAACTATTCCAGTCTGAAACCCTGCAGATCCACTATTGACCAGAGTTGATCAGGGATGCAAAATGTGTGGTCTTCTAAATGTTATTGGACTACAGCTCAAAACATACTTGGCCATTGGCCATGCTGGATGGGCTGGTGGGAGTTGGAGTTCAACAACATCTGGAGAGCTGTAGGTTCCCCATGCCAGTTCCCCATCCCTGCTCAAGACAATAAATGCTAAGCTAGATGAATTCAGGTTATGATCTCATATATGGTAGCTTCTTATGTTCCTAAAATCACCACCCTCCCCTACAAAAATGATTTTGAAGTATTATTTTAAGAAATCATATAGTTTGACTTAGAAAATGTATGGAACTGGAAAAGCTTTTGCCAAGCAAGTACTGCTCTATTCTATTGGTCAGACCACAGCTGGAGTACTGTGTCCATTTCTATGCACCACAATTGAAGGAGGATATTTACAAGCTGGAACATGCATAGAGGAGGGCAACCAAGATGGATCCAGGGTCCGGAAACAAAGCCTTAAGAGAAACCATTGAGGGACCTGGATATGTTTAGCCTGGTCAAGAGGACACTGAGAGGAGATATAGAATCATAGAGTTGGAAGGGACCGCGAGGATCGTCTAGTCCAACCCCTTGCAATGAAGGAATCTTTTGCCCACTGTGGGGCTTGAACCCAAGAACCTGAAATTAAAAGGGCTGTCACATGGAGGATGGAGCAAGCTTGTGTTTTTTTCTGTTCCAGAGGGTAGGATCTCAAGTAATGGCTTCAAGTTACAAGAAAGGAGATTCCATCTAAACAATAAGAACTTTCAGAGGGTAAGAAATGTATGACCATGGAACAGACTCCCTCATAAAATGGTGGGCTCTTGGAGGTTTTTAATCAGAGGTTGGATAGCCATCTGTCATTAATGCTTTAGCTGAGATTCCTGCATTGCAGGGGGTTGGCTAGATGATCTTTGGGATCCCTTCCAACTCTACAATTCTATGATAAATCTAAGGGGGTTTTTTTTAAAAAAAGGAGAAAAAAATTAAGAACAACAATAGCTTGTGGTCAAATTAAATGCTGGAACATAAAACAACATACATTCTCTTGATCACACTGTATATGCATGTTTTATTCCCTCTTCCACTTATTTCCACTGCATATTTTGGGTAGAATTCATCAGACTGGTTTTCTGTGTTCTCAATTCATTTCAATAGGGTTTGTGTGAGAAAGATTCTACCAGTAATTTACCAATGCATCTCACTCCATTCATGTGAAACAGAAAAGCTTTTCTACAAGTTTAGAAGGGAAGACACCAATATGCAGATAAATTTGTACTATGAAAAGAACAAAAGGTGCATTTCAGAGCTGTGTATAAAACAAAGTAGTAGGGAATAAACTGCTGGGCAAAAGATACATTATTTTCAATCTAAATGCACTGTCTGGATTACCAAAAAAAATAAACCTTACTTCCAGAGTAACTGGTAAGTAAGTGGATTATATGCCACCTAATAATAATGATAATGATAAAAAATAAAAATGTCATACGTTGGATTTCCCCAGACTTTACCAGGATTTCAAATTTGGAATAGACATCCAGTGGGGAGGATTTCAAAAAGCAATTGAAAAACCACTGGGTTGTTGTTGTTGTTTTTGGCATTTTTGTAAACAAAAAAGCTCAATTTCAGTGGTTTCCTATATATTAAAAAAGGCTCAATAATTTTCGGAATTTATAATAATAAATTCTTTATACCCCACCCCACCCTTCTGGATGGGTTGCCTCAGCCACTCTGTCCAGCTTCCAGCACATATATAAATAATAAAACATCAAACATTAATAGTAGCAATCTGATCCAACATAAAAAGTCACAATAAGTCAGTCTTTCTATCCTCCTCCTGATAAGGCAGTGTGGTCAATACTGCTACAGGACAAAGTAACATCTTTTATTGATAATTTTAATACTGGGGGTGGTGGGTTGCAAACCATGAAGTGCTATATAAATTTTGTTAAACGAAACAAAGTAATATAAATGCCTATTTCTTATCTATAGCAAGCCAAGTCCACTGCAACTTGAATACTGCATTGAATACAGTTATTCAAAATATGTCTTAAGGTTACTTTAACTACTACTTGTATCTAGGGATACCGTTCCGTTTGAACAGCCTAAGAATGTGAACAGAATTCTTAGAGGATGAGGTCAACACTTGTGTGCTTGACCCTTGACCCTCCCTTGCTGAAGGCAGACAGAGGTCAGTAGCTGAGTGGGAAGTGGGGGTGGTGATATCTGTTTACTTGAGAGAAGGGAAAATACTAACATATTTTAAAGCAGCTGTGGTAAAAATCCTTACTGGATCATCATACTGGATAATTTCCAGACAGATTATAATACTCCATTTTTGCATAAGGTGTTGCACGGAATGTAGAAACCCAGTTATTATTTTTTTCTGAATTAAATAGATAACATGGATGCATTTTTATTTGTTTTTTTTATCTAGTTTCAGATTGCTGAGATGGAATTGGTTGCCCTGGCAGGTTATCTATGCCAGGAATGAGACCGGGAGGTAAAGGTAAAGGTAAAGGGACCCCTGACCATTAGGTCCAGTCGTGACCGACTCTGGGGTTGCGGCACTCATCTCGCTTTATTGGCCAAGGGAGCCGGCATACAGCTTCCGGGTCATGTGGCCAGCATGACTAAGCCACTTCTGGCGAACCAGAGCAGAGCACGGAAACGCCGTTTACCTTCCCGCTGGAGCAGTACCTATTTATCTACTTGCACTTTGACGTGCTTTCAAACTGCTAGGTTGGCAGGAGCAGGGACTGAGCAACGGGAGCTCACCCCGTCGCGGGGATTCGATCCGCCGACCTTCTGATCGGCAAGTTCTAGGCTCTGTGGTTTAACCCACAGCGCCACCCCCGTCCCGAGACAGGGAGAGTGTGCCCCAATTGGTTCTGCTGGATGTCATAGCAGCTTTCAATACTGTCTGTCACAGTATCCTTCTGGGCTGCTTGCTTCAGATGGGACCTCGAGAAACCTTCCTAGAAGATTGTGGTGCAAGAAACTTCCACTTGCTGTCTAGCAGGATTCCACCTTGCTGTTCAATACATACAGGAAACAAATAGAGGGCATCACCTGGAATCTTCTGTCGTCAATATGCTGACAATATGCAGATCTACTTACCCTTTACATCTAACTCCGTGCAGAAGCAGTGGGGATTCTGAACCACTGTCCAAAACTGGTGATGGGCTAGATGAGACTAACAAACCAAAACTTATGGGATTACTATAACATGCTGTACATAGGACTGCCTTAGAAGACTGTTCACGAACTTCTGCTGGTTCAAAACACAGCAGCAAAACTCCTTAATGGGCGCTGGCACAACTCTTATTTTATACCAGCTGCTGTGGCTGCTAGAACATTTCTGGGATCAAGTCAAAGTGCCGGGTATCACCTTCAAAGCTGAACTGCTCTGACAAATTACATCTGCTACATTTAGCGGGAGAGGCCATTCTGTGTTTACCATTGCCATCAGAAATATGCTCTCTCCTTACGTTGTTTTTGTTATACAGTACTTGTTTTCTTGTTTCAGCAACCCTTTGATCTCCCTTATGCAATTTGGTTTTTCCTCCCAATAACTTTTTAAAAACTTGTTGTGCTTTTCTGTTTTCAAATTGTTATATTGTCATTTTTTTTAAAAAAAAGTATTGGGTTAATTGCTTTAGACATTTCATTAACAAGTCAAAAGGAGGGATAGGTAAAGGTAAAGGGACCCCTAACCATTAGGTCCAGTGACGGACGAATCTGGGATTGCGGTGCTCATCTGGCTTTACTGGCCAAGGAAGCCGACATACAGCTTCCGGGTCTTCCGGGTGCTTTTAGCAGGTGCAAAAAACAGTACCGCATACCTAATATAAATGGACAAGGAGTTCCAAAGTCTAGATGCTGCCACACTGAAGGATTAATTCCTTGTAAGTGCAGAACAAAGCTTTGACACTTGGGAAAAAATTAGATCTGTTCTTAAACAAAATTATGTCTGAAATAAAACATGAATGAGCCCAGTGCTATCACAAACCAGGGCTGTTAACAATGCATTTTAAACATAAAGAAAACTGTTTATTTGACAGTTTTGCCTAGTAAAGGTAAAGGGACCCCTGACCATTAGGTCCATCTCGCTTTACTGGCCAAGGGAGCCGGCATACAGCTTCCGGGTCATGTGGCACCATGACTAAGCCGCTTCTGGCGAACCAGAGCAGCGCACAGAAACGCCGCTTACCTTCCCGCCAGAGCGAGCGGTACCTATTTATCTACTTGCACTTTGACGTGCTTTCGAACTGCTAGGTTGGCAGGAGCAGGGACCGAGCAACGGGAGCTCACCCCGTCGCGGGGATTCGAACCACCAACCTTCTGATTGGCAAGTCCTAGGCTCTGTGGTTTAACCCACAGTGCCACCCATACATAAATACAGTTAAGTTTCCAGTAGAGGAACTGTGTGCAAATTTAGGCTCCCCCACCTGTCCTTAATCTCTGAATTAAAGTTAAGGTATGAGCTGATCTGTGTCTGCATCAGCCCTGTGTCCCTATTGATAAGGTCTCTCCCTGTGTTTGTGTGATGATTTTCTTTTAGCTCAGTTCAACTACCAAAGTTCAAATATATCCCATGTAACGTGAAAGTGCTCACATAACAATAGATACTACACACAAAGTGTGGAATAAAGGTGAATGGGGCGGGGGGGGGAGAGATCCATTGAAGGGAACAGGGAAGGAAATAACTTAGTTCAACATCAAAGGGTAAATTAATAATAATCCTTCTTTCAGAGATAAGTATTTTTTTTCCAAATTCCTGCTCCTCAAACTATCCAGAATGTACAATTACGTGTGCACGCACACGCACACACACATTATAATTGCAAACAAGAAGAGCATGGTGAAATGTATCTGCACATTTCTACTAAAAATAACCAAGCATAGACACTTTAAATATTGTAGTATACAACATCAAATTATTTTTTTAGCCAATAAATGCATCAATGTTTAAGCTGAAACATGTTAAACAATAGGTCCTGCCCTCAAACATTCACTCCTAAATATATTAATGGTGCGAGCGTTAATTTATAAGGCATTGTTTTGTTACCACTGAAATCAAATCTTCTGTTTACTACTCAGGAAGAAGCTTTGCTTAATATGCTTGCTGACAGATGTGTCCCTCCCCACTCACCACACCTGAGTCACAGGTTTTCCTCCTTTTGTTCAAATTACTGGAAGAGGGTTGTGGGGGGATAATGGAATGATGTGGGATTCCAATGTGTAGTTTTGAGATAGCTGTAATAAGTTTGAAGTTTATTAGGAAACTTGGATAATGGTCTGAAAGCAGTAAGTGATGAGACAAGGTTTGTTGGGAACACAAGAGTATCAGAAATCAGTGGGTGGCTACTGATGAAATAAATTTAGTGTCTATGAATGATTGACTTCTTTATGTAAGGAATCTGGAAACATTTTTGGAAAACCACACTTCAGAAAACTGTAGCACTCTAAAAATGTCACATTATGCTTTGCATCCAATCAATAATTCTAGAACTAAGCACTTGTATGTAATAAATAACATTTTGGCCACTAATTTCAAAAGAGAAGATCTGTCACTTGGCAAATCACTTCTACAGTTGGACTTACAGAATTTATCAGGGTTTCATTTTGATGTCAGTTCAAATGTAACAGCAACCTATGGTTTGCTGCATGTAGTGGAAATTGTAACACAAAGTCAAATAAAAACTGGAGGATTATCTGAATGCAGCCATGTGCCTTGGTAATAACTTATTGTGAAATACTACAAAATCTGGTCACAATATGAGGAAATATATCTTAGGAAATATATTAGTCTGCTATCATGCAAAGAAAACCTTGATTTGAGAAGAAAATGCTAGCAAGGTAAGATCCTAAACCTTGCACTTTTCCTTTGGCGACATTTGTGGAAACCATCAATAAATTTGGAGGAAGCATTTAAACCTAGCATCTGAAAAACTGGCCTCTGGAGCTTTGTATTTATGAAACTTATACTTAGAGTTCTTTATAGTTTATACTTTGTAGTATGGCACTCTCTCAAAGGAATCCTTTAGCAGCCAATATGACAGAGATGTCCATTACCCAAATGGACAGCACTCTGTATTGATCACTGCTTCACTTAGCAATCCCATTTGTCATCCTATTGTTTCTGCCCTGATTTACATAAAACAAAAAATGAGAATTTATTGGCTTATTTAATCTATGTACAAAGCACAACTGAACTTTGTGTAATTTTAAAGGACACGGCATAACAGAATGCAGTATGATGGTTCCACATTTCATTTTAAAACACACACAAAACCTTTAGGAAAACTTACTGTCAGAACTGGGTGAAATTCTGAAACAAGCCAATCCTAAAGATGCGTACAGCAGCTTACACTTACACTTATACACACATGGGGGGGCAGAGAGAGTCAAATGTCACATAATTCTTTCTCCGCAGATTTGAATAATGCCTTGCTTTTCTTCAATCAAGTGCTACATTAGGAAAAAAGCCAAAACATCCATGAAAACAGAAGAACTGCCTAATCAGCTAGTAAATCACTTAGGGAGGACTAAATGCAATTAATTTGGTCTATGTCTTGAGATAGTAGCAGCCAACGATTTCAAACACACTGTACCTTTCTATATAACCTTTCCATGGAAAATTTAATTAGCCACAAGAAAAGCAATATTGAAACATTTAATATCCCTCCCACAATATTAAATATAACCTTCCATGTCAGAAAGATATAAGATTCAATGCAATGAAATAAACAAACTTCTTTCAGACCTGAACTGCATAGTCATCAGCCAATAGCCAATTATTATACTTGCTACTGGAGTCTGACCTGCATTTTACTCAGGATTTTTCTACCTATTTCCATTCAGAAAGTCATCCAAATCCAGATTTCCCCTGAGAACACTTTTATGATGCTATAAAGACTATCAACCAGAGATGGAAATGCCGCAGCTCCTGAGATGCAGACAGAACTATCAAATAACATTTAATTGTCAGATGACATTGTGTGGCTGGACTTGAATTCTCATCTCCAAATGTTATCTGTGCGACTGTCTGTGGAGATAAGGTGGTGATGATAGAAACAGATAAAACCAATTAAACTTGGAAACAGCAAATGCTGCAAGATGTTTCTTCCCACAGTAAGGTTTAAAGACGTAGTAACATAAACGCGCAGCAATTTGACATCATTGTGGTTTGATTTAGATTCAGATTTGAGACCTAGTGCAGGCTTTACATGAAGTGCACACCTGATAACTTATTTTTCATTCGGAGTCAACCTGAATTCAGTGGTCTGAGTGGGTAAGATCGGTATTTCCATAGGCATTTCAAGAAAGGCACCTCTTTCCCAAAGGCTTAATACAAAAGCAAGCTGAGAGAGAGAGAGAGAGAAATAGGATATTAAATAGATACTTTTAAATGCTAGTGGAACTTGCTAAGGGAGGAAATTTAGAGATTGAAATAAAAGTAGGAAGTGATTGGATTATAGAAAGGACACTTGAAGAAGCTATCAAATAGGAATACACATTCTTTTCACACTGTAAAGAGTAAACCCCACAGCCATGTTTGAACACATCCATTCCACAGAAGCCCTCTTTTCATGGATCCCTCCATGTGTTCAAACCAGCCCTGTCCTCTAACCTCTGCACACTTGATGGAACATTATAGAATCACAGAACTGTAGAGTCTCCTCTTTACCAGCTAAACATACCCAGCCATCAACCACTCCTCATAAGGCTTGGTTTCCAGACCCTTGCTTATCTCAGTTGCCCTCGTCTACACACATTCCATTTCTTATGTTTCACCCCATGGGCAGAGGATGGAGCCAAGGACAGTAAGTATCCTCACACTACTCTCCATGTGTTAATTGAACAAGCATGAGAAGACTAGTATGTGCAATGAATATAGCTGATTTATGCACATCCTATTTTAACCAGGTTTTTGTTGAAAATGTATGAATGTTTAGTCTTTTTTTAACCCTTCACATGACTAAGAAATGGAAAATATTTACCACCACCTCCTTCAAGAAAAAAATAATCACCTGAGCTGTGTTTTCTGTGATGATTCAATCCACATATAGTATAAAATTCGAATGACTTTATACTGAGAACATTTATGGTAAAAAAAGAATGCACAATTCTGTACTTCTACAGAAAAGTCCTGAATTCAAAGCACAAGGATACCACTATGTGTTGTTGTTTTTACAGTCATGGCTTAACTAGAGTTACTCAGTCTATTTAGTTCAAGGACTAACCTATGCTATTTGGCTTTTCACACTAAAGCATTCATCAGCTTCCTTTTAGCTCTGTAATGTTTTGCTCCAAAGCTATGCAGGATGGTTAGGAAATTATGTGGCCTCATACAGATGGCTTGACAAGATATGCTGGGGAAGAGAGATGATATAATGGAAACAGAGGAAATTCAGAAAGAGGGAAGGAGGGAAGCTGGAAGTCTGGGTGCATGTGCTATTACAGTGGACTTGCTCCATAGGCACGTCATATATACAGATGGGGAGTTTTTTGGGGGGGAAGGAACAAGTCTCTCCTTTAAGTTAAATCCCCTTTGGGTACAGAAGTTAATTTAAACGCCGTAATGATAATTCTTTTCAAGCAGCAAGTCTGCATTCATGATTTTTTTGGGAGCAGGAAGGTACTCACATTTATTGTTTGCTCAGCAAGAACATTTCCATTCTCTGTGCTTTCCAACCATTAAAAAAAATAATCCTGCCTCTAAAAGCACCAGGTAGAAAGGATGTTGAAAGCGTAGAAAATTTTAATATTGCAAATTACATTCGCACAACGCAATGGATGGAAATTCTTTCCTCGTGTTCTTATTGACTTTTTCCTTCATTAAACACACAGTGCTAGTATAATGGGAAGAGTCAGGGAGAGCAGTCATGAAACACCTGTATGTTCAAACGTTAATGTTAAGTATAGACTAGTACCACTAATAGGGGAAGGGGAGACAGTCAGGTTAGCTTTCTTTTATTTCTCTACTCAGTTAGGGTTACTTTTTCCACCAGATTATTTCAGAGGATGTGTCAGGGTGTAATGACTTGGCAAGGCATTACAAGAACGAGTCGCCCTTCTTCCCTGGTCCCCAAGTGTGTTCTGTTTGATTGTCATTAAATGTAACCCAACCAACTGTGGGTTGCTTGAGTGCTGCACACCAGGATCAGGGAAACAACAACATTTTTAATAGCACAAATTGGGACTTCCCCCCTCCTTTCCTCTGCATGCCCTGTACCCTCACCAAATGTGTTCTGGAGGGTTAGAAGAATCTCCAGCGTAGATGGTGGAGGTGAAGTCAAGGAGAGGAGAGGGAGGAAAGTAAAACAAACAAACGAATATATTCCTAGCATGAAAAACTGCTAGGATAAATTTATTGTTGCAGCAGAGAGGCAGCAGCCTGTTAAAGGGGGGGGGAAGGTTCCCACGCAACAACTGCGGAACAGTTGCAGCTTTATTTTGCAATAAAATTACCAGGTGTAAACATTCTCTATCTTCACCCCATTGCTCTGTAATTAAAGTAGCTCATTTCCTGCTTACACATTCACTCTTTAAAGCTGTTCTCAAGGCATGTTTAAACCTTAGAACTCACCACTAAATACACTTCTATCATAAAAACCTCACAAAATATTAAACCAGTGATACAACTTTCAGTCCTTCATTACTAAGCTTTCGGCGTCCAGCCTACTGACATTTTCCATTCACATAGCTTATTGCTGGAGGAACCACGGTACGCTGAACGACAAAATACACATAGGTTATATTGGATTTTTAAGAACTATGTGTAAATATCTTTATTAGACCAACCAAATCACAAAACAGTGTGCAAGCTTCAGAGTTACTGAAAGTCTACACCCTATTGAAACTGAAAGTCTAAAAGCTATGTTGTGATGGCTTAATGAAGGTATTTTAATGTTTTTTACTTACTTACAAACTGCATTTACATCCCACCTTCTTCTCCAAAGAGCTTGAGGTGTGTACATGATTCTCCTCCTCCTAGTTTAATCCTCACAACAACCCTATGAGGTAGGTTAGCCTGAAAAAAGACAGTGACTGGCCCAAGGTCTCCCAGTGAGCTTCATGGCCCAGTGGGGATTTGAACCCTGATCTCTTAGGTTCTAGTCTGACATTCTAACCCAGACTTGGCCTTCCAGATGTTTTTGGCCTACAGTTCCCATGATCCCTAGCTAGCAGGACCAGTGGTCAGGGAAGATGGGAATTGTAGTCACAAAACATCTGGAGGGCCGAGTTTGAGGAAGCCTGCTCCAACCTATTGCCCTAAAATGGATTCTGACATTTGTTATGAGCCAACATGGTAACTGTCAGTTATTATATGAAAGTGGCTGTGCAAGAGAATTTCCATAGCTAAGAACTTCCCCCTCTCTCCTCCTTGTGTACATCTTGCCATTTTTATTTTTATTTTATCTTTGCTGTTTTGAATACTGCATGAGGTTGTAAGAACACTGGAAAAAGAAAAGAAAAACTGGGCGTAAGATGTGCTAGCAGCAGCGAAGGAGAAACTTCTTTTTTGATGCTTGGCTATTGGTTTGATGAGAGCCCACTGTTCAAAAACAAAGGAAAGCTTGGTGTCAGAGGTAAGAGACAGATTCATGGATGTGTCTGAATGAAGGCGGGAATGATGAACTCTAGGACGTGGTGAGAAGCTTGCCTGCTGAGCTGCTTGTCCCACCCACTGTTGAGAGAGAGATAAAGTGCCATGTCTACTGCCAGAAATCAGAAACAACATGTGTGAGGTCAAAGCAGCAACCACAGCAGCTAATTCAATCTTGTAAACACATAGAGGATCTAGGAAATCAGAATGGTGTCTTGCAATACATCCAGCATGTTGTTTATTGCAAAGTTTGTGAAATTAAAACTTTTTTAAAAAAAATTCAAATCACAGGCAGCAGATTCAATGTAAAACTGTACAAGATCTAGAAAAAAATGGGTAGTGTATTGGAATGCATCCAAGATGTTCTTTGTCACAAACTTTATACAATTAAACTTTTGTTGGTCTAGTTCTTCAACATGGTTTAATTATATCTGCCTGGCTATAGTACAGAAGTTGATATTGGCAAGCAGCCTGAAGCAAAACCCAGACAAGACTGAGGTAATTAGCGTCAGTAAGGTAATGAGACATAAGGGAAAGGAGACAAAAGGGAAGAAATGGACAGGTACAAAAATAGAGGCTTTAATACTATCCTCTGATTTTGACTTTGGAATGGTTCAAGATGGAGCGAAAATGGTGATGGCAGTGGCCAGAAATGCGGGGGCGACGGGGACTGGGAGACATCTTGGTGTCTGAGGTCAACAAAATGGCACTTCCCCCCCATTCCATGTACAAAAGCCAACCAGACTGCCCTCCATTGCAATTGAAATAAGCAAGCTCTCTTAGAGGGCATAGGTTAGGCCAGATGGCACACAAAGCTCTATCAACTCCCCACTCCTAAACATTTGCAATCCAAGGCAGCTGCCTCACTCTGCCTCATGGTAGGGTAAGACCTAGCCAGGAGCACTTTTCGCAAACTCCATCAGACAAAAAGTCAGCAGCATTTCATATACAGAGACTGTTAGTCTTGCTTTCCTAAACTTGAAGACTACTGTAATGTGCCTTACATGGGGCCACTACTGTTGACTGGTTACAGGCTATATCAAGAATGCCTTGTCCTTGCTGTGCATAAACTTCACTATCTATGAACCACAGGCATGACCAACACAGTAAGTTTTGCTGTGCAATCAGTGGTCCAAAATCTCTATCCCAAAACTCCTATCAACTCAAGACTAGTGTCGCACCAGATGACCCTGAGGCAAATTTCCTAGATCATATTGATGTTCCTATCATGTTGAGGTTTACTAAAGTTTCTCCTGAAGCATTGAACAACCATTTCCAACCTGGGGGGAGGGCAGGAAAGGGGAGAGACAAGAAAATATTTTAAAGCAGGTGTTATGCTACTTAAAGCCACTATTGCTCTATTCATAGCTGATAAGCTATGGGGTTTTATGTCCGGTTAGCCAGGGACTGGCATTGGCAGCTATCACTCATTTTTATTTCCCCAGCCTCCTGTGTAACACAATTCTAAACACAGTTAAATGCACTGTGGCAAAAGTGCTATATAATATTGCTCCTTAAAATAAGCATAGAACTTGATTGTTCACTAAAATAGGTGAGATGGAAAGGAAACTCAATACATTACTACTACTGAGATCACCTGAGAGAAACGGTCCCCTTGTTCTCGTTTATGTGGTGTGCACTCTCCATAAACATGAAACAAAAATAATGAGCCATTGTCCTTACCTCCTTACCTTACTACTTTGTCCTACATGTTCACAGAGTACTCATAGTATTTGAATGTAGCCCCCATAGTCCCAATGATAGTTAGACAGAAGTACATATGGGATAGTCATTGTTATCTGTGTACATTTTTGCAAACTGCTTTAGGAAACGTTGTTTGAAAAGCAGTCTATAAACATTGCAAAACAAACAAATGACTTGTGTGCATGCAGGCAGCATTTGAATGAGGATAACTATCTATATCTATGAGGAGCATTTGACAGTTTAACAAAAATAAAAATTATGATCTAATAAGCATTTGAGGGGTCTAGGTCTTAGATATTTACAAATTATACATTATCAGTCAAATCCTAGCTTCTGTTTCACTACAAGCTGATTAATTACAACCAGTAGCATCTGCCCAAGTGAAACACAGGACCAGACAAGCTGAGGTGACTTGGATCAAAACTTGACTGTATGGATAGACACGCTTGAGGAAATCTGTTGAAAACCTGCTGTTAATATGTCTCATTCACAAAATGTGCTCTCGGGCTCCAACTTTCATCAGCATTAAATTAACCCACATGTTTAAAGGCTAAAGGGGGGTGGGAAAATTGAGATCCATCAGGCCTACATCTGAAGACAGGAGTCAAAAAACAAAAGATTTCAAATGATAAGAGCCAGAAAAAGAATTTAAAGTAGAAGTGTCGATCACATCTTATACAAAGCCTAAAGCAGTATTGCTCTAGATGCTATTGCAGGAAGAAGCTTGTTATATAAAGATACCACTGAGAAAATATTAAACATTGACTATGTAAGATTTTGATTTTCTACTACATTGAAAGGCATATTCTTTTCTCCATATTGGAAAAAGCAGCAGACACTGGCACCGTATTCAAAGGTTTCTGGGTAAAGCCAAACAATGAAATGATATATGGTTTAGTACCTGGCATAAAGTTAAAATGGCAGCAGTAAACAAAAGCAAAATTCAGGGACAGCCTTAACTGGTTGGCTAACTTGGCAGGATGCTCCACTAAAATCACTGTGTAGGATTGCAACTGTACAGCCAAATCAGATTACTGTACTAATTTCTTGGAAATAAATCCCAATGTATTTAATGGGACTTGGCCCCAAGTATGTGAAAGACTGCAGGCTTACTGTGAATAAAACTGGAATCTTTTAATTAATCCACCCCACACAATTATTACCATTACCACCAAACTATGTTTGGAATGCTGTTCAAAGTTCTGGCGAACCCACACAAATACAACAGAAGCGACCAACTTCAATAGCAAAGGCTTGGAGAATCTTCTCTATGAATAAAGGTGAAAGCAGAAGATTAAAGCATCATAGAATTGTAGAGTTGAGAGGGAGTCCAACCCCTGCCATGCAGGAATCTCATCTAAAGCATCCATGACTGATGAGTATCCAACCTCCGCTTAAAAATCTCCAAGGAAGGAGAGTTCATCACCTCTCATGGGAGTCCATTCCACTGCTGAACAGCTCTTACCATCCAAAGGTTCTTCCCGGTGTTTAGTTGGAATCTCCTTTCTTGTACCTTGAAGCCATTAGTTCAAGTCCTACCCTCCAAAACACAAAAAACCAAACTTGCTCCATTTTTAATTTGACAGCCCTTTGGGTATTTGAAGATGGCTATCATATCTTCTCTCATTCTTCTCTTCATCAGGCTAAACATACCTGTAAAGGGATGATTAGCTGCTTGTGCGTAAAATCGTGCTCCCTCAGAGTTTGTGCGACTCCACAAACCTCTGTGTGTGACAGAGCTCCACAAACATGTCTGCTCTTAGTCACTCGTAGAGTCTGACAGTGGCTGTCTGCGGAAGCGTTTCCAGCAAAGAAGCTCCTTAACGGAAACGCGTCTCCTGGACTCACGGCGTGACAGTTTCTGGCGAGGTGTGGGTCTCCCTATGGGAGACTCCGATACCTCCCCACTGTTCTCGCTGGAAGCGTCTCTGAGCCCTCCCTCCTGCTCGCATTCCCTCAGAGCTCCACTCCTCCCTCTGCTGGTTCCTGCCTCAGCTGTTGAGTCTCTTTCTTCCTCCCTGAGACCCTCCACCGCCTGATGCTCCGATGGCAGTTCCCTGACATCCACCTCCCCTCCAGGGCCCCCCTCACCCCCTCCCATTTCCTCTTCCCTGGGAGGTGAAGGGTTAAAACCCCGAAAAGAATCTTCTTCATCTTCAGACGTCTCGAACAATTCCCTCCATCGATCGCCGTCCTGGCTCGCTGAATCCTCCTCCTCTTCGGAATCTGTGAACCCCTCCAACTCCTCTTCCTCGTCGGTGGTGGCAAAGTATTTCCTTCGGAACCTCGCTACAGGCTGAGGTTTGCGTGGGAACCTCTGATGAAAAGTTTCTATTAAGAATTCGTCATTGACATCCTCTGCCCTAACCCAGGTGTTTTCCGACTCCGGTTCCCCTTCCCACATTACCAAATACTCAACTTGATCTCCCTTCCACCTGGAATCGAGGATCTCCGCTACATGGTAGCTGTGTTCCTTCTCCTCCATTGCTGGTCCCCTAGTGACCCTCCCTTCACTGTCCCCTTTATACGGTGACAGCAATGACCTGTGGAAAACTGGGTGCAGCTTCATGTGGTTCGGTAACCGGAGTCTGAAAGCCACTGGGTTGACCTGCTGCATGACTTCAAATGGTCCCAGCCTTTTGGGTCTTAACTTCTTACAACCCCCTTTGAATGGCAACCCTTGGGTTGACAGCCACACCTGGTCCCCCACCCTGATGCTTTCACCTTCCCTTCTGTTTTTGTCTGCCTGCCTCTTATATTCCTCCTTAGCCCTGTTTAAGTTGAGTTGGAGCTGGCGATGGATCGCTTCCATTTCTTCAACGAACTGTTCTGCAGCTGGAACGCTCCAGTTCTCCCCTTCCCCCCCTGGGAAGGCTCTGGGATGGCACCCGTGATTAGCCAAAAAGGGGCTCATCCCCGTGGACACGTTCTCTGCATTGTTGTAGGCAAATTCTGCCAACGCCAGCTTCTCCACCCAATCATTCTCTCTGTCATTCACATAACACCTCAAATATTGCTGGAGAACACCATTAGCTCTTTCCGCCTGCCCGTTGGTTTCTGGATGACGGGCCGTTGAGAAATTAACCTCAACATGCAGTAAGCTCATGAGCTTCCTCCAGAACCTGGAAGTAAATTGTTTCCCTCGGTCTGAAACCACCCTCAAGGGGGCGCCATGCAACCTAAACACATTTTCTACAAACAATTTGGCTGTTTCTTCTGCTGTGACCGCATGTGAGCAGGCTATAAAGTGGGCCATTTTAGTTAACAGGTCTACCACAACCATGATGGCTGTTTTCCCTCTAGACCTTGGCAGATCAGTCATAAAATCTATGGCCACTGCTTCCCACGGTCTTTCAGGTGTAGGTAGTGGTTCTAATAAACCTGCCAGTGCCCGCCTCTCCCCCTTGGCTCGTTGGCATTGTTCACACCCTCTCACATACTCCCGCACATCTTCCCTGACCTTGGGCCACCAAAATTCCCTGGTAACCAGCCACATGGTTTTGTGTTGCCCAAAATGCCCTGCTGTGGGGCTATCGTGCAGTTGCTTGAGTACCTTCTCCCTCAATTCCCCTTCGGGTATATATAACGCTCCCTTGTAGTACAATGCCCCGTTTCTCTCCTCAAAACCCCCGGGTTTGTCTCCCTCCCTCCTGAGACCCCTGAGTTTGTCCTGGGCGTATTCATCATGCACCGTACCCTCTACCAACTCCCTTTGCCCCACCAATGCCGCCCCACACACCCAGCGGTCCTCTGGAATGACATGGGTCTCTTCGGGTGCTCCCTCCCCCTCCAAATATTCAGGTTTGCGTGAGAGAGCGTCCGCCCTAACGTTCTCTGGGCCTGGCACGTAACAAATCTCAAAGTTAAATTTGGAGAACTCCTGGGCCCATCTCAACTGCCGTTGGTTGAGCACTCGCGCAGTTCTCCAATACTCTAGATTCTTATGGTCCGTGCACACTTGCACCTTATGTTGTGCACCAATTAGCAGGTGCCTCCATTTCCGGAAAGCCTCATGAATAGCAAGAAGTTCCCGGTCATACACTGTGTAGTTCCTTTCGGATTTGTTCAGCTTTCGCGAAAAGAAGGCACACGGTCGCCACTCTGACTCCTCCTTCCCCGACTGCAGAAGAAGCACCGCCCCTATGGCTCTGTCCGATGCGTCTGTTTCGACCCTCAGCCTCTTTTGTAAGTCCACATGCAGAAGTTGTTCTTCCGAGGCGAAGGCCCTTTTCAGTTCCTCAAACGCTCGCTCCGCCTCCGCCGTCCATACAAACTTCTTTTTACTGCTGAGACAGTCCGTAATGGGCGCCGTCAGGTGGGCGATGTTTCGGATGAACTTACGATAAAAGTTTCCAAACCCTAGGAACCTCTGCACATCCTTCTTGGTTTTGGGTGTTTTCCATTCCAGCACTGCCTGCACCTTACCGGGATCCATGGCCAATCCCTTGTCTGACAGGCGGTACCCCAGGAATTCCACCTCCTTGGTATGAAACTGACACTTCTCCAGTTTCACCCACAGCCTGTTGGCTTGCAGCCTGCTCAACACTTCTCTGACGTCTCTCACATGTTGCTCCTCATTCTCCGAATACACCAACACATCATCTAGGAAGGCAACGCAATTCTTGTAGAGCAAAGGACCCAGTACGTGGTTCATAAAAGATTGAAAGCACGCTGAGCCTGCTTGTAATCCAAAAGGCATAACGAGATATTCAAATGCCCCCAAAGGGGTAAACATGGTGGTTTTCCATTCATCCCCTTTCCTTATACGTATCAGGTTGTACGCCCCCCTTAGATCCAGCTTTGTAAAAATCTTTCCCTTCCTCACCCTGGTCAAAATATCATCAATCCTGGGCATAGGGAAAGTCACTGGTTCAGTCACTGCATTTAACCTCCTAAAATCACATACAAGTCTCGGCTTGTCCGTGTGCTTTTTATCCACAAAAAACACTGGGCTACCCCCCGCTGCTTTGGACTCTCTGATGAAGCCCCTCTTCAGGTTCTTGTCAATAAATTCTCGCAACTCCTGCATTTCTCTGTCTGACATGGCATACAACTTGCCCACAGGAAGCTGTGCTCCAGGGAGTAAATTGATCTGGCAATCAAAGGGCCTATGAGGGGGTAGTTGGTCAGCTTCCTTCTCGCTGAACACGTCGCTGAGATCTGCATACTGTGGTGGTACCTTCACCTTCTCCATTACTTCCGTCCCTGCTAGGGTGGCTTGGGCCCCTGCTGACCCCTTTTCCCCTTTGCAGTGTTCTAAGCAATGTGCTGAACCAAAGGAAACCACTCTTTGATGCCAGCCCACCAGCGGATCATGTAGCGCTAGCCAGCTCATTCCCAAAATAATGGGAGCGCCTCCCAAGGTGGCCACATTAAACGCTATCAGTTCTGTGTGCCTTGCCATCCTCATTATCATTGGGACGGTCTGCAAGCTGACTCCTCCTCCCACCAACTCCCTGCCATCGATCGTGGTCACCTGCAGGGGGTTGCTTAAAGGGATAGTCTGTATCTGGTGTTCAGCAGCAAACTCCTTGCTCATAAAATTGCAGGAGCTGCCTGAGTCCAACAGCGCCTTTATTTTTAGGGGGTGTCCATTTTGCAGCTCTAGCGACACATCAATAACTAGAGCAGGTTGAGGAGCTTCTGGCACGGGCACTTTCACTGCTCTTTGGCCTGGCTGCAGTGCCCCGACTGTGGCAACCAGGCGTTGGCTTTTACCTGCTCCGTTTCTCCCTGCTCTCCTCCCTCAACAGCTCCCACCATCCCTTGCCATTCCTTCCTCTGGGGGCAGACTCTGGCAAAGTGGCCTGGCTGTTGGCAGAGATAGCATTTCCGGGCGCCTTTTCCCTCCTTCTTAACCCCCTCACTGGGTTTTGAAAATGCGCGCGCGCGCGCTGTTCCGATTTCCATCGGCTCTGCCGGCGGGAAAGCTGGCTCAGGAATGTCTGGAATGCGGAACTCCTTCCAACGTTCCCCTCTCCCTTCCCGCCTCTCCAAAGCTCTTGCCTCCTGACGTGCTCCTATGGTCAGCGCAGATTTGGTCAGCTGATCCATAGACACCGCCCTGGGGCTCCGGGACAGCTCGTCTTTCACAGCCGAAGAAAGACCTTCTTCAAATAGCATCTGAATGGGTGCCGCCGATAAATCCCAACCCAGTCTGTGAATCAGCATGGTAAACTCAGTCCAGTACTCATGGACAGATCGGCTTCCCTGCTTGCAAGCCATTAGCTGTCTGCGCACCACCCCTTCCTCAATATCGCTGGAAAACATGATATCCATTGCTCTAAAGAACTTCATCGTGTCCTTTAGGACGTCATTGTGCGTTGCCATTAGGGGTCGAACCCAGTCCCGCGCCCCTTTCTCAAGATGCCCAATTACGAAAGCAACTCGCGATTCCTCATCAGGGAACTCATCGAACTGCACATTAAGTGCATATTGCATCTCTGTCCTAAAGGCATGGTAATCCTTGGGGTCCCCCCCAAACTTCTGCACCAATCCTGGTTCCTTTCTGGGGAACTGAGTGGCTCTCCCCTTCTTGTCTGCATCCTGCGCCCTTCTCTCCTCAAGCCTCGCCGTCTGCAGCGCAAGTTGGACTTCCAACGCTCGGTACCTTTCTTCCAAGCTTGGACCAGCTCCAACTCCTGCTCCTCCGGTTCCGGCCGGTTCGCTCATGATGCTTTCTCCTGCACAGGCAGCGTACAGAGACTGTCAGACTGCTGTAAAGGGATGATTAGCTGCTTGTGCGTAAAATCGTGCTCCCTCAGAGTTTGTGCGACTCCACAAACCTCTGTGTGTGACAGAGCTCCACAAACATGTCTGCTCTTAGTCACTCGTAGAGTCTGACAGTGGCTGTCTGCGGAAGCGTTTCCAGCAAAGAAGCTCCTTAACGGAAACGCGTCTCCTGGACTCACGGCGTGACAGTTTCCGGCGAGGTGTGGGTCTCCCTATGGGAGACTCCGATACCTCCCCACTGTTCTCGCTGGAAGCGTCTCTGAGCCCTCCCTCCTGCTCGCATTCCCTCAGAGCTCCACTCCTCCCTCTGCTGGTTCCTGCCTCAGCTGTTGAGTCTCTTTCTTCCTCCCTGAGACCCTCCACCGCCTGATGCTCCGATGGCAGTTCCCTGACAATACCCAAGAGGCTAAATACCTAGGAAAGCTAAGAGGGCACATAATAAAGGTTTCTCAAATTATACTAGGCGAGGAAACAGAAAAAACAAAGTGTCTCCCATAATATGACAGTTTAAGACAGACACAAAGTACTTATACATACAATGCATATCATGTGTAATTCTCAGCAGTGATGGCTACAAGGTTAGATAGCATTAAAAGGGGACTGTACAAGTGTTTGGAGGTATATCAATGGCTATAGGTCATTCAATGGAATCTCCAGGTTTAGAGACCTTATGCCTTTGAATACTAGTTACTGGGGGGCGGGGGGACACATCAGTGGAAGACTATTAGTTTTAACCTTTGTTTGCTATGTTTATCCTGTGCTATCCTGAAGTATCTGGTTTAACATCATGAAAAAAAGAACGGTGGACTAGAGAAAACACCACATAATTCTGAGTGAATGGAAGACCCAATGCTGAAAATTAGCACCGTTCTATGAATGCTTTATTTAATTATAGAAGGATGGCACCGCTGGCTTGAGCCAAAAACAGCTGGAAACAGAGAACAGTAGTTATCAATCTGCATGTTAAAATTCAGAGAAGCAAGAAAACATCACAGGGAAATGTATCAGTCTTTGATGGGGGAGAGGCAGTGCAGAGCTGGCAAGAGGAAAGGGAGTACACAAAAAGGGAGAGGCCATGGAATGCACTTGCTATGTCCATGTTGTTACAGGCGTTCCAATGCATCTGCCAACTTGGCTAGGATTTCCTGGCAACGCTTATTTCACAATGTCATTATGCGGAACTAGGGGAAGAACATGATAAAGAACTAAGTGTTCGTTTGTAGCATCAGATCTTTCAGCCACAACATTTTTTTCTCACTGGCCTTCAAAGGGCTAAGTTAAAAGAATTTGCACAACCAGAAAAAAAGAAGATTGCAACATACTAATATTCATTGCACAATTTCCAAATAAATATGAACTCATATAAAGAAGGGAGGATGAGATGAAATGTAAGTGAACTTTCAGGCACTTACAAGAACATTCCATTCAGAAGCCAATTAAATGTCTACACCAATTCTAACTTTGTGCCTAGTTGCAATCCTCTCTTCCAGTTCCAGGATGAAGAAACAATCTCAGATTGTATCCCTCTCCATCCCTCCCCACCCCCCCCCCCATTTCAGTCTGTCATCATGACATAAATTACAATAAACATATATAGAAATGGTGGGCTAATAAAATATTTTTGTGGGCAGTTAAGTGTGGTCCATGGAAGAGACTGGACTGAGAAGCCTACGGAAATTGAGAGGTGAAGTTACAGAACTCTTTTCCATGGAAAAGTGATTCATTGAACACACACACACACACACACACACACACACACACACACACTTGGTTCTTCATTCTGTTAAAATGATATGAAGTCAAATGCAGGTACAGTGGTACCTCAGGTTAAGTACTTAATTCGTTCTGGAGGACCGTACTTAACCTGAAACTGTTCTTAACCTGAAGCACCACTTTAGCTAATGGGGCCTCCTGTGGCTGTTGCCGCGCCGCAGGAGCCTGATTTCTGTTCTCATCCTGAAAGTTCTTAACCTGAAGCACTATTTCTGGGTTAGTGGAGTATGTAACCTGAAGCGTATGTAACCTGAGGTACCACTGTAGTGAAAAATAGATGCTGCAGACTATAATTTGTGCCAGGACTGGCTATTCAGGCCACACAGAAGCACTACTGCAGCACCCAGTATTCACCTCGTTTTTTATGCTAGTCTGAAAAACAAATGCTTCTGCTTCTAAGACAAGTGCTTACTAGAAAGGAAGCAGAGAAGAGGACTAACTAGCATTCAATCAACACAGCTCAACAAAGCAGAGGAAGTCTAGAATTTGCAAAAGAAAAACAAAGAGTGTTGAGTACTTGTACTTAAGTCTTTGTGTTTCCTATGAGAACTACATTGAGCAGAGCAAAACTCTTGAAATACAACATCCATGGGAACCCTAAACACCTGACAGCCAATCTGAACAAGGAGAATATACCTCTAAGTACCAAACCACAGCTCCCACGCAGCCGAGTGACAAGTTATTCCCTAGGAGACAGGCTCTCTTGTAAATGTTTGCATCACAGAACAGCGTCAGTTGGGAAGAGTGAATATTTATATCCACCTAAACATGCTGAAACTATGACTTAAGCCTCCAAGATATGAAGAAAGTAAGGGTTTTCAAATGCAAAACCATTTTAGCAATTTAAAATGAAATGTAAAAACATCTCTCACACCTGCACATGCAATAAACTTATCCCCAACTTGGCTTATGTTCTGAAGAATGCTTTCTGCTACTATTTCATTCATTCAAAATACAGAAATTAAGTGACAGGAGCAATCAGTTGAAAATGTGAACTCAATTATCCAGAGCCCCATTTATTATGATTTCCTCCAATTTTCAATAATCCCATGCACCCTAATAACTATTATGTCTTTGTGATCACACATCAGGGCATTTATCGATCATGCCTTCCTAAACTACATTGCCATGCTTAACTAACATCTCCAGGTAGCAGCTTTGAACATACAGTCTTGATTGCCTGCTAATGCCTTGCTTTCAGTCTTCAGTAAACAGGGAAATAAAAGCTGCTCATTGAGCTGCTCATGTTACCTAATGCATCAAATCCACATTTTTCACAAGTATTACCTGTTTGTCGAGATAGCAGGTCTTGGCATGCAAGAGAGGGGTATGTTGATTTTGTGATCTTGGCTGCAAGCCAAACATGCTTAATCCATCAACTACAATTTCAGAAGCCTTGTAGTTGTACAATTCCAAACTGCTGCTATGAAGTGTGTTAATTGTTTGCTTTGTCTGTTAGCTAAAATGAAGAAGAAAAAATAACGTACAAGGGTGGGGGGAATCCATCCACAGAGTAAATATGCTATGTTCCTCCCCAAACTACACTTATGGGGTGTGTGTGTGGAATTCCAGCATAAAAGCAAATAGGAAGGGGGGGAGAGATCTATAGATATCTCAATGCAAAAATGCACAATGTAGTAGGGACTGCTTTCTCTTCCTGCTCAGCTCCCAGTTTTACTGACTCAGGAGTCAGGATTCAGCTACATTAGTAAAGAAACGGCAATTTGAATGTGCTATAAACATGCAACACCAGATGGCTCCAGAGAGCAGAAAAAAACTAAAATGCAATTTTCCATAGAGATTTTTTTTTCTTTTGCTATAACGATCTGCTTTCTGACTTATTTATAGCGGGGAGTTTCCCCCTGTGTCAAGAACCACACTCTGTCTGTCATACAATGAACACACCTACACACCCTTGAACATGCCCACATTCCACTGGAAGCCAGCATGGACATCCATCCTCCAAACTGTTCTGAACAAAGCAGAGGAGCAAAGAGCTTTTGTCTTCAAGCAAGTGAGACAGTGCTTTACATAAGTGTCTATTTCCCAATGATAGGGAGGCATATCTGTATCAATTTCTGGAAGCTGCCCTGAGTGGCTAGGGTAACCCAGTAAGATAGGTCAAGTATAAGAAATATGGCGTTGTTGTTATTTTATATTGCTGTTGCTGTTTTATATCATCATCATCATCATCATCATCATTTGTGGTCCTCCCTTTTTCTGCTCTTTTGGATGTAACAGCCAATTTGCTCTCAGCAGATGTTTTCTAATTTACACTCTCAGCAGTTTTCAGAATTCCAAACGTGCCTGCTAGCCAAAAGGTGACAAGCCCCGAGGATAAAATCACTCACATTTCCTCTAGGTCCCACTGAAGATTCACACTATGGAGACACAAAACAGGGTCTTCTCTCTGGTGGCACCCTAACCTTGAAACACTCTCACCTTGGAGATTCACTTGTCCCCCTCATTTTACGTGTTTAAATATCAGTTGAATATGTTTTTGTTGACTCAGATTTTTGTGAACTGTGATTAGGCCATTTTAATACCTAACAGCTACAAAGCAGTGATAACTGAAATGGTGTATGACTATAAGATCTGGAATAGAGACATTACAGAGTGTGTACATTACATAGGGTTGCAGAGTATCTACAGCTTTACCAAAATACCACCTCTCCATCAGACTTCTCTTTCAATTGTTATCTAGCTGAAGCTATTCTATCAGGCTATAACAAAGGGAGAAATGGAACTGCAAGGCTTCTCTACCCTATTGAGAGAATAGGTCCATTGGGCTATACCTCCCCTTCAACACTCTCTCCATTCAAGCTGGCTTTAAGAAATAACTTTAGCTTAATCCTCTGCCCATCCCTCACTATTTTTGTAGCATGTCTTTCAGATTATAAACCTGCAAGGGTAAAAATTCTGCATATTAATTCTGTATAAATAAACTAACATGCAGCTTTCCGGAGATTCCTCTGGAACTAAGCTACAATTTTCAAACAATAATGAAATGAATGACATATATACTTTCTGCAAGAACAGACCTTATAGGCAACAACTTACCTGAGAATCACATTCACTGACTTCCCTGGGGTTTGTACTATATAGGATTACACTAATGTTTATGCAATCAATATTCCTCCAATCTTGTTTTTCTTCAAATCCAAAATTTTGACAAAATCGGTCATTTTGACAAGTACCTACCAAGGAAAGATGTATGCTAATTGTAATTAACAGTAGTTGTGCACTTGTGGGCTTTCAGGTAACACAGAAAATTAAATACTAAATAGCTCTTTAAAAGGTTACAACAAAGAGGTCTCTCTCAGAAAGCTGCCTTTGCCCTTCTCCTGTTAGTGCAGGAACTACCTGCCTCAAAACAATTGAAAACTTGCAGCTTTTCTTCATCCTGCAACCTGGAGAAAGCCTTACAGAAAGGAGTCATTAATAGGAAATGGGGAGGAGGAAGATAATACAATAGCCATTCTTCCTCCCAACCCTGGTGATGGTGCTGCATCTATTTCTGCTGATCAATTTGACCGCCTCTAGCACATCTGCTCAGGAGCTGAAAAATGGCAACTGCCCTCTCTGAATTCATAAATAAAGTAACGTGCAAGCTGACAAACAACTACAAGGGGAAAATATATGTGCCTTTCATAAGCAAGACAAATCACTTGTTCTTACTGAATGCTTCCAGCAGGAGCTCACTAATTCGGTATTTATTTGCAAAGCATATGCACTGTGTCCGAAGCAGTACATTAAGAGGGATTTGAGCCATCCGGTTGCTTTGATTAGCTTATTCAACTCAGAGTTACCTAAGATTCAGTGGCACACTTTTGAAATAAGGGACTGTTTATATGGAAAGCAGCTTACCGATGGTTCTTAGGATTTATTGGTGCTTCTTACTCTGAACAATTCTTTCAGACCAAAAAACTAAGTATGAGTTATGAAACACAGCAATAATTTAACAAAAGGTTTCATGTACCCTCTTCTTACCCCAATGCTATTTTAAAACAAAAACACTGCTAGATGGTATTTTGAAATTCTTTTTGATTTGGTCATGAGATTTTCCTTAGACCAGGAGATGCCTGGATTGCAATAGTCTACCAGTTTAATCATAAGCCTCTTAAATTTGAGTCTGGTAGGCACCCAATGTCTTAACAGCACCTAGCAGCAGTTGAATTCCTTCAGTGATGCTCCAGGCAAAGAAAGAGAATCAGGGAGGGAAACATTAGACATAACTTCAAATGAATAACAGCACAGTCATCCTTCTCAAATCAGCAATGCAGATACCATGGATCACCCAATGGCAATGATACCTTAACTGGGAACCCTGATCTTTCAGCTTTCCAGAAATTACTGTCCAGTAGAGGACCTCAATAGATGACTAGGAAGCAGCTGAAAAACAAGCAACTTTGAGGAATTTTCTGCTTGAATCAGGAATGCTTCCAATGTTACATGTTTCCTGCAGAGTCTATGGAATGTACTTTTACACAGAATAAAACATACAGCTTGTATGCACATGTGATGGTCATGCACATTTAGTATCTCACTGTGTGTACATTTGCCTGGAAGAAGTGGCCAGGGACAGGAAATCTGCATGCTTCCCCTTCAAAAAACAAAACAAAAAACTGCTATCCAAGCAGGTAATTCATCATATTGTCATCTGTCTGCTTTCAACTACAAGATTTCAAGCCAACTCCAGCATTCCTGATAATTAGATGTGGACCCTATGACCAGCAGGAGCCTCAACTGCTATAACAAAAAACTAGTTACTCTTGTGCCCTTCCAAGTCTCTCTCTCTGCCTGGGTGTCAAGGGTGAATTTGTCCAGGGAGTTTCTGTTGATAAACAACAAATATGACAGGCATCACAATACAGAATTAAGGATAACAAGCAACTTGAAGAGTCATGTAGATTTAATGTGTAGTATCACAGAGCTGGAAAGGAACCAAAAAGCCCTATTCAAGTATCAGTTTCTGATACAGTTGCTTCAAATAAGTGTGCGTTTTTATGTTCACAGTATTCCCTACATTTGTCTAAGCAAGAAAGGGTGATAACCTGTGGGGCTCCAGATGTTGCTGGACTCCAACTCCCATAAGCCCCAACAAGCATGACCCATGACCAAGGATAATGGCAGTTGTGGCATAGCAACATCTGGAGGATTTCCCCATCCCAGCTGTCTTAAAATCAAGACATATGTGGATTTCTTACTAAAGAAATATGTTTATCACAAAACTGATTCAGTAAGCAAGTAACAGATTTCCCAATGGATTATACAATTTCCCCCTTCCAAAGAAAAAACAGAATGCATTCCCAAGTCACAGCATTCAAAAGAGACTTAGTCAAGTCTCCTGCTTCAAAAACAGTCAACCTTTCATACAGTTGTTCAGAAACTTCCAGGAGTGTATATTCTATACAGTCCAGAATTAACTTGTTCTTGATACCTAATTAAAACAGATGTGTAAAGTTCCTGGAAATTTTGAAGTCGAGGGGGGGAGGCAAAAGCATTCCTGGATTACGAAACAGGAGGGACCTACAATATGGAGAAAAACAGAAAAATATGCCCTACTTACATCAAGTAAACTTCACTATTTTAATAGCAAAGCATACTCAGCAGTACCCTATGCTATTGGAGAAATCTTGGGGACCAGTTGCTGGAAACCATTGGAGGGGAGAGTGTTCATAGAATCATGGAATTGTAGAGTTGGAAGGGACCACAAGGATCATCTAGTCCAGTGTTTCCCAACTGGGGCCCCCAGGATATCCCAAGGGGGAAATAGGTGAAAATCATGTAAATGGGGAGGCCATAGCAGGAGGCTAGGAGGCCACAGAGGAATGTGAGAAGTGAAGGGGGGATCTTTTTTTGTTTTTTAAAAATAATAATCTTGATTTGACTGGCTATCCACTTGAAAATCAAAGCCACAAGGTCTTTTCAGGTGTGGACACTGCACCACGTGTAGGTTTGCATTACAAGTAAAATAATTCTCTAATAGTGAAGGCTTTAACTTTACTATACAATCATTTGCGACGTGTGCCACAGCACGGGTTAAATGCACTTGTGGCTTGTGGTATGTCGGCCAAACCACAAGACCAATGAGGATCAGGATTTCAGAGCATCGCTCTAGAATTAGAAACAAAAATGTAGAACAAAAATGTACCAAAGCACCTTTGGTACAAAACTTTATTAAAGAATCACACACGGAAGATGATTTAACATTTTTCATTCTTTGGGCTTACCAGGGACCTCTAGATCAAACAAGGAGGGTCGTACATCAAAAAGAAAGTAGGTTTATCTTTCTCTTGAATACACTTCATCCTTCAGGGTTAAACACTGAATTAGATTATAGCCATTTTCTTTAGCTATATATTGGGCAAACCTTTACAATCTCATAGTATGCCTGTTGTAACATTTTACTGTTTGTAGCATGTCATTGAGCAATGTTCCTTTAAGAGTGAATGAACATGAATTATCTGCACCTGTTGCCTTAGTTAGTGTCCGTCCCCGCCCCCCCCCCTTATATTGTACTCATACTTACTGGTTTACCTCGACTGAGAACCTATTACGAATAAGTTCTATGTAGCTGTTATATACAGTACCAGTATGTGCATTTATTATATCCTTGAATGTTTCTTTGGAATTTGTGTAGCTATTATATTACAGAGTGTCTATGTTTATATGATTTAGAACTACGCACAGCTGATGAAGCCCCTTCAGGTGAAACAGGGGAATATCCAGGAATCCTTGTCTTGTCTGCCTGTGCCAGCATCTACCAGTACCAGTTTCTTTTGTCTACCAACTTTATCATCTTCATTAGATACTTAGAAGATTATTTCATGTCACTCTTCTAAGGAATACGTCAGGCAGAAAAATACAAGAGAATTTGAAGAAATTAGAAATGAATGTGTGGTGTAGTGGTTAAGAGTGGTAGTCTCGTAATCTGGGGAACCGGGTTCGCGTCTCCGCTCCTCCACATGCAGCTGCTGGGTGACCTTGGGCCAGTCACACTTCTCTGAAGTCTCTCATCCCCACTCACCTCACAGAGTGTTTGTTGTGGAGGAAGGGAAAGGAGAATGTTAGCCGCTTTGAGACTCCTTAAAGGGAGTGAAAGGCGGGATATCAAATCCAAACTCTTCTCTTCTTACAGCACTGACAAAATAGGATTTGTAATTTGTACATACTGGACTTGGTGGTCAACTGTATAAGCTACATTTTAATATATTATGTCACGGTGTTGATTTTGACACTATGAGAAGCTGTATCTAATTTTTGAGAAGTAGTTTCTAGTAAATAACTTTGCAATTCTTATCATACAGCCTATTACATTTATGTGTTTTTTTTCAAATGGCTATCCACTTGGCCAATCACAAGTGGGTAAGTGAGTGGCCCACCAGGGCCTAGAACTCCTTTTTGCCATGTGTGTTTTCTTGGAGCAGTCCTGGATTGTTTCCGGTGGGAGAGGGCAATCACTGAGGCTCCCATTTTGACCGGTACAGCCCGCAATCCCAAATCCCCATGTTGGCTGAGTGAGGTGGTGGGGTGGCAAAGGGTAGGGCTGGGTGAGCCGGAGCTGCTTGTTGCTGCCACCAGTTCTGGGCCCGGTGGCAGCCTGGGCCTGACTCTGCAAAGTGCAGGGTTCAATCCACCCCAGCACCTAGCCGAACAGGGCCGTCTGGTGCTAACTTGCATCTAGTAAATAACTAAGTGTCTACTTAGAAGAAAGCCACACTGAGTTCAGTGGACCTTACTCCCAGGTACGGGTGTGGGGGGTCATAGTGTTTTATCTAGACAGTCAGGGTTCCTCCAGATGGCAAGATCTTTTTGCTCAAGGTCAGTGAGGACCACTTGCTTTTAAAATTCTCCCATATATACAGAACTCCCTGTGTGCCAGTGTGGTGTAGTGGTTAAGAGCGGTAGTCTCGTAATCTGGGGAACCGGGTTCGCGTCTCTGCTCCTCCACATGCAGCTGCTGGGTGACCATGGGCTAGTCACACTTCTCTGAAGTCTCTCAGCCTCACTCACCTCACAGAGTGTTTGTTGTTGGGGAGGAAGGGAAAGGAGATTGTTAGCCACTTTGAGACTCCTTAGGGTAGTGATAAAGCGGGATATCAAATCCAAACTCCTCT